>NC_092501.1:125644900-126273650 GCF_047511675.1 Marmota flaviventris | reverse complement strand
TAGAAACATTGGACATACTTAGTAATTTGGGGAGTAAACTTCTAACTAACTCACCAGGAGACAAAGTTTAGCATACATACTAGTTGAAAAAAGTAGAAATACCAACAAAAATATTTTTAAGTTATATTATAGCATTCTTCTAAAATTGCATTCATTAATTAGATGAAAATGTTGGGATAGGGAAGAGAATTAATGATACTTCACATTTTTACCTCACTGCTAGAAAGTTCTTTCTATCATGAACTAAGACTTAAGTTTAAAATATCTTTTTTAAAGTAAATTTGCAACGAACCAGGCATGTGGTAGCACACACCTGTAACTCCAGCTACTCAAGAGACTGAGACAGGAGGATCTCAAGTTCAAGGCCAACCTGGGCAATTTTGTAAGAACTTGTCTCAAAATAAAAAGGGTTGGGAATGTAGCTCAGAGGCAGAATACTCCTGGTGCCTGGTGGTTCAATCTCTAGTTCTACCCCACCAAAAAAAAAAAGCAAGTTTTTTTTTTTTTAATAATGAGTTTATTCAGCTAAAGAAATTATTACAGTCTTTTGAAGTTAGAAGATTTTTCTGATTGTGAAAGTTTTATTGTCAAAAATTAACACAATACACATAATCAATATTAGTGTATTAGTGGTATCTTTTTATTTTTGATATTTTAATTGTGACCTTATCTGATAATTGCTGTTCGTTTTGTGTTCTTAACTACTAAAATAAATTTAGTTAATTCAATTTTATTTTTTAGTTTGCTTTTGAAACTATGAAGTGTTTGACTAGTTTAAAAAGATAGCTTTCTGTTTAAAAAAATGCTTTTCACATTGTTACAGTGTGTACAGCCTTTACATTTTTGTTTGATTTAGGCATCCCTTCCCTTAAATACTTTTTTTAACATGAAATGAATTTGTGTATTAGCAGGAGATGATGAATCCAAGTTAGATGATGCACATTCTTTAGGATCTGGTGCTGGAGAAGGATATGAGCCAATTAGTGATGATGAACTAGATGAAATTCTGGCAGGTGATGCAGAAAAGAGAGAGGACCAACAGGATGAAGAGAAGATGCCAGGTAATCATTTGCAGAGGTGGTATTTGAGCAGTCTTTTATAACTTCTTTCAGTTTTCTAAATTCGGTAATTATTATTTTTATTTATTGTACTTATACATTGCCAGAGCTTACTCAAGTAACTATCCCATGAAACAACATTCCTTGACATTATCATTCAGTTGTATCAATTTGTTTCTGAGTACTCCCAACCTTTTTTGTTTGTTTGTACAAAATTTTTATTTTTATTTTTTCTCTGCTCGTATTTCACAAATTTTCATACTAATGTGGAAGATATAATTATTATATTTGTCATTTGTTGGTATTAGATATTTCTAAATAGAACATTATTATATTTCTTCAGCTCTTTCTTCTTGATGGATTATTCACTCTCACTGTTAATAATAGTCACTGTCTGATTCTTAAAGAAATTTCATAATCAATTATTTCCTCTATAATGTATGTATGTGTGCATACAGGCAAACTAAATATGCTCCTAGATTTAATCCTTGATATGATTCTGGTACCAAGTTTCAAAATATCAGGCCTTATCTTAGTGAAATAATGGAGTTCTTTCATTGGTAATCTCTCATTTAATTTTTAAATGAGTTATTTTGTAGGGTTAGCTTACCTGTTTTCTTTTGGTGGAGAGTTTTAAGATTCTAAATATTCATTTTTATGAGAAAGCTGAAATTTTAAGAAAATGACTTTATTTATTTATGAGTTAAGGCTGTGCTTACTTGATTTATACAGTCATCCCTCCATATCCATAGGAGATTGACATCATGAGCTGCACACAAAATCTGCAGATGCTCAATTCTCTTATATAAAATGGCTCAGTATTTGCATGTAACGTATCCACGTCCTCCTTTATGCTTTAAAACATCTCTAGATTACTTCTGATACCTACTAAAATGTAAATGTGTTATAGTTTGTTGCTAGACTGTATTGTATAGGGAATAATTATAAGGAAATAAAAGGCTGTACATGTTCAATTCAGACTTTTCTGTAAATATATATTTTTTTATCTATAGTTAGTTGAATCCATAGATGGTTACCAAGGACCAAATCTATTTCTCTGTAGTTAAGGCTTCTTTATTTTTTGATGTAAAGAAAAGTATTATTTAATTTTTTTACAGATCCATTAGATGTGATAGATGTGGATTGGTCTGGTCTTATGCCAAAACATCCAAAAGAACCACGAGAACCTGGGGCTGCACTCTTAAAATTCACACCTGGAGCTGTTATGCTAAGAGTTGGAATTTCTAAAAAGCTGGCAGGTTCTGAGCTCTTTACCAAAGTCAAAGAAACATGTCAGAGACTTTTAGAAAAACCCAAAGGTAATTCCATTTACTTTAACTATGTAATGTCTGTTGTAACTATTAGGATGCTGTTGAAAAGAATTCTGTTTAGTTGTCATGTAGTACTCACACTATAGGAACTTCTTTGTTGGTTTTTGTTTTTTGGAGCAATCATTTATATTCATTAATTTAATCTTCATGGTCAAAATTCCTTAAATTTTTTTGAGGAAAATTTAATTCTACAGAGAAGTTGCAAAAGTTGTAAAATAAACTTTCTGTATCAAAGTTTACTAGAGGGCTTACTTAATGGTGACTTAAGTAAGACCTGAAACTATGAACTGTTTGTAAGAGGAGGGTTTGATTGTTGCTTAACAATCAGACCTCTCCTAATTTTTGCTGCTGTGATGGTGGTGTTACAGAGCTGAGGCCTTCCGAGAAGCTGAGGCAGTGTAAAGACCTACTTTCAAGCCCCTACTCTTGTGATCTAGTCAGAAAGATTTCAGAAATGTTGCTTAGAGTAATAGGAATGAATTTACTAAAGGGAAAAGGGGGAAAGTTTATTGACAGGAAAAGAGGAGAAGAGGACACTCTTAAGAGAGAGAGTGGGTCCTCTCAGAGAGGGACAATGTGCCTCTCCTGCACTCGAGTTTTTTTTTTTTTTTTTTAAGATAGAAGAGAGAGACAGAGAGAGAGAATTTTTTAATATTTATTTTTCAGTTTTCGGTGGACACAATATCTTTATTTTATTTTTATGTGGTGCTGAGGATCGAACCCAGCGCCCCACGCATGCCAGGCAAGCGCGTTACTGCTTGAGCCACATCCCCAGCCCCCCTGCACTCCAGTTTTGTTGGGGACCCCAGGGAAGTTTCCAGAGAGCCTTGCGCAGGTCCACCTCTTAACTTTTGACTGACAGCAGGGTGACATCATACTTTCAAGTCTCCACTGTCATGGCAGCTCTAGGTCACTTTGGCCCATGCTGAGCAGTTCTAATTGGATTCTTAACCATACATTCTTACAGATTTTATGGTTAGGAGGAGCTATCCTTATCTCCTAGAGTTTCAGGATCTGGTCACAAAAGTCTCCTTCAGGGTAACATGGATTCCTCTTATCCACATTATTTTGGTTCTGCATTTCTCCTGCAGTGAACAGGTAGTTTGCTGTGGAATGTGACATAGCCTGTCCACTGAGGCCATGCAGGGCTACAGGTAAATTGCTTCGTGAAACAGAAAGCATATAAGGGTCAGCAACAGTGGTCCCAATTTATAAAATGATTCTCTTAACCTTGTGTTCCTACCATTTATGTTTGTCTGTTCCCTAACAGTGATACTAGAGAACTGATAAAGGATGCTGAATGTGTATTTCATGTGGAATGTGACTTAGTTTTGTTCATTACCATATCAGTGTCTAATTTTCTCTTTATATACTACTTTATACTACTTATGCATTGCATATACCTATGCCTGTCACATAAAAAATACCCAGTACCTGTTTGCAAAATAATTGATACCCATGTTTGTATTCATTTCATCTATTTCAGTGCCCCAACACTGAAGAGAGTATATCTTCATGCCATATATAATTTTAAAAACTGAGATAAAACAGAAACAAACTTAGGTTTAAAGCAGAAAACTGAACATGGGTGCTAAAATTGAACTTGCTTTCATCTAGATTTACTAATTGCAATATGGTTAAATTCTTCTCAGTTAATCTTTCCCAATTATTTTGCACCCTTTGTTTTACCTTTAGTTTAGTCTGTGTTTAGTTTGTCAAAACCATGAACAGACTGGAAGTTTAGCTATGTTATACTCTAAAGAAGTTTACAGGAAAGCCAGCTTTAGCCACTTAGCTAAGAAGGCTCTAAGCAACTTAAAGAGACTCTTTCTCAAAATTAAAAGTGGGCTGAGGCTATGGCTCAGTGGATAATCACCCCTCCATTCAATCCCCCCCCAAAAAAGTGTACCGGTTTCCTAGTCTTTTACATATGTAAAAGAAAGTGTTTTTCATCTTGTTGTCTGAAAACAGAATAAGGATAGCAACGATGCCAGTAAAATCTGTCCTACTGGGCTGGGTTTTAGCTCAGTGGTAGATCACTTGCCTACCATGTGTGAGGCACTGGGTTCAATTTTCGGCACAATAAATAAATAAATAGTCCATTAGCAACAACAAAAAAATTTTTAAAAACATCTGTCCCACTAGGCAGTTTTCAAAAAAGAATGTGGGCTCAATGCAGATTTCATTTGTTTGTGATTATAGTAGAATGGAGAATATTTGTGTGTGTGTGTGTGTGTGTGTGTGTGTGTGTGTGTGTGTGTGTGGTGTATGTGTCTATGTCCAAATGCCTGTGGGTACTGTGTGTGTGTGTGTGTGTGTGTAAGAGAGAGAGAGAATGAGTCATCTGAGGAATCCCTTATTTTTCTCTTAAAGTATCTTGGCCCAACTATGGAGATTCTGATTCTGTAGGTCTAATAAGTATATTACTAAAAAAAATTCTCAAGTGATTCAAGTAGACATCAGAGTGTGGGAACCAGTTTTGAGTTAGTTTATATTTATTTATACTTATATACCTATCAACTAGGTACAAATCTCTTAACTGTGTTGCATGAAGGTAGTTTCTTGTTAATTTTCTAATTTCATTGCTTATATTTTGCATTTCAGAAAATTCAAATGAACTGTGTAATGCAGCTTCTTTCATTCTGTATTAAATTTATCCTATTTGGTTTTACCTTAATGCTATTTACTGCTTTCTTTTGTGGAGTCTAATAGCAACCTGTTTGATCATGTCTTAGGAATAGAGGCAGTACCTAATGCTTTTGTAATAATTCTTGGCTACTCTTTTATTTTGATTACTGACTGGTTCTGTTTTGTTATTTTTACTTCCTTTTGTCTTCCTTTACTTCCCTTTTAATACAATAAATTTTTATCAAATATTTTCTTGATTCTGCTTTTTGTTAAGTGTTAAGTGTTTTCTCCCTCCCTTGTATGTTGTGACTTAAAATTGTCTTTTTACTAATTTAATACATTGTCTCAAGTTTTTGTAGTAACTTAGAGGTAGTCTAACATCTAATCATTTTCTGTCAGCTGATTTCTTAGAAGTCACATCTTGAATATTATTACATTTGAATCTTGCTACTATACAGTGCTGAAATCTATAATTTTAAGTTGTAGTTGATGGAAGGCAACATACTGAGTTTTATTTCAGTAATTCTGAACTTGAACTTTTCTTCTCAGTCATAGTCAGTAATCAGTGTCTACATTCTCCTCCCCATGTTTGCTTTTATCTTAAGCAGATTTAAAGCAGCTATCAGAATATTTATTTTTGTTTAAGTCAGCCACATACTATATGTTGAAGGTTCTTTGCAGAGAATATGTTGCCTTTGATATAAAATAATTTTCACCAATGTTGCTAACTTTGATAAGTCATAGACTCAAACTTAAGCCAATGATAACACTTTCCTACTGTAGGAAAATTTAATGCATGTTTATTTGTATTGAAAGATGCAGACAATCTTTTTGAGCATGAATTGGGGGCTCTCAACATGGCTGCATTACTACGAAAAGAAGAAAGAGCAAGTCTTCTTAGTGATCTTGGTCCGTGTTGTAAAGCACTGTGCTTCAGACGGGATTCAGCAATCCGAAAGCAGCTTGTTAAAAATGAAAAGGTACTATTATTTCCTTGGAAAAAATACAAAGTAAATAGTATAAATGTCATAATTTTCATTTGATTAATTTAAAATGAGAATGCAGTCTCAAGTATTGTTATAAGTTTGATGTCCTAGTCTTTTACACGTGTAAAGAAAGAATTCTGCCAAAATGTATAGTACTTTTACTTTAATAACAACTGATTAGTGGTTGTTTTGAAAAATAATTATTTGTTGTTCAAAATTTCATGCATAAAAATGTTGAAGATATTCTTTGAATAAATATTTTGCATAAGTGAAAAGCTTTGTTAGAGAAGCAGACATATTAGAAATTTTTTCAAATGGAATATCAAAAAACAAAAATTCCCAGATAAAGAGAGGTGAGGATATTTATAGGAAGAGTGCCTATGAAATCGTCGAGTTGGAAGAGAAGGAAATAAATGGAAGTTATTAAGTTTAAGCATTTGCTTCGGAAGAATTAAGAATTGAAAAGTAAGAAAAATAAAGTAAGTTTAGATATAGAAGGGAATTGAAAACATCTTGGGCTTTTTAAAGTTAATAAACTGGCCCAATAAAATCTTTCACTTATCAAATAAATAAATAATAAACTGGGAGTTTTATTTTGGATGTGGGTGTGGTAGGCATGAATAGTATGATAAAGAAGCTAATCTTAAAAAGTTAGAAAAATATTAATAACTTTGTGCTGTTGGTAAAACAGATTATCTTGGATGTATACCATTACTAAAGAAAAGGCTCTTTGATTCAAGAAAAATACTCAGGTTTTTTGGGAATGATCTAATTTATGAAAACAAGATAATTATCTGAAAACAGATAATGCAGAATAATAGGCTTTTAAAAAATCAAGTTGAGACTGTATAATTACCAAGTCTTCTCCACTTAAAGGTTACTTCAAAATTACTTTTGATAATTGTTTTAATCATTCTCTGTTGCCCCTCCCACTTAAATAATGCAATTTATGTCTCCTTATTCTTTTGCCTGGATGCCCATCTCTCTCTGCAGCCTTTCTCAACTGAACATTTCTCTGAGAGAATTAGGCTTCCCATGCCATAAACATGTGTGGAATGAATCACTTTTTATATTACACACCTAAAATGATAACCAGTTACCACCATCTTCACTATTAAATTGAGAACTATTCTTCACATCATTTGCTTTTGGGTTCAGATAAGGAATGTCAATTGAGAAAGACAGTATGGTTTACAATCTCATTAGAATCCTACTGCTTTTTGCGGGGTGGGTGGGTACATGGGATTGAATCCAGGGGTGCCTAACCACTGAGCAACATCCTCAGCCCTTTTTGTATATTTTATTTAGAAACAGGGTCTCGCTGAATTGCTTAAGGCCTTGCTAAGTAGCTGAATCTGGCTTTGAACTTGCAATCCTCCTGCCTTAGCCTCCCTAGCTCCGGGGATTACAGGTGTGCTCCATGTGCTGCCGTCTTTTTATAAAAAGTATTTTATAACATTTGTTAGTTCTTCTAACATGCCATGGTTCTTGTCAAAAATTGTAATAACCAAAAATACCTCTGCAAATTTCTCATGAAAAACTTTTGTTCAGAACCTTATAATCCTTCAGTATAAGGCACAAGACAGTTAACATTTGACACATTATAAAAAGTTTCAATGGCACATTATAAATGTCTTCAATGATCCATCTAAAGAAGATATTGCAGATTTTCACATTATTCAGTGTTAAAAATATCAGTACAAAAGCTAAAAGAAAGAGAGATAGCTAAAAAAAATTATTACAGGTTCTAGAGAGCCTTATTCAAAATGCTAACAAAAACCTTTAGGTTCTATGATTATGAAAAAAAAATACATAACAGGACCATTTATCAGGGTAAGTAGTAGTCTCTTGTAAGATGACAAATAGTGTAAAAACTATTGACCCATATATTGGTATCATTTCTTTTTAGAAAAATGAATTTTAAAGCTTCTTATTTATAGTGTATCCTGGGAGAAATAGGTGAAAGATACAAAGAGAGCACATTAATTTGTTACCTAGACTGACAAGGCAAAAAAGAAAATACAAATGATTAGTATCATAAATGGAAACAGGGATATCACTACAGATCCCACAGAGCAAGCAGAGGGAGTTTGAGTGATAAAACTTTTCTATCCTGATTGTCATCATGGTTACATGAATCTCAGTTACTTGGGAGGCTGAGACAAAAGGATAATTAGGTGATAATTATGATTAAATGTATGCACATAAATGTGCATAAAAGAAATGGATTGCGTTCTATAAGGCCACAAACTACCAAAAGTTACTCAAGAAGTAATAGATAACCAGAGTAGTCTTTTTAAGTTGAATTTGTAGCTAAAATCTATACCTAACGTAATAGTTAATGGTAAAGATTGTAGCCAGTTCAATAGGGCAAGAAAAAGAAAGAGCATACAGATTGGAAAGGAATAAATAAGGCTGTTTGTATTAGTAGATATAACATGATTAGCTATGTAAAAAATTTCAAGGAATTTACAGAAAAAAATCCTAGAACCAATAAATAGGTTTAAGAATGTCACAGAAAACAAAGTCATTTATTGTACAAAAACAATTATAGCATTGAACACCTAGGCACCAAAATGTTAAAAACAATTCATTTTATGGCTCTCAAAAAATGAACTACTTGGGTATAAATATAATAAAACACATTCAGGATCTATGTTCCAAAAACTATAAAACTCTGATTTAAAAAGTCAGTGAAGACCTGGAGAAACATCATGTTCATGGATTGTAAGCTCAATATTGTTAAGATTATTGTTCTCACCCAAATTGAACTGTAGATTTAACACAACTCCAGTAAAAATCCAAGTAGAGCAGACAAGCTGATTCTAAAGTTTACATGAGAAGTTAAAGTTAATAGCCAAAATAATTTTTCCAAAGAAGAATAAAATCAGAGGATTTGAACTACTCATTTTCAAGACTTATTATATAAAACTATAGTACTTCTCCATGTATGTACAATGTCAAAATACACTCTACCGTCATATATATCTAAAAATAATAAATTAAAAATAAATAAATAAAACTCCAGTACTTAAGATAGTATGGTACTGGTAAAAGAATAGAAATTCAGGTTAATGGAACAGAGCCAAGAGTCCAGAAGTAGACCCACACAAATATGACTGACTAACAAGAGTAGGGAGGAAGCTGGGTACGGTGGTGCATGCCTATAACTCCAACAGCTGAGGAGGCTGAAGCAGAAGGATCCAGAGTTCAAAGCTAGCCTGAGCAAAAGCAAAGCACTAAGCAACTCAATGAGACCCTGTCTCGAAATAAAATACAAAATAGGGCTGGGGATGTGGCTCAGTAGTTGAGTGCCCCTGAGTTCAATTCCTGGTGGTGGTACCACCACCAATAATAATAATAATAATAATAATAATAATAATAATAATAATAATAATAGAAAGGAGTAAAATAATTTGGATTTTTAAAAATTGACTTTATATTTTGAGATAATTGTTCTTCTACATTTAAAACTTGTTCTGTGAAAGAGAATGAAAAGAAAACTTAATCAGAAAATTCTTGCAAAACACATTCTTACAAAAGGTGTGTATCCAGAATATATTAAAAAGAGATATTGTCAAGACTTAACAGTAAAAATCAGCAACCCAGTTTTTAAAAACAGGCAAAGGATTTGATTGGACATTTCACCAAAGAGGACATATGGAGAGCTGTTAAGCTCATGAAAAGATGTTTAACATCTTTAAATGTAAATTTAATACATGACCTAGAAATTCCATCACTAGGTATTTGTCTTAGGTGAAAACTTAGTTTTATATAAAAACCTATACATAAAAGTAAATAGCAGCTATATTCATAATCTCTAAAAACTGAAACCAACTCCAGTGTTTTTCAACTGGATAATAGATGAACTATGTAATAATTCATACAATAAGTTTACTAATTGTCACCAAAAAGTATCACACTATTAATACGGTTAACAAATGAATGAATCTCAAAGATATTATGCCGAGGAAAGGAGCTAATCTCTAAAGGTATAAACTGTATTCATATAATAGTCTAGAAAAGGCTGTTTATAGAGGATATATCAGTGGTTGTCAGAGGTTAGAGCTGGAAAAAGTGTATGAATATGGGGCTGGGACTGTGGCTTAGCAGTAGTGCACTTGCCTAGCTTGTGTAACACACCAGGCTCAATTCTCTGCACCACATATAAATGATAAAAACATTCATTTTTTAAAAAAGTATATGAATACAAAAGGGCAAGCAACAGAGGGAGTTTGAGTGAAAACTTTTCTATCCTGATTGTCATCATGGTTACTCCACATACGTCAGCCTTGTAGAACTAACATAAAAGGTTAATTTTACTGTATCACAACTTACAAAATAAAATGTTTTATAAAAAGATTATAGGTGTGTGAGGTGCCACTGTGTGTGCTTGTAATCCCAGTTACTTGGGAGGCTGAGACAAGAGGATCACAAGTTCAAGGCTAGCCTGAACAATTTAGCAAGACCCTGTCTCCTCATAAAATTTAAGAAAAGGGCTGAGGATGTGGCTCAATGGTAGAGCACTTGCCTAGCATGCACAAGGCGAGGCAATCCTCAGTAACATACACAGACACCTACACAAGGAATACAAATGTGAGCCAGGAACCATTATAATTTATATTTGAGGATCCTAGAAAAGAAGAGGAATAGCAGCATGCTGGTAGTATTTAGATCTTACCATTATTTCATTATGCACATAGTTAGGGATGACATAACAAAATTTTGTGACAATAACTTTAAAAAATGCTAATGTTACTTTAGGTTACAATAATATATACATTTTAGAGTGTGGTAGTACCTCATACATTTCATGACCAACTGTCTTTTAAAGAATTATTCAGCTCGGGAGCCCAGAAAAACAAAAGGAAGAAAGCCATAATTCTTCTCTTCTTTGAATTTAAGTTTTGTCAAATAAAAATAAGATTGAATTAGGGTATAACTTCATAGAAGAGATTTTATTCATTGCATGAAGAAGATAATTCCATTCAATAATAGAATTTTTAGTGTATATTTTTTCTTTTTCTGTCATTAGAAATGACTGAGTAAAAACTGGTTGGTTACTTGTAAGGAACTGTTGAGGATTTCTACATTAAACAAGAGATAAAACTAAGTGCTCTCTGAAGCTTTTTTTCTTTTCTAGGATTCATTGAGTCTGAAACATTTGTAATTTTGCTTTTTAATCCAGTAAAGTTATTTAATATCCATTCAAAATTAAATATATTATAACTTTGGTATTTTTGGTACAGGTTAACCTATGTATCCTTTCTATTATCAACTAGTAATGTACATTTTTTTTCCCATTATTTGTTTTTGTTTTCTCCAAATAGGGTACTGTAAAACAAGCTTACACGAATGATCCAATGGTAGACAATGAATTATTACGATTGAGTCTTCGGTTATTTAAGCGGAAGACTATTTGCCATGCTCCAGGACATGAAAAGACTGAAGATAATAAACTATCACAGTCCAATATCCAACAGGAACTGTGTGTGTCTTAAGACTGAACTTCAGTATGACATTTGGTACTATCTTCCTTCAGCAGTACATATTCTTTTTTCAAAGTTCTTTGGTTTGACAAACATTATTAGTGACAAAGGCAGAAAAGATTTATCAGCCATGAAGTAAAGAAGAACTTTGACCTTTAGAGACACTAGTTTTGGCTAACTTAAGATTTTACATTAATTTTTATACAGTACTTGATACTCATGCAGAATAATGTGAAAGCATCTAGATTTAGTAGTCTGTACCTTTTGTTAAAATCGAAGATTTTGGAAAACGGTCGTCACTGGTCTTCCAGCTTATGAATATTTTTTATGAAATGGAACCACTGATTTATATTCTGGATCATCTATACAGAAACTATGATTTTATCAGAAACAATGTTCATCAAAGTAATTGCACACATTGTGCAACACCATGTCGTACAGAACATTTGAAAGGGAATGCTGGTCTAGCATAGTGTGTTTATAGACAAATCTCTAGCAGGAGGAGGAAGCCAATTTTTTTTTCCTTTTAAAAGTTCTAGAAAAATTACTTCATGGGTCTTTGATTTTTTTTAATATGTGTGCATTGTTTGAGTGTATATTGGGTGTCCTTGTATTCTGAATGTGTTTTGTTGTTGTTCGTTTTCAGAGACTGTGTATTATTTTTATTTTTAATAAATGTACCTTACCTTTTCTTGTTATAGATTTACTTTGCTCTTCATTAATCTTATTCCTAATGTTTTAAACATTTATCATCAACATTACAACTTTGTGCTTCAAATATTTTTCTGCTTGTGTCATTATTGGACAATTGGGCATAGTATGATAAGGTTTGAGGATGTACTTCAAATATTGCTAGTACCCCTTGAAGCAAAGAGTAGTTCATAGGCTTAAAAAACAACCATTATATTCTTCAATACTATAAGCTTTAACCCATTATGTCCCATCATCATTTATACTGGACACTTATAAAAACCTATAAAATCTTATAGGATATGTATAAAATAGAGCAATGTAAGTTTTTATAGGCATTCGATATATAGGATGATGAGACATAGTGGGTTAATGATGTTAAACTGCCTCTATACTATGTAAAATGGATTTACTTTTTTTAAAACTACAGCATACCTTCTTTGTTCTCTGTACAAGCTTAACTCATGAAGTGGAATCTTAAAAGGATTTGAAATGAATTGGAAGCAGCAAAATTTGTAGGCAGACAGTAGTAATAGTAATAATGATAATAAAGGAAACCAATATAAAGTTTTAATTTGATCATGTCCTTTCACAGATTTTTGTCAGAACTGTAAGCCCATATTACCTGTCTGAGTAGTTTTTGTATCCTCTATAAAAGTTATGTAATGATACCAGTGTGAACTTTTTGTTCATTTCATGTTCAAGAAACACTTATTAACAGCTAATTTATACAAGGTGCCCAACAAAGGAAATAATCTTATTTTTAAGTGACTTTGAAAGCATTTTAAAATATATATATATATATTTTTTTTTTAATTTATTTTTTAGGTGTAGACGGACACAACACAATGCCTTTATTTTTTTATGTGGTGCTGAGAATCGAACCCGGGTCACCCGTGCTAGTGAGCGCTCTACCGCTGAGCCACGATCCCAGCCCTGAAAGCATGTTTAAGAAAATTACGAACAGAGAAGGAAAAACATTATTTTCCTGGTTTCCTTTTCCTTTACGAAATGTTTTAAATAAAGAAAATTAAGACCCTGAAGAATGAATGCCCTATAGGAAACCACTTCCTGATTATAGTATATAATATTGTTTTCTGTAGCATAAAGAGTTGAAGTTCTTAAAAATATTTAAAGTCCTAAACTTTCCCAGAATTGTGGAATATGACACAAATAATGGGTTTTCCACTTATTTACTAGCTTTGGGAATATTTCAAAAATTATTTAGAATGAAAATTGTGTAGTTAATCTGCAGTTAAGTCTGTTGCTTTTTTGTTTTGAATTTTTGTTATATTCCAAGAGAAAATTTTAAAACTATTCATTGTTCATTCGGGCACAGAATTTAGAGCTTCATGTTCCCAGTGAAAATGTAGTATTAAGTCTTAACATTTTTTTTTAAATTCAACCATTCTCAATATTGCTAACCATATATCTATAAAGCCTTTCTAAAGCAAATCTTTTTATAGGATTTCTCATAAAAAATTCTTGGATCATAATTAAAGTTTCAATTAAACCTGTGTTCCTGAAAACATCTTCCAGTCTATAAATTATTTGCTAGTACACTTAAATGTTTTTCCGTCTCATAAGTGATAAATCAGATTTGTCCATTGCCATAATTGAACAACTGGATTCAAGCTACTAGTTATCTAAAGAAGGAGCAAAAGTATGTTTGATACAAGTGGGAGTTAACACACAGATGATTGAGCCAGCTGTTTGATCATTCTTACCATTTAGTAAAGGGTTGTACTGTCTGACAGTAGCGAACTTTATTTCACAAAAATTTATGAATATACCTAAATAATAACTTAATATGCTGAAACATATGACCTGGCACTTCTCTGACCTGACCAGTGAATGCATGTTGTCCTTCCCCATTTTATTCCATGAATACATTAGGATTTTGTGACTTATCAACTTGAACATTTGGGTCATCAGCTGAGTATCCTGCCTTGCTTCTTACTGTCAAATTGAGTAATGATTAAGGTGTATAGTAACTATTGTTCATGATGTTTTTAAACCTCCAAAGGAGAGCTGCCAGCTCAACCTCAGTTTACTATTTAGAAAGGTTTATGGACACTCCCACTTTCAGTGGGATGTTTCCTTTTACTGATTTTCCTGTCTAAAATTATATAGCCATATTTTAAAATACTGTATTTAAATTTGAACTTGGACTTGCTTTATTTTACTATCATTTTTTAAATCTATATAATAAACTACCTGTATTCATTAGTTTGGTTGGTTTTTCCAGTTGAGTATTTTGAATGCAATGCTGCTTTCGAAGGGGGAATTCATAGTTTGAAAATTGAAACAAGTTTTATTAAATAACTTCGACACGAATCTGTAGACATAATTTCCCAACGTATTAAGCTCTTTCTTTGTTCAGGTTTTCTATCATGTTGTCTTCGTATGCATTTTTATGGGCTTTGTCACTTTAAATAGCTTAGGCAAAGATGAAAAGTAAATAGATATGAACAAAATAATTCTAAGTTGCAGTGATTGTAATGAAAAAAAACATAAGGTAGAGATGAGAAATAACTAATGGAGGTTGGTAAGGTATTACTTTAGATTATCAGAGAAAATGTTGTGAATGAAAAGAAATGAATTTTTAAAAAATTTTTTGACATTAATTACACTTAAATATGTGACTCATGGCTATCATTTGGTGCAGTTAGGTCTAAATATTGGCAAAGCCTCTTTGAATATAGAATTTCCCAAAGTGTACATGAGTTCTTTTTGTTGTAATATTTTAATTTACGGTTTGGTTATTTTCTGTTTATAGAAAATGATACTGACTTTTTGATTTTTTGGTGGGGGGTAGGTTACTGGGGATTGAACTCAGAAGCTCTCTGCCACTGAGCCACATCCCTGGCCCTATTTTGTATTTTATTTAGAGACAGAGTTTGACTGAGTTGTTTAGTGCCTAGCTTTTGCTGGCTTTGAACTCTCAATCCTCCTGCCTCAGCCTCCTGAGTCGCTGGGATTACAGGCGTGCACTACCACACCCAGCAGTACTCACTTTTGATTTGCTAAGCAATATAACATTTCCTTTTAGAATAAATGTAAAAACTAAACAATTTAAGTAGATCAGATAGTAATAAGAAATTTCAGAAATTACCAATACACAGACACTTGAGGTTTGGAACGTACAATCTATATGAAGTTGGAATTTTACTTGAAAGCAAAATGATAACAGATAATCACATCAAAAAGGGTGAGCAGAAGAGAAAAAGGAATATAGAACAAGTAAGACAAACTTAAAGCTTAAGTATTACATATGCTGTGGTAGTTGCCAAGTGGCAATTTTCTAATCTCATCATTTCTTATACATTTATTAAAATTCTACTTTAACAACTTTCCCTACCTATTCTTTCCCCACTTACTTGTTTATGTTAGTATAAACTTGTGAATTTCTATTTAATTTCATGGGATACAATTCATTACTTGGTTTCTCAAATTATCCAAGTTTTAGATTTGTTGATTTCTATGTGTATGTTTGACAATACCAATGTTTAGTACCACTTCTGTATCTGTTTCTTTTGTGTTTCTGTTGCTGCTTTTTCATAGTCTCTCTTCTCAGGCTTGGGTACCTATAATTATATTCCAAAATTATGTTTGCAAAATTGTAGAAAAATTGAGGTCTAAAATGCTGCTTTCTCTCCTTCAGAGAGAGACAAATTTTGTTTGCTTCTCTCAGGTACTTGGAGTCACTGTCAGATTTAGGATATCTTGATCAAGTTTTAGGAACTGGGGTTATCTGGATCACTAAGATGGCCAGAGTCTGGACTGACCTTATGCACAGACACTTCTGGCTTGCCATTTTTCCTAGCATTCAGCCTTGGCGTATAGACCCAAAGTGCAAAGGCTTATAATAATCTCCATCCTTGGTGAATCTTGTGCTCCTATGTTTCTGTCTTCTCCAAGAGAATGTCCCAAGTCTGATCAGCTCCTCTTTTCCTTTTCAGATTGTAAATAGCCCAGGCAAAATTAACCTCAAATGCTTGGAATGACCAGAGGAGATGAGTGTTTGGTATAGGTTTTTGGTTTGCTAACTAATAGTATCTTCCACCTCTGAATTTCCATCTGTACTTCAATCTTAGCACAGGAATTCTCCTTTATCTTACTGGCTTTCCAGTGTTCAAGCAGAATTTTTTAAACAGGCTATTTGTTCACCTCAGATTCTCTTTGGTGTGAGGATTGATCTGAATTATTACCAAAAGAGCAAGATTTAATGTTTTCTTCATTTTTATTTCATTTGAGTTTTTTGTTGTTTTGTTTTGCAGTGCTGTCAAACCCAGGGCCTTGTACATGCTAGATAAGTACTCTATCACTAAGCTATATCCCCAGCCCTCATTTGGTTTTTATTTCTTCATTTTATTATCTATTTCTTCATTTTATTATGTATGTCTCATTGGGTTTCCCGTGGTGTATATTTTTCCCATAATAATTTTTCTGAGCTCACACTTTTTCCTATTACCCCATCATCTCTTCCTTGATTTTTTTGCATTTTGTTTTGTCAATTTTCTTTATAGAGGCAATTGAATCACTAGATTTTAATACTCATGGAAAAATGTTTTTGTCTGTACTACAAAATTTTGCAAGTATGGAATATGGTTTATCTGTTAATTTTTGCTAGTTTCTGTTCTGTTATTGTTGTCATTGTTGTTGTTGTATTGGGGTTTGAACCCAGGGGCACTCTACCACCAACCTACATCCCCAGCTTTTTTTATATATTTAATTTTGAGACAGTGTCTCACCAAGTTGCTCAGGCTGGCCTTCAAAATCCCTCCTGCTTCAACCTCCCAAGTTGCAGGGGTTATTGGCATGTACCACCATGTCCTGCTCTGTTACTGTTTTTTGAAGAATATTTTTATATCAGTGTTATGGCAGTACTTTATAATGATTTACAGTACTTTCATGTGCAGGAAATTCAGGCCATGGTAGCCTTCCATGCTTCAAAATTGTGTTTCTCCTCTGCTAATGCCACAGAGGTATGCTTCCTCTAGTAAATGTGGCCTCTTTCTGTGCTTCCTTGTTTTGGTCCTTCCCTGAACCAAATCAGGTTTGAGAGGTTTCCACAGCTAATCTTGCCCTTCTCCGCCCCTCTGTTATGAACAAGGGACTTGCTTTTGCTTTCCAGAGGAGAATATTTCACATTCAAAGAGGGCATTTTTTGGCTAGATGTGCAACTGCATGGTCCCTCCTGACTCTTTCACCACTTTCCCTCCTTTCATACTACTTCCATGAAATCTTGGCCCTGTTGGCAGCCCTTGTGTCTGTTTTGGCATCTGAAGATTGTATCGGTCTCCTGGTTTCTCTGGGAATAAAATTTATGGACTGTTTTTTTTTTTTTTTTTTTAAGCAGTCTTTGTTGCTTGTGTACAATTTATAGGGGGAAAATAAGATTTATGTGACATGTTTCTTCCTGAAGTCCTCTCCAAACTTGGAAATTGAGCATGTAGTCTTTTGGCATTTGTATTAGGAATGACCAAAGGAGATGAGTGTTTGATATAGGTTTTTGGTTTGCCAACTAATAGTATCTTCCACAATTTTAGTGGTAAGATAAAATATTGGTACCAGTTCATACCTAAGTTGATGCCAACTTCACACAACTGAACAAAAGTCCAGATCTAGTGCTGTCACTTCTCCAAGTCGTCCGTTTCCATAGCCACAGTTATAGATGTACATCCTCCTTTAAAAACAAACAAAAAAAAAACTAAGATGTTTTATTAACTACTGTAAATTACATTCACTAGCCATTAAATATGCATTATCATTAAACCTGTAGTTTATTGTTGCATAATCAGTGACTTAGGGAACAACATCCTTCCATTTATATGGTGTACCTCTTTAGCACTTGTAGATAGGAAGGAAGGAGTTCAACTGTATTTTTGTTCTCCAAAGTGTAATAAAAGCATCAAGAAGATTGTATAAAAATAAAGAATAATTCTGATTTTAAAGTACATTAAGCTTGGAAACTAACAAAAAATGTCAAAATAATATGAGAACACTAGTTAATACTGAATCCCAGATCTCAGATCTCATTTCTTTATTTAAATCATTTAACAGCCTCCTGGTGGCTACTAGCTACTTGGACTCCTTGCTTCAGCCCCATCTTCCTAATTCGTTCTCCACACTTTCACCAGAATATTCTGTCTAAATCATCCTAAAATAGAGATGTGCTCAGTCTGGTTTCTACCTGGGGTCCTGTCACTGTCAAAGGATCTAAACATAGCCAATCACTTAACCTCTCTGAGCATCACTTTCTCAATTTAAAAAAGTAAGGGGGTTAAATTGTAGCTTGTTTTCAAGTTTCTAGAACTTTTACTCTTTTACTTAAAATAATCTGTGGATGTTTCATGTTTTCTATGGAACAAAGTCCAGATACACCCCCTGATTAATGAAGGCACTTCACAATCTCACCCCAAAATGGACCTTCCAGCCACATCTTCCATCATGACTTCTCTTTCTTCTTATAGCCTATAGAACTTCATAGCTCTGTGTGCCTGTACATCTTCCGGCTCTCCTAGTTGACTGTTTTCGATATTGTGTCATATCCACCTTTGTGTGTCCATGTAGAGCACAGAGCAGGCACACCAACAGTTTCTTTATAATATCAAATGCTGCTTCCTCTCTCTTGGGAATGCCATCTCCTATTCACCATTCTCACCATCCCTCCTTTTCCTATTAAATTTGTCTTTGTTACATTCAAATGCTATTTCTTCAATGAAACTTCTAACTCCAAACTGTTTTCTCCACACTTTTTTTTTTTTTTTGGTCTGTTATAGCATGCCTCTGACAGTATGTTATCATAGTTTTAAAGTATATATACCATGTCATATCTTTAGACTCTAGTTGGTTGACATGTATCCTGTTTATATTTCAAACTTGTTAAAAAATAAACTTGGCACATTAAAATTTAAAGAGTTTGTTTAACTAGCTTATTTGAGCAATCAGCAATTCATGAGTTGGTTAACTTCAAATGGGAATTGTTTGGGGCTCCACCGGAGGTGATTGTGGGATAGCTTTTATAGAGTGAATGTAGATACCCAATAAAGAAAATATTTGATAGGTTAAAGTTGGAGCTATTGCTTTATTTGGAGTATACTGGTATGGAGTTCAGACACTGTCACTAATTTCCCAGATGATCACCTGTGATTGACTGGGCTTCAGTTTCATTTTCTCTTAAATTCTGTTGTTAGGTAGAAACCCAGGATGCTGGAACCAACTCAGATTAATGTCCTCCTATTTAATTATTTTAATACTATGAATAATTTGAATTCAGAGGTCATTTTTTAAAATTTGTGAAATGCTTTTCACTTTTTAAAATATTTTTTAGTTGTTGATGGACCTTTATTTTACTTATTTGTATGTGGTGGTGAGACTCGAACCCAGTGCCTCCCACATACTAGGCAAGTGCTCTTCCACTGAGCTACAACCCCAGCCCTCAGAGGCCACTTTTAATCGACCTTTTCAGTCTCCATTGCCACCCATTCTAGCACAGTAAATTGCTTTTTTACTTCGCTGCAGTAAATGTTTGCTTTATCAAGTTGCAAAGCAAAATTTGTCTACTATGCTGTGTAATTTATGGCATATTTCTCCCCCTAGATTTATTCCTTTTAGAAGGAGTTTGTAGCAGAATCATGATAGTTGATCAGGTTCTGGTGGATCCACTTAAGACTTTCATGGTTTTAATGTAGCTTTTTTTTTTCCATAGTAAGACAAATATGGGTCTTAAAGATTTCTTAGGCCTCATTAATTTTTACTCTCTTATTTCTAGACTTCAGTTCTATGCATTATTTTTCCATGTCAATTTACATATTTAATGATAGGGGAAAAATGGACAAAATGATTAAGATTAATGAATTTTTTTAAATTAAGACTATAATATAGTTTTTATATTCATGGCTGCAATCATATCTTGATTTTTATCTTCATGCTTGTTCTGACTCAGGTACCCTGCAGAAAAACACCGATTCTTTCTGTGCACTGCTGTCTCCAGTGAGCAATATTTATGAATTCACTGCAACTGTCACAAATCATTAAGGGCAAATTGAAGTCAGCAATAAGCTTTGTCAAAATTGTTACTGTGGTTAAGCAGCTATCTAGTATATCCACCACCATAGATTTAGCTTAAGAAAGTTAACTAGCAAACCTGTTACCCATCACTGATGAGAGGGGTTAAAAAGATTATTGCTCAATTAATCTTTGTATTGTGCTAATGAGGATGTTAAATGGGTTCATCCTTGAATTGGATTGTTCATAGAGAATGTGAATTCCCTAAAGGGCAAATGTGGTCAGGTTTCCTATTAAAATTAGCTATGCAACCTAGGAGCTCTTCTAGTCATTTTGAAGTGAAAAAGGCTAACAGATAATTTAGAAGTAACTTAATGACATTTCTAGTGGCTACATGTGAGATGTTATTACCATCTCTCCCGAAGCTCTTTGCTGGTTCTTTGGAAAAGAATCTTATATTACAATTTTTAAATAGATACTGGCTTTTATTTTCAATCACGACTCCTCAGGGTGCAGCATAAATTAAACTTGTAGCACTTATCTTTAACAAGCAGACTTTGGTGAGGATGGAAACTAGCACATGCCAGTAGTATTATTGTTCAATCAAGAATCCATTATGCTAAAAAAATTCCATGCAAAATTTCATATAATTAAACCTGAGGAAGACCATGTTAGGAGAGAAAGAGAGGTGAGGGAGTTCTATTTATTCCACACTGGCTTATCTTGTGGGCTTCTTGGAGAGAGAATGACCTAGATGTCAGTTGATCAAGGCTTGTACCAGCATTTTGTGGATCCTGTTAATTAGTTCATCTGTATATTGTGTCCCAGGACATCTTTGCTGTTTTTCCTTTCCCTTGTGAAATGTGAAATAGACCAAATATTACAGAAACCCAAAAGGACTCTGCTATCTAGTTGGGGTACATGCAGGGAAGGAAACCTCACAATTCAACCCATAAGAAGAAACAGCGGGTTTTTGGCTCTTTGAGAAACTGAGTCTCTGCCTTCTTCCCTTTCTTATACACAAACAGAGGTGCTTATCAGAGTGGCTGATACTTGCTGGCTATTAACAACAATCTCCTATCTCTTCTACCCACACTCCAAAAACCATCTGTGTGAAAACTTCTTTCTTTCCTCTATCTTTCTGTATGGGAAGAGAAAATTTATCAGCTTATGATACCTAGGACAAGTAGGAGGCATTTCCTTGATCTTGAATGTGTTTTATGTACATAAGTTCAAAGTTATTTCAATTATGAAAATGTTTTCTTCCTGCTGTTAGTACATAATGTTGAGTAAGCCTTTTTGGTATTTTAACTGTGAGAACAGCTTAAATACTGAGAATTGAAATGAACCTGCTGAGCGTAAGTAATAACAGATTTTAATGACTAATAACAGATTCATAAAATACACTAATATATATGGTATATATATTATTAGCTGGCTTAAGACCTACTTGTATGGAAACTGTTCTAAACATAGACAATTGTAAACTTAAAATACTGTGTAAAAATATTTAATAAAAAAACACTTCAACCTTACCTTATTGGTAAATAGGCTGAAATTATGATTTTGTTTGAATAAAAATCCCAAATGCCAAGGGCTTTATGAATAACACTAAAACTTGATTCATAAGTCATTTTTATAGCCCAGATACTATTGTCCTCTATGTTGTGGTTTGTCTTTGAGGTACACCCCATCTCATTCTTAGCACTATTATGTATTAAAATAGATCAGAGAAATGAAAGATAGCAAATCAATTGGCTAGGTAGAGATATTATTCTTTGTCACATTCCTATCGTTATAGTCATTTTATATAATTCTGGGTATTTGGTTGACATTATAATCTACCTGAGTCTCATTTGTCATGTTCTAGATATGCTACTGTAAAGAGCCATCTTCCCCAGGTGGTTTAGCTAAGACCCAGAGACATTCCTTATTTATCTATGACACAGGTATTTTAGACCTTCCAAATTCCCATTCTCTGTCTCATCAACAATTAGCTGAACTGTTTGTCCTGTTAAAAGATAAAGTTCGGCACATGGAAATTTTAAAGAGTTTATTGGAGCAGCAGTGATTCACAAAGTGAGCAACACTATGCTGAAAGCAGTTCAGCATGCTGCCAAGAGGGTACTGGAGAATCTTTTTAAAGGTACAAGACACACTATTTGGTTTAAGTGGAAAGTCTCAAAGCTGAGTGCAGTGGTGCATACCTGTAATCCCAGCTATCCAGGAGACTAAGGCAAGAGAATTGCAAGTTCAAGGTGAGGCTCAGCCACTTCGTGAGACCCTGTCTCAAAATAAAAAATAAAAAAAGGCTGGGGGTGTAGCCCACTGGTAGAGCACCCCCAGTTCAATCCTTTATCCTAAGGGGAAAAGGAAGAAAATCCCTAATCAAAAGATAGTTGAGGGCTTCTGCATAGTCAAACTTAAAGTTCTGTGTACTATTTACACAGAGTTGAGTTTTTGATTGCTTATGTAGGAACCCAAGGCACTGGAGCAATCTTAGCCTAATGGTCTCCCAATTAATTATTGTAATGGTCTCCACTGACCAATCTAAACTAAATATCCATTGACTTAACTTAATCAAACTTCAGTTAGGCTTCTTCCTTTCCCAACAAACCCCTGGTTCTTGACCTGCCTTGAACTTACAAAACAACACCCCTTCCTAAGAATTGGCTTCCACAAGGAAAAGCCTTCCCTGTTCAACTGCCCCATCATACCACCCAAGTCCTCACACCCACCCTTCCCAGCTTTGCTGGTCCCCATTACAAAAGAATTCCACCGGGTGTGGGGGGCATGCCTATAATCCTAGTGGCTCTGGAGGCTGAGGCAGGAGGCCTGCAAATTTATAAGCCAGCCTCAGCAACTAAGTGAGGCCCTAAGCAACTTGGTGAGCCCAGTCTCAAAATTAAAAAATAAATAAAGAGGGCTGGGGGTGTGGTTCAGTGGTTAATCACTTCTGGGTTCAATTCCTGATACCCTCTCCCTACCCTCAAAAGCCCTCATTTTCTAGGCCTTTGAGATGCTTAGAGACCTTATGGTCAGAGCTTTCTCCCTATTGCAAGAGCCCCTCTTTTCCTATTGCACTAATCCCCCTCTTTTTGAATGATGTTTCTCCTTACCACCTAGGTTCTGATTTCTTTCTGTATGACACAGTTTAGTGTTTAAAATGTCCCCTGTGTGTCTGTGTTATCCAGAGAGACTGAGGGAGCTCTTCCAGGATGAGGACGGTAGTGCTTGGAGGTCTTGGCCAAGGCCATGGTGGTGGAGCTGGCCATCTATTCTTCTTGGGCACATATCCTATGTCATCCCACCCACTCGCCATGTGGAAAGATGGAGGCCACTTTCTAGGTCCAGCACTACTGACTCCATAAAACATTTACACTTTCTCTCTTTATTCAGCAGCCACCCAGACCAAACCGAGATTCTGGCAGAAAACTCTGGCAGACCCTTCAGGGCAGTGGTGTCACAAGCCAGAGGAACCATAGCCCTATTCTGAGGAGAGTCACTTGAACAGTGTGACTAACCACTGAGACTCGGGGTTGTTAGAGCAGGGCACCTATATTGACTAATAAAGATGGGTCTTATGCGGGTCAGCAGAAAATTTCCTTCCTGACTTAATGTGACAAAAGAACTTTTGGAAGGATATTTAGGGGACTAAAGGACCAGGCTTAAAGTTCTGCAGCCAGGAGTGGGGCCCAGATCACCTGCAGGATCACTCCCATGCAGTGGACATTAGACATCCCTGGTGTGGACCTGAAGCTTGTCCTGTATGATGCAAGGCCAGGGGCTCCCCAAGGAACTCTGGCACTACTATTCTGCTTCCCTCAGTGGACTGGAGTTGCATGGCAGCTGCTTCCTTGACTGAGGCTCTTTGTGCACGTAGGAATTTTGACAGGGAGCTTGGTCACATGCCTGGCCTCAGCCCTGAGGGAGGCTGGGAAAGTCAGGTTCTTCCTTGATTTGGGGGAAGGACACGTTCCTTAGGTGGAGAACTTTCCAAACATAGGAAGGATGTTCAGAGAAGCCAAGCCAAAAGAAGGACAAATGTTCACAACAGTCAAAATTCAAATTCAGTAACTGTGTACTCTAAAGCACTTAACAAAAAGGAACAGGGCATCGTGGTCAATAGACACCATGGACTACTATGTGCTGGGCACTTGCCCATTTCCTATCTCTTCAAATTCTCATAAACATTGAAGAAAGATATTTTCTGTCTCAGTTTTCTCGTGAAGAAATTGAGGTTGAAAACAATGATTTGCCCAAGGTCAAACAGGTAATGATTATTCAACGTCCAAGTACATTTCAGTCAGCCACCATGACAGGAGGCCTTCTCAAAGCAAAAACAACATCATAAAGGGGAATCCAAATGTTAAAAAGATGTGTTCTGTGAAATTGTCACTCAAACTCTAAGTTAGTCTTTGTTTTAGTCACCTTTTTCACTGTTGTGACTAAAGGATCTCACCAGAACAATTGTAGAGGAGGAAAAGTTTATTTGAGGGCTCATGGTTTCAGAAGTCTTAATCTATAGAAGGCTGGTTCCATTCCTCGGGGCTCAAGGTGAGGCCGAACATCATGGTGGGAGAGGATGGCAGAGGAAAGCAGCTCACATCACGGTGACCAGGAAGCAGAGAGACTCCATTTGCCAGATATATACACCCAAAGCCACGCCCCAATCCCCACCTCCTCCAGCCGCCCCCCACCACTTTAGTTACTACTAGGTTAATCCCTATCAAGGGATTAAATCATGGATTGGGTTAAGACTCCTACAAACCAATCGTTCTCCTCTGAACCTTCTTGCATTTCTCATATATGAGCTTTGGGGGGATACCTCACATCCAAACCCTTACAGTCTTCCTTCCTGTCTGGTCCCCTCATGCACCCTCACAGTCCTCCTCTTCACATCCCATTTCCAGCTGTCTCCCTCTTTTCCACACCTGAAGAATCTCGCCCTTAACTGCTTATCAACTAAGCCTCGGCAAGGTATGAGCTGATAATGGATTGACCCTTTGGGAATCATGAAGTCATTGATCCAAATATGTTCACCATACCCCTTAAGCGTCAAGCAGTATTCCAGGTGCTGAGTGCAGAATAATGGGGACAAGTTCTCTGCCCAGGTAGACCTTATGACCTGATTAGTCAACAGACCATAAGTCAATCATGAAGCACTGCTTCTGGCGGAAAGCGTTGCTGTTCAAAGTCTGATGAGTCTTGGGTTCTTCCCTTTAAAGGGGACTTGATTGCCAGTCTCTGGTCAGTGGATGATTTTGGAAATAACTGGTTTGGCAAGTTTGAGAGGCTGGGATTCCATTCTTGTTCCTCTGAAGTAGGGTGAAGGGTGAGCTGCCTAACCTCTTGATGCTTCAACTGTAAAGCAGGGAGACAAATATCATGTAAGACTCTCATGCAGCTTGGACCAGGTGATGTGTGTAAGGGACCCTAGGCTTTCAGTCAAGGCCAGATGTAACAACAGCTGGTTTGGGAATTGTTCTTTTTGTCCTATAGAGAAAACAAAAACAAACAAACTTAAGTCTGCATCACAGAAAAAATGAAAACTACTAGCAACTCACATTTTAAAAACTTTACAAAATACTTTTATGATTGGAAGTAGTTTCAAAGAGTATCTCGTATAATATTGAAGAGAAATGGCACATCTTCCTGCTACTATTTTTGGGGGGGGCGGGTACTAGGGATTGAACTCAGGGGCACTCGGCCACTGAGCTATATCCTCAGCCCTATTTTGTAATTTATTTAGAGACAGGGTCTCACTGAGTTGCTTTGTGCTTTGCCATTGCTGAGTCTGACTTTGAACTCACAATCCTCCTGTCTCAGCCTCCAGAGCCACTGGGATTACAGGCATGTGCCCCCGTGCCAGCTCCTGCTATTTTTATGGTCCCTGTTTTCACTATATATTTTTTTTTCTTGCTACTTTCAAGGCTTGCCTTTCTCCACACTCAGAAAAGACATCATCATTAGCTCCGACCCCGAATTCTTTAAATAATAGAGGATCAAATGATCAATATTCAAGCAGCCTTATCAGTTCTTTAGACAGATCCATTAACTAATGAAGACAAGCTGTTGGCTTGAAGAGTGGCTCCAAGCCACAAGGAATGTGCTTGCTCGATTCTGTGTCCCTCGTGTTCATGCCACTTATCTACCTATCCAATCAAAGCACTCCACTGGATGTTCTCTAGGGACACATTTCTCTAATTCAGAACAAGAATAATCTTAAAATGGATTTTTGGTGCTTAAGATTTACCTCATATGGGGAAGAGCACACACATCTGCAAACCAATAACTGTCCATGACTGTTCAGAATAGCTTCCCAACTTCTGCAGAAAACTGTCTGATGAGCAGTGTTGGCCTATTGTGAGGCCAATACTGGAAGAGAAGGAGAGAAAATGCTTAATCCCTGATGGATGTCAGTAATTCCTCCCTATACACCATTTTTCATTTTCTTTCCCATATGACCTTTAAAAAGTTCTTGCTGGCCTAATCTTTCCAACAAGTAGGACACTGACTTGGTACATGTGTCCTAGACCAACTGTGCCAAAAGCCTTTTTCATATACTTATAGCTGTGGCCTGCAGGGATAAATAAATTCACCACCTGCCCTGGTCTGTATGTGAGCCCCACACATGTGGAGATGGGTCCAGTTTGGGAAGAAACTTTTGCATAATTAATTAACTTATCCAAAGACAAGCCTGGGCTTTCTGTTCTCTCTTCACTGCCTCTTGTTCTACGTGCACAGCTAAAGGTTACAGAGATGTACCATGTTCCTTTGTCAAATGGGGCTTCTGTCATGAAGGAGCCCTGGGAAAGGATCTCTTCTTTTGTGAACAGGACATATCACATGAACAGAGACCTGGGGCCTCACATTTCCTCCTGAATGGCATTCTGGCTTCTTTACTTCTAGGCCAAGAAATGTCATCTGGGCATTTTCTCTCATCTCCAGCTTTTGATTAATTCTTAAATTTTGATAAGAACTTAAAAATATTTTTTAGTTGTAGATGGACACAATACCTTCATTTTGTTGATTTGTTTTATGTTGTGCTGAGGATTGAACCAGTGCCTCACATGTGTGAGGCAGGCACTCTATCTCCGAGCCACAACCTCAGCCCCCTTTTGCCTAATTCTTTTTGGAACACTTCGTATCATCAACTCTGTCTTTGGAGTATGCCTGAGAGTTTGGGCATTCCTCACACTCCAATGTAAACCAAATGAAAACCTGGCTCCTGACCAGCCTCTCTCCCAACTCCACTGGCCCCAGACAATATCTCCAGAATGAGGATACTGAATGTTTGTGTCCCCCCAAAATTCATACATTAAATCCCCAATGCCCAAAGTAAAGGTGTCATAAAGTTGCAGCTCTCACAAATGGGAGTAGTACCCTTATAAATAGAGGACTAGGCACGACATCACCTCTGGCCCTATATGTGCACCAGAAAAATCCATGTGAGGACTTGACCAGGAGGAGGGCCCCTTGCCAGAACCCAACCATGCTATCATTCTGAACTTGGACTTGCACTCCATGATTCTGAGAAATAAAGCCTTGTTGTTTAAGTCACCTGGGTGATGTATTTCACTGTAGCAGCCTGAGCAAGGAGTAGGAGAGGTGTCCTTCATTTTCATTGTATTTGTTTACATATGTGAGATACATCCATGCGAAAATCTTGTGTGTTTGGACTTGTGTCTTTTCCTTTTTTTGTTCTAAATAGTTATACATGACAGTAGAATGCATTTTGATACATCATATATAAATGGAGTAGAACTTCTCATTCTTCTGATTGTACATGATATAGAATTATACTGGTCATGTAATCATATATGCACATAGTGTCATGATGTCTGATTCATTCTACTATCCTTCCTACTTTGTACCCCCTCCCCTCCCCTCCCTTTACTCCCCTCTGTTTAGTCCAAAGTATCTATTTTTCCCTAGCCTCCCACCACCACCCTTATTGTGAATTAGCATCCACATGGCAGAGAAAATATTTGGCCTTGGTATTTTGGGATCGTCTTATCTCACTTGGCATGATATTCTCCAGCTCCATCCATCTATCCATAATTTCATTCTTCTTTAAGGCTGAATGATATTCCATTGTGTATACATACCACATTTTCTTTATTTATTCATCTGTTGAAGGGCATCTAGGTTGGTTCCATAGTTTGGCTATTGTGAATTGAGCTGCTATAAACATTGATGTGGCTGCATCACTGTAGAATGCTGATTTTAAGTCGTTTGGGTATAAACCAAAAAGTGGGATGGTGGTTCTATTCCAAGTTTTCCAAGGAGTCTCCATACTGCTTTCCATAGTGATTGCACCAATATGCATTCCCACCAGCAATGTATGAGTGTACCTTTTCCCCACATCCTCACCAACATTTATTGTTACTTGTATTCTTGATACTTGCCATTCTCACTGGAGTTTGCAGCTTCCTGTCTCCAGTCCTCCCAAACAACACCACTCTGTTGCCACATACAGTTCTGATCATGCTCTTCTGCCCAATACCTTCCTGTGATTCTCTCAGCGAAAGACCAACTCAGCCTTTCCCTCAACATCGAGGCCCTCCTGCTCTGGCCCTTGCTCTCTTCATGCTCCTGAGCACATCTTTGCTCTGGCCCTGCCTCCCACATCCCTAAATTCTTCTCACTGCCTCTTTCCTAGCTCTGTGCATTTTCACACACACCACACCCCTTGCCTGGCATCTCTTCCCTGATGATCCTCATTCTTCAAAATATGCCATATCCAAGGAAACTTCTGGAATCACTACCCTGCCCAAGTTTTGCTACGCTAACTTTTGGTGCTGTTGGAGCATCTTTGACATTTCTGACATGTTTCGCTCCAATGTGTGAGAATGAGCAATGATGCGCACGTGGGGTAAAGAGACAGTTTCCATCAATTGGAAGAAGGATCTTCATAGTGTGCTGCAGATCACAAGGGCTGCTACACTGTCCTTGGGTAAGTGAAGAGGACAGGTTTCATGTGACCAGGGGCCCAAGGGGAATGGACACTGCATTCAGGATTCACTTCACTTTGGGGTGATTAGGGGTAGGATAGGCTGGGCCATCAGGGGTCACTGTGCGGCTCCAGGTGCATTTGCCAGTGAGGAGTCAGCAGTTCCACTTGCATAATTTGGAAAATTCTTGCAGAGCTGGATCCAGGATCTCCAGCAATACCCTCAGACTTTTCTCTTTCTCACTCTCACTTGGTCTCCACTTCCCTACCCCTGTCCCTGGCCATCTGTGATCATGCTTGCCCCTCTTGTCTCTGTCCTTCATGCAGGCTGTCTCCATATTGCAGAATAGACATCTTCAGGAGCCCTGGTTCTTCTTACCTTAGCCATCTGAACAGAAAACACATGTCCTTCCCAGAAGCCCACAAATCACATGAAGAAAGAATTTTCACTGAATAGCCAAAGGGAGGAGAGTGCCCATAAGGGAGGCCTGGGTGCAGCTCCACTGAGCAGATTCTGGCTAGTTGGGGCAATCCCTGGGCTTAATTATTTAATTTTCCTGAGGACCTGAGGGACTTTCTGGGAGGTTTTTTATTTTGTCTGTCTTAAAATTTTTCCCAGCATCTCAGTTCTTACCTGATTCTATTTAGGACTCACTCATTCAAAAAGGACATCTAGATCATCTCCCCTGCGCCAGACAGAGGATACAGCCCCACCACACAGAGTGTGTTAGTCAGTTTTCCATTGCTGTGACAAAATACCTGATAAAATCAACTTAAAAGGAGGAGAGATTTATTTTGGCTCCATTACTTTTGGAACTGCCACAAGGCATAACACCATGGCGGGGAACAGCGGGGACATGGTAGAACAGAGCTGCTCCCCTCATGGCTTCCAGGAAACAGAGAAGAAGGGACCAACATTTCCTTCAAGGGAATGGCCCCATTATCTAGCTTTCTTACACTAGACCTTACCTCCAAAAGGTTCACCATATCATCTCCTAGTAGCACCACAGGCTGGTGACCAAGCCTTTGGGGAACATTTAAGATCCAAGTTATAGTACAGGGAGACCAAAAGGAACAGGCTGAGTGATCTGAGGATGGGATGGGGGGTGTAAAATTTGTATCCACATTCTGGCAGCCCTTACCAACTGTATGCAAAATGCAGAGATATCAACTAGCTGTGGTAAAGTGCATCAGGGTTGGGGGTTGGGGATCATGTGATCCACCATGCTTCCTTATCAAGGGCCAAAAAAATAAAATAAAATAATTAAGAAGAAACAAAACAATTTTTAATTGACTTCTCCCATGAAGGTAAAGAAACAGGGCAAAGAGCTGAGGACCAACATCTTCTAGTGCTCAGTGAGGAAGATTCCCCTTAGCAAGTGCCCATAAGGGAGGCCTGGGTGCAGCTCCAACTGAGCAGGAGTTGGGGCAATCCCTGGGCTTAATTATTTAATTTCCCTGAGGACCCGAGGGACTTTCTGGGAAGTTTTTTATTTTGAAAAAAATTTAAATAATAGTAAAGACATCAAAAATTTTAAGAAGTTAATGCTGAGAGCCATCTGTGAACTGTGTGTGGGCCAGATCAGCATGGAAGCCATTGAGTGGGGAAGTCTGGTACTGGAAACTCACAGCGGCACTTCTGCTGGTGAGATGGCCCCAGTACATGTGAACTCCCACCCAGCTCTGCCAAAGGTTCCTCATAGCACCCTAGATGGGTGACCTGCTGCAGCCACAGAGCTACACGACCTCCCAGAGATGGATGTGGCTTGTCAAGATGGATGTTGACTACAAGACTCTGTGGAGTCTGAAACCCTATCCCTGCCTTTGACATAACCCCTTAAATAAACCACAGCCATTTTCCAGTTGTTCTATTCCAGCTCCTACCAGGACTGAAAGAACTTATCAGATGCTCTGCTTTTAAAACCTATTCTTTGACTTTGTCTCATTTCTTCACTATTTCAGAGTTTATTTTTCTCAGGTGGCTTACCCCCTCCTGAGCAGAAAAAATTGCCCTGGCCAGGTGCTGGCCACCTCATGATAAGTTAAATACTTTTTGCCAAGAAGTGACAAAAATGGTATAGAGTTCCCACATGCCTTTTCCTCTCCTTTCCCCACTGATAGCATCTGTCACCTATGGTACATTTTCAAAACATTGATACAATACTAAAAATTGAACTACAGGTCATTATTTGGCTCTCACCAGTTTTAATATATATGTGTGCATGTGTATGTGTGCGTGTCACTAACCAGGACACAGGACTTTGAAATGGAGCATTGGAATGGGTTGTCAATCTTGAAACAGATCCCAGCAAACAGAGGGAAGAGGCTGGGCCCCCACCTGTCTGCCCCACCTTCCTCTGGGCCAGTAAGGGCCTGAAGAGACTTTCTCTTTGGCATTTGAGGGACAAAGATCATTTCCTATGAGATCTGAGAGGCACTGGCCTCAGTGTCTCTGTCTGGGCCCGATGTCTGTCAAACAGGGATGCACACAGCAAAAGCAAGGTCCTATTTGGGGTGCCTGGTTACTGCTATTCCGCTGGCTCCAGTTGGGTCAAGGAAAGTGACTTTGTCAATATTGTCAAAGGCATGGCATGTGATCCAAGGCTCTTGGGGTCAGGCCATCACCCCAGCAGCACCCACAGGCCCCCAGCCTGGGCTCAGGAACTGTTCTCCAGGCTGAGACTCTGTGATGTGGTGTGTGTCCCTTGCCCTTGCTCTTGAGATTGTCCTCGCCAAGTAGAGTGCCAAATTACAAGGATAAAGATGACAACGGGGGGCGGGGGCACTCTCTAGAGCTTTATCTGGGACCCTGCAGGCTGTGGAGAGCAATTTTCTCTCTTTCTCTAAGAGGAAAGTTAAAAGCCCTGGAGATCTTCTTTTGTGAAGGAAACCGTGTTTTCTCTGAAGACCCGACAGTGTCATCATACTCCCTCACAAAAATTGGCTGAAATCCCAACCCTCAACAAGGGCACTTCAGCAAACCATTTAAAGAAAGGAAAGCCCAGGAGACCTTCAAGGAGAAGTGACTTCTTGCTGGGAAGGGGTGAGCTCATATCCAGAGGTCTGGGGGAGACAGGACAGCGGGGGTCACGCCCCTTCCTGGGACCTGGCCAGCAGGTGTGGCTGCTGCATCTGTTCCCTGGGCCCAGCAGCCTAGGCAGATGCAATGTGGTGGCCCAGCGGGGGTCACTCAAGGAGTCTTCTCTGTTCCTGCCGATTTCCCTCCCCTCATTCTCTCATATTAGCCAAGAGTCAAGCCGTGATATCCTGGGGCAAGGACACACTAGTGCTCTAGGCTCACAGCCTCCACTCCCCTTTTCTGGGTCCCTAGTCCAAGCAGGAATCCACTTTGATTCTCAAAACACCCTCCATTTCCTGGAGGACAGTGCTGGGATGCTTTGAAGTTACCATCACCTGCTGCTGTAAATTCCAGCAACCCCAACCACTTTGAGAATAGGTGCTAAAGCATGAAGGAATGGTAGCTCATTGATTTTTGCTGGGTGCCCAGCGCTGTGCATACCACAAATTTGTCACAAAGTTGCAAAGGTGCTCGTCTCCCCATTTCCTACCGGAGTAATAGGGGGCTCAGTAAGGTGGGCACTGAAGGTCGCCCAACTAGATAGTAAGAGAAATAGAACTTGAACCTGGGTTGCCAGGCCCCAGAGTCTGTGTGTTGTCCCCTGTAGGGTATGAGCTCCTAATAAGCCACTCTGGGTCGTCAGATGGAAAGCAGATGTCAGGTGAAGGGAATGAGTGAGGCTCCTTCAATCCTGGCTTCCCGCGCGCGTCCTGAATACTCAGGTTTCCTTATTTCGTCTGTGCATCAGCCAAGGGCAGGCAGATGGGTGCTCATCTCTCTTGCTCAGGCTTCAATTGCAGTCACAAGAGCCTCTTCTCAGCCTCTCTCTGTGCCCCAAGGTGCCTCCTCCCCTCTCTCTTGGTCCTCCTCCCCTCCTCCGAGTGCCCATATTTCCAGTGACCTTCAGATTTGATATATGAAGTGTCCCCAATGGATATTCCCATTGACATTGAACATGCTGCTGTGTGGAGCTCAGCAATCAAAGGGGGAAATTAGCAGGCATTTAAATTCCGAAATTAATGAGGAGAGGTCAGAGTCTTCGGAACATCTGTTTCTAGCATTTTCAAGGAGGCCTTCCATTTGCAGCCAGGACTCAGCCATGTGCGGTGATCAGCAGTTAACTGGGGCTTCACGCAGCTCTGTGACCTGGAGGGAGCTGAATGGTGGGACGCTCTGTGGCTTGCTCTGAGCCATGTGTCCCCTGCATTTCAAGGTCCCAGCCCCGTGGGCAGGTTTCAATAAAACCTGAGTCGGTACTTTCCCAGGTTCTGGGACACTGTAGTTCAAACAAGAGTCTTTCTGCCAAAGAAGGGGACTTGATGTTTTCTAGAGCTGCACTCTCCAATATGGCAGCCCCCAGCCACACGTAACTGTGGAGCACCTGGAATGTGGCTCCCCTGGACTGAGATGTGCTGGATGTGTCAAACTCACATGGATTTCAAAGACTTAGTAGGAAAAGAAGTGTAAAACATCTCATTGACAATTTCCTATTGATTATGTTGATGAAGTTATAATCTTTTGGATGTATAGGTTATGTAAAATATATTATTTGCTGCATGTGGTGGTGCATACCTGTAATCCTAGTGACTGTGGAGGCTGAGGCAGGAGGACTGAAAGCTCAAAGCCAGCCTATATACATACACACACACACATATATATATATATATATATATATATATATATATATATATAAAAATTATTCTTACATATTATAATCATATATTTTATATATTATGTAACTAATTTTATAAATTTTATTTTATTTTGATATATACATGATTTCATTTTACTTTTTTAAATGTGGCTACTTGGGGAATTTAAATTTACATACACAGCTCACATATTTCTTTACGATATCACTGCTTTGGAGTTTCTTTAGCTTGGTGTTTCTCTGGGGAAAGGGGTTTACAGAAGAGCTGTCATTCCCCCAAGGGGACTCAGGGCACCTGCTGAACATTTTGGAGAACCCTTTGGTATCATGTGGACTGGGAGAGGTGCTACTGACAGTGTGCTGGGCATGAGGAATGCAGGAAGTCCCACAGTTACCAAAGCAAAGCAGGCAGCGACAAGAGAAGAATTCTTCCATGACCTGCATTGTTGCAGGGGACAGAGGAGGCAAGACACCAAATAGCAACAGAAGCAGGTTTATTTGGCTATAGCCAGGTTCAGAGGGCAAAGCTTTTACTGTAATCCATCAATCCCCCTGAACCCCGAATTCAGACAGTTTCAGAACTTTATAAGGGGAGGGGATTAGAAGTTCACAATCTGCAGAAGTTCACACAAACGCAGCTTTTTCTTTCACTGTTCTGGGCAAGGTAACTGTTTCAGGACAGCACCTGAGAGGGGAGACCGTCTTCTCCCCCTTCTTCCCTCCCACTGCCAGCTGTTACCAAGGAGCCCAACTGGTATCTTCTTATCTTTGAAAGGTAAACATCTCTGTGAAGCTCCAGCCCAAGGCCAGGGGCCTAATTAAAAGAATCTGCTTTTCTTATCACACTCTGCATTGGCAAGCACACTTCTGCAAACTATTATACATGTTGTCATTTATATTAGTTCATAAATGTTTGTGAAAAACTAGTAAAGGGGTGTGTTCGGCACGAGGAGTGCTGATCTTTTCCAGGCCAGTGGCCAAGTAAGACAGAGCAACAGGAAATAAAATGTTCAACTACAGAAAGTTTACTAAAGCTTTTATAGAGATTCTCATGCTGATAGTCCTAAGATCAATTATGGTAAAGATTTCTGGAGAAGCTTAATTAAGATTTTCTGTGGAGGAGGAGGTGCCACTACAGTATCAATTTGAATGACCCAACAGACAGATAGGTGAAAGGTTTTTAAGTTTTAGATAGGTTTTAATTGTCTGAGACTGGACCAAACTATATTTTACGTATAAACACAAACATAAAGTTAGTTCTTTCTTCCTCATTTTCTCTTCCATTCCTTCTCTCGTTTCCTTTTTTTTTTTTTCCTTCTGCACAAACTAAAATTTCCAAGGATGCAACTGCTGTATAAATCAAGGAATATTTACATTTTGTTTCATCTGAAATGTTGGCAAGATTGTCCATCATTCAGAGCACGGTTGGCAGTGCTGCCTGTGGTTTTGAGTTGCCTGCATGACACAGGACAGTCACTCTCACTGCAATTCCACTGGGCTGGGGTTGGGGTGCGGGGTGCAGTCTGCTGCCACACTTCACTCAAACTCTAGTATGGTCGACCTTGAGCTCTTGTGTATGAAATGTGTATCATTTTAGATAAACTACTTTTCCTTTGTTTCCCTTTTTTATCATCATTGGGATTTTACATTGGTTTAAAAAAGTATGTGTGTAGCTAAATTATACGACTGAAAAGGGGTTTTGACAAAATACCTGTGTACAGAAAAGGGCCTGTTGCGTCTGAGACCATCACAAACAAACTGTTGCTCAGACACATTCATGTCGCCTCTCGACTCAGGGGAGTCAAAAGTCTGTGCCTTTTCACTGGCTCCTGACTCTCTATGTTTCACCTTCAGTGGCTCCTGCCCTGAATAGCCCTGAGCTTCACTGTCCTCTGTACTTACTGTGCGCTATCACATGGACTGTATTTGCCCATGCGATTATCATCTTCTTCTCTGGAAGGAAGGACCCCTTCCTGTGGGCTCCAAAAGGATAGGTGTCACACACAATTGGTTCATGACTGCACACAGTGCCCAGTAAATGGCCAACACATGCTTAACACTTATTGAATGAATGAATGAATGAATGAATGAATGGAGATGAAGGGAAGTTAGGATCAGAGAGCTGTAGGGATGAACTGGACTTCGTGCAAGAGCAGGGTAGAGGTGGTTGACAGCTCTAATGGTGTCCGATGCCTAGGACGTTGGTAAATTAGAGAGCCCAGAGTGATGTGGGATAACTCACTTTGGACTTAGGCATATTTAGCTTGGCGTTCCAGTTCTGCTTTTCACTCTCTTGGTGATCTGAGGAAAGCACATTAACCTCTCAGAGGGAATAATAATGGTACTTCCCTCATCTGTTGGAGTGGAAGGAAGTTAACTAGCACTGCTTGGAGAGCCTTTCCCACAGTGTCTGGCCAATAAGAGCTCAATAAATGTTAGCTTCCTATATCAGCCTGGGTTTTCAGAGAAATAGAGATTTATTATAAGGAATTGGATCACACAGTTAGGGAGACCGTCAAGTTCCCAAATCTGCACCCAGCCAGACAGAGACCTAAAAGAGCCACTGGTGCAAGTTTTACTCTGAATCTAAGTCCAAAGGCAGGAGAAGTCCAATGTTCCAGCTCAAAGACAGTCAAGCAAAAAGAGCAAGCTCTTTCCCTCTGCCTTTTTGCTCCGTTTAGGACTTCGTCAGATTGGATTATGCTTGTCATAGTAAAGAAACTCCCGTTGAGGCTGGTGTGTCTCTGACAGAGGCCCTGGTTGCCCCAGTGTCCTTTCTACCTCTGAGGCCATCCCACTCCCAATCTATAGTAAAGTCTTGAGATGAGAATTAGATTACCCTAGTGGGAGTTCTAGAATGGACAAAGGGTAACTAGGGCCAGTGGGAGAGGGCAGCTTCTACCCTTCCTCACTTTAAGCTGCTTTTCTGCAAAGTTCTGCAAAACGTGTGCACTGTACATCTGGAGCTCCGCAGCTGTCCTGGATGACAGAAGGTAACCAATGATTTCTTCCTCAGTAGAAGGTATACTTGCACGCACATAGAAAAAGTTCATGCATGAGGTGGGAGGAGCCAAGCTTATACTCAGATCACCTGGGTTTAAATGTAGACTCCAGAATTTTCCTGCTAGACCTAGAAATGGTCTCACCACTTTTAGTCTTAGTTTCTTAATCTTAGAATGCAGATTTAAAAAGCAAAAACAAAAACAGCCACACAGTTGTTTTCTGAGGGTCATAATATAAAACATAAACCATAAAACTTAAACTTGTAAGCTGGGGATGTAGCTCAGGGGTAGAATACTTGCCTAGCATGTGTGAAACACCCAGTGAAATTGCTCCTGGACATCTGACCCACAGAAACGAAGATTAAAAAATATGTACTGTTCAAGTCAACAAATTTTAAAAGTAATTTATTATATGGAAATAAATTCACAGATTTTGGTTTCTGGAAGATGGGTTCTAGCATAAGAAAAACGACTAAAATTGTAGGGGTGGCTTTGGAAGTAGAGATTGGGCAGAAACTGGGAGGACTTCAAAAAGAGCTTAAAGTATTTATTGGTAGAAAAGCCTGTGGCCTTTGAAGAGCCCAAAGGTGAGGGTTTGCAGAAAAGCAAGGTAAGAAAAGGGAATTTTTGTTATGGTGCAGCAGAAAATTTAGCAATATTGTCACCTGGGGTACATTATATAAAGACAGAATGATTCAACTAAGACAATCCAAGACAAGAGCTGAAGGTAAAGCTTGCTTTCTTCTTTCCACTTAAAACAAGTATAAAAGGTGAGAGATTAAGGAGGGACTAGCATATAAAAAGGAGCCAAGATTGTTAGGTTTCAAAGAGTCTCACCAGTTCCGATGGCCAACAAAGCTAAAATTAAGAAATTAAGAAAATTACTTCTAAGCAAAGGTAGAATTTGCAGTATCACCATGAAAATATAGGTTAGGATGAAACCAAGGGTTGTTCCTCAACTGAAGCACAAAGTAGTGAAGGGCTTATTTCACAGGGAGTGACAGAGGGAGCTTTTGATTAATGGCATGAATCCATGTAATATTTACAGGAGACGCACAAAGTTTTTAAGGGAGTAGTACTGTAAGAAACACAGAGAATGAACGGTACAAACAGAATATAAAATTTAAAAGGGTCTTTGGCCTCCCGACTCCTACAGGCAGAGAGTGGAAACAAGACAATCCTCAGTTGCAAACCTAGACTGCATTCCTAGAAAATGAAGATGACTTGCAGTGTGAAGATAAGAGCCAGGGGGAATCATCCCCAGGCCATGAGTCCTATCAAGGAACTGCCAACTCATATCCAAGTGTATTTCAGAATTCCTATGGACTCATGACTCCTGTGTTTTCTGTTTCCCACTTCCCCCTATATGAACAGGAGTGTCTGCGTGTCATTTTATGCCTGTCTTGTCATTATATATTGGATTTGGAGGGACTGAATAACTTGCATCTGTGGTTCACATGTTTGAATTGAAAGGAGTTACGCTCTCCAGGAACAACCAATGATGATTGTCCTTACCTGGAGAGGTGACCAGATTCCAGTCTTGGAGGTGACTTGTGTGATGTAATGGGATGAGACTTTGGGGGTCCTTGGAATGGGCTGAGTAGTTTTCTTGGCTTTGTTTTCATGTGAGAGGGATGAGCTTCAAGGTGGGCCACAGGTGGACTGCGGTGGCCAGCCTCTGGCATGGTCCTCCATCCTCCCTGTCTTCTGGTAGCCACACATTTCTATAGTCCTCTACCTTATGGTTCCAGAGTTGGTCTCTTTTTAGGTCTCCCTGCGAAGACTTCCCGATGTGTTTCACCAGTGAGAGATACAAGCAAAGATTGGAAGGAGGAGAAAAGGTCAGGGTGCTGTTCTCCACATCTCCTCTGTGGGGCCATGGGTGGCAGTGGTGGCATTCACCTCCTGCAGCCACAGCTCCCCCACAGCCAGAGCTCTCTCTGGGGGCCGGTAACTACTCCCCTTCTTGGCCCCCGTGTACTTGGCCTTCCTTCGTTGGCTCTTCTCTCTCCACCCCTCTGCCCTTCACTACCCTCTCATCAGTTCCACCGTCTAATGTCGTCTCTTTTCTGCTGAGACATGTCCCTTCAGGTCCATGCTGTTCCTCCTCCTAGAATATTCCACGCACCTCTTGCCATAACCTCCATTGTTTCTTCTTTTCTTCTGGTGTTATGATTTGGATCTGGAATGTCCTCCCCCAAAGTCTCATATTGAAAGCGGGGTCCCCAATCCAGCAAGGTTCAGGGGTGGGCTTTTAGTCATTGACTGGATCATGAGGGCGCTGACCTCAGCCATGGGCCCATAGCTGAATGGACCAGGGGAGACCTAGTTGGGGGAAGTAGATTCCTGGGGGAGAGCCCTGGAAGGCGTTATCTCCTTCCCAGCCCTGCCCCCGCTGACTCCCAGCTACCACGAGCTGAGCAGCTCCCCCTACACCCCCACCACGGTGCTCAGTCTCACACAAGCCCAGAGCAGAGGAGCCAACTGATCAGGAATTGAACCATCTGAAATGAGTCAAAATAAAACTTTCCTCCTCCAAGTTGTTCACACCAGGCCTTCTATGTCACAGCAATGAAAAGCTGTCCCTGCCCTACGTTTCCCCCTACTGTGACACTTTCTTCATTCTATGAAATATTCAGTTCATAAATTATGGTTCCCCAGAACAACAGAACCAATGTTGATTGACCAAGACAGAAAATTATGAAGGCTGACAAATCCCAGGATGGATAGTCAGCCGACTGGAGACCAGGGAAGCTGATGGTATAGATTATGGCTGAGGGCAGGCAGGCTCAAGACCCAGGAAGAGATACTGATTCAGTTCAAGTCTGAAGGTCGAAACAGAGAGGAATGCCCCATCTCGAGGCCGTCAGGCAGGGGGATTCTCTCTGACCCCAGGGAGGGTTAGTCCTTGTTCTAGTGAATCCTTCCACTGATAGGACCAGGCCCACCCTCTTTAGGAAGAGCTCTTTGCTTGGCTCTTTCTATCAATTTAAATGTTAAATGCTCCCAAAACACCTTCACATAAGCACCCAGAATAATCCTTGCCTAAATATCTGGGTATCCCATGACCCACTCAAGTTGGCACATAAAATCAGTCACCACAGTGTCCATGATCGTTTCCATTAAATGTGAAGTCCTTGAAGACTGAGACCAGTGTCCCTTATCCCTGAGTTCCAGGGTGAAATGCAACTAATGCAATTTGCTGGTGAAATGGACAGTGTGCTGGCACTGACCAGAGGAGCCCTGTTGGTGTGTAGACAATGTCACCTCCTCGCTCTGTCCCCCTTTCCAGTTCTCCTTCGTCTAGGATCATGAATTCTTAGGTCTTACGTGAAGAACGAGCTGTCCATGCTGAAGTGGAGCCCGTGAAAGCTCCCACAATGCTTAGAGGAGAAGAGGCCGTGGTGTCGGACAGAAGCGGCTGACACCCGAGGACTTTTCAGGCTGGACCGAGTTTGCCCAGGTTTCGCCTGCAAACCCAGCTCTGCCATGAGAGTGGCACCACCATGCTCTCTGCAGACGTTTTTGCTGATATCCTGTTGACCCTCTTTGTAAAAGTCTTTCTGACAAGAAGGGAAGCCTAATGACAGCAAGGGTCTTTTGGGTGGGTGGGGGTACCTGGCCTTCTTCAGTGACAGTTTATTGCACCTTCCAGTATTATAACCAGCACGGCTCAAGCAAACTAGGACAAACAGGGCTTGGGGGGGCCTCCCTCTTTAGCCCCCTCTGTGGCCCCAAGATGGCTGCTGCTTCTCCCTGACTGAGGGTGCAGTTAGACGCAGGTGGGTGGGAACAGGACTCGAGCCAGATCTGCCTGGCTCCACAGCTCCCAGTCCTTCCATGATTCCACGCTGCCTCCCCTAGGGACAATGGAATGGCCTTTGTCATTTTCTCTGTATGCAATCAGGACTGTCTGGAAAGGACCAAGACTCCTCTAAGTGGCCTGAAGTGGACTGGCTAGAAGGTGGCTCCTCCTCCAACAGGAGGGACTGATCCAGCCTCCTCTGGATGTGGCGCTGACTTTCCCAGCCAGGCTAGAACCAGCTGGTGCCAAATGTAAACTGTCTTTGCTTTGAGCTCGCAGTCCATCAGCGGAGGGTGCAGCATGGTGTCCTGGCTGGCCGGCATGTCCAGGTCTCCTGAGCCTGGGGCAGCCCCGAGGTTGACAAGTGAGTGGGGCCTGCATATTGGCAGTTCCAGTCTGTGCCAAGTGAGGCCTCCGGGTGTCCACCTCACCTGGGCTCTGACCCAGTCACCTCCTCACTCTCACATACATTTCTTGCCCCTTCTGCTGGATCGGGAGCTGGTGAACCGCTGCCAGTGGGCCAGGTTCTGCCCGCGGCCTATTTTTGTTACTGGAACTCACCCAGCCCCATTCTTTCCTGCACCGTCACAGCTGCTTTCCTGAAAGGGCACCCTTGAGTGGTTGCTGCAGACTCTCAGTGCCCTCAAGTCTAGAATATTTACTCTCGGGCCCTTCTCAAAAACAGTTTACTGGCAGGCTTAAAATAACATCACAAGATAAATACGATTATTAACATTGTTTTCACATTATAGGTGAAAAAAAAAATCTTAAATGAAAACCACGGGCTCAGAGAGCCTGAACACCGGCTCAAGGACAGAGCGCTGGTTGGCAGAGCCCAACCCAAAGCCAGATGCTTTTCCTCCCCTGGAAGAGCTGGCGTTTGAGAATACAGGGAGGGAGGGGGTGACGCTACAGAGTGATTTTCTTTTTCTTTTTGTACCAGGGTTTGAACCCAGGGGAGCTTGACCACGGATCCACATGCCCAGCCCTTTTTATATTTTATTTTATTTTGTGACAGGCTCTCCTGAGTTGCTCCGAGCTTTGCTGAGTTGCTGAGGTTGGCTTTGGACTTGGGATCCACCTGCCTCCTGAGCTGCTGGGGTGACGCAGCGTGGATCTCTAAAAAGAGGCCCCGTGACCTTGTCCTGGAGAAAACCCTAGAGACGAGCTCCTGCTTTCTGGAGCGCGTGGGACAGTCAGCCCCCGACCCGGGACAGGACACCAGCGCTGAGCACGGGGCTGCAGAGTCTGAAATGCCAGTCGATAGTGTCTGTAATATCCAGAGTTGATATTTTTATTTACTCTTTTTCTCCTAAGTCCAAAAGCAAACAGAATCCTTTAAAACCCTCCAGTGTGCACAGAGGAAGTGCGGAGGAGACTGCAGGGGGAGAGGAAGCTTTTGGGTGGGGGGTGGCTCTTCTCACTGAAGTCATCCCTCCCTGCTCCCAGCCGCTCACCACTGGGAGCCGGAGTGGCCGGGTCAGCCAGGGTCGCAGTCACCATCCCCACTTCCCCATCCTAGAAATCTAGGGACCTCCCAGTCTGCAATTCTGTGCAGACTGGGAGGTCCCTGGGAAAGGGGTGGCAGAAAGGCACAGCCCTTTAGGCTGGGCCAAAAGTTGAAGTAGAAGAGCCTTGAAAGGGTGGGAAGGAAGGCAGGGAATGGACAAAACAGTGAGGCCAAGGAGGAAGGAAGAAGAAACACTGCCAGCAGGAAGTCAGCTCTAGGTGTTGTAGGAGGCACAGCACCAGCATCAGGGCCACAGTGTCACACAACTCAAGGGGCCAGGTGCATGACAGCATTTGTAAATGTTCCTCTGGATTGTGCAGTGCACAGCCTGAGCAGCCATACATGGCCACTCTGAGAAGTGCCAACTTTTTTGCCAAAAAGTTCCAGAAGTAGGTTTTAGAAATACAAAGTTAAGTCAAGCACAATAAACATATGTATGTGTGTGTGTGTGTGTAAAAGAATGAAAGAAGCAAAATAAAGTGAGCGCAAGGCTTTTTGTGAGGAACTGCATTATTAATGATCGCGGGCCTGCCTTGGAGACAGCGATCTAATAGAAGTTTTAAGTAGTCATTTTGCTTGAGCAGGTCAAAAGGCGAGGAGCAAGAAAGGGGCCGATCTGAGACCTGGGCTTCTCCCTGGCGCCTGTGGTTCTTGTCTCCTCTCAACCAGAACCAAGCCTGGGCCTCGGCTTTCCCAGACAGCCCTTCTTCACGTCCACGTCAATATTTTCCATCAATTTCCTTCCAATACCTTTAAACCAAGATGTTATCAGCTGGAGCCAATTTCATGCAGACTTGAAGGAAATTAAACACGGGGCTTGTTGGAAGATTCCGCTGTGTGTCGTGGTTCTCAAACTTTAGTGGACTCAGAATCCCACGGGGGACCTGGGGAGGTACAGAGAGCTGGGCCCCACCCCAGAGTTTCAGATTCTATAGATGTTGGGGGGGGGGCTGCAATTTGTGTTTCTATACGTTCCTGAGTGATGTCCCTGCTGCTGATCCAGAGGCCACCCTTTGAGAGCCTTTAGGTGATGGGATACGGAGCTTAATAACACAGACTTTCCATGCAGACTGCCTGAGTGTGACTCCTCTTCCCTTAGCACCTCTGCGACCAGGAGCAAGGGACTTGCATTAGTCATCATGTTACTACAATGAAGCACCTGAGGCAAAAAACAAAACAAAACAAAACAAAAAAAGTATATAAAGAGAAAAGGTTTATTTAGCTCATAGTTTTGAGGTTCAAAGGCGTGGTGACCATTCTGGCTCAGTTCTGGTGAGGGTGGAGGGTGGCGATGGTGGACAGGCCATGTAGAAACCAAACACTCCCATCTTAAGTCAGGAAGCAGAAAGAGAGAGAGAACACATGGTGGGGGGGTGTGTCCCAGGATCCCTTTGAGGGCCACCTCCAATGCCGAAGGACCTCCCGCTAGGCCCCAGCTCTTCAAGGTTCCACCCCTTCCCAACAGCCACACTCTGGGAACCTGGTCCTCAACACTGGGCCTTTGGGAACTCTCCACATTCCAACCGCGGCATTCCTCAAACCCTTGTACTTACCCTGTAAAATGGAAAGTTTACCAAGATTAAATTAGTTAATAAGACACATCAACACTTTGCCTATTGCCAGTCCCCATCTGAAGAAAGGGAAAAAGTAAGAGAGGGTCAGGGGAAGAGCAGGCAGCACAGCAAGAGGAGCGGGAGGAGAGGGGACGGGCAGAGCCAGGGGTGGCCAGGGGCTGTCTGCCTTGTCTCTGCATGGGACTGCCACCTGCCCTGGCCATCAGCCCCCCGGCCTGCTCAGAAACTGCCCGCTGGCACTGAGTAGCTGCATCCCACTACCAGGGGCACCTGAAGAAAAGGGAGCTGGCAAGGCTCAGGCAGGCTCTAGTGGCACTTCCACATTAGGCCACCTCTGTTCTCCAGCTGGTAAGCTGGGCATTAGTGGGTGGGCCACCTGTGCTTGGGAGGTCAAGTGACTTAGTCAGGGTCAAGGGCACAGGCAGGGGTGGCTGCACTGCAGCAGTGCCATCCTGGCCTCTTGCTGGCCCGTGTGGCTGGCCACTCCTTAGCTAGTCCCCCTCCCCTTTCTTCTCCTGCAGGCGGGGCTCCAGCTCACTGTTCAGGTGTCCTCCTGGGAAGGGGCTCTGGCGGAGGATGGCTGAATGACCTCCATCTGGGAGGCTCTCAGGACTTATGGGTCATGGCTTCTCCCATGTGCCCCTCAAAAAGTATCTGGGGAACACATGTAGGGTGAGCTCCTGACACCACACTTGGCCCAGAGTGGCAGGTCTCAGCTTTCAAGGCACTTATGGGACAGGGTGACAGGCTGGGCCGAGGGCACTCGCACATCCACAGACAGGGCCGCTGTGCTGAGGCTCATCCATGATGTCAGGAAACAGAAACATCAGGGACATGAGGGAGGCACATGTGAGTCCAGGGAGGCCAGAGGGACTGTCAAAATGTCAGCGTTCCAAGGCCCTGGGCACTCTCAGGCCACAGAAGCCCACCCCTTTAAGAGGATGAGGGTGTAAGAGGTGGGAGGTGGCCCTTCTCGCCTCCACTCCTCTCCTCTCTCCTGTCTTGCCATTACTTAGACTGAAGACCACCTGGCATTTGAACCTCCCATAAACCGGGCTCAGCCTGGGCTGGCAGCCGCCCAGGCTGGTCTCCTGTGCTCCCAGGTGATTCCCCAATCCCCATTTGCTTGACACACCCAGAGGGGGTGGGTGGTCATCCTCTTGGAGAAGACCCCACGACAGTCACGTGTCCACCGCAACATCCTACTTTGTGTGTCCTGATCATCGACATTTCTGCTCAGGGCGAGATGTTATTTTCTTGCTCTTGTTTTCTTTCCAATCTGATTTCAAACCCAGTAACATCATCAGAGGGACCTGAGATGCCCAGAGCCACAAAGGCTGTCACTGCGAATCTCTTTCTGCCCTAGTCAACCGTGAGTGTGATTCCAGGGAACCCTGTAAATTGCAGCTGGGTGACAGCTACATACAACACAAACACGTCGCAGCTTGCATAAGCTCAGTGACAGTGACAGAAACAGGCTGAAAATTAATATGTCATACGCACATCCCGGGCTTGTCTGTTTCTCTGATTTAACCACATTTATACTTTTATCAGCACTAGACAATCTTCAGCCACTAAGCGGGCCTTTAGGGATGGTAAATGTCTTTCAAATGAATGTTTCTGCAGAGTTCCTTTTATGGATAGGAAGAGTTTGGAAGCATTTTGTGATGTGATTTGAAAGGTGCTAAAAGTCATCCCCATCCCAGATCTAAATCTTTGCCATCATCAGGCTTGAAATTGAAGGCACTGATTTGGGATATGACCCCGAGTTTGGAAGACATCTGCTAAAGTTCAATCCCTTTATTCAAAAGAGGATGGTTGACCAGTTGACCATACAGCACACAGCCCTCCATCCAGCTCTCATTCCTGTTTTATCTGCTTCACCATTTCTGAGTAAGCACCATGTACTTCAAGGGCTTTTAACCAATACCCCCAAGCCCAGGCTTCAGTGGTTCCATGACAGGGCCTGACAATTTAGCATATATATAATATAGGATCATAGACCTCTAGAGATGGGCCCCTAACTCTCATTGTATTTTTAGGTCTCTGAATCCCCACAGGGAAAATCTCATTAGTTATGCTAATTTTATCAATTTAGAAGATTGGTCCAGATCCCTGATAAAGAGGAACAATGGCAAGGCAACCTGGAAGAAAGGGACTCTCCTCCCCGCTGTTTGGAAGGGCAGACCAGGTGGAGGACCATTATGTCGGTCAGCTTTCTGTTACTATGACAAATACCTCGAGATAATCAACTTCTAAAGAGAAAAGGCTATGTCAGGTCACAGTTTGGAGAGCACCAGTCTATGACTGGGTTGTTCTGTTGCTTTTGTGCCTGTGGTGAGATAGCGCTCCACAGTGGGGAACTATAGGTGGAGCAAAGCTGTTCCACTCATGATGACCAGGAAACTAAAAGAGAGATGAAGAGGAGGGGCTGAGGTCCACTCTTCCATTCAAGGGCACTCCTCCTTATGACCTGAAGACCTCCCACTAGGCCCCATCTCTTGAAGTTTCCAGCCCCCAAAACTAGTGCTAAGCTGGGGACCAAGCCATTAGCACATGGGCCCTTATGGATATTTAAAATCCCAACTATAGTAGCCACACAGTAGGCCTTGGGGAAAGGGGTCAAGGTTATATGTGAACTCCTTTGTGATGGAGCCTAAAGATCTCCTCTTATTGCCCCATTTGCCCTCCCCCTCCCTCTGATACTGCATGTATGCTGTCTGCAAAATAACAATATGTATTATACCCAGCACATGTGACACCCAGGCACCAGGCTTAGCACTGCATATGTTGTATGACTTAATCCACAAAACAATCTTTCCAGGTCACTTCTATTGTTGCCCATGTTACAGGTGGTAAAACTGAGGCTTTTAACAATTGAGTGATTGGCTATGGTCACCCAGATAATAAACATCAAAAGTGGGCTTCTGCTTCAGGTGTTTCTTATCCATGCTTTTAACCATTGTATCAGTGGTTCTCAAACTGGAGTGGACCTTGAAATAACTGGGAGGGCCCCACAAAACTCAGGATTCTGGGCCTGTGTATAGTTTCTGATCCAGTAGAGTTGGGGCCTGAGAACTGGCATTTCTAACAAGTTCCCAGATGCTGTCTATGCTGCTGGTCTGGGGTCCCCAAGGCCATTGGTGAAGCTGGAATAGTCCTTTCCTCACAGGCTCCTTCCAAGGACACAAAGGGATCCTAACAATGTGCTCATACAATCATATATTATTGTAAAATTTAAAAATATATTATTTTCTTAAAGCAGATCTCTTACATTTGTATAAGCTTTGGACCTTGAAATCCTGGATCTGCTCAGACCCTGATGTCTTCCTGCAGTGGCTTTTCTCCTGTCTTTATCTCCCATCAGATCTGGCTCACATTACAAAGTCCATTCCAGGAGCCATGGCCACCCCCACCCAGGTGGGCTGGGATTTCACAAGGTGTTTAAGTCTGTGCTCATACAGTCTGTCTGCAGGCTTCAGATAAGGGGACTAAAGTCGCTTAATGCATTAAACTGCTGCTAACCATCGGGACACCCTGGCTGGCGTCCAGTTCGCAGGACCTTAGGGGATGTCATCCACACCTTTCCAAAGGAGGTGGGCAATGCCTGGACCCTGGAGCTCAGCCTCTGGCTTGCCTTGGTGGCCGTGAGGAATCCCTTCTTCAGTACAGAAAGAGGGCTTCAGCCGGATGGGGGTGGAGGGGACAGGAGCCCTTCACACGTGCTGCTTCAGACCTGGCAAGAGCTCAACACCTTCCAGAAGGCTGTGAGCATGGCATTTGGGAAACAGGAAAGAGAGGAAGGAAAGAAATGAAAACCTGACCTGACCTTTCTACAGATTCAGATGCTGGAAAATCTCACACGATTTGGTTCTTGCTCTGGTTTGAATGAGTCTCTCACAGTCCATGTGTGCGAAACTGAATTCCCAATGCAGGAGGGTTAGAAATACAGCCTTTAAGAGGTGATTGGACGCAAGGGTGTTGACCTCACTGATGGATTAATGCCATTATCATGAGAGGGGGTCCAGATTAATGGATGAGTTAGGTCCCATCCCCCGCTTTGCCCATCCTTGCCAGGTGAAAACCCTCGACCTTGGACTTCCCAGACTACCAAACTAAGAAATAAAACTTCTGTTCTTTTAAATTACACAACCGCAGGTATTCTGTTATAGTAGCAAAAACAGAGCAAGATAATTCCCCTCCACCCATTCTCCCCACACAGCAGACTATAGGTCATTGCTGTCCAGTAGAAATACAATTGGAGCCACAGATGTAATTTTAGATTTTTTAGTAGCTACATTTAAGAAGTCCAAAAGCAGTAAAAAAAAAAATTAATAACATATTTGATCCAATTTATTAAAAATATCATCACATCAACATATTATCAATATAAAAGCAATCAATGAGATATTATACAGTTTTTTTTATGCTGTCTTTGAAATTCAACGTCTCTTAACACAGTGCTTTTTTTTTAAATTTATTTTTTAGTTGTAGTTGGACACAATACCTTTATTTATTTATTTTTATGTGGTGCTGAAGATCGAACCCAAAGCCTCACATGTGCTAGGCAAGCGCTCTACCACTGAGCCACAACCCCAGCCCCTACAGTGCTTTCTAATCCAGACACTATCAACAGAGAAAGTAAAATGTGGTCTGAACAAAACAATTAGGATGTGTTCAATAAAAATATTTTCTATTGGTTCAGTTTTTAAATTTATTAAAAAAAATTAATTTAAATGAAATCTTCAGACCCTCTTTTGATGTAGCTGCATTTCACGTGTAACTTGAAGATGAAAGAAACTGACAGCCTGGGTCTTGGGGGGGTGTTAATTCACACAGAGTGATGTGTCCCTGCAGTGGTAGTAGTATTGGTAGTAGCTGTCTACAGACATCACCGGAGAGATGAGGGAGGGATTTGGAACTTGGAGAAAAGCAAGAAGAGAAAGTCCAAGGTGGCTGGTACTCCTGTCATAGAAATTCACGCCTCGGGAAAAACTCCTTTCAGACAGACGTGTTATAGACTCAGCGCCTTCTGTGTGTGATCAGCTGTTTAGAGTCTGGTCCTTTGCTGAGCCATTGGCTCCAGGAGGGTAGAAAGTGTGTCTCTCATTCTCTGCTACATGGGTTGAGCCTGTAGTGCCTGCAACCGGAGCGCTCAATTATTGTTGAAAGAATAAATGAGAAAGTCACTCTAAATCCCCTGAAGGCCAAGGTGGAGCGAAGTACCTGGGATCCTGCCCATGTGTACAAATCAGTTCCAACCAAGACTGACATCTGAGCAAGAGGGCAAGGGCAGCTAGAGGCCTGCTGCTTAGCTAGAAACAGGGAACTACCAAACTGGGCGCAACGGCCCCATTTTACAGGTGAAGTACATGAGGCTCAGCGGATGATATTACCGCGAGTCCTGGTTCCCTACAGAGCCTGGCAGTTTCCACTGACACAGAGGTTTTCCTTCCCAGGCAGGCCCTGTTTTCTGGGTCCCTCTTCTTTTATTTCCTCCAGGTGCAGGGAAATCATGGCCAAGCTCTTCCTGGGAATGGGGACGTGCCACTCACCAGGAGGAGCCGCTTGGTGCCTAAGGAACTCTTGCTTCTTCAGGGGACAGGGCAACTCATCACAAAAGCAGTAACTCTGGATGAGAGCAGGACAAGGGCAGGCACAGCCAGAGCCAGGTCCTGCACCTGCCTCCTCTCTCTGTCCGTCTCTGAGCTCTGTCCATCCGCCTCCAGGCAGGATCCACACTTTCTGTTCCACGACTGGCTGATTTCCTCTCCTGAGAGCCACGGTATGTAGGTGGTTATTTCCTGCTTTGTCTCCCTCCCCAGCCCCTCTCCAGGTGGAGGAAGGACTCCAGCCAGCCCTTTTCTTCTCTGCTGGGGTCCACAAGGTCATGGAGGTGACAGTCAGAGCTGTGGAATTAAGAGGCTGCCTCAGAGGCTGGTGGGAGCTGCAGAGACTTGGATTCATTCTCCTGCCTCCACACACCACTGGGTCTATTTTAAGTAACTTTCAGAGTGAGCTTTTCCTGGCTTGATCTTTCTCCCTTGGAATTTTTTTTTTAATTTTAATTGTGGCAAAATATACCTATATCCATCATTTCAACCATTTTTTTTGAGTGCACAGTTTGGTGGCATTAAGCAAATTCACATTGTTGTACAACCGTCACCTACACCCATCCTCAGCACCTCTAACAGGAACTCTGGACCATGGAACAGTAACTCCCCGCTCTCTCCTCCCCAGCCCACGGCAACCTTTATTCTACCTTCTATCTCTATGAATCTGCCATTCTAGGTTCCTATGTAAGTAAAGTCAAAAGACATTCGTCCTTGAGTGTTGGGCTTATCTCATTCAGCGTAACATCTTCAAGCTCCTTCTATGTTATACCTTGTGCCAGAATTTTGTTCCTTCTTTTTTTTTTTTCTTTTGGTACCAGGATTGAACCCAGGGGCACTTAACCACTGAGCCACATCCCCACCCCCACCTTTTAAAAAATATTTCGAGATTGCTCAGGTTCTCTGTAAGTTGCTGAGACTAGCTTTGAACTTGTGATCCTCCTGCGTCAGCCTCCCAAGCCACTGGGATTACAGGTGTGCACCATCACATCCAGCTAGAATTTTGTTCCTTCTTAAGGCTGATTGATATTCCATTATATATATACACACCACATTTTGATGATCTGATGGACGTTTAGGTTTGCTCCACCTCTTGGTTTCCGTGACCAGTGCTGACACAAACATGGTTCCTTTTGCATCACTGCTTTCAATTCTTTTGGGGTTACACCCAGAAGTGGGATTGCTGGCGCATGGGTAATTCTATGCTTAATTCTTTAAGGAAACATTAAATTGTTTCCCAAAGATTTTAAGCCTTATTGATCACCTAAGAATTGTTTAACAGAACCGAATCTCCTCAAAACCTCACCAGTGTCCTCCAAAAGAGGATTGATACAGATCTCTGCCTTGGGGCTTATTGTTCTGAAGCCACCAGTGGAAGAGGCCAAAGTCACCTCCTTCCCTACATGTGTGGAAATCCAACACCTGAGGAGCTGAAAGGACCAGTCCCCTTCACTTCATAGGATGAGGAGGTTGTAGTACAGAGAGGGGAGGAGGCTGCGTAGCTTGGCTGGCTTCTCACCCAAAGCCACCTGCCCAGAGAGCCTGGCCACCTGTATGTAGTGGCTCCTCCCTCCCACAGTCACTCTTTCACCTCGTGGTGTTTTCTGCATGTAACAGTCTAAATTTATCTTCCTCACTTATGTCCTTGTTCATTTGATCTCTTCTAAATCTATGTAAGCAGGGCTGGCACCTTTTCTGTCCCAGCATCTAGAACTGTCTGTGGCAATTGTTGGCACTCAAGTATTTTTTTGAATCAACAAATAAAATATAAATACCTTATTAAATGTATAAAGAGTCGGAAAGCTGAGGCAGGAGGATTGCAAGTTCAAAGCCAGCCTCAACAACGGTGAGGCACTAAGCAACTCAGTGAGACCCTGTCTCTACATAAAATACACAATAGGGCTGGGAAGTGGCTCAGGGGTTGAGTGCCTTTGGGTTTAATCCCCAGTACCAAAAAAAAAAAAAATGTATATAGAGGCTGGGTACAGTGACACACACCTGTAGTCCCAGGCACTCCAGAGGCTGAGGCAGGAGGATCTCAAGTTTAAGGTCAATCATGCAACTTAGTGAGACTGTCTCAAAATAAAATCTGTCTCAAAAAAGGGCTGGGAATGTGGCTCAGAGGTACAGCCCCCCTGGGTTCAATCCCCAGTAATGCCAGAAAACAAATCAGAACAAAGTCTACATACGTATAGCTCTCGTATTTGTGAGAGAGCTATCCCGAGACCTTCACAATTCTCCCAAGAATATAATCCTCCCAGTAAAAACAACCAGTTGTTAAGAGGCAGAGGAAGGCACATCACCACCCTTACTCAGGACCGACTCCAGCTCCCAGTTTTTGCTGTGGGTCAAGGCACAAACACCAGCTCCACAAATGTCAGATCTCCCCGTACTGGCACAGATGCAGAAGGGTTAATATCCCACCCCCACCGCAGGGCTGTGCCCTCAGACTGAGATCACACCCATAACTATTTTTTCATTAAGATGTTGAAGCCTCTTGTTTTTCCTAAGGATGACAGTAACTGCTTTCCAAGCGATGGTCTCTTCTGGCATAAAAATGCTGCAGGTCATGGGAAGGAGGGAAAACAGAGGACCTTGACCTCCCACCTCAGTTCTACATTCAGTCAGAGTTGCTGTCCCCAACGTCCTAATAGGAACATGCTGTGGACTTCCTAGAGTTCCTGGGAATGGTTGATGTGGTTGTATTATTTTTGTATCTGTGGATTGAAAACTGAGCTGAGCAAGGTGAGGCTTGATCCTGAGCCAGAAACAGAGCAAACTAGGGCCTGGGAGGTGAGGCCATCGACCATACAACATGAAAACACAGTTCCAGACTCTTCTGAATTGCCTGTGGTCTTGCTGTTGGCCGAGCAGCTTGTCCTCTGCCAGGCTACCCTGTCTACTTTTGCTGTGGTGACAGTGGGATTGGAAGGGACCATGCAGGAGCAAGTGACCCAGCCCAGAGGGCATCAGTGGTCAGCACCAGTGTGTGGCCTCTCAGGGGTCCAATCAAGGTGACTCCTAAGACTGAGCCAGCCCTGGAGCCCTGGGGAAGGATGTCACATCTTCTTTCTTCATCTTGTGCATCTCGTTGCCTTGGCCAAGCCCACTCCTCCCTCCAAAGCGGCCCCCTAGGTCACTGTACTCCTTGGTGATTCTCCTGACCTCTGTAGAACCCATGTGCTTATTTATGATGCGCCTGACTCCTGCAGGGCAGCAGAAGCCTCTTCTGCCTCTTGGTGAGCCATTCATGCATTCAGTAAAGAACAAGGAGTGGGACCCAGCAGAGGGTGTCCACAAGGAGCTCAGGTGAGGAGAGGAGTGATAAGAGAAGTTGTAGGGAAAGAGGAGCAATGGAGAGTCGTGGACACTAAGGAAGCGGAGGGCTTTGGGGGCAGGTGGGGCCACCAGACATTGCAGAGACAGAGAAGGCAGCAAAGGGGGCCTTTCAGATTCAACAATTAGGAAATCACCCGAGAACTTGGAGAGGAGCAATTTTACCATAGTCAAAAAGAGAAAAGATAGATTGAAAAGAGTTAAGACGGGAATGAAGGGTGATAACCAGGCTTGGTAGGATGTCCTTCAAACAGCTCAGAGTAAGGTCATCCCTCTGCATCTGTGGCATCCTCATCATCTGTGGATTCTTATATAAAATATTCTAAAAATAAAGTACTGAATATGCACAGACTTTTTTCCTTGTCATTATTCCCTGAACAGTATACTATAACAACTAATTATAAAGCATTTACAATGTATCAGATATTATAAGGAATCTAGACATGATTTAACACATCTGGGACAGTGTGCATAGTTATATATAAATATGACATCATAAAGACAATAGAATGAATAGGACATAACTTTCCCATGTTCTTATATGAATACACGACCAGTGTAACTCCCTTCATGTACAACCACAAGAATGGGAAGTTATACTCCATGTATGTATGATATGTCAAAATACATTCCACTGTGATGTATAACTAAAAAGAACAAATAAAAAAATTAAAATATAACATCATGTTATATGAAGGACTTGGGTACATGCAGTTTGTGATCCAAGGTGTCCTGGAACAAAGCCCCCTAGGATACCAATGGATGCATAAACTAAAGCACTTTAGTGACCACATATTGTAAACTTTAAAAATATTCATGCTTTTTGTCTCAGGGTTTTATTTCTACCTGCATGGCATATAGACAAAGTTACAGGCATATGGCTGTTTATATCACTATTTATAATCTCAAGAAAATAAGAACACCTAAATATCCAACATAGGATATCAAACATGAATGATTATTTAGCTGTTACTGTTGTCCATTATTATGAATATTTAATCACCTAGGATCAAAATATCATGTTAAACTAAATTTCAGAGTATAAAACATTCTACTCAGGATGAGCCAAAATTTGCAAAATAAAAATTGGGTAGAGTAGGTAGATCTATCCCAATTTTTTTATTTTGCAAATTTTGGCTCATCCATTCATCCATCCATCCATCATTCATCCATCCATCCACTGCCTACAGTCGATCTGTCTGATCCCACAGATATAAAGACCGAAAGGGAAACCAACTAAGACATCAGTAGTCAATGGTTTTATCTGCATTGTGGGCTTACAGGTAATTCAAAAAATATTTTTCTGTGTTTACCAAAATGTCTGGAGTATTTATGAGTCATACTTATAATCATGGAAACAGAAAAAGTTGCTTTTAAAAAGGGGATGAGCCCAGGATGAGGAAGCAGGAGTAAGGGATGACATCTTTTAAGATGTTTAGCAGTAAAGGGGTGAAGAGAGAGAGAACGGCAACTCAAAGAGTGGTGGGTTTGGGAAGGCTTGCTTTGGTTTGTTGTTGTTTTTGGGGGGGTGTGATTTGTTGTTTGTTTGTTCATTCTTATTGCTTTTGTAGTGCTGGGCATCAAACCAAGGGTCTCACACATGCCAGGCCAGTGCTCTATCACTGAGTTTCATCCCCAGCCAGGACTTGGTGCTATTTTTGAAGGTAGAGTACTATAGATCATTCTTTCCCACAGAGAAGAAAGCAAGAATGAGGGTGAAACCAAAGACCCCCCGCCAAGTCAGATCATCAGGTCCTGGTGAGGAGAGGTAGGCTCTGAGCACAGTGGGGAGGCTCATCTTTCCTGAGAGGAGCTGGGAGTGACGCGGTACCCAGCAGAAGCCGGGGTGGAGCTGCACTTGGGCTCAGCCAGGAGGGAGGCGCCTCACTCTGCCTGCATACCCACACCTGGTACACCTGGGACAGAGCTTTCCTGTCCTCCTTAAAGTACATTCAAACACCCCACCTCTGTGCTCCCACTTTTCTCCCTTGCACAAAATCTTGTACGAGCAAGAAGCATGGATGTAGCACATTACAGGTTGCAGGCCCGTCCTACCCAGAGGGAGCCTGGTGTTCCCTCTTGGAAGTCCCTGCAAACCCCCAGCTGGTCTAAAGGTCAGACCATGATCACCTGCCCAAGGTGGCTCTCCTCACAGCTCCTATTCTGTTAAAGACTTGTCTCCAGGAACAGGGCTGAGACCAGACGCATCTCTGATTTCAAGCATCTTGTCTCCTCTCTTTTTGGTGGCTCCTGTGCCCATTTCTTTCTCCCTCCTTTCTTCCACTGGTAACCTTGGATCCTAACCATCTCTCTAGGAGATGATGAAAATCCCTCCCAGTTGGTCCTTGCCCCTGGCCATCCACACTGCCCTGCTTTCCTTGGCTTCTGGCCTATGGCTGTATTGTGCCCTTTCTTGAAATGCCCTCGGCCTCCTCTCAGCCAATTCCTGTCCTCCAGAGGAGACGCAAGTGCCCCCTCCCCAGGAGGCTTCTCTGACCCTCCACTTGGGTTCAGCCTGGCCCTTCAGGTCCTGTCCTGATGTCTGTCCCCACCTTGAGCAGGCCATGAGGTTTTACTTCTCTGGGTGACCTGCAGAACTGTGTGGATGGGACCACAGCTCCATTTGTTGGCTTATCTCTAACATCTGACCAGCGCTTGGCAAGTGTTCGGTGTGTAATGCTCACAACTTATTTCACTCAAGAAGATCCCCAGGGGATGGGAACTAACACTTGCCTTATGTCCTCCCCTCCGGGCACTGTACAAAGAGAGGTAGCCTAAGAGCTTTGATACTCTATTTCCATAAATCTCAGATCTACACAGGGAGGAGGTGTTTAACACCCTTTTGCAGATAAGGAAACAGGCTTAGAGTGTGAATTAGCAGTGTTCCTTGGAAGGTGCCCAGTCAGCAAGCATACAGCTAGCACCCCGGGGCTGTCCCCACAGGCTTGGAGGATTTCCTTACACTCTCTCTCCCCTGTGAAGCTCTCTAGTAATCGCAAGCAAGCTGCTTTGCACAGAAGTGAGGGCTTCTAACAAATAGCCTTGTATCACCCACACATCTTTAAATATCTGTTTCCTAACTTTACACCAGGCTGAGAGGTCCTTGCAGGCAGGAACTGTGTCATTCATCTCTCCAGAATCCACAGTTCTTGGCATATTGTAAGTATTTTGTAAATATTTACTGACTTGGATTATCCATCAAATTATTTGTTGATTTATGAAGTGAAACTCTGATGGTGAATGTTCTGGAGTCAGGGCAGAAAGTATTTTTGAGCAGATGGTCCATTCCTGCACCCATCAAATTATACTAGATGGGTCATTTTCTAAGCACAGGGGCTAGCCCTGAGGCTGTAGATAGAACAAGTTTAAATTCATGATGAATTCATTAAAAATTCCAGGACAAGAAATCTTTCAGGAGCGGTAATGACATCCCCATTTAAAACTAAATTAATTCTGTATGGTTTAAATGTTATTATAGTGAAGTGCCAACGAACATAATTGTGATGAGGCCCTGCTTCTGAAAGGAATCCATTAAGACAGTCAATCATCATAGCTGAGCTATTCATTAGTACTGCTTGACATCTCCTATGTCCGTCACTTCTCTCAGTGACTTTAGTCAACACAGATTTATGGAGCACTTGTTCAAATCCAGCAAGGTGCTGGATGCTTAGGGAAATGCGTGACCCCTGACGGGTAGACCCTCAACTATCAGTGACCAGCAAATTCCCTTGGAGCTTGTTAGATATATAGGGACTCAGCCCCACCTAGCCCTCCTGCACCAGAATCTCCACTTTAACAACACCCTGGGGATCTGTATGGTCATTAAAACTTGAGAAGCACTGTGGAAATTACCATCATGCAGGTGGCAAAGCAGGACAGTCCAATGAGTTAATGCTTAATGACATAAAACCCTCTCACTGAGGCCTCCCTACCACCTGGTTGACCCCTTGATCCTGAATCTCTCCAACCCACCATCCTCATCATCTCCTGATTTTTCTTTAATTTTCCATGAAATTTATCACCTTCTAATATACAATGCATGCTTACTTAATGTATCTGGTTCATTCTCTATCTCGTCCTGCTAAATCCATGAGGGGAGGAATCTTTGTCTATTTTGCTTTCAAGTGTAGGCCCCAAGCATCACAGATTTGGGGCCTTCAATGGCTGGATGCTTCTGATGCTCCTCTAGCCCCCAGCACAGTGCAAGGCTTTCTCCATGCAGAACACAGGTTTCTTAATAATCGGATGAAGATGTGGCCAGCTGCTTCCAGGGCCCAAGATCCTTTCTTCACCAAGCCTTCCAGCTTGTGCCTGGTTCTGAATCAGTGGAGAGTAACCTGGAGTCTACAGGTTGTATGGGGACCATGCCATCCATACTGGGATACTTTTGAGATGATTGTGTGTATGCGTGTGTGTGGGGGGGTCATGAATAATTAATTCTGCAGCAGGTTTAAATGAAAACCATCTCCATCAATTGTGACCTTACATATGGGGCCCACTGAGCTCTGTCAAAGTCTACTATCCAGTTCTTGGTGGAAGCATTGGGAAGTTGTCTCCATAATGGTTCTTCTCATGTAAGCTCAGATTTTCATGACAAAGCAATGCCTATTTTCTCACTTGATGTTCTTCTATGAAATAGAGCCCACCTAAAGCTTTATTTCATAAAGATCATTTAGGTTGAAAACTCATGCTATTGTTTGTAGGGTACATTAAAATGCTATTTTTATTGGATGGGAGGAGAAGATGAAAACATACTTGTTTTTCCAGAAAGAGCTGCACGTCCAAGGAGCCATCAAATGTAAGAGCGGGGACAGCAGAGGGGGAAGGCGTACCTACAGCGTTTTAGCATTGGCTTTGCCTCTTACCTAGGTATGACTTGGGCCTCTGTCTCAAACCAAAACCAAACAATACAAACAGTTCCCAACCTATCTTTCCTTCTTTCTATCATGAGTCCCATACTTTAGGGGAGCATTTTATTTTATTTTTTGTTTAACAAAACACGTGGAGGAGATGTCCTTACAAGGCTACCTTTAGGAAAGCACAGACCGACAAGGAACCCCGTGGCTGGAACCCACCACGTTTGTCAAGGTAGGTTGTGCTAATGCTTGGTTTTGTTCACCTGCTGTCTTGCCTCTCAGCTGAATTCTAAGGTCATCAGAGAAGAGGTCGTGGCCTATGTTTTTGTCAGTCTGTGCCACTGAAAGAGGTCAGAGGATTTCCTGGAGTAGGGTACTGCCCAACTCAGACAAAGTGGGGTCCCTGACAAACATATCAGAAATGAATTTAAGAGCAAGTCAGCTGAGACACAGGGGTTTATTTAGGATTTTTTTTTTTTTAATTTAGGAAAGCAGATAATACATTCAAGGGAGAATGCAGGACATCTCGAGAGTGAGACTTTGCAGGTCTCAGGCTCTTCTTTTAAGGGAAATTTGGTAAGGGGTCAGCATGGGAAGGCATTTGGGGAGGATATCAGTCTAGTGATCACAAGATGGTTTGTGGTGATGTGATTGTTCCCGAGGTTCTTAGGCAGATGTAGCCTTCATTATCTAAAAATTCCTTAAATTATAGGTTTCTTAAAATGTCTTAAAAATCTCTTTGCTTAAATCTATTTCTTGCATGGGCTAATTAACAAGTACAAGGTAATTTTCCTGAGTGAATTTACAGTAACTCTAAGATTTACAGATTTCCCAGATATGAGAAAGTGTCAGAGTCTGGGAGACAGAACTGGCTTGGGAAGTAAGAGGCCTGTAGGAAAGGTATGTGGAGCTTTAGTAGAAGGCTTCTAGACTAGTTTTATTTTTCTTGTCCCTCCTTTCACCTTCTTTTATATTTCTCCTGGACTTATTTAGTTGCAGGAAACAGAATCCAAATCAAACCAGATCAAGTTAGATGAAAGTGTCCTGCTGGAATGTCATAGGGACATCTCACAGAAGCAAGAGTCGGAGGTATCACCAGGCCTTCAGATATCTGCAGAAGGGTGCATAGAACAGTTTCATCCCTCGGGGACATGTGGTGGCCCTCATCTTTGTGTCACTCTCTCTTCTTTCTCTCCAACAGCTTTCTCTCCATGTCTGTGTCCCCTACACAAAACCAATCCTCCCGTAGAATTTATGTATTCCAGTGGGAGCAGATTGGTTGCTTGGATGGAACGATTCTTTGCTGAGTTTATGGCCCTGTGCATTGCTGGATATTTCGCTACCCCTGGCCCTGCCCAGAGAATGCCAGGACAACCTCCGTCCTGGTGCTTCCCAGTGGACTGTGCTCAGTTATGACGATCCATAGGTTCGGTGCACTGTGTGCTTGTCAGTGGATTTATGGGGTCATAACTCCAATGTAAGTTGAGGAGTATCTGTACTCCATGCATTTCCAAATGACCCCAACTATGTGATGCAGGTCCAGCACCCACTTTCAACAGAGTTTCAGTGTCTTTTATTTCAAATTCTTAGGATAGAAACTGATCATCTGCCACCATCAAATTGGACATCAGTCCACTCTGCCATGACTAGAAGTCTGGATGGTCATGAAACACACGCAGGTCACCACACCTGCCCCTCATTGGAGCTGAGGGCAGGGATCATTCCTGGAGAGGAAACTGCAACTGGGCAGTTACCCCCAAACAGTTACCCCATTTGTTCCTCCTCATTCCTAGGTGTCTGGCATTGGGTCAGTGCCTATGAATATGTATGGATTGTCCACTGATTAAAAGATGGGACTAGCAGTCGGAGATCTCAGGGAGAGGTCTATTTCCCTATCTCTTTTTCTTAGATTGCTAACCTCGCCCCTACCTTTTATTTTCTGAATTTCCACTTTCCCTCATCTTACAATTTCCTACGCCTCCTCTAATCTTTTGTCTGTGGACATGTGATCTTCGTGGTGCCTCTTGCCTACCGATAACATTAATTCACAAAACCTTGGATGGACTACTTCGTCACAAGAACATATAAAATTGCCCTAATGTACCCCTGGAATTAACATACTTTTTGCTTATGCGTTTGCCTTACACAGCTGTTCACCATTGGAAGAGGCCATCCCAATGCTCAGAAGATAATCAAAGAAGCTACTTAAGAACAACATGCTGCCTTTTTTGAAAAGGAAAAAAAAAATGAAAAAGAAACCCAGTGCCCATGCTGAACTCAAGTGATAATGAGCTCAGGCAAGAACCCAACGAGGCCTCCCGGGCCGGCCCACCCAGCTGGGAAATTTGCATTTTATACAAACCATTTTATGAGGCTATAAATTTCACAATTTTACCATTACAGGTCTTAATCATGGTGCAGTCCATTTCTGTGTGTATCTTTGGTAAACAGAATTAAAATTTCCACATGATCTGACAATGGTGAAGTGTCAATGGCTTCTCTAGGGGTTGGTGGCTTGCTCTGACCTCTGATGAGTCCATCATTTTTTAGGCATAGAAATCACAGTTTGGGCTGATGAGCCTAATTTCAGTCTCCAGACAGTTTTTAGTCCACTTTCACTGCTTTTTGATATTCGTCAAGGTAAAAAAAAGTTATTTGACAAGCAACTTGAGTACAAAAATAACTGAGATACCAATTAATAAATCCAGTATGTATTATAAGCACCTCCATATCTATTGCCACTTCCTTTCACCCCTGGCACTGAGAATTGATCTCAGGGGTGCTTTGTCACTGAGCTATGTCCCCAGTCACCCCCTTTTTTGAGAGATGATCTCTTACGTTGTGGAGGCTGACCTGGAACTTGCAATCCTCCTGCCTCAGTGCCCTCCCTCAGTAGCTTGGATTACAGGCATGTGCCACCAAGCCCTATTCTGTTGCCCCTCTTGAAAGCATTCGTGCATAATCTTCAATCACAACATGTAATCCATAGCATATTAGTTGCTTTGTTCTGTAGTTGGCTTTTAAACAAATCTGCTTTTCCATTTGAATCTTTTTCATAGAGATTGCTTTTATGTCATTCATTTGAAGTTTTGAACTTATTCTTTCTTATATTTGCTTATTTTTTAGGTCACGCAGCTTTCTGAAGCACAGTCAAACAGATTTCTTGGATCTAGGTAAGCACTGGACTTGAACATTATCTTCCAACTGTTTAATAACTACACTTAGGAACAACGCGTGCTCTCCTGTGAGAATTCTTCTCAGTTTTTCTTTCAGTCGTATTTTCTGGATCAATCCTGTATGTTTGTGGGGTAAAGAACATAAAGTAAGGGATGTGTTACAAGACAAGACAATTTAATGGGCTGTTCTTGATTTAACCATGAAATGAAAGTTTGTGCTCCTTTGAAAACATCTTCTGCATGAAGTGAAGGCACTGATTGTTTCTATTGCTATTACCTGACAGAATTGATCAACAAATGCTAGGTGAATGCTAAACAGGAAATGAAGCAGCGGGCAGGCTCAGGGAACCCGCCTCTGTGCTGTCATCCTGTCTGCTGAGATCTTCAGGACCTGGGATTAGAAATCAGGGAGCATTCGGCTAAGGCTTAAAGACCTCTTTCTCACATCAAGAGCCTGTGGTTGATGGAGTAAGGGGGTGATAGAAAAGGACAGTTAACTACATTTCCATGAGAACACCAGGAAATTGAAGAACTAGGGCACATTTGCAAAGGGTCTGACAAATCCTGCCTGTGTGAACTACAAAGCCATCTTGTCCTTACAATTAGGGCCAGAAGAGATGCTGAGTCTGTCTTTGAATTAATGTCCCTAGCTGATGTCACTTGCTTCATCTCCTAACGTGGGCCCTGCCCCGAGGAGTTTATTCTCAAATGTAGACGTGATTTTATTATGCTCTCTTTGAAACTCTTCAACATTGTCTTATGGTTTGCAGGAAAAACATACAAATAAGTTGGCAAGACCCACTAGAGCCATCATTTTGGCCCTGGCCACCCCTCCGGCCATGCCTCAAAGCACTCCCTGTTGGCTCATTCATCCCACTGTGCAGAGCTGCGTGGAGTCTCTGCTAGGTGGTTTTCTTTTCCTGTGTACATATCGTCTAAAGGACTCTCCTATCTCATCCAGCTTCCACCTGGATATAACCCTACAGCAAACTCCTATTTATCTAACTTCAAGACCCGGTTTAATCATTACCCCTATGACCTTTTTTTTCCCCCCTGACCACCAACCCACTCCCAACAACTGAATTAGTAGTTCCCTCCTTGCTGACATAGATATGTATTTATACCCTGCACTTTATCATGGACTGTTGTAACTATTTCTCTCAACAGGAGGGTGGTGACATAACAAAGCCACATGGAAGATTTTTTTTCTTTTTCAAAATACCTATTCTTAGGCTGCACCCTTGAAAATTCTAATAGAGTATGTCTGGATGGGAACCAGGACTCTTATTTTTAAGTGCTCTAGGTGACTCTGATGTGTGTGTCTGGTCAAGAACTCTCCGACTGAACTGAGTGAGAGATTTGGGTAGGCCAGCACCTCATTCAATGCTGAACCCTGCACTTAGCAGGGTGGTATTTGGTAGACTCCCGGTTGATGTGGGAAAGGGGGGTGAGAGGGGAGGAGGGAGGGAGAGGGAGAGAGACTGAGGAAAGAAGAAAGGAAGGAAGGAGAAAAGAAATGGGGAGACAGAGAAGAGTTTGAGGTTTATTAGTAGAATCTTATTCTCTGGGGAAAATTCTAGAAAGAGTTTTGTAAATAGAAAGCCTCCTTGTTTAGCTGTAAGGACTGGCTCTGTCTTCCAAGATGTGAACCAGAGATGGATATACTTAGAAAGGCCCATGGGCTCCTGGCGAGTGTGTGGGTACAGTTGACCGTGAAGTCATTTCTGGTCTCCTCATTGTCTTACCAGCCCCTGTCTGCACTTCATGGAAAACACATCACCAGCCTCCTCATTGGGCCTTTTCTGGTAGTTTAACACCCGGCTTCTACCTCTTAGGCCATAAATGATTCCTAAGCCCAGACAAACATCCCCCTCTTCAAGCAATCTTTTGGCATTCAGGGGGTCCTTTTACCACTCAGCAGAACACACGGATTTCCTCCTGGTCCTATTGGACAGCCTGGGATGCCTCTGTTCCTTCCACTGGGGTCTGAGCAGCCCTACCACAGGCGCTTTCCCCTCAATGACTAACTCCTTTTTCTTCCTGCCCCCTCCACTATAAAACATTGCCAAATGGATTTAATTCAAATTCTATGTAATAAAAACATAAAGTAAGGCAAAATAAATGGGGATGCTTTAAGTAACGTGCTCTGGCACCTCATAAAAGCCTCTTAAATTGATTACCTAAGAACGCATGGCGTAGACTCCAGAAAAGGGCTCTGGGATGGGCACTCTGGCAGAGGCCCAAAGTGGAGCTGTGCTGCGGTTGCCGCAATCATAATTCTTCCTCATATCTTGTTTCGTGCTTAAAATGCAGGGCCCTGCCCAATGACTTTTTCTTCCCCAACCGGAGCATATATTTAAAAATCAAAAAGTACCAAGACTAGGGCTAAGTACCAGGACTAGGGCTAGGTACCATGAACATCAGCTTCTTTCTTGACCATGGCTCTTGATGAGGGACGGGGCTGTACCTTTATTATAGACTGTATTCTATCCTGGATCCTTGTTTTTAGAACATTTGAGGTTTGGCCTTGAACACTTAAAAAAAAGAAAATCTCAGTACGACGTTGCCTGATTCACGCCTGAGGCACAGCAGTTTGTAATGTCCCTTGCAAGCATTTGTGGCTAATGCTTGTTCCATTTTTACCTAAGAAGTTCTCTGTTCTTAGCATCTCTCTCTACTTGATCATCACAGATGGAGAGCCATGATTAGCTGTTCAGTCTGGTGACCACAGGCACTAGTTTCATTTCTTTTAGCAGAGTCAAGCCACTACTCTCATGTATCTCTGAAAAACAGTGGCTAAGATCTGATAACTGAGTGCTTAGGATCATGGGGGCCTCTTGCCCTCTCCCTTCCTGCTTCCCCCGTTGCTCCTTTCTCTCTTTCTCCCTTCAGGAATGCTCCGGTTGAAAGGAGAATCCCATAATGATCATAAGAGCCAACATCTATTGAAGGCTTAATCCATGCCCGCTGGCATGTAAGCACATTCTGTAATTAGCTCATTTAATCCTCATGACATCCCTACCAAGTGGGCACGAATCGTATCTGTATTTTACAGATGGGGCCTTAGAAGCAGAGAGTAGTTCGGTCACTTCCCCAGGATCCCAGCCCAGGTGGGAGGATGTGACCCAGGGGGGCCAGCCCCTGAGGTCCTTGCTGTCTCCACAGGCTCTCCTCTTACCCACTGTGCAGTCCTCAGTCAGGCTGGGAATGCAGTCAGGGTGTGGAGGGAGAAAGCACAGAGACATAAACACAGTGCATGCTCCTGGCAGGGCCAGATCTGACCAAACTTACTAGGTTTGTGACATGAAGCCAGTTACATAACCCTCTGGGCCTCAGTTCACTCCTGTGCAAAGACAGAAGTATAACAATATATCTATCTCAGAAGATTGTTGGGAGGATTAACTTGTGCCTGGAATACAAAATAGCTCAATTAACTGGAAACAGCCAACCAAGTATTACCATGGTATTATGTTACTGGTTTCCACCCCAGGGTTACCTGTGTCCCATCACAGAAGGGGCCTGCCTTCTGGGATAGATAGGACACTAGGAAACAATCCATGCTATTATCTTGATGCTTAAGGCTTCCTGAATTTTCCCTTCCAAAGGGATGCATACATCTTGGATGAGAGGGAAAAGATGAAATTTCTAGACTCACCACAAGGTGACAAAATGTTCTCAGGTTGTGGCATATCGTATTTATTTATTTAATTTGCACCACAATTGATGAGATAATGGACCCTATTATCCTCATTTTACAAACAGAAAAACTGAGGCATTTGCTCAACACTGAAACTGGGTAAGGTGGCTCACACCCGTGACTCCAGAAACTTGGGTGTCTGAGGCAGGAGGATTACAAATTCAAGAGCAACCTCAGCAACTTAGTGAGACCCTGTCTCAAAAAAGGAGTGGGGCTGCGGAATGAGACCCAGTGGTAGAGCATCCACGTGTGGGGATTTTGTAGAATTCCTAGTACAAAAAAGAAAATGTTGGAGTTAGGACAAATGTTGATAAAAAGCTGAATTGGAGGGCGTGGCTTAGATGCTGAGTCCCCAGTCATTAGCTATTCTACCTCTCAAATCACTGGGTTGCGACAAAAAGAGAAGGAAGCCACAGGAATGTAGCCTAATAGCCACACTTACTCAGTGGGACCTCAATTTTGTGGACTTTTTTTTCCCAATGAAGCAGCCTACCACCTCCAGCTCCTGGACCCTGGTGTGCCTGACACCGGCAGTGAAGCTCAGCTCTGCTTGCCCACGGGCACCCTTCCTCCAAGGTCACCCCACAGAACATAATGGGAAAAAGTCCAAATCATGGCAGAGGAAAATAAAAAATATTCTTTGCATGGACTGGAAGATTTAAATTGTGAATCCCACTACAGCACCAAGACAAGAGAAATGTGCAATTATTATGGGATACTCTGTCGGCTGGTTGTTAATTTCATGCTATTTGCTATTTATGTTCTTGGAAAATTTTTCACATTCTGCTCCTCTACCCCATGAGTGGGTATCTTGAGATGTCTATCACATTCCCCTTATTATTTTCATTTTTATGCCTTAAAGAACATCTCTCCTGGGGCTTGCATTAAGCTGTTCAGCCTCAATTATCACCTCTCTCTGGGCAGCAAAAATGTACACCTGAGCTCCCACCCTCAAATGACATTTGCCACAGGATTTCTCCTCTCTTTACAGCAAGGGCTGGGAATGGCTCCTCTTTTCCCAATTCTGTTGATGACAGAAGCGGACGAAATGAGGAGTCTCATGTTCTAAGGTCTGGTCACAGTCCTGTGTTCAACATCAGCTGCTATTTAGACAGATAGGGACTATTTAAAACCAACCAACCAACCAACCAACAAAAAACGTGAACAGTTATTTCCATCCCTGAAATAAGAATTAAACTTCAACAAATTCACGTAGATTTTGTTTTTCTAATAGAAATATGCTTAGAGGTCTTTGCCTTGGGCATTGCAAGCTGGAATAAGTAGTGCACGTCACACATAACTTTCCAAAGATAGGAGACCCTCAGCCATGAAGCTTGGGGCTTCACCTGGCCTATCCCAGCCTACTCCTGCCTGGGAAGGGTTGCAATAACAGTGGGCTGGGAGCTTTGCACATTTCCAAAGTAGGGGAGGAAAGTAGGGCCTCCCACCCCAGAATATATGACAAATTCACTACTCAACTGATAATGAGCACCTACTGCATACCTGGCACTCTGCTAGTCAAGTCACGCAGATAGAACCAATAAAGAGATCTTTCTAGGGTCCTAGAAAAAAACCACATTTCTGTCTCCATTCTCAGAGTACAAAACCAGTAAAGAGATATATTGCCAAGTTTGTCAGTTGGAGATTAAAATATCAAACTTGATTATTGATAAAAAGCTGAATTGAGGGCTGGTTGTGGCTCAGCGGTAGAGTGTGAGGCCCTGGGTTCGATCCTCAGCACCACATAAAAATAAATTAATAAAATAAAGTTATTGTGTCCAACTACAACAAAAATATAAATATTAAAAAAAAAGAAGCTGAATTGCAAGTCATAGCCTAGATGCTCAGTCTCCTCTTATGTCATGAACCTGCCCAACACATCAGCACAGAGCTAGACCACTATGGCCTTCCAAAAAGGGCCAGGCTGTTTGCTAGGATTATAGGCATGCTCCACCGAATCTGGCCCATGCTCAATCTCTTATTCCTTGGCTGCAAAAGAGATGGAGAAGGTTGGATTGACATGAACAAGTGAGTGAGGCTGAGAGCAGAGAGGCATGTGCCTCCACAGGCAGCCTGGTCTGAAGGAGAGAGAAGGGCAGAGCCCAGTCCACTGGGCAGTATGTCAAAGCTCACAGTGAGATAGCACACTAAGTGCTCTGCAAAGAATCAGTCATTAAGTGGGGGGGGGGGCGCGGCGGCTGGAATGCTGTAACACAGGGTCAGGAAAATAGAGATGTCCCTAACAAAAGCATTCCTTCCTGGCTTAGAGTGGGCAGCCCAGTAGGGAGTGAGGACTGGCTCTGTCAAACAATTATAAATTGCTTTACAGAGCAGGTGGTCTCTGGGTGAAGGGAGAAGGATGAGCAGGTCTGGGCTTCTGGTGTCTGTTGCTCATGAGTGCTCTGCAAAGACTTTTTTTGTTGAATTGACATTGTAAGTCTTTGATGCTAGGAGCCCTGCCTAAGGCAGGCTGTTTTTTCTTTATGCCTGTTTCTTTTACCTGTGGAGACCCCGTCTGAGTCACCTTCTCGCTCCCCCAAGTCTCAGTTGTGAGCATTCCCCAGTCATGTTTGCACAAAGCCTGGTGCTCTCTGAAGCACGGCTCTCTGTAAATACAGTTTTATTATTAGAAGACGATGAATTTTTAAAATGCCAATTCTGGCCTTTTCATCACAGAACTTGAGTCTGCATATAATTTGCTCCTTCTTCATCAAACACCTTGCAGTTTTCAGCTGTGTGCTGAGGACACTGCTTCAGGCAGTGGTCAAGGCCATAGGGAGCCAGGCAGGGCCTGAGTGTAGAGCCTGCCCAGCTAGAGTGCTGCAGCCCACCTCCTGGTGAATATTCAGGAACACAGTGTGGCTTGTCAAGAGGAGGCAGAAATCTGTATTTTATGCGAAGTCTCCTGAGTTTTAAATATTGTTCTGAAATCAACCATTTTTTTTTAGTTGAAAAAAAAAATTACAGAGCCAAACATAGCATGCCTGTGGACTGGATTTGTCCTCTTTTATCTGCCCCTGACAATCGGCTTCTGATCCAAAGCAACTTCGCCCTGGTGTGTTTTAGTAGTTGGATCCTATTGCAGGCAGGTGAACTGAGGTCTCAAGTAAGTCAGCCTGGGTTGTCCAGAGGGCACTGTGCATGGTATTGTACCTATTGACCTTCAAGTTTTCAGCTTGATACCAAATTTTCCTTGTATGTTCGCAGGCAGAGGGCCTGTCCTTATTAAAGTTTATGTGTGATTAGCACTGATCCCTAGTCAAATAGGGAGGTTGTTGGGTGAGGTACTCAGAGCTGAGCATGTGCTGTTGGATGGTGCCTGTTTCAAATTCTGAGCTGACTGTGGATTGGGACGAATCTCATAACCTTCCAGGACCTCACCTGCAGAGGAAGGATGATCCAATCCCTGTTTCAAAGGATAACTGCAAGAGATACTGTAGGTAAAGCTTCTTGCCCGGTACAGAGTCAGAACCCAGAAAAAAAGTTTCCCTCTCCCCAGTGCCTCCCCCCACCCAACAGGCAACCTCAGGGAGTGTGGAAGCCAGATGGGCAACTCCCGGGAGGGAAAAGCAAGAGGCCAGACCAGCCAGCACTTTGAACATGGCCTTAATCCTCAGCAGGTTGCTGATCTAATTGAAAAACAATTTGCCACATGCCTAACTGGCCTCTTTTCCTGATGGGATCCAATAACACTTACCTTCTAATGGGGGGAAGAGATCTGTCCCCTTTAGGGACAAAACATGGGGCATGGAGCCCTAGGATCACATAGGAGTGGACAGCAACTCCTCCTTCTGAAAGGAGACTATTCCCCTCCTGCTCCTGGACTTGCGCAGAGCTGATGTGGCCCTCCTCAGGGCTTCTCTTGTTCTACTACATTTTTCAGTTGTTTGGGGACAGGCCTCTTTCCCCCATGGGAAGATAAGCCAGAAGAGAGTGAGAGTGGAGGACCGGGCGCTGATCTGCATCTCATTCATCCTTGTGTCTCTCTGCCTGTGACTACAGAGTCAGAATATTTAAATATATATGTGTGTGTGTGTGTGTTATACATATATAAGCACATGTAAGTGTATGTACGTGTATATATACACAGGGTGGCACATCAAGAACAATCACACCATAAGAAGAAACATTGTTCATGCAGTGGCCTTTCCACATGAACAAATGGCCAGTAACTATGTTCAAGGTGTCTGTGTGAAATAATATATTATAAATGTGTGTGTGTGTGTGTGTGTGTGTGTGTATAAAGTTTAAGAGAAAAAAGGGGGGAAATCCTATTAAAGTTGAGGCCACAATGCATTCCCACCACGGGGCCTAAGTTCTCCCTATTCCCACTCTAGCTCTTACCTGTTGGTCCTTTCCATGTGCTTTTCTACTTGGACATTCTCAGCAATGTGAGCTACTGTCCCCGTCCCCAGACTGGTGTCTGTCTCCCTTTCCACATTATAGATTCTTTGGGTGCTGTACAACTTGAGAAACTTAGGAAATATGGACCATGTGGAAAAAGAATTGGGTATTTTTTAAAATAAAATTTATTTAGGTAAAATGTAAAAATGTAAAAATGACTATTTAAAAGTGCACATTCGGTGTCCTTTTAGCACTTCCTGTTGTTGGGCCACCACCACCTCTGCCTAGTTCCAAAAAGTTTTCAGCACCTTTACCTGCTAATCTAATCACTTGCTAGGTTCCCCACTTCCTGATTCTGTATTCTGACTCCAGGGATTTCCTATGCTGGATATTTCACATAAATGGAATTCTACAGCCTATGACTTTTTGTGAATGGCCTTTTCTAAGTACATCCATGTCGTGGTATGTATCAGGATTTTACCCCTCCCCCCCCCCCCCTTATGGCTAAGTGACATTTTATAGCATGCACATGCCACACCTTGTTTATTTATTCGTCTGTGATGGACACTTGGGTTGTTTTCACCTTTTGTCTATTGTAAATAAAGCCACTGTGGATATTCCTGGGGAACTGAGTCTTATGCTACTGTATTCTCAGGGCAAGTAGTCCTGCAATCAATATTTACTAAATTGTTGTTGAATGTTAAAAAAATGATGTGAAAAAATATATACTTTTGTAATAGATTTTAAGTTGTAAGCTTAAAAGTTTCTGTTACTTCATCTCCATATCCAAGGAAAATAACTCCTGAGGTTCTACGTGTAAAAAGCACAAACGCTGTGGGTGCAGACAGCAATGCTAATACGGATAATAGTAACGAAGAGGAAATTGAGGGTGACATTCCTTGTGGAGCTGGTAGTAGCACTGAACTTCATAGACACGCTGATGAATTCATGATGCTAAGATTGGGTAATTAGACCCGCCAGTGTTTCAGATACTCCTCAGTTTCTGCAGAAATCCAGAAAAAGGGAAAAGGTCTATCACCGGAAAAGAACATCACCCTTCTCCTATTCTTGCCCCAAGGAGCACTGGGATGGTGGCCCACAGAGCTGTCGCATGCAAGATGCTGGAGCCACAGACAGACTGCCATGGGATGGCGGTGTCACGCTGACTCTTTGGAGGGAGGCAATGAGCCAACCTGGAGCACCAGCGATCATATTCATTCTTTCATTCATATATTTACTTATTCACTCGTCAAACATTTATGGGCTAATGACTTCATGCCAGGCGCTGGGCGGCAGTGGGCAAACTAAGAGACACTCGGGGGAGGTGTGATTTTTTGTCTCAAAGATTAAATGGGAATTTAGCAGGATGGGAAGAGGGAGGGGGTTGGCAAAGAACTGAAAATCAAACTGGAGGAAGATGGAAAGGTAGAACACAGGGACAAGATGATTATTTAACTTGTCCTCAGGTAACACCATTCCCGATTTTAAAATAGCCGTGACTCTCTAGAGCTGGGACACACTGGAAGAAAATGATTTTGAAATAAAATATCTTTTTCACTCAAAATTTATCAAGTCGTTATCTGACAATGTTTGAAAAGGAGTTGAGATGATTTACAATTAATCTCTCTTATTCTCAACCCAAAAGAAAGCCCCGTTAATTTGAGGACGTAGCAGACACTTGGCCCCTGTCATCCCCTTGTGCCGAGCTTCCTCTAGCCCCCACCTGTAGCTCTGTCCCAAGGGCATTTTTAGGTGGTTCAGCTCAGTTTCCTGTCCAGGCTGAAAACTCTGACTCCAGCAGCCTTCAGCCATTGACAGAAAACAAATGCCCAACTTGCCCAGGTGGGGCGACTCTGAGATGCATTCTATACTTACTGGCTCTGGGGGACCCAGAGGCATGAGCCCAATTGCCCACGTGGGTACCTTGCTCATGGCCCCTCTTTCCTAGCTTTCTTTTATATTCTTGCTCATTTTCTGTTATGGTTTGGATGTCAAAGGCTCACGTGCTGAAGGCTTGGTCCCCAGCGCAGCAATGTTCAGAGGCGGTACATTTGGGAAGATCAGTGAATTAACCCACAGCGGGAGTAATAATTTGAATGGAAGCTTAGAAAGAAGGACCTAGTTAAAGTGGATGGGTTCTTGGGGGCCTGCCCTTGGGGACTCTATCTTGTCCCTGACCCCTACCTCCCCCTCTTTCTCTCTCTCCTTCCTTAGTTGCCAAGAGCCAACAGCTTCCTCTGTCATAGACTCCCACCACCATGATGTTCTGCCTCACCTCAGGCCCCAAAACAATCAAGCCAGCTGACCATGGACCGAAACCTCTGAAACCATGAGCCCAAAATAAATCTTTCCTCAGATGAGATGTTTTCCTCAGGTATTTTGTCACACTGAAGAAACTCTAACACTTTCCTCAATGACCTCCCCGTGTTTCCTTGCATCTCCTCACGAAGAAATTATTTGCATTTAAATCCTTTGTCTCAGGAGGAATCCAAATGTTGGGGTTTGATTTGTGTCTCCCCAAAATGATATAACAAGAGTCCTAACCTCCCTTCCTCCCCACATGTGCCTATGACCTGATTTAGAAATAGGATCTTTACAATGTAATCAAGTTAAAATGAGGTCGTCCTGGCTTAGGGTAGCCCCTGACCCAATAGGACTAGTGTCCTTGTAAGAAGAGGAGACACACAGACACACCCAGGGAGAAGACCACGTGACGAGGAGGCAGGGACCGGAGCCCTACACCAGCAAGGCGAAGACTGTCATAGACACCAGGAGCCACTGGAAGTGAGGAGAGACAGATGGACGGGACCCTCCCTTAGAGCCTCCAGAAGGGACCAGTCCTGGTGACCCTGGCTTTTGGACTTCTGGACCTGAGATCTGAAAGGGAACACATTTTTGTTCTGTTAACTCATCGAGTGTGTGGCTCTTTGTCAGGGCTGCCCGAAGAAACGGATGCACCAGCCTTAGACTGAATTTCCAAGAGGTTGGGGGTCCGTGGCCATGAGCTTCCTGAGTTTCTTAGTGAAGGAATCCACATTATTTCTGCTCTCCCAGACTGTGATGACCAGAGAGATCAGGCAGAAGGGAGGGACGAAGGAGGCGAATGGACTTTTCAGGAATTTTCCTGTGGATATGACCAATGAAGATAACAATGGGACCAGATCTTCCAGATAGGACAAGAAAAGACCAATCCTGTTGGGACATTTACAGATCTTTTCTACACACATTCACAAAAGCCTGCGTGCACACGTAACTAGGCTTGGACATCTTTTAAAGGTACGTTGCTTGTCATCTTGCTGGCACAGGATTGACTTGCGGGAGTGGATCTAACTTTAAAACTTGCTTATGTCAAATTTTACATGGCAAACCTCTCGGCCTTCCACTTCCATTCCATTCCTGAGGAAAACAAAACAAAACAAAACAAAATCCCACACACAATCATTGAACGCTCTTAAAAATGGTCTCAAAACCAGTTTTCAAACCTTCAAATGTCTCTGTCACATTTTATTTTATTTGCCTTTATTGAGGCAGTTCCCTGGTCGGTAACTTGCATGTTCGTCTGTTTCTATAAAAAGTAAATCTACCTTTCAATGTCTGACCTTGAGCCTGGAAGACAGAGGAAAGACAGAAGAAAATCAGCACAACCTGATGAAGACACACCCGCTCGAGCTGGGGGAGAAGCTTCTCGCGTCCTCAGGACCTTCCGGGCTTCCTCCTGGATCCTCAGGATAGCGACCCAGAGCAACACCCAGTGTGGGCCTGTGGCTGAAAGTGGCCACACAACTTGGAAGTCTCTTTTAAGGATCTGATCCTGCCATTCTGCAGACAGGGGTTGCCATGGTAACTCCCCAGGGAAGCATTTTCAACTCGACTGAGACATTCCAATACTTGGAGATGGTTGGTTAAGAAAATCTGTCTTGACAAATAGTTGGCATTTTAATTTAAGGCAGAATCAGAAACTCTGCCTACAGCTCTCAGTGACTGTGTGAGCAGGAGAATGCGAGTGATCAAATTAATCCGTAATGTCTGTAATTAGACTCCCAAGGCAGAAAAGCAGGGGCCAAGGCGGAGAGCCTTTCGCGGGAGTTCTCTCTTTAAGAACGCACACTGGCCAACCCCTCTAAGCACTGTTAGGGGCAGAATTGATGTTGATTCCTCCTGGACAGGGAGACTGCTCTCTCTTCCTCACCCATTTACCCTCCCATCACCCTCCTAGACCCTCCCCATTTTTCCAAGTTCCCCTTCTCTCAGGCGATGTACCATATTGGATTCTGCATTCATCTGAACATGGAGTTGGATTCCTAGCCGTGGATTACCCTGTCTGGGCCACAGTTTCCTCATCTGTTACATAGAGATAAAACACTATGGGGAGGAGACTTGTAAACAGTAAATGAGCGACATCTATAAATTGCTTAGAACTGGAGGAGCACAGTGCTGCCCCTTTCATAGCTTTTCTTCTTTATAGTCTTTGTGTAAAGAAGAGTGACTGTGAACTTCAGAAAAAATACTACCTACGCATCTGTGGGTATTGGCTAAAATAAAAGAGTTTTATAGTAATTACTTTTTAAGTTTATTTTATTGGTTCTTCTTAGTTATTTATGACAGTAGGATCAATTTTGATAAAATTATACAAGCGTAGGATATATCTTATTCTAATAAGAACCCCATTCTTCTGAGTGGGCATGATGATGGGGTTTACTTAGGTATTTTCATATGTGTACATAGGCAAATTTTTTAGATTATTCTACTGTCTTTCCTATTCCTACCCCCTCTCTTCTTTTCATTCCCCTTTGTCTAATCTACTGAACTTCTCTTCTCCCCCTCCACATATCAGCAAAAATATTCAACCTTTGGTTTTAAGGGACTGATTTATTTCACCTAGCATGATGCTCTCCAGATTCAACCATTTACTGGCAAATGTCATAAAGTCATTCTTCTTTATGTCTGAATAATATTCCACTGTGTGTATATGTGTGTGTGTGTGTGTGTGTGTGTATAAAACAATTTCTTCATCATTTTATCTGTTGAATAGCAACTAAGTTGCTTTCATTGCTTAACTATTGTAAATTGTGCTGCTATAAACATTGATGTGGCTGTGTCGTTGTAGTATACTTATTTAAAATCTTTGGGGTATATGGTGAGGATTGGGATAACTGGGTCAAATGGTGGTTCCATTACTAGTTCTTTGACGAATCTTCATGACAGTAATTACTTTGAATGGAGGAGAAACTCCCGAGAGATAAAGGTGCAATATCCTGATAGAATTGGAATGGGCATAACAGTCCTATCAATTAGCCAACAAGATCTTGCTATGACCCTTTGGGTGACTCCAGACTTGGGGTGTGATAGGATGAAGTGAAAGTCTCACAAATAGTACAATACAGATGTGCCTAGTGCTGTTGAACTGTACACACAAAAAATGGTCAAAATGGTAAATTTTAGGTATTATGTATTTTACCATAACTTTTTAAGAACATATCAAGATGTTTCCTGAAGATTTAATGTCCGATGAAATAGTAGTAGCAGTGATAGTAATACAGAATGCAATTAATGCATCCAAGTAAGAACAACATCCACTTAGTTTCTTTGTTGATAACAATAGTGACATGCTTAACCCAAACTCTGCAAAGAAATAATGGTGCTGCAAATTTTGGCAAGCCAATGAGGGAATGAAAAGTCATTAAATCCCACAGATCACAAACTCCTCTTCAAATTCCCTTGAACTAGAATCTTATGCACACATAGCACTGCTAAGGCTTCAGGCTACCTTTAAAACAGAGACATTTGGTTTTTGCTCTGAATGTCTCTGTATTTTACCCCTAAAGGTAAATTAATCTCCATGGAGTTGCAAAGTCATTAGACCACTATGTGTCTACTATTGGTTTTTGACTGGGCCGGAAAATATTCAAGAGCTTGTGGCTTCTCCTGTCACACAGACACCATCTTCCAGAGACATAGCACCACTCTCTTCCCAGGATGGGTGGCTTCTCACAGGTGCATGGGCTCTGGTGAGGTGCCAGGAAAATTTTTATCATAAGTGTGACTTGCACGGTGGTTGTATTAAATTACCACTTAAAATGGCAAGTGCAGTAAATTATATAATGAATCTTTCACTGTAGGGTTTAGGCTTCTGTTTTCTTTAAATTCAAAAATGGAAAAAAAAAATAAGAAAGCAATTTAAACAAGACACTGTTTTCCGAGGCTGTGACATTGCTGTCCCAGATCTGCTTCCCAGAGAAACACTTGTCAATCACATCACAGGAAGGAGCTGAAGGGAGGAAGAAAATTCCAGGGGAGCTCTGACCTAAGGCCTGAAGACAGGTGCCAGCCCTCATGGTGCGGCTCTGTGGTTTGGGAAGTGAATGAGGCCCATGCATCGTGTGCCAGAGGTATGAGGCCACTCATCCCTGAATAAGGGGGCACTAATTGTTGACCCCGCAGGGTGAGAATTAGCCTGTTCCTATCACCTGGCTCCCTTTAAAGGAGGAGGGGTAGTACTTCTGGAGCTCCTTATGCATGACAAGGGCCATGCGCCTTATCTTTCTGAGTCCTCCCACCGACCTTGAGCCACGGGCACAGTTTGACTATCTCCTGCAAGTGGGATGGCTCAGAGTGCATGAATGAAGTCCACCCAGATGGTCAACCAGGGACACTGGAACTCCAGAGCCTTCCTATTTCCATCCCACCTTCAAGCAGGGACCTCAGCAGCACCTGTGAGACATTTTCCTGTTTGGGGTGGAATCCAGGGACCTGGGGAGCAGCCATGAAATCTAATGCTACCAAACCAACCAATCAACTAGAAGGTTGAGTCCTGGGCAGGGGCAGGGGTTGGGGGGTTGCTCTAAGATTAGGCTTATGGCCAATGCTGGGCTGCCAGCTGGGGGGCACCGAGTATCCAGGAGGAGGGCAGCATTGGTGCAGATCTTGAGAAAGTTTCCTCCTGCAGAGATCTGGGACAAGCCCAAAATGGAAGGGCTTTGAGTGTCTGTGGTTTGGTGTCAATAAAAGGCTGCAGGCTTTGCACTTTCTGTTTTCTAAAGTTATATTTTTTGTCTTTTGAACACATCCACTCATGGGAGGGGGCACTACAGTGGGCCACAGTATATATATAGCTCCCTCCCCATAGTGATCCCCACCAAGCTCTGCCTCCTTGTAGCTGTGTGATTTAGGGCAAATCACTTTCCATCTCTGTGTTAAGTCTCCTCTGGTGTAAGATGGGCATAATAATACATACCTCATATGGTAATTGTGAAAGATACACGAGAAAGAAAGTTTACTTAACTCTTGGCAGAATGTTACACATCTATTAAAAAAACAGCTATTATTATCACTATTAGGAATGAGTAAAAGCACTTTGCTTTTTCAATATACCTTGGCAAACAGGTCTGGCTAGAAGCAAAACTATGAAGTAAATGAAATTAGTTTTCAGTTTCCTTCCACTCCTAATCCTTATCCCCAAGCTCCAAAAACCAATGGTTCTTTTACAACTCATTTGATGGCAAAACCTGACATGAAATCAAGGGAGGCTAATGACAGACTTCATCTTACGTGGGGTGAGGATTCACACGTGTTGCTGCTGAAGGCTTCACGTGTTTGCCACTGGGGACAGGGTTAGGCCATGGGACCCAGCTGTTGGGACCCACACAGTTGAGAAGTTGTTGTGAAGGTATTTTTAAGATGTGGCTAACATCTGCAATCTGCCTGAAAGGTAAGTAGAGGAGACCCCCTCCATGTTCTGGGAGGTCTCTACATGGCTTTGCTAAGACTGTCACACAAAATACCCCAGACAGGGAGGTTTAAACAGCAGAAATCTATTTCTCACTGTTCTGGAGGCTGGAAGTCCAAGGCCAGATTTTCAACAGAGTTGATTTCTCCTGAGTCCTCTTTCTTCAACGTGTAGGTAGCTGTCCTCTCTCCATCCTCATGCGTCCTTCCTCTGGTGTCTCCCGTCCTACAGGGTGAGTCTCTGTCCTTATGCTCTCATTCAACCTTGACTAACTCTTTAAGGGAACCATCTCCAAACACAGTCACCTCAGGGGTTAGGGTTGCCACATAGGAATTTTGAGAAGATGCAATTCAGTCTGTAATAGTCTCATCCAGTCGAAGTCTTTATAAGCAAAAAGCGGGTTTTCTGGAGAAGGAATTCTGCTCCAGATTGTGACACAGAAATCCTGCCCGAGTGTCCAGCCTGCCCCGTAAACTTGCCAGCTTCAGGTTTTGCCATCAAATGGGAGTCCATTCTTTAAGTCAGATCTTCATATGGGTACAGATGCAGGATAAAATGTGTATGGGGGGCGGGGAAAGACTGGTTATATAGTTGGATTTTCTCCAGAGAACTTTGGTGGATGCACAATGTATTGGCAGTTACCTCAGTTTCCCTCAAGAACCCTATGACAGAAGAGGGGGACATTCATAGGCCCTTATTTTCAGTTAAGATTTGGCACATCAAAGTGACTCTGTGACTCTCAGGGACTGCAAAGCTAGATGAATTACTGCCATGAGCCTCTCACTTGGGGCTCTGCAGGGCTGTGTGCTGCCCAGCAGCTGAAGGCCCAGGACCTGAAGGGTCAGGGTTCAGTCCTGGAGTAGACTGGCTCAAAGAGAAAGTGATGGGAAGGTAGGCCCTGCAAGTAGCACCTGGAACATAAGCCCTGTCCCAAGGGACCTTGCCTTTGAAAGTGAGGAGCCCCGTTTGAGTAAATGGAAACTAATTTTGTTTCCCTAGATGACACATTTTCCCCATCTTTGCTGATCAGTGCTTCCTTTGACTTTATGTTGTCCATTGGCCTTACAAATGATCTCAGTTGTGACTGTGAGCTACTAATTAAGTCTGTTAACCACGATGAGTTTTCTCTGCCTCCAGCAGTGCTACAGAAATCAAGGATCTTGCTGGTAAGTGGCTAATCTGCCTGAATATGTTCATGATTGCGTGGGTTGCTAGGCTTTTAGAACATTCCAAGAATACCCTGATAATGAAACCTCTTCTTCTCCATTGGTTTCTTCATGGTCAGGAGAGTGTCTCACACCAGGAGAAAACCTCCTTCTATGTTAGACATATGAAAAAAAGCACTCACAAACTTAGAACGGATAAATACATTTGCATGTTTGTATCAGTGAGGACTGGTTAAGTTATGCCACAGTAACAAGCAGCTCTCCAAACTTGGTAGCTGAAATCTTTTTAGCTGTGCTGGAGTTTGAACCCAGGGCCTCATGCATGCTAGGTGAGAGCTCTACCACTGACTCCCAGTCCTCAAAAGTCTCTTATATATACTTATAGGACTCTCTTCTAGGTCATCCTCATTTCGGGACCCAGGATGACAAAACAGTAACTCTCTGTGCTTCTCTCACTACTGTGGCAGAGGGAAAAGAGCATCCTGGGGTCACTGAGACAAGAAATCGAATGCTCAGCCCCTCAGTGAAGCACAGTTTTACCTTTTCAACTCATTGGCCACAACAGGCCTCATGGTCCCACCCAATCCCACAGAGGCTAAGAAATAAATTCTTTCTGAGAAAGCCATGAGTGTGAAGCTTCGATAACTATAACGACACTGTGTTATCCTTCGTAATTTATGTATCTCCCTCTCAAACCAGATTGCAACTCTTCAAGACAAAGAGCTGTGTGTTATTCCCTTATCCTCATGCTACCAATCTTCCATGATTCCCAAAGGTGGTAGTAAAATGGTTGAATACAGGCTGGAGGTGTGGCTCAGTGGTAGGGTGACTGTCTGGCATGAACAAGGCCATGTGTTCTATCCCCAACACTGTGGAAGGAAGGAAGGAAGGAAGGAAGGAAGGAAGGAAGGAAGGAAGGAAGGAAGGAGGGAAATGGTTGATGAATGAATAAATGTCCTTTTCTCTGGTTTCTTGGGTTTTATTTCAAATGAAGGGGATAGCTCCCTGGCCACAATAGCCACCTTAGATCTTGTCGGAGAAGTTTATAGGGGAGGCTATTTAACATAGAACCCCAAAGAGCTCCTGCAGAGGTACAAATGGCAAACCTTGTGGTCAAGTATCACTCAAGGCATGATTTTGTCAACTGCATGTCTCAGGCCTGCCAAGTTTGGATCAGGATTCCTGTTTTACAAACAGTTCTCTCTGGTGGGCCAGTTCAAGTGGCTGAAATGTCACCATTGGAGAACCACTTGGTGGAGTCAAGGAGTGACTCCTTTTATTGCTCAGCTTCCTGTGGGAGGATTAGAATTTTCAGAGGAGGAGGGTTGATCAAGTCCTCTCCACTGAGACTGCTCTCAGGTCAAGAGTGAGAGACTAGAAATCTGTGCAAAGCCCATGAATGGGAAGAGATGTCCAAGCTCAGTCGGGGGTGGAAGAACTCAAGTGAGGGGCAGGCTGTGAAGTGTGAGTGTCTGGAGGGCTGACATGGGCTAGGGACCAGGTGGACAGCATGGGCCTGCTAGGAGGGAGGCCCTTGGAGGAAGTATGCCTACCTCACTGTGATGTCCAGGGCAGCAGCAGGTCAAGGCCACGCCCCAATAAGGCAGAGGACCACAGCCTGCAGGTGCCAGGGCACCAGGAAGAAGGCCCAAGGGAGGCTTTAGAGATAGATGGGTCTGGTCAGATTCCAGCTCTAGCACATTCCTGGCTACCCGACTTTGGGTGTGTTCTTAATTTCATCTTCCAACAAATAGGTTAATACCTCCTCTCTGAGGCTGGTGTGGAGACTGAGATGGTGTGTAGGAAGCTCATGGCAGGCGACACGTACTCCAAAAATGGAAGCAGCTTTTATTTTTTTCCTGCTCCATCTCCCTCCTTACCTAGCCCCTCTCACACACACAGAAGCACACACAGACACACAAAGGCAAGGAGAAGATTCTGTTGTCGAGATGTACCATTCTTTCTTAGGAGACTTTAGGGATTAGTGTTTTGGTCTATCCCCAGCACTGAAAGGAAGGAAGGAAAAAAAAATGGTTGATGAATGAATAAATGTCCTTTTCTCTGGTTTCTTGGGTTTTATTTCAAATGAAGGGGATAGTTCCTTGGCCACAGTAGCCAATATTATTCTAAAATAATAGAATAATAAAACTTAGGTTTCCAACTTCTCAATTCCAGCATTCCTCTTTCAACATTTTTGACCACAATCACAGTCAGAAATACATTTTAACAAAACCACGTGTGGGCTGGGGCAGGGGCAAGCCCTCGGCTCCACCTCATCAGGCTGAAAACCACAAACCAACATCTCTCTCCTATATATCCAGAGAGTCTCTTCCAAAGGCATACCAAGAAAACCAAGGAAACCAAGAAGAAGGTTTGTAAACACTCAATCTAGAATGAAATCCGGGTCCATCAGCCATGGGACAGTGTGTAAATCAAGGTGCAGTTCCAGCCAGGTGTGGTGGCACACACCTGTGATCCCAGTGGCTCAGGAGGCTGAGGTAGGAGGATCAAGAGTTCAAAGACAGCCTCAGCAACTTAGTGAGGCTCTAAGCAACTGAGTGAGACAACTCTCTAAATGAAATACAAACTAGGGCTAGGGATGTGGTTCAGTGGCTAAGCACTCCTGGATTTAATCCCTGGTGAAAGAGAGAGGGGGGGGGGAGGGAGGGAGGAAGGAAGAAGGAAAGAGAGGTACAGTTCCAGAAAGGGTCACTGTATTGCGGTGACACAAATAACCACAGCTGAACACATCAGGGGACAAATCTCACACACACCATGACTACAGGAAGAGGCACATCTCAGATGGAGTTACAGAAAGCTCAAAGACAGGACAAACTAAACATCTGTCCTGATACGTACATGGGGGAGGGGTGTAAAATGATAAAGAGAAAGCAGAGGATGATTATTATCAAGATCAGGACTGTGTTGCCTCTGGAGGGAGAGAGAGAGAGGGAGGGAAAAAGGTGAGGAGGTGACTTCTGGGTGACAGGCTCTGTTTTGGTTCTCCCCTGGAGTGGTGGAAATTCAGGTTTCTGTTTTATTAGTCTCGAAAATATATAAACCGTATATCTGTAGCTGGGAGTTTAATATATTTCACAATAAAAGTAAAGGTTAAAAAATAAACAAATACATTTTTATGTCTCACCTCAATACACACGTTCATATTTCGGTGCATGTGTACACCATAGAATAAAAATGCCACAGAGCAACTGACCTTTATTACATGAAGTGCAGTTATGTTTTTATTCTATTCTATTTGGTTCAATTCTCTCTATATATTTTTAATGCCCGTGGTAAACAACTAAACTGATTTTAGAACCCACTAATAGATTACAACGGATAGTTTAAAGAACACTGCATCCCACTAATGAAAAATACCAACGTTCCCCTTTGCCTGGATCAGAAAAGCTATTCCAAGTATTTGGCAAAGCCCAGCTTGGCACCGAGGGCCCTGTGATCTCAGGAGGGATTTACCTCTGTATTGGCCATTTGCATTTCAACAGCTGAGCTTCTCCTCTGGGAAGCCCAGTCAATAAGAGACTGAGGGGAGTGTGGCACAACCCCCAGAATCCTCATCCTCTGATTCCAACAGCTCAGGAAAACAGCAGCAACAACAACAGACTACATGCAACAGTTTGGGGCTTTGTTTCTGGGATGAAATAACAATATTTCCAAGACACAAACCCAAGTGTATCCTTAGGAAATAACTATTTCCAGATGCAGTAAGGAGCGGGAGCTTCAGCCGGGGCTCCAGAGGATGAAAAGGGCGGATGGCAAAGGAGCTGTCACAGAGCATCCCACGGAAGAGCCCTGTGTTCAGGGGCTGTCTGTTGTGGTCAGATTATGAGGAGGGAGCTGCTGGTGGGTGAAAGAGCCACTCACTGGCGGGATAACAGTGGCTGTAGAATCAATAGACAGCTCTGAACACCCCTTTAGTGCCTAAATGACTCACAACCTTCCTCTCCTGTGCTTCAGCGTTAGCAGCGCTTTTAAGATGAGCATGACCCCCGCAGAACAAGCCAACTCCCTCCACTCCATTCCCCATCAGTCACTCTGTTGATCTGGGGTGATGGAACCTGCTTGGATTGTCTCACGCCTGTCAGGATCCTTGGGGTAGAGCCTGCTGACCTCTGATTTCCTTGCAAAATCCCAGGTTCAGCAAACAGTGACTCCAGAACCCGGACAGGCCAGAGTGGAAGTGAATGCCTGGGGGTGCTCTTTCCAGAGCCCCTAAACCTCTAACCAAACCAAACATGGGCTATTGTTGTAGGCAGCCTCTGCTTTGGGCTGGTCGCAGACTCTTCTCCACAGAATGAGCAGAAGATGGTAGGCTCTGTGCTTCTAAGTACTTGGGGACATGTCTACTCTATTCAAGCTTTGGAAAGGTAAGCAGAGGGAGCAGCCAGGTGTCATTCTCCAGGGGAGGTCCTCGCCCATCCAGACTCATATACTCTGTTCCTGCCCCGACAAGTGTCATTCTGATAAACACCTGGCTAGCAGATAGGGTCACAACCTTCTGTGTGAGTTGCCACAGGGAAGGAAATCTGCCAGACTCCAAATGGTTTCTGGAGTGATTTGGGGCTAATCTAGGGGTGGGGTGGGTGGGACAAAGGCAGGAATGAGAAGAAACGAGAAAGAAGAAATGACAGAACTCCCCATTTACCAGATTCCCTTCATGATCAACTGAACATTTCTAGCCAGAATAATAAAACTTAGGTTTCCAACTTCTCAATTCCAGCAATCCTCTTTCTAAGTAGGGAGGAGAAGTGTCCTGAAGCATTGTGAGTCCTCTGTCACCTCACACGTAGAGAGGACCATCCCCAGGTACTTAGTCCATATATACACAGGGCCTTCATTTTGCATCAGAGTATATAAGAAATACAGAGAGTTGGGACCTTCTGTCCTCCAGAGGTGGCCACAAGGGAGGGTCCCCTGAGATGATATACATCCCTGCAGAAAACTGCCTGAGTTTTTAGGCTTGTGCTATGGGGAGGAGGTTGTGAAGTTACAGCCACGAATGTGTGTGCATGCATGCAGGTGTGTGCTCCCTTTTATCCATAAATCAGAGAGAGAACAAGTGTCAGAAAGACCCAGAAGGAAAAGAGATCTGTCTGTGAAACTAATTGCATAATGGGGGGAGAGGTTATCCCTTTCAGGGAAGGGCTGAACCCCTGGGTCTCTCCCGTAAGTGTTCTCTGGCCAGTCTCCTGATTGGCAATGCCTGCTTCTTACCTACTTCATTGGGAGGGCTCATATGTACATTTTCCATAGCACCTAAGAGGAAAATGTAAGCTTGAGAAGAAGAGTATGTCATAAAATCTTTATTCAATAGACGTCACAGTAGGTGCACACTTCATGGTAAAAACGGAAATTAAGCTGCTGTGGCTTTTTCCTGTCCTACTTGTAAATGTATCCAGAGGGTAATAAGCCATAAGCACACCCAATAACTCTAATAATTGGATAATAAATAAGCGCCGCGTCAGGGCAGGCTGCGTGAGAGAGCATTGCCGACAAGCTGGGGCAGCGCCTCGCTGGGGCAGCGCGAAGGCAGGTTGAGACAGATCGGAGGGAAATGCTGGGATAACCCTCTATAGATTTCCCGACCTGGGCATCTGGCCAGGACAAGCAGGCACAAGCACACAAACTCCTAGATGCACAATTAGCACACACCACCAGCCTTTCTAAAGCCCCCAAATAACCTGCTGTAAACGTGGGGGTTGTTTCAGTGTGGGCCTGTGACAGCCACTGGCTGCTGCGGGACAATCGCCTTGAGTATTCAGACCATCACAAAATTGGATGGATTCTGACTTCAGCATCAATCAGCTCCTTCATCAGGAAAAAGAAAAATGTGTGTGGTTGGGGGGAAGGGAATTAGGTTATTGAGTTGGAAGAATTAACATCATGGAACGGAATGAGGAGCTCCCTCCAGTGTATGAATTCACTGCCATCTCTAACTCACTCCGAGCCTCTTTCCTCTTCATGATCCAGGGGGGTTTGGCCTGATGATTTGGGCAACATGTGAGACTCCATTTAAATTCAAGGTAAGGGAGGGTGGAACATTCTACTGAAGAAGGAACTCCCGGCAACTGAGTGGAGAGGCTGGGGCGTGTGATGAAGGGCACAGCTCTGGCTTCTGAGGGTGGGGCTTGAGGAGGAGTGCCACCTAATTAGAGGGGCGGCATGCCCCTCACTGGAGGGTCTATCAGAGAGTGGGCCGCTCTTTATAGAAACACCCCGAGCTTGCCTCTGGCCATCCTAGGCCCTGGGAGAGGGAGAGGGGCATGGTGCCAGTAAATTATGGTGCATCCTATTAATGTTATTAGATGTCCTGCAGAGCAGCAGCCACAGGCTAGAGTGTCATTTAGAAATGGAAGCCATAGTCTCTGTTCCAGCCCACAGTGTGAAACTGTTTCAAGGCCCCACCCGCATTCATCTAACAGTTCTCTGTATTTATTTTTACACACTCTGAATAGTACCCTGAATACAGGGCTTTGGCAAAGGTTGTAGTTGGTGCCAGAAGGAGAGAGAGGGAGGAAAAGAAGAGGGGGAGGAGAAAGGAGAGAAAGAGGAGAGGGAGGAAATAAAGATGGTGAGGTCTGGGATCTTTCAGTTTAATACAATCTTTTTTTTTTTTTTGGTACTGGGGATTGAACTCAGGGGCACTCGACTACTGAGACACATCTCTAGTCCTATTTTGTATTTTATTTAGAGACAGAGTCTCACAAGTTGCTACTAACAACTCACGAGTTGCTACTCACTTTTGCTGAGGCTGGCTTTGAACTCACAGTCCTCCTGTGTCAGCCTCCCGAGCTACTGGGATTACAGGCATGCACCACTGTGCCCAGCTACAATCTTTTTGCAGAAAGGAATAAATTAAATAAACTGCATACTATTTTTTGTAACCTATGAAACACTACTTTCTTCCTCAGCTCAAAGCTTCTAAAAATATATGAGTTTTACTTCTCAGTGTTGAACATATAATAGTTGGATGATAAACACCAGTTGACTGATTTTATGAATCCATTTGATAGATTATAAGTGGAAAGACTAAGTCTGCTCCATCACCAGGGAGCTTGTTAGCCGTGGAGTGCAGAGAAATTGTCTAGGCAGAGTCTCAGAGGGAGAACAGGTCTTTGAGTAATGAGCCTTTCGATTTAATTGCTAAATCCACCTCTTCAGCTGGGAGGGGTAGAATAAGAGGAAATCAAAGCCATGAGGTCAGAGCCAACTTCTTTCTTGAGAAGGGAGAATGACGCACAACCATTGAACCATTAGGAGCTTGAAAAATGAGCTTTTGTTTTCTTAAAGGGCTCCAACGGAAGTTGGAACAAGAATGTTGTGTCTGTCAGTGGAAGTGAGTAAATTTCGAGAGCTAACTGTTCATCATTCGGTGATTTTCTTTCTTTCTTTCTTTTTTTGTTGTTGTTGTTGTTGGACATCTGCTAGGTACCATACATTGGCAATGCCAAGTCATTTTAGGATGTTGGCACCCTCAGAGAGCTTGCAATCTAGTAAGAGTCCAAAAATGTATTCAGATATTTCCAAAACGCAAAGCAGGATAAGACAAATGCCTTTAGAGAAATACAAATAGAGTCTAGCAGGTGCTGAGGAGTAAGAGAAAAGAATGTGCCTCTCCATTTTTTACATCAAGTGGGAGGAGGGGAGGGGTGTCAGGTCGTTGATGCCCACTCCTGAAGCCATCTGGCACCACAGGTTTGTGAGCAGTGTGTCCACCTCCTGCTCCAACCCCTCTGGCCCGTGTGCACTGCTATTTGCTACCCTTTAAGAAATGGAGTGACTATGGGCCTTGTGCTTTGTGTTTTAGGGCCTAAAAGTCTGAAACCACATCAAGGTCTCTTAACATTTGTGTAGTCAGGAGGCTCAATCTCTGATTAAAAGTCAACAGTTGAAGAGAGGAACAGGGTAACTTGATTATAAACCACATTTCTGCAGTGTCCAGCCTAGAAGTGCTGGCTGCTTATCCATACATGAGCACTCAGGGTGAATTCTCCCAGAACCATGGAGAAATAGCCTCATTTCAAGTTCTGCCATTACACACACAGAAAATATCAGAATTTAGGGTTCACTAATAGGAAAAGAAACCAGTCCCCTTGCTGAAATACACACATGCATACGCATGCATGCAGGGGCAGCCTCAAGGGTTCTCAGTTCTGCCTTCAATGATGTCCCTGACTTCTGGATTTTGCCATTAGCCCCAGAATCTTCTTGATGAAGTTAGGTTAACAAACCTCAAAGAAATATTGCCTTTATGATAATTAAAGTTTCCAGGGTCCCTGATGGAATTACCTGACTGCTTTACTGAATTCACCACAGCCTGGGATCCAGATTCCTTACAAAGAGCTACCCGGTGTTAGTGGCTGCAAGGATTTTGTTTTACACAAGGGAGAGAGAAAATCAATCTGCGAGGTAACCATCAACACTGATGTTTAAATGCCAGTGGAGGGCAAAAATAACAGAAAATGCTGGGAACAATTTTCCTTCCTGGACACGCCTGGGGGCCTCAAGCATACCCAGCAAAACCCTCCCAATCAGGGCTGGGCAGATTAGAGGGCAGCCAATACTAATATATAAGAAAGCACTTTTCTCCTTATTTTTAAACCCAGAAGTAATCATGTGCTCACTGTAGAAAAACAGAAATACAGATGGTAAAACAAAATAAAGCAAGCAACCAAGATTCTACTACCCAGAGAAAAATCTCTGAATATTTTGCTGTATAAAACTTTGCATATATGTGTAGTTTTCATAGAATTAATTCCACATATATTCTGTGATCTATATCCCTCCCTCAACATGTGATGAATATCTTTGCCTATATGTACATGCCGATATTCATTATACACGCACACACAAGCATATCATAGTTTTATATTTTAATGGTTCCATAACAGTCTATTCTCGAGGTGGACTGCAGTTCATTCATTGGATCTTATGTTTTGTGGGGCATTTAGGTCTCTTGCAGCTTTTCACTAGTAGAGGAATACCCTAAGGAATTTCCTCGTGCAGATATTTGCATATTTCTGTTAGATAAGTTCCTTAGAATGGAACTTCTAGTACCTATGCCTCTTTGAGACATTTGCTACTTATTTCCAAACTCTGTTCCAGGACTACCATTCTGACAGCCACTGTCAGCAGCCGAGTCTGAGAGCACCTGTTTCTCTAGACTCCGAAGGGGCACCTTCTAAAACCCCCGCACATGGTCTTTGCCCTTGGCTTCTCATCCAGGACGCCCTCCTTTTCTGACAGCAGATTACAGAAAAGGCTCTGTACTGCTCTGTGTGCACCACACAAAGAAAGATGGGCAGGCAGCCATAGCTGGAGGAAAAACCGAGATGGGCCATTAGGACCTGGTGAGATTTTGCTCAAGAGAAAAGAGAGGGAGGCGGGGACCAAAAACAAAAACAAAAAAAAACCGAGGTGTCACCCTCAGAGACATGTGGCTCAGTTCCCCTGCCCTCCTTTCTGTTTGGGAGCAGCCTACCTTGCGTTTATGTAGCTTCGCTTTTCTGAGAAAGCTGAATCACTCCAGCAAGGTTTCAGCTTTCAAGTCTTTTCCAGGTTCGAGTGTAACTGGCCCTGGTTGCACTTTTACACAGATGACTGCAGCAAATCTTCCCCACTCCCTTGTCGGCACCGGAAGGATGACCTGCTTTACTAGAGTGTGGAACCTCCTGCCCCCAATCCAGGGCTCCCTTTAAATATCTTCCTCTTTCACTTATTGTAAGAGATAGGAATAAAAATACAAAGGAACTCCAGGATCTGCAGTAGAAATTACCTTTTGATATGCTTCCTGGTGTAGTTGTTGTTGTCCTTTGTTTTATTTCCTGAACAAGCACAAATAAGGGGCTGGGGTTGTGGCTCAGTGGTAGAGAGCACTTGCTTAGTGCTGGATTCGATCCTCAGCACTGCATATAAAAAAATAAAGGTCTATCATCAACAACAGCAAAGCAGAAATACATGAGACTTAAGATCTAGTCCTATCTACTCAGCAGAAGCCATGCCCCAGACTGCATCAGTTAGGACCCCAACCACTGTGCAAGTGAATCTTTGGGGTCATGGCTACTGACTTGTCAGGAATTTCCCAGGAGAAGACTGACCAGGCTTTGGACGGTGCTTTAAGGTGGTTAATTGTATGTGTCCACTTGGATAAGCCATAGTATTCAGGTATTTGGTCAAACACTAGATGCTTCCGTGAAAGTATTTTATTTTGTGGTGCTGGGGATTGAACCCAGGGTCTTGTGCATATGAGGCAAGCACTCTACCAACTGAGCTAGATCCCCAGCCCACCCATGAAAGTTTTTTTTAATAAGATTAACATGTAAAAGTGGATTTCCTTTCATAATGTGGGTGGGCCTCATCTATTCAGTTGAAGTCCTTAAGAGATAAGGACTGGCTCCCCAAAGAGGAGGGGACTCTGTCTGCAGATGACATTTGGACTTGAACTGCAGCCTCAGTTCTTCCCTGGTCTCAGCCTGCCAGCGTACCTTGCAGAGTTTGAACTTGCCAGCTGGCTCAATCTCATCAGTCAATTCCCTAAAATAAATCTCTCTCACTTTCTCTCTCTTTTTCCTGTGTCCTTTCTGTTCTCTTTCTCTGGTGACCGCTGACTAACAGGTCCCTTGCCAACATGGTCAAACAAGAGTGACTGTAATAGTGGTGTTCTAGATGCTGTGCTTCATCAAAAGCCCAACGTTAGGAAGCTGGCCTGAGTGCTCCTCTTCACAGACATGGGAGCTGAGGTCCCAGAGGCTGGTCTACTGGCTTCCAGCCTCCCTAGTGCCACTCCAGGGAAACAGCACCGAGGAGTGAGCCTGGCCTTCAGACCTAGGTTGCCCTGACTTGCCTCACCCTCATGTTCAGGTCATCCTGTCTTGGTGTCAAAGTGGTTCAGCATTTAAAAAACAAAAAACAAAAAAACATTCAGTCCCAGATGGACACAAGCAGGGCTCTAAATTTGTCTGCTTCTGGGCAGGTGAAAACCACACAAGATGACTACAGGTCCTGAACACAGTCAATGGGGTTTGGATGGAGAGAGTCTTCCCCTGAGCCAATGTGTTAGATCTTGCTTGTGCAGCTTGGGAATGATTTAGAAACTCAACCTCTGCACACCATTGCTTCAGTTTCTCTCCCTTCATCTCCCACCTCTCTCTAAGGCTCGTCACAAGTGGAGCAGGGTTCTGCCCAGCATGGGAGGCCTTCCTCCCTTCCTCCTCTTCCTCTGCCAGGAAAAAAAAAAAAGATTTGGGGGTGAGAGTCACAGGGAGGAGAGGAGGAGGCGGAAGATCAATGCTCTCCTCTCTTCTCTCCTTCCCTCTTAGGTTCAGACACAGTGAAAACATAATAAGCGTCTTTCAGCTCTGTGAATAGATGCTGCGGTAACTGTCACAGAAAAACATCAATGTGTTTTAACACTCAAGGGGATAAAGCTGTTTGGAGACATGGAAGGGAAAATGACAATATGACAAGAGACACTGGGCTCCCATTTGGTTCTAGGCAGATCGTAATGTGAAAAACACCATTTGCCTTGCGTTGCTGACACCTTAAGTGCTGTGGACTTAGGCACCCCCAGATAATATTTGCTATTTTGCAATCTTCCTTCCTATTTTCCTAGGAAAGATTTACGGAATCATCCGGCCTCTTTATTTCTACCGTTCTCCCCTCCCCCCATCCTTCTCGATGCCAGAAGCAGCTGCTGTTGCCTTGGCAACGTTACAGCATAAACTTGTTGCTTTTGGACCATCTGTACCCAACCTGTACTATGTGGAGGCTGATTGCTTCCTTTTCCTGTGTGTCATCTACCAAAAGTCAGGATTCCTAGTCCAGATGCTGACCGGCCTGAGCACTTCTGAGGGCCAGCCGGACTGCTCTCAGCCTCTCCAAGCCCAGGGCAGCCCTGATCCATTCCTTTGCATTTGGGTCTTTCCCATAAGACCCCTCACAAAATACACACCTGTTACTAGGGAGATGAGACCCATCGTCACACTACAGTCCAGGGGGATCAGTTGGTTTTCTTGTAAAAAACAGAATCTCAGTGAATGGAAGGACAGAACCTGTATAAAACAAGAAACAAAAAACCTCGAGTAAATTGTATGATTTTTTCACTGTTATTTTTTTAACTAATTTAAAAAAATTAGTTCTCTCTCATCCAAAAGATATATAATGTAGTGATTATAAATATTTGCTTCCTGAAAAAGATTTAGAAACCACTGAAAGAAATTTTTTTAGATGACCAACAATCCTGCTACCCAGAGACAAATGCTATTACTTTTCACGTTTTAAATCCAATTTTGTATCCTGATTTTCCTAATTTAATGGATGTTGGACATTTTTGCATATTATTTGAAATATGATTCTCTCCCCACCCACTGCCTGATTGGTCCCTCTCTGTCTTTGCTATGTACTTTTGTTTATTAAAGAACCCAGTCTTTTCTCCTATAGTTTCCTACGATTTGGATTTTACTAGTTGGATTCCCAGGCTGTCGTTGATCATGTTCCTCTGTTTCCTATAGTTCCTAAAACTTGGTAGCTGAACCTAGAGGTTTGCTGGGTGCACATTGGTCACTTAGGTGAGCCTGCTTCATAAGCCATGTTTTTTCCTTCCTGAGGGAAGTGTTCCCTGGCTGTCTCTGTTCTGTGAGGGCAGCAGCCATTGATGATCACTGCCCAGACCCATTCCTTCATTCAAAAAAATTTTTTAAATTCTTGTTTTCCCTTTATTTATTTGTTTACAGCTGGAATGCTTCTATAAAGAGAAACTTCTCCTCAATCACTAATTATATGGAGGGACAGCTCACACAGGAAAGACAGGATGTATGCTGAATTTATTTCCTTTATTAGCCAGTTACTAAACTAACAAATTTGATGCCAAACATGATCCAAAAGGAACTAATTAGTTTTTTAATGTCATTATGGATTAGAACATTTTGATATATTTTAATCCACTGCAGCTATGATTTTCATGATGCTCCAGTTGTCCCATCTTCAGCAGTGACAGCCCCTTCACGTTGGCTTTTAAGTCTTTAACAAGACTCTACCATTTTTTTTCCTAGTCTTTTTTATTTTTAAATTGCTTCCTTATTTTCCGTGTTGAGGAGATGTTTCCAGGCTTATCTCACACATTTTCTGCTCCATATATAGAACTATCCATTTCTTGATCTCTAGTTTGTTGGGTTGTTGTGTTAAGTGGGAAAAGGTATATGCAAACCATGGTCTGGCTCCGATGGTACTCATTGTTGAAGGTCTTTTCAGTGGATCAGACTAAGTAACATCCTTTCTACTTCTTTACTCTCTTCTTCCCTTCCCCTTTCCCTACTTCTCCTCCTCCTTCTCTGCCTCATCTCCTCTCTTCTTTAACATAAAAGGTGTACACTATAATCATTGCAATCAAGTTTAACCTCATTGACCTTATACCTGTAGCTCTTTTCACACCAACGACGCCCACTTAATTACACATTTGCTTCAGCAACCATATTCACACATCAAATTATCCCCAAACCTGGTGTCTCCTAGCAATGATAACACTAATAATATCACAGTTTCTTCAGATAGCAAATCTTACGCAGTTTAGCTTACAGTCTGGATCAAAGTCTTCCATGAGATTGCAGACAAAATGTTGGCCAGGACTGAAGTTATGGAGGGCTTGGCTGGGGCTGGGAGATCTGTTTCCACTGGGACTTGCTCCCAAGGCTGGCAAGCTGATACGGGCTGTTGATAGAAGACCTCTGTTGCTCTTCACAGGGGCCTCTCACACAGCTGCTGGAGGGTCCTTGCAATATGAGTTCTGGTTTTACCCAAAGCAGGTGATGCTAGAGAGCAAGGTGTAAGCAGCTTTGCTTTTGTGGTCTATCTTCAGAATCTCTGGCTGCTGCTTTAAGTCACTATGTCACATGGTCTCCAACTGTTGAAAGGGGATTGTCAAAGAATTTTCAGGCATATTTCTTTTTACTTTATGGCTAACAACTTACATTCCTCCCACATGCAATATATACTCACCCCTTCTGAAGACTCCCCCAAATTTCCTCCCTTCAAGCATCAACTGGAAGTCCAGGTCTTGTCACCTAAATCAGGTCCAGATATGGAAGACACGCGTCAGGTGTGGTTCGTTGAATTCAGCTCCCTAAGCACAATTCCTCATGATCTGAAGAATTGGGATCTAAAAAGAGAAGTTGTTTTTCACTCCTTGCCCACAGGTACACTTAACATGAATGGTGGGAGAAGCATAAGATAACCACCATAAACCCTACCAACAGTATTTGAAACAGAAAAACAGGAGACACACAAGAGTCCTGATCCATTGCAATTTGGAAATCCATCAGGGCAAATGGAGCTCTTTGATTGGCACTCGAAGCCTGAGATTACGTCTCTACAGCTTCCACCTCTGGTGTCTGACCATTAGCCCTACCCTCCAGGACATCCATTTTTTTCCATGAAAGGCAACCAATCTTTTCTCTGGAACAATTTTCTCAGCTTGCTTCTTATTGACAGAAACTTGTGTTTCCAAAAGCCTCTTTCTGTTTTATATATTCTGCTTCTTTCCGCTTAAGTTTGTAATATCTTTGCCAATGTACTCCTTTTAAAGACTTCATGGATCTCTTATGATTTTTTACAGTAGCCCATTCAATCCAATCATCACCCCTGCAAATAAGTCCTTCTCAACCTTGGACTTCTACCAACCATCTTTTCAAGGCCCTTTCATTTTTAATCAACATATTCTTCTTCTGTCCACTGTCTAATTTGAAAGCCACTCCTAAATTTTAGGGTTTGTTATGGCATACCCTACCTCTGGTACAAATTCTGTCCTAGATATCTATTGCTGTGTAACAAGTTACCCTAAAATTTAGTGTCTTAGAATGATAATTAACATTTATTCGGCCACAGTTTCTGTAAGTTAGAAATATGAGAGCTGCTCTGAGCTGGGCTATTTAGAGGAGAGTTTCTGGTGAGGTTGGATGAAGGAGTTTGGCTAGGGCTGCAGTCATCTGGCGGTTTGACCAACACTGAGGGATCTGTGTCCAAGGACAGTCATTTCCATGGCTGGAAAGTGGCTGCTGGCTGTGGGTGGGGAGAGAGAGCTTCTTTTCCACATGAACCTCTCTAGATTGATGGCAGAGTGCCCTTATGGTATGAAATGGGCTTAAGAGCAAGCCATCCAGGAGAACAGTGGGGAAACTTCAATTCCATTGATGACCAAGGCTTACATATCACACATTATCACTTTTATGCTTTTTATTATGGTCAACTCAGTAAATCTTGCTCCCACTCAAAAAGGAAAATTAGGTTGTACATCTTGAAGGTGGAGGTGTGTTTTTAAACCACATAAACACTATCGCCAATGATAAAATTACTGACAGTAGTTACATTTTCCATAACTTTTTTTTTTTAATAGAGTGTTTCTTACTGAGGATACGGTCAAATTACTATGTTCTGAATTCATATAAAGTTGTCCCCTGTGTGCATGTGCCACCAACTTAAAAAACAGTTGACTTGTTTTCTTTTGCTTTTGACTTTCGGGAATTCCTTCTTTTTTTTATAATTTTATAAAATAACTTAAATGTGTTGAAGTCAAACTAATCAAGCCAGATTCAGAAAATTTAGCTTCATTTCTTTATACTCTATACCCTTCTCTCCTCTAGGTTAACTTTTTAAAAAACTTTTTATGTATTCTTCCTTTTAAAAACAACTCCTTAAATAAATACATACTTCTAATTCTAAAGTATTTTCATGTTATTAATACTACCCTTCATGTTTCTTTTTTCAGACACCGATATACATGGAATTCATTTCAGTATTTGAAGTCCAGTATTCGTAGATAATGGTTATTTCTATGGCTAATGGTTACCATTATGTAAATGTATGTAGTTTATTAAACCAGTCCTCCATGCAGAGATAATCTGGTGGTTTCTACTCTTTAACTAATGATTTATTTATCCCTATTCTTTTATTTTAGTCTCTTACAAATAGTATTGCAACAAATAGTTTTATGCATGTGTCTTTCTGAATTTTTTTCCACATAATTTTATGGCTACAATTTACTCCATGTTGTGGATTGTTTAAAAATGAAAAGTATCAATTTGACAGAAAAAAGATATTATCTTGTTTGAATTTTTATTTCTTTGATTTCTAGTTCTATTGAGTATTTTTCACTTGCTTATTAATCTTTATTTTAAAACCTCTTTTTTGAAGTATGAGATACAAAAAGCTATACATATTTAATGTGTACAAGTGGATTCTGGAAAATTCCTAGAGGTATTTTCATCTGTGGATGGTTGTTAAATTGATGTTTCTATTGGATCAGAAGGTGAGGACTGGGACTTCTGATTCTGCCTTCTTGGTAACTTTGCATTCTGCTTGTTCATCTTTTTATTTCTTCCATGTGCTCTGTCTGTATCTTTTGTCAACTTTTTTCTATGTAACTTTAATTCTTTCAAGTGCAAAGAGAAGAGTTATTTATTAGGAATGGAAATTTTTGTCACTGTTCCTGTAAAATATCTCTAATTGTTTCTTTTCTTTTCAATTTTATTTGTTAGAAATCATTTTGACAAAGTTTAATGTTTTATATAATCAGGTTTTTCCCTTTATGATTACTTCAGTAGATTTAAAAAAATCTTTAGGAAGTACTTCACCATTTCAAAATTCATGACAAGTTCATCCACATGTTACTTTATTATTACCAAGGACATATATCTTTCATACAGACAACTCAGTCTGATAGATTTCCATGAATTGGACAAAGTTATTGCACTAGTTGGCTAGGGCTGCTATAACAAAGTGCCACAACCCAGGCAGCTGGAACAACAGAAAATTAGCCTCACACTTCTGGAGGCTAGAGGTCTAATATCCAAGCGTCAGCTGGACTAGTTCTCCCTGAGGGTTATGAGGGAGATTGTGTTCCATGCTTCTTTTTCTGATCATATTTGGCATTCCTTACTTATAGACATATCACCCCAATCTGTGCCTCAGGATGTGGAATATCAAGAAGTTATTTATTGCTGGTGGAAATACAAAATGGTGCAACTTTCTTGGAATACAGTTTGGTGGTTTCTTATAGAACTAAATATACTCTTACCATGCAATCCTGCAATGTGGCTCCCTGGTATATAACCAGAGGTGCTGGAAACATGTCCACACAAAGACCTGAACATGGATGTTTACAGCAGCTTAATTCATAATTACCAAAACTTGGAAGCAACCAGGATGTCCTTCAGTTGGAGAATGGATAAACTGTGGTACATCCAGAAAAAAAGAATATTAATCAACACTAAAAACAAATGAGCTATCAAGTCCTGAAAAGACACAGAGAGACCTGGATGCACATTATTAAGTGAAAAGACCACTCAAAAAGGTTATATAACACATAGTCCTAACTATGACATCTGGAAAAGGCAGAACTATGGGGATGGTAAAAAGGCCCATGGCTGTCAGGGATTTGAGGAGAAGGAGCAAAGAATAAAGGGCACAGAAGATTTTTAGAGCAGTGAAACCCTCCTGGGCGATTCTACAATGGTAGGTATTTGCCATTATAAGTCTGTGCATACCCATAGTATATCCAGCGTACTGTGCACCCTGATGTAAACTGTGGACTCTGGATTAGGATGATACCCAGTGGAAGTTTACCAATTACAACCAATGCACTGCAGTGCTGGGGGGAGGATGTTGACAGTGTGGGGAGCTATGCATGTGCTGGGGCAGGGGGCACACGGGAACTCACTGTGCCTTCCTCTCAATTTGAGAGAATCTAATATTTATCTGAAAATAATATTTAATAAAATTTTAAACATACAAGGAGCACTGATTTCTATATCTTAAACAAACATGAGATTATCAATCAAATAATAGACCTTTGATCTATTTGATGGTTTCCTTACTTTCCTTATAATCATTTTATTTAAAATAGATTTGAAAAGAAACAAAACTAGATGACAGCAAAAAAAGCTTCACCCTCAGGGGACTTATTCTAGAGGGTGACAAAAGCAATAAACAAATGAACAAAAAAAATTAAATGTAAACAAAACAAACAAACAAAATATCCATTCTATAAAGAATATAAAAGAGGAAGTTTGAACCTTTCTGAATTATGAAGTGTGTCTTTAAGGAATCCATGGGAGTCTGTGTTCACTTTTTTTTTTTTTTAAAGACAATAAAAACACACCAAAATGGTCTCCTGCTGAATTGCTGAAAGCTTTTTCCAGAAAATATAAACTTCAGAAAGCAAATTCTAATAGTGTAGACCAACAACCTTTATTTACAACCATGTAATAAATGGGTCCAGGAACTCATATTCTATAAAAACAGCACATTGAAAAGGGTCTAATCAATTTGAACACTGTCATCTAGTTTTATGCCAGAACAATTATTTTTAAAAGCACAATTTTTCAATTTTATTTGGTGTTGAGCTTGTCCCTTAAAATATGGGTTTGGTTTTAAATTTAGGTTAAAATTAACCTGGGCTCTATTCCCATGTCATTAAACATATGCATATTTTTCTTCCTATATTTTAATCTGTTTTAGTTTATTGCCTGACCAAGAAACACCCAGATATTTCAGCATATGCTTTTTTTTGGAGGGGGAGGGGATACTAGGGATTAAATTTAGGTGCGCTCAGCCACTGAGCCATGTCCCCAGCCCTTTTAAAAATATTTTATTTAGAGACAGGGTCTCGCTGAGTTGCTTAGTGCCTCGCTGTTGTGAGGTTGGCTTTGAACTCGTGGTTCTCTTACCTCAGCCTCCCGGATCAGCATATGCTGTTGATGCTTTGCAACCTGAGCACTGTAGTGGGGCAGAGTGAGAGTCATTCAGGAAGGAGTAATGAGCTTACACTCAATGGCTGCAATTCACTAATGAGACTGATTGTGCCCCAGGCAGCACTGGATTTGGTCTGACTGCTCCATAGAGAAATAGCCAAGAAGTGGGAAAATATAATACACCTGGCTTTAGTTACAAAGACCACATACACTATCAGAGCTCATCCCTAGAAACTCTAATGTACTCTCTATGTACTGCTTGGGAGACCTTCTTTAAGAACCACCTGGTGGCCTGGTCCCACCAGCCCATTTGGGGAGAGCAAGGTGAGTTTGTGTCACAGTGTGAGCACCCAAATGCTCTCTGCCTGCTCCAGCACAGAAACAGTGCTACTAGCATTCCCCAAGCAAGTAAGTGATGTGGTGTGTGTGTTCTTAATCTCCATTTTAATGTCTCCAACCAGCTAGTGGTTAATTAGCAATTTGCTGCCCACCAATATGCAAATGAATGACAAGCAAAGGGTCTCTGCCTCTGTAATTATTTTGCTGATTTACAAGCCACTTTCTTCTCTGTGTAGGTTTTTCTGTGTGTGCATTCATGCATCAGGGATTTCATTATTTTTAGAAGTGTACTCTGTGCATTTTTATGCTTTAATAAAAAAGATTTCAGTAATTACAGTGTTTTGAAAAAAATGTCTATATATACACATATTTTCCCCCCTCGGCTCCAAATGAGTTTGTCAGTTTTTTTTTTTTTTTTAAATATATAAAAAGTGGAGAGTTAGATTTATCAAGGGGCTGTAATCCAAATTGCAGAGAGTCAGAGGCGCAAGATTGAAAGATACACATCTCTGCTGCTGCCAAATCCTTATCTGAAATCGGAGTCTTGTAATATTTGATTTTCTCCCAAGCAGCTTTGGTGAGTAGAGCCACGATCTGCGTTATCCATCTGCCTACTTTGGAGCAGGGTGTTTTACTATTTGGCGGTTTAAACGCTTTACATTTTTTTTTTTTTTGGCCAGGGCATTAAGAAAGGCTCTCATGTTAAATTAAGTCAATTAATAAATGGAGACACATTAAGCAATCAATTTTGTCAGCCTATCTCCCCAGCATTATGTATGGTTGGCTGTAATCACAAGATAAATGCAATGTGCTGATCTATGGTAATGTTCAATAATACATTCTCCGCCAGGCTCAATTCATCAGGGAGTTTCGGTAGGGGAGGCATTTGTTATTGGCTGTCTCTGCACCTCAAGGATAACATTTCTGTCCTTTTGATTGGCTGCCCCACTGCTGCAAGATTCTAACCGTCTTATTTTGATGATGAATATGAAGGCACGCTAAGCCGGGCTGGAGCGGAGTGTCTCAGAGGCTGCGCTCCTTCCAGAGCCCAAGGACTCACAGCTCCCTCCTCTGCCTTCCTGTGCCAACAACCCCCCAAAAGTTGTGATGCTTTTCTTTACCCAGTGCTTTGGGGCTGTGTTAGATCTCATTCACCTCCGGTTTCAGCACTACAAAGCCAAACGGGTTTTCTCTGCTGCTGGGCAACTTGTCTGCGTTGTCAATCCCACGCACAACCTAAAGGTGAGTCGCTGTCTCGCAGCATTGTGCATGCATTCTGCTCGGGACTCGTCCCTCCTCTCGGCGGCCGCGGTGAGCCTCCAGCATGCCCGAGCCCCTTCCAAATACCGGTTCGCGGGTGCTGGGACCCTGTAGTCGTCGGAGGTGATTGCCTGGGCTCATTCTCGCTCTCTAGCTGGCTTGGTGCTCTTGCCGACGGTGTGCTGTTTCCCTAAAACACTGGAGCAATGATCTAGTGTCTTCCCCACGCCTGCAACAGGAGCAGGATTGGGGGGTGGGGGGGGGGGTGGATGAAGGTGGTGGAGAGAGTATGTGTGTGGAGCAGGGCGTGGGTGGGTGGGGGGTGTACCCACCACTCTTTCAAATGTTTGTGGGCAAGTGCTCAGAAGATAGGATTTGAAAAGTTACCCAGATCGCTGTCTGTCCCATGTGCTGGGAAAGGCAGTTAAGTACAGGGATTTTGGAAGCCCCTGCTGGCTAGGGGGCTACAGATCCATCAAAAAGTACCTGCAGGACTGAGCAGCCCCGAGACAGGGAATTGGTGAGGGGGCTCCTTCTGCAAAGTATTGGCCCTTGTCCTTGGACTTGGTGTGTTCTTGCCAGCTAGATGGACACCTTTCTCCTGAGTACAGGAGGAGGGGGAGGAGGGCTTTGCTTCAGTTGTGTAATAATGAAACCAGCTTGGAGCCTTGGCTGCCTGAAGCTCTGCTGGCAGCTGGGTGCTGAGCTGCTGGTGGCTGCCTGGCTACTCCTCTGACGTCCTTGCCTCTGCATGTGTGCCTTCTGTCAAGGCCCTTTAAGAGAGAGTCAAAACATGGGCTCTAGAAGGATCACTATAATCACAGCCAGGGCTGAGGGGGAAATGAATGAAGAGCCACTGGCCAGGGGTGATGGAGAGGAGGGGGGAAAAATGGGGTGAGGCATGGTGGGAGGACTCAGCTGAACTCCCCACATGAGAAACTCTGAGCCACTTTGGCTCTGTCCTGAAGTAAAAGGTGGGACTCTTTCTTTGAGAGTTGCTTTTGGGTGCTCCCCACTGTACTGGAGGATTGAGGGCAGGGGGAGGGGCCAGTCTGTAGCAGGAATGCTGGACAGTGTGCACAGGACAGATCTGTCCTTCTGACCACTGCTGCTGGGTAGAGTGTTGGATGTTGCCTGTCACTTTATGAACTCTCACCTGGCAGCTGTCCTTAGCTGCCACCCTACAAGCCTGTGCTGATCATCCCTCCAAACCCCATTCCTGGAAGTCCCTAGGAAGGACAGCTGCCTGGAGAGCCTGAGGCCACATGCCAAGGCCAGCCCCAAGTAAAGGAGCCATGGACTGCACTGGAACCAGCACACTTGATCCGACCTTAGGAACCGACTTCCTGGGACCTTAGCTGTGACTAATACCATCTCACTCAATGTTTCCTGCTCTCTCTCCCTCTCTCCCTCTGGGTCTGGCTCATGCGCGCTCTCTCTCTTTCCTCTCATTCCTTTCTTCCTTTATAGCTTAGTTTTATAAATGAGAACTCTTTACCAGTCATCCCTGACAAAGCAAGTGTATAGCATGCATATTAAAATATAATTCTGAATTCCATTTTATGGTCGCTTTTGAGACCACATTCGAACTCCCATTATTTTGTCACTTTACATTAGTTAGTTCCCTGTGGCAAGAAATTTTGTTTACTCCTGTTTTGCATTTTAATACCTTTAAAAATTGTTCACGAGACTTAGCATTTCTGAGGTTTGAATTTATATGGTTCATTGACCGCAGCTGATGATGGAGGAGAGAGGGGTGCGGAGGTCTTGGTGTGGGGTGAGGGGAAGCCATCTGTGGATATTTTGGGGTGATATCTGCTTGGATATTGACACTTATTCCTGCTGCAAAACCCAGGGGTTCAGAGTCAGGGCTGGAAACCTTGAGTTAACTCTAACCAGCTGTGTGACCTTGAATGACTGAACCTCTCTGAGACTCCCCTTCATCACCTTCAACAGGAGCATAGGAATAATGCTCCACAGCATTGTGAGGCTGCCAAGAGTTATGAGGGGCAAATGTGCTTTGTAATACTCTCCTTTAAGAAAAAATATGTTTTTGCATATAATTTGTAGGAACTTCAAAAGTTGTCACTTGGAGCCTTCAGGCAACTTGGAAATCCTATAAACAGGAACATAAAAATAGGTGACATATGCTTTGAGGGGCTATTTTGCATGGCTCACTTTTTCACATACACTCTCATTTGATTTTTCATTTCCCATTAAAAAAAAATCCACCTAGGGAGTTTGCTTATAAAAGAATCACCACTGGTTGGGGCGGGGGGAAGCATGTGGAGTGTAAGAATGCTGTCAGGCTTGGGGCACAGCATAGAGCTCAATGGGGTCTCCATAAGCACCCCATGCTCATCCAGGATCTGGGTGGCCCAGCAGTTAAGTTTACCTACTCCTCACAGCTGAGGCCTAACAGTCATTTGCAGAGTTTGTAAAGGAACAACCCTCTAGAAGTATCACCGCCCCACTGCTTAGATTAAAGAGTGCACAAAGGCTGACAAAAAGGTTCTCTTTGTAAACGTTAATTTCCATAAATAGACCACAGGAGTATGCCTTCAATGTAATAAGCTGTGATCTACCTAAATAAATAAATATCCCTCTTTCTTAAAGGTGGGGGGGAGAGAGAAGGAACAAACTGTGGCAATATAACCCAGAATAGCTATTGATCTGTGGTGCTTCCCCACACTTTGTATGACAGGCTGGAACATGAAATTGTGACCAAGGACAGAGAGACTGCAACCTTGTTTTCAATTTTGTATGTAGCTACAAAGAAGTCTGGGAAGCCTGCATTTTTCTTTGTGGAAGTACTTTTACACTCTTTATCTTTGTCTGGGTTTTCCTGGGAATTCTCACAACATCCAAGAACCTGAGGCAAATGCTGGGTTATCATCCAAATTCACTTACTGAGAAGAGTAACTTGTGTATTTACTATGCTTTTATAGGTCACCTTCATTCTCAATCATATTATGGTGATTACTCAGTAACCTGGGATTCCTTCAAGCCTCATGCCTCTTCTTTTAAGTGGAAGGCAGAGCCTTCCTGGGGCCTGCAGATACCATGGTTAGAGCCATTACACCACTAAGCCTACCCTAATTAAAAGGGTCCTTTGGAGTAAGTGGCATTGTGCTAGAGAGACTTCAGCTCTAAGAGAATGCCAGGCAATACAGCGAATAAGATTGTGTCCCTGTGTCTGTCTCTGTCTGTAGGGATGATTCTTGCAAAGATAAGGGTTTCAAATGATACCCCCACTTTTCCTTCCCGCTTCATGAGAGACGGCCCCCAAGGAGCCAGCTTTCTTGGCTCCATGCCCTCTGCTTCCCAGGTCACAGAGTTATTGCAATGCGGCGAAAAAGCTGCAGGCGGCGCTCTTGAGGCTGCCGCGCCTGGGTCTGATTCAGCATTCCTTCCTTCCGCGCGTCCTTTGCTTGTTTCCGACCCAAGAAGCCTTTCTCCCCTGGCTCCTCTCCCGTTGGCACTGGCTGCCCTGCGCAGCACTGCCTTCTGCCCCGCCTACAGACGGGTAGTACCCTTTGAGGGTGGGCGGGATGGCCAGTTCCTGCAGCCAGGTTTCCCCCAGGGAAGGGTCTGCAGCCGCAGCCAGAGCCCTTCTGCGGTCAGGCTTCAGCACTCCTCCAGCGGACAGTGACTGAGAAGAGAGGTCTGTGCGACTTCCTCCTTTTAACCACAGGCTTTGAAAACAAGTTCCTGAAAAAAAGAAATGCTTTCTGCAAAAATACCCAAAATGCAAAATGCTTTTTGGCAAACTTCCAAAAGGCCCTCTCTGATACCTCCACGCAGTGCCCTCCTCTGCGTCCTGACCTGGGAACATAAGTCTTCCCACCTCCCTGGGAGGGGAGGCTATTCCTGCCTCCAGCCAGCCAGATCCCTGCTGCTCTTGTCTGTGGTAACCCATTAACCTTGGGCTTACAGACAGAAACACGGAATGGGACAATGATGGGTTTAAGTGCCTGGCAGATTTGAGACCTCTAACTGGGGCATTTCAGTACCATTCCTGTGGTATCCCTGTGCCTTTCATTCTAAGACGAGCCTAGGGGGGAAAATGTATTCTGAGTGGTGGAGCCGGGGAGGGAAGAGGAGGTGATCCTCCAAGGGGAGAAACAGGAGAGATGTGAGATGTGTGGCAAAGCCAAACATCACCTCTAACTGTTTATTGGGGTAATCTTTGGAAATCCCTTGCTGCCCCGGGGCTTTGCTAACTGCCTGACACAGCACAGCAGGGAGCAGCAGGGATGTGAGCTGAAGACCTGAGTAAAACCTGAGCTTTGTTTTTAGAGATTTAGAAATGGCCTTTGGAGCGTGCAGTGTGAATACCTATTGTAAAGCAGTTAAGGGTTTCTGACAGGATTGTTTAAGAGCTGGGCTGTGGGTTACCCAGTTCTTATTTATTCACACAGCCACCTCTGAGGGCTCTGTTCCCAGTCCTCTGACCAATTTCCCCATCTTCTTTCTCTGCCTAGACTGGAGCCACCTCCTGCTCATTAGCACTTGACAGGGGTTGGGGAAAGGTAAGCGAGGGAGTGGGTAGAGGCTGGTGGTCTGCACTCTCTGAGCTTTATCCTAGAGGCTGTCTGCAGCCTCTTCCAGCCCCTTGGTATTGTATGACACTCTACTCGATGGGCACGGAGCAGTCGAGCAGCTTTTCTGGTTAATGGTGATTGCAAATGAGGCTCCCAAGTCACATAATAGGAGGCCCAGAGCCCTGAGCAGTAATTTGGTTAGCTGTGTGCTAGTGATTGAGTTGCAGGGAAGGCTGAAGCAGGTGACTTGCAGAGGGGAGCAGATTACCTCTGTACTGCGCTTACCCAGCAGCCCCCAAGCAAATTCTGTGGTATCCCTTAACCATGGTCCCTCCATCTATAGAGACTATTTGGGAAAATTAGAAAACTGAGACTGAGCTCTTTCTTTGAAATCCACAGAGAGGTCAGAGTTATTTGAATGGCATCCCTGGGATAAGACACAATATTTTTTGAGGAATTAACAATATGGAGAAAGGGCACAGGGGCGCACACCTATAATCTCAGTGACTCGGGAGCTGAGGCAGGAGGGTCATAAGTATAAGGCCAGCCTCAGCAACTTAGTGAGGCCCTAAGCAACTTAGGGAGAGCCTGTCTCAATAAATAAATAGGGCTGGGGTGTGGTTCAGTGGTTAAGCACCCCTGGGTTCAATCCTGGTATAAAAGAAATTATAAGGGAAAAATGTAACTCTCGGTAAAGGTATTTTACCCTTAAAAAGTCAGCTTCACTCGATCAGCTCTGCTCCCCAAGGGATCAGTGAACCTGTTTAGATGCGAAATTACTCAGAAGAGGGGTCAACCTGGAGAATGGAGACCCACCTTACCATGGGGTCTATGGCTCAGGAAATGTCAGTAGAATGTCAAAGCTGGGAGATTAAACCTTATTTTATAATCAAGGACGCTACTTATGTTGGTTTCCTGTGGCTGCTGTAACAAATTGCCACAAACTGGGCAGCTTAAAAACACAGTAAAGTACAGAAATTCATTGTCTGTCTCACAGTCCTGGAGACCAGGCACTGGCAGGGCCAGACTCCCTCAGAACTAGGGCAGAATCCCTTTGAAGGCTCCATGCACCCCTTGGCTTGTGGCTACATCCCTCCTATCTCTGCCTCCATGATCACACGCCTCCTTCTCTTCTCTGTGTTGTCTCCTCTGTGTGTTTATCTTTTGAGGACCCAGGTGACTGCACTTTGGGCCTGCCTGGATAACACCGGATGAGCTTCCCCTCCCAATCCTTAGTTTATTCATACCTTTGACAATATGATAGTCACTCTTTTGGTGTATAAGATAATATTCACAGGTTTGAGGAATTAGGATGTGGACATACCTTTGAAGACTACCATTTGACCTCCTGCATGACTTTTGCAAAGTTTGCCTATTTAGGGACAGAAATTAGGTCTCCTATTGCCAAATCTGTATCACTAAACTGCTTCAAACTGCCCAAATTACCCAAGCTAAATGTCCCAGGAACACACTGTAGGGGCAGAAACTTGCTAGGGCTTCTTACTGTACCTTATCACCCCACTTGGGGCCAGCAGCCTGGCCTCATGGGCTGCATCACACACCCTACCGTCCCCTTTCACCAAACCCACATTTCTTAGCAAATCACAGCCTCTACATCCTCCTCCTCCTTTATTCCTCCATCCTTCTTCAAATTTTCTGTCCTTTTCTATTTCAAATTCCTTTTTTTGCCGGGTGGGGGGGTGGGGGGATGGGGGAGTGGGCGGTGAGGGTGGGGATCAGTACTGAAGATTGAATCCAGGGCCTTGTGCATGCTAGGCCTTGTGCATCCTCAGCCTCCTGAGTAGCTGGAATTATAGGCGTGTGTCACTGCACCTTTCTTCTTTTTCAAATTCATTTACAAATAATATAATTCATACACATGCATACATACCATATTTGAAAAATCAGATGCTAATAAGGTATAAGTAAAAGGGTAGAGCTTTATATTTTATCCTTGGTGCCTATGTTATAAGTCCACAAGATCAATATGGGGAGAAGGAGCGAATTGGGGGGGGGAATCATGAGCGCTGGGCGAGTGAGTTCAAATCCCAAATGTGCCACTTGCTGACACCTGGCCTTGAACTTAGCCTCTTAGAGGCTCCAGGTCCTCATCTATAAAGAAGAGAAAACGGGGCTGGGGATGTGGCTCAAGCAGTAGCGCACTCGCCTGGCATGTGCGGGGCGCTGGGTTCGATTCTCAGCACCACATAAAAAATAAAATAAAATAAAGATTATGTCCACCGAAAACTAAAAATAAATATTAAAAAAAAAAAAGAAGAGAAAACAATGTTCCCCTTCTCTGATGGCTAGGAGAATCGAAGGAGCTCACATCCGGCAAATGCCCATTGTGGAGGAGAGTCCCAGCAGCAGCTTCTGTCAACATGCTTATTAGAGTAACTGTGGCTCCCCACACCCCCAACCTGGCAGTCGCCCTTGGCCTTCCCTCTCTCTCTGCCAGGCAGTACTCACGATTTCTTTCTAGTATTTATTTGTAAATTGCCTTTAGCCTTGAAGGGAATTTTAATAAGATAATTTCTTGCCATATACAGACTTAATGTTTAGCTTCAAAGTGCTGAGCCCTATTGGGTTCTGAGTCTAGAAGTCCAGAGGGAGAGGAGCTGGGTCTTGGCAGGACATATGTGCCCACCATGGGACAGGGGTTGAGTGAGCAGGGTGCCCTGTCATTCACAGAGCCAGGAGCCGTGCAGTGCAGATAAATCTCCTTCTCCACCCATCCTGAAAACTTGCCCCTTATGACTTATTCATGGCTTCTTTCCATTAGCAGCAGCTGGAGGAAGCACACGGGTAGGCGGCTCTGGGAGGGGCATCTGACTCCAACCCCCAAACATGCACACTCACATGCACACTCACACTCTCGCACACACAAATGATGGCCACCCTGAGATGTCCACGTGGGTGGACCCTGAGTGGCCTCTGAATAGCAGTGATATTCAGGTCACAGGTGCTGATCCCAGTAGGTGGGATCAGTGCAATAGAAGGAAAAATGGAGATGAACAGGATCCTCCCCCCACCCACCTGTGACTGATCACTCCAGGCTCGGGAGAGAGGAGAGGGGACAGAGTAGTGCTGAGAAAGAAAGAGTAATGTTTCAGCTAAGTACGGGTTTGGGAGTCAGACAGATCTGAGTTTAAACTGAATCCTGCTTTTCTTTTCTTTTTTATTTATATGTGACAGTAGAATGTATTTTGACATATCATATATACATGGAGTATAAACTCCCATTCTTGCGGTTGTACATGATGTGGAGTTACACTGGCCATATATTCATATATGAACATAGGAAAGGTATGTCCGATTCATTCTACTATCTTTCCTATGTCCAGCTCCCCTTTTGTTCCCCTTTGGCTAACCCCCATCATGTTATTTTTATTTTTAAATTTTATCTAATAATATCTTTTAAATAATACATTTTAAATTTTATCTAATAATATCTTTAAAATTCTTTATTTTTAATTGACACAGCAAATGTACAAATATACAGGGTACAATATGATAATTCAACACAAGTACATAATCAAATCAGGGTAATCCGCATTTCTGCATCATTGAGCATTTATCATTCCTATGTGTCCAGAACCTTTGACATCTTTGACCTCCTTGAGTCTTGCTTCCTCACCTGTAAAAGGGTTGGTGTAGAGAATACCAACGTGCTCAGGACCTGGCACATTATAATTACTCCATCCACAGTAGTTACATTATCATTGCTATTGAGTCCACGTCCTCAGACATATTACCTGGTGCACAGGGTGTGACTCAGTTTGCCTAACTTGAAAGGGTGAGCAAACTTCCACTACTGGATGTTGGGAATGACTGGGCAGAGACAGAGGTAGAAGGTCCTACCTGTTGAGGGACCAAGTTTCAAACTATTGTGTGTTCAAGCAAAGAAAACCAGAATGATATTCTATGCAAGGTTTGAGTCTCATAAATGAGGCTCAAAGGGATAAGGTGACATGTCCAAAGTCACAGCTGGATGGGCTGCAGTAGGGCCAGTCCAACCCTCATGCTCTTGCTCTGCATTCAGCCACTGCTCTGCCTCTGCCACCACCCCATGAGGGGTGGGCGGCTTGGTTAAGGTCACTGACTCTGTGATGTGTCCCCACAGTGGTGCTGGACATTTTTCCAGAGGGCCCTCATTCTCAGGACGTGGATAAGGTATGACTCTGCTGGGCAGCTGTGGGGCAATAAAACTGCAAATATTCCTTGTGTCTCTAATGCTGGGTTATAATGAGGGCTAGGGACAAGACTCCGTGGGATGTCACCAGAGCCACACAGCTATAACCCCCAGACATAGCCTGATGGATCAAGTTCTACCAGCAAAGGTTACATTTTCATCTTGACCATGGGCCCAGTATGAAAGGACCATCAGAAAACAGGTCGGAAAGCAGCCTAGTGTTTTCAGCCAAAGAACAGGGTCTTTGTGGGTAATTTAGAATTGTGGTCTAACTGGAAATGTCAGTTGTACTTGAACAACGCTGTATCTCTTAATAATTTCTTAGACCTTTAATGTATTTTTAATCACGAATCCACAATGAGGCGGGAGCTGTGTGCTGCAGGGCTGCCTGCAGCTGCCTGCAGCGTTGGACTCCACAAGGAGAGAATGGCCTGAGAAAGGAGGGGCTGGCCTGGCAGGAGAGGAGGGCCCTCTGCAGAAGAGCTCTGCAAACCACAGCTGAGGAGGGAGGATGGGGATAGGTTGGCCTCAGAGATGGAACCAAATTCAGATCAATAATTGCAGATTTTACAAGAGACTGGTGAGCAAGCCCGGCCACCTCTGGCTTTGTAGCCAGACTTCATGGCGACCTCAGATCTGACTCACAGAACTTGGCCAAGATGTGCCGAGAAGTCTAAGGTTAGTAGCCACTCAGAACCTCTTCTGCCAGTTAGGATTATATTGTGGTTTTAACCTAGGCTGGGCCGGCTACACATCCTCAACCCTTCAGATGATAGTTTTCTACTGTCTCAGTTATGCACAGGATAATAACAATAACAACAATAGCAATCAGAAGTAGCTGCCATATATTGAAAGCGTGCTACATCCAGGAACTCTGTTAAATCTTATGCATCTGCCTCTGGGAAATAGTATTTTGTAAATTCATATCCTGGGCTTTAAAGCACTTCTTGACATGTCATCCCTAAGAGTTCACTTTTCACAACAAACAATGGGGCCAACTAACTGGATCCTAGGACTAATATTGGATATACTATTTTTCATTTTAAAATACTTAGCAGGGACCCCATCTCACTCATCCTTATGTATAAAACAGGCACAGATGCTGCAGCTCTTGGTGGTGATCCTGGGCTGGTTCTCTGTATTTCTGTAGGCTGCCCCAAGGAATTGAGCCCCTGTGGCCTGTAGCAGTGACTCTGTGCTCTTCCTCTGCTTGCTGGAATCACCTTATCTCAGGCTCTGCTTTAACCCAGATTAAGACTCTGTGTGTGTGTGTGTGTGTGTGTGTTACTGCATAACATTTATTGAGCACTTACTAAATGCCAAGCACTTCAATAAGTGATTTATTTGAATTTCTTTTTATTAAGAAAAGTCTCAAGATAATGCCCCAAGTGTATGCCATGAGGAAGCTGAGGCCCAGGCACCGAGAGACAAAGTGACTTGCCCAAGGCCCCATCCCATGCATGAAAAAGTCTACTGCATGCTTTCAACCTCTGTGTTATCTCCTTCTCTCTCTTTCCTGATTTCAGAATAGATTGTCTCGAAGCTTCTGCAAACAGCACAGTATTCCAAATTCAAGCTCTCTAGAAATGATGATTTGCTTAAATACCTTTAGGGACATCTTTGCCACAGCTTTACCTAAATTCCCAACTCAAAATTATCCTGTAGCAAAGGAAGTTTATGCTCCAGGACCTTTTTTTTTTTAAATGGGTTACCTGGTTTGACAGGTGGACAGCATGTCTGAAACTAAGACTGACCCCTGATCCGGGAGGCGTGGTTGCCTTGTCAACATCTGACTTGCTGTTCAGTGACATGGGAGCCAGGGACACATTAGAAATGCACCTGCTCTCTAAGCATTGGGATAACATTACCAAGATAACATTTCTCTTTTCTCTGAGGAAGAAACAAAGAAATAAAGAGATCTTTTTATACAAAAAGAAAAAGGCCCCTTTAAGAGAACATGGCTCTTCCCATGCAGCACCTATTCTGTAAGAGCCACAGGCCTTTGAAACATCCTTTCTCATTAGCAGCCACATTCTATTACTGAATCTTTTTTTCCCTGAAATCAAAGAACAAAATTTTAATGACCAGCTCTTACCTAATTTAGCTCAGCTTTTACCTTGGTTTCTGGTAAGGCCTTCCCCTAATATTCTACAAACATTTTTTCTTTGCAAAAGTGCCAGGAGAAGAACTGAGCTAAGAGGCGCCAGGGTGGGAGTGGGGAGGCCGTCCCAGGGGCAAGGAATGGGGCTGGCAGGCTGCTGCAGGGCTGTGCTGGAGGAAGGATGGTCAGTGCTCCTGCTCCCGTTAGTGGCTGGAGGAAAATGCTCAGGCAAGAGCCAAGCAGGGGAATCACCAGAAGATCGGCAGGACACACGCAGAAGCTACCGAGGGCTGCAGAAGGTTCTCAGGTGACACAGAAGTGGGAAGAATGACCAGGACACCTGAGGAAGGCGGCTGAGACCTGAGTGATATGCCTTCACTCCCCTGCGGGTCCCCCAGGGTGCCTGTTTATGACAGTACCCTTCAGGGTGGTGGCATGGGGCGAGAGGGCTGGCTCTGGCACCGTAAGGGCCAGACTGTCCCCCACCAGGGTCTTGCACAAGGCCTCCTTGTAGGCAGACGGGCTGCTGAGCACATCAAGAAGTTGTCTCCCTAAGACAAAGTGATACATCTGTTTATGGTAATTAAATAAATGCCAGTTGGACCCTTCTCAGCATGCTTACTGAAGGAAGAGCCAGAAACACCCTGCTCTCCACGAATCCGAGAGGGATTGGAAACAGAGAGGCGAGCTCCCAGGCACTTCCGCCCACTCTCGAAAGTACTTGGCCAAGGAAGTCTACTTCGGATCCCCAGGCAGAGCCGCCTTTGTGTCCTGGCTTAGTCAGTCTCCTGTGTCAAGTCACTCAGCCTCAGCCTCTCCATCTGCCAGACCAGAGGGTGACACTTGCTCTCAACCCCCCTCTAAGATGACCTTGATGTGCAGAGATGGGTATTCACAATTAGATTTATTTACATGCAGCTTTTCAAAAGAAGCCTCTCTTCAAAAGAAGCTTGAGATGGTCAGGAGTGATGGCACACACCTATAATCCCAGTGACTCAGGAGGCTGAGGCAGGAGGATCACATGATGGAGGCCAGCCTTAGCAATTTAGCCAGACTAAAAAGTCCCAGGGTCATAGCTCAGTAATACAGTGACCCTGGGTTCAAATCCCCACAGCCACAAAAAGAGAAAAATAAGGAGGAGGAGGAGGTGGAGGAAGAGGTTTGAAGAAATTTGTGACGAGGTGAATGAATTGGGAACAAAAGGGAAGTAAGCTAATTGCACAAGCTTAGCCCATTCATGGTGGACGAAAGAAATTTAGTAGAAAAGTGAAAACACATGGATGTATTCCAAACACCTCCACGTACTAGAAAGAACATGGACCTTAGACTCAGATGTGGCCTCAGATTTAGTTCTAATATGCAAAACTGTATGACCCTTGGCAAGTTACTTAACCACCTTGAGCTTCATTTTTCTTGTCTGTAACAAAATATATAACATGAAGTGAATGAAGGATTAATGAGATAAATATATATATGAAAGCACCTAGGCCACCGGCTAGCACATGATAGTGCTTTCATAAATGTTCATTCATCCCTCCATCCTCCCATCCCTTCTTCTTTCTTCCCTTCATTCTGATTTCATGTGGATTAAGGTAATCTCCAGGAAAACGTCTCACAATATTTGACTAATGAGGTCAGGAAGAATCTCTGGAGGATTAGGGTGTAGCTCAGACACTTCAAAAAAGAAGCTCTAGGAAGGAGAACATTTGAAATTATGAAAGGAAGGAAACCTTGCACTGTAAGCAAGGGACACATTTTCATTATAGGTGTGACTCAGTGAACCGATCCAAAGCCACCAGATGAGTCTCTTAAATTCTGAGTCTCATTTTTGTCATCTGAGTGTAGAATTAATATGATGGGTCCCCTTGTATGTCCCCAGATCTCCCAAAGACATCTGGGAGTAGAAAAGAGAATTCTGGGAAAAATTTCCCCCCCAACACAAGAACCTGGGAAGACCAGGAACAGACCAGGGGACACAAGTTCAGAAGATGTGGGATTCACACTGGACTCTCCAGAGGATGCTAGAACCTGCTGTTCCCCACACCCAGAGCAGGCACCAGGCCAGCAGACATCTGCGCATTTACCACTCACCAATTACAAAATAAGGACGATAAATCCAATTCTTTTTATTCTCTGAGATCATGTGGGTATGTCCAGGCAGATGGAATGTGGTATTTGCAAAGAGTTCTTGGGACTTCCAAGGCAGTATCCAGCAGCAGGAAATGGGGCCATAGCCACCAGATTAGAGACCAGGGCCAGATTTTTCCAGGCTCAGCCCATGCCCTCTCCTCCTCCATGAAGCCTGTCTTGATAACCTCTGGTCCCAGGAAAATCAAATGCCTCTCTTCTGACTCATGGATCCCTGGATTGCTAAGCGTAGCGCTCAGACTCTGCCCGTTCATTAGTTTATTTGTGCATCTGTGTTCATCTCAGATGCAGACTTCCTCAAGGGCCCTGTATTCCCAGGCCTAGCATAAATTAATGACCTGCACATAGTAGGTGCTTGCTAAATAATAATTAATAAATGGAGGCTCAGGACTTCATGAACAAGGCAGGCAAATGGGAGCCCTGAGCAGGAAGCTCAGGAGCAGGAGCCTGTGCCCCAGGTGTGTTCTAAGGCAGGAATGTGGTACCAGGAGGGCCTCCAGGTGCAAGGCCAGAGCCAGATGAGCAGTGAGACTTACTCCCAAGCCCAGATCCCTCCTGCCTGAGCATAGAGTTCAGTCTCTGCACTCGGACAGGGTGTGAGGTTGTGGATGAATAAACAATAGTCAACAGCAGTGTGATCACGAAGGCTGGACTTTGGAGACACACTACCTGGGATCACTGTGTGGCTTTGAACTTACAACAGAGCTTTTCTAGGTATGTGTAAGATGGGCATAACAATAGTACCCACCCATTAGCATCGCAACTAGGATTGAATGAGTTCATGTAATAAAGTGCTTAGAACAGTTCTTGGCCAAGAGTCAGCTCTGTATGGGTTTATTATTATCTGTTATCATTGCTATTGTTATTATCTTGCCAGATGTGAGGAGGGTCTTCAGTTGCCGTGCTTGGTCAAATGATCTGAAGACTGGTTCTCTCTCTACATTCTGAAGTTCACTTTTTAATGGCCGGGGGAAGAGGCCCTGTCACCATGGTGCCAAAGGTGGTCGGCAGGTTCTCTAATAAATGAGGGGCATTTGGGGCTTTATGGGTGGGGGGGATCAGTTTTTTCTGCCCTTCTAATCTTTCTTGTGGGCTCTCAGATCTCATGAGGACAAGAGAACATTAAAAGGACCCTTCAATTGTGAAAGCAAAGTTCTTTTTCACTTAGTTTTAAACACACTCACTTATAAAGCACAAACTATGTGCCAGACACACTGTTCTAATTTTGCATATTGCCTCATTTAATCGTCAAAATAACCCTCTGAAGTAAAGCTATTATTACCACCACTTCATAAATGAGGAACCTAAGGTACAGAGAGGGAAAGCAATATGTCCAAGGCTACAGAGCAGCGAGTGATAGGGCCAGGATCATGATCATTTAGGAGCTGCCTGTGTCTTCTACCCCTCCATCCTTCAGAAGGCCTACATTTGAGTAAATGCATGAGGAGGTGAGTGAGCCTCATGTAGCCCAGGGTGGGTTGGGCTGCTGGCTGTTCCCTGAGTGCCCTGCTTGAAACCTCCTGCCTCTCTTGCTGGAAGGAAGGGTAATCTCCTGGACCAACCCAGATTTACAGGGATGATTCTGAGCCTCCCAGTTTTGGACCTGAGCTCACTAAAAGCTGTCCAATAACCCGAGAATCCTCTGATACATGCTCCCTTTGGTTTTGGTCTCAAAATATGCTAAATCCTGATTTTCAGTGGGATTTGAGGCCCAGGAGAGTTTTCTCTCTCCCAGCAAGCAGAGGAAGCCCAGGAGCAGGCTACTTGATTATGGGGCCTTCACAATTGAATGGCATTTTCTTTCCCCTGATAGAGATAGATGCTGATAACTCAATGATGACAAAAACACTGTAAAGTGTCAACCGCAGCATGTTTAGTTACAAAAGCTAGGAATAATTGCTTCAGCCTTGCTGCTAAGAAAACCAGTTGTTGAGTCCAGGATAATTCTAGTAAGAAATTGGCATTCGGGGATTAATTGTTTAGAATGTAATGACTGCTACAATCCAAACTAATGAGAACAGAAGGCTGTTTCCAATTTGAATTTTGGAAGTGAAACAGGCTTTTCCAGGCTGACTGATCCAGAATGGAAGGGTGGCTATTGCTGGTTTTTGTTGTTGTTGTTTGTTTGTTTGTTCTTTGTTTTTGATCTCAGTGTTGGTTGGACAAAAAAATAAGAAAGCATTTTGCAACAGCAGCTTCTGAGACCGCTAGGTAAAAGTTTGTGCAAGGACCTCAGGAACATTCTTGATTGATTGCTAAAAGTCAGGTTCTGAGCGGCTTGGGGCCAACAAAGCTGCAGGTAGTCACCTTGCTGGGGAAGGAGCTGGCGACTCTGAGCATCAGTCAGATCCATCCCTGCACTTACATCTCTGACCTTCAGCAGGTTACCACTTGCTGGATCTGTTCCCTCCTATAAAAGTGGGGTGGATAGCAGCATGTGCCTTGCCAACCTCCATGGCTCATCCTGAGGATCAAATGAGGAAGTATCTGACAAAGTGCTCAGCAGTCTTCATCTCACAATATGGTAGAGGGGAACATTTGGAGAAATTCCCCCCTTTCTGGTTCTTAGCCTTGATTATTCTAAAAAGGACTCCTCATTTCTTTTCTCCCCCCCCCCCCCCCTCTTTTTCCTTTCTTGTAACTTCTTGCAAAGCTATGAGAGCCATGTGAAATAACTGTCATGGCAAACAGCAGTAGCTCAGTACCCAAAAGGACTCAGGGTGGTTTGCTGAGTCCAGATGTACAATAGCCTGAGAGCCCTACAAGGGACTTGACCTGTTCCAAAGGAGGTAGGGAAGTGGGCCTGAAGCTCTGCCCTTGCCAGGTCTTCAGAGAGCTGAAAGTGCTATGGATTGTGAACCATGGAGGAGACGTGGAAGAATAAAGATGGAGTAGCTCACTAGTTTACTGAGCACCTGCTATGAACATATATTTATATGTTGGGCTCCTACTATGGGGTGGTGGTGCTATAATGGAGAGACACTAGAGTCCTTGGAAGATACCCACGGTATCAGCATTCTCATGGGAAAAGTCCTAAATTCTTCTTTGTTTTCCTAATTCTTAACCTCCCATCTCCATCTCTATTTTCTAGCTGTTCATTGGTAATTAGATTCCCCTGAATTTTTTCAACCAAACAGAAGGTACACTCATTAAAGTCCCACCAAGACTTGAGAACTCTTCTGACATATACATCTCTATCTCTATATATCTGTATCTCTCAATATAGATAGAGATATAGATGTACATATGCTACATCCCCAACTCTCTCTCTCTCTGTCTCTCTCTTTCTCTGTGTATAATATATGCATGTATGACATACACAAAAATCCATAAGAGATATTTTGTATATCTCATATATACATAACTATGTACATGAAATTTATTAGCAAGTATGAGAGAAAAACCACCTCTTAGTTTTCTTTGAGGAAAAAAGATTATAGAAAGGGAAACAAGCAAGACTGTTTTACTTCAAATGAATTGCTGGGGATAATGTCAGAAGTGGAGTGAGCACTGGTCGCGAGAACGTTCCAGGATGTAGCAAGTTCCTGACGCTGTGATCTGGCTGGCAGTTGCTGGGGTTCGTGTGTGTTAAAATTCACCAAGCTGCACACTCGAGATTCATGCACTTCACGCACAGGCAGTTTTGGTGTCAGTCAGCTTGGGCTTGCCAGCTACCTGCCCTTGAGCAAGTTACTGATCCTTGGAAACCTCAATTTACTCTATTGCAAAGCAAGTGAGACCAACACATCTACCTCGCGGCTCTGTGGAGGCGCTGAAGGAGTTAGTATCCATCATTGGGAGTTCCACATTAACTACTATCAAATTAGCTCTGTAAGCTATTGCTTATTAAAATGCTTTGAAGTGGAAAAGGGGGGGGGATATTTCTTTTTGTGCACTTTTTCTAAATATTAAAAAATGAGTTAGTTCTGTCCAAAACTCTCCTCCCTTCTAACCACTCTATCAATACCACTCATTTCACAGACTGATTCCTTTTAAGCCACACTTGAGGATGGATGATGCCTCTTCTGCCTGGTAAATGGGTTTCTGCTTCCCCTTGGACATCATAATGCAACCAGAATTCAGTCCTCAAGGAGGCTAGAATTGCTGCTGAAAGTGGCCCACTGAAAAAGACTTTTGTAGCCAGATGCCGTGGTGCACACCTGTAATCCCAGTGCTTCAAGAGGCTGAGGTAGGAGGATCACAAGTTCAAGGTCAGCCTAGGCAATTTAGCAAGACCCTCTTTCAAAATAAAACATTAAAAGGAACTGGGGTTATAGCTCAGGGATAGGGTGCCACCTTGTTCAAAACCCAGTACCCCAAATAAAAAAGAAAAGTCTTTGTTGCTCCCATCATGGACCTTGCCTTCTGCCCTGAAAAGGGGTGAATCCTGGCTGCATTCGATTCCTTATGGTAATGTTCTGGCTCTAATCTAATTCCATATGGAGGCTGAGATGAGAGGAAATTTTGACTGCTCTTCTATTGGTAAATAGGGGTAGCAATTTTTGAACTTCAAAATCCTGAATATACCTTTTTTATCATACTGCTGTTAAATTATGCTATTCCCCGATGGAGAATAGGGGAAGTGGGCTTTGATGCAGATTCTCAGGAACCATTACGGGCATCATGAGGGGAAGATGAGCACAACTCTCAAAGAGCTTGACTACCACTATTTTAGACCAGGCCTAAGGCCCATGGACTTTGGCTATGAAGATGGACTCCTAACCTCACACAGTATTAGTCCATCATGGACAGACAGACACTCCAGGGGAGAGGAGCAGGAGAAGGAAGCTGTTCAGAGCAGGCCAGGTGCAGTGGGGAATGCCATGCCTCTATCTCATTTAGTCCTCCCCTGAATAGCAAAGGAATTAGTTATTCTTATTTTACAGATGAGGAAACTGAGGTTTAGAGAGGCTAAGACATGGCCCAAAGTCACAAAACCTGTAAGTGGGAACTGCACTGACTACATACTTTTTGGAGTGCAGTACAAAAGGAAAACATGGGGCCTCTAGTTAAAAATTAACAATTTCACAGTGACAGTAGCACATTACATCAAGAAGAGGGTCCTTGTCAGCTCAGGGACCCATGGGACCACACAGGTCGGATGTCTATAAAGCCACATCAAGTGCAGACAGTACCAAGAGCTGTGGAAGTAGAGGGAGGGAAGGACTCACGCTGGTTGGAAATACTGATAAAATGAAAGCTTTATATAGAAGTAGCAATGAATTAGGAGGAAAACGTCACTCGTTTTCCTATAGTCTGATCACAAGGCCACCCCGGTAACTGTTTTTACTGACATAATCAGGGCAAGCTGTAACCAGGAGCTTAGAAGTCTCCTGAGCCTATGGGATTAATGAGTCTGTCCTGAGAGTGAGCCACCTAGACTGATGCTGGGAAGAAATCCAGTTCTGGGTTTATTCTCTGCCATCTAGAACTTTCCCAATCCCTCTGAGGAATGTGACCAACTGGCTCAGAATTGACCTGTCTGTATAGTTTCATAGTCATTAAGAGTAAGATCAACTGTAAATAACAACATCAAGCAATGGTGGCTTGAACAACTAAAGGTATATTTTTCTTGCAAGACAGGCCACGAGTAAATGCTTTCTACCGTTATTAGCTCAGGTGCTCAAAATGTCAGTATGGGTCCCTCTGAGATTCTCTTGCTCTTTCCCTCAAATTATTACCATATGGTTACAATATACTTGCTGCAGCTCTAACCATTGTGACTGCACTCAAGACAAATACAAGGGGAAAGGATGATATAGTTCCCTTTAATGAAGAAACAAAAGCTTTCTCAGAATTCCCTCTTCCAAAACATAGCCTCTCAGTTCACACACAGAACTAGGTCACATGGCCACCAGAGCTGCCAAGATCTTCTGAGAGAACAAAGAACAGTGATTGGCTCAAACGTGGGAGTGGCCACTAAATTGCCATCAACCAAACTAAAGCATTGTTAACCACAAATAAAGGGAGGACAATTTACGCTGTTGGTTACTCTATAGACTACTCTAGTTCTTGTGTTCATCCCCATGGATCCCAAGGTCGTGGCTTGTCTGGGTTCAATTTGAGGGCATCTGTTACCCAAGAATTGTAGGAAGCTGGCATCCTCTGCATCACGTGGCCTGCTGGCCCCATGCCACTTCTCCCCTTCCTTTTAGGGTATTTATAACTCAAAGAGTTTAGGTCTCTCTAAATATGCCTTATCTTTGCTTCAGTTCTATAAACTCCTAAAGAGCAAATTTGTATTCAACTTGAAAAAATATATATTTAACAATGTCCATTGTGCTAGGAGTTGTGATTATGTGACTGCCATTAAACATGGTAAAAGCAGCAACATGGACGAGAGGCAAGCTGGGAAGATCAAGAAGGACTTGCAGAGAAGGCTACTTATTCATCCATCCCATCCATCCTTCCATCCACCCACCCACCCATCCATCCATCCACCATCTACCTATCATCTATCCATTCATCCATCCAAATAGTTATTTAGTACCCAATGTGTGGCCAGCACTGTCCTGGGCTTTGGAGATAAATTTGTAAAAGACAGAAACAGGTTCCTGATCTCATAGCATTTATTGTCCAGTCCAAGAAGGAACTGAAATAAATAAATAAATAAATAAATTTAAATGTTTTACCAAGAGTGAAAACAAGTAAGGTTCTACAGACTGGCTCATCCAGGAAACCCTTCTCTAGAACAGTGACACATTAGCTTGAATCTAAATGAAAAGAATTATCCAGGGACGAACCTAGCTGAGGCCCAGTGGGAAACACCTTCTAGGCACAGTCTAAGGAGAAATTAAGAAACAAAGACATGGGGTGAGTGTTGGGACCAGGGAAGGAAGACAGAGTCCTCTAGATGCTGTGGGACCTGGGTGGAGTCTACCAAGTTCTGGAGGAAAGCTGGATCTTGGAGGATGCAGCCAGGAAACACAGGAGCAGGGAGTAGAGTTGTCCACGGGACAGGGCAGGGCCAGACACAAAGATCTTTGAGAAGGAACCTTGCCTTGGATGCTTCTCAACTCCCTGGTGGGGAAGTGAGCAGGGAGAAGAGCTCATAGCAGCCAGGACATCCTGGAGGGAAGGTGGCGGGAGACCTGTTAGAGGTTGCAACAACATCCAGAAAAGAAAGGATTTGGGCCTACACCATAGAGAAAGTGGGACACACAGCTGAGTGAAAGAGAAATGGGAAGCAGAAGTGTAATTGAATTGTCATCTCTGGGTGCTTCCTTCCTGGGACCCGACCTATGACAGGTGTGCACTGATGCTCAGAAAAGCAGCAGAGGACAGAGTTGCAGCAGAGAAAGTGCTGCCTCCTAAGTCACCTCTTACTTAGGAATGTTCCCTAAAATATACTGACTTGTTCATTTTTTCTACCTTTAGCAGGAGAGGGAGATGGGAGAGGTGGGTCCCTGGAGGATGATTGTACAGAGAAGTAGAAGGGTCAGCTCAAATGGCCCCCAGGCTGGACTGGGAGCTGTGCTCCTGGATGGGCTGAAATTGATTTCCTTCCCCTCTATGGAGAGGAGTGTGGGGTGAAGCTGTGGCGTCGTGGTCGCCAACGCGTCTGCCAATAGGTCCCTGCTTTGTCTCTATAATCCACATTCCCATTTATTAACATGATGCTCCCAGAGTCGAGATAATGATTTAAAAGCTCTAATTTTGTTACATTCTGAAGCCTGACTGCCATCAAGGCTGATTGTAATGAGATTTGGGAAGGAGCCTGGCTCTTAGCTGGGGTCAATTCATCTTTGGGAGAAAGTGCTACCATCAAAACGCCCAGGAATTATTAGCACTTAGAGGAAAGCTGCAGAGACCTATTAATGCAAGATGTCTAGGGAGTCCTGAAGTGTGAGGTGCAATTATATTTCTTATTTATTTCCCCCAGCTTCATATTTAAGGGTGAAGAAAAGATGGGTAGGTAAGACCTCGTGAAGATCAATAAATATTTATTAAGCACCTATAATACTGTCACACCGCCTTCCCTCTGCATAATGTGTCACTTCACGAGCATGGACGCGTGAGCACATCATGTTGGTCCCTGTCGATTCTTAGCACAGCCCTGGAGATAGTAGAGGACAAACATTTTGTTTTGTTTTTATTTTTTGATAAATGAGGGCTCTGAGGCTCAAAGAGATTAAGTCCCTTTCTCTAATAAGTGGTAAAGCTGGATTTTAACCTGGATTTTTTTTTCAACTCTGGTGCATCATTTTTCTAAGGATATTCTTTATGTGCCAGCCTGATTGAGTCTGGGGCTTCAAACATACATGGTCTCTTTCCAACATTGTTTTTCAATCTGTGTGAATAATAGACTCATCTAGGAAGCTTTAAACAAAGACAAAATGCTGAAGTCTGGATCCCACCCTCTAGAGGTTCTGCTTTAATTAGATGAGATCGGGTTCAGATGCTTTGAGCTCGTAGAATCTAGGAGAGGGAAAAATTTCATGATAGGTCATGGAGTGGAATGTATCCTACCCCACTTTGGTCATTCTTTGCTCTTATTTTTGCTATCAATAAAACAATGCTTTATTGATAGCCACAGCAGATAGGTCCCCTGCCTGCAACAGGGCCTCATCACAGTAAGTCTTTCCAACAGCCCTTTGATGCAGGGAACATGATTGACACTTATAGAAAGAACCTCATATGGCACAGAGGGACAAAGGGCTTGGAACAAACAGGAACTGACTTCAAACCAAGTTTGGCCAGTTACTACTCATGTGATTTTGAAACTTAAGTTCACTTAAACCTCTAAGTCTAAATTGTATGTAAAATGGGATGTAAAAATTCCCCTAAGTTATTAGCATTGTGAAGACCAAAGAGCTGAAACACATAGTTAAGCTTTGTAGAACTTACTATAGAGATTATTATGATTATTTATTTATTTATTTTTTCGTACCAAGAATTGATCCCAGTGGTGCTTAAACACTGAGCCATATCCTCAGTCTATTTTTGATTTTGAGACAGGGTCTTGCTAAGTTGCTTAGGGCCTCCCTAAAGTTGCTCAGTTTGGCCTTGAACTTGTGATCCTCCTGCCTCAGCCTCCAGAGCCACTGGGATTACAGGGTACACCACTACACCCAGCTACTATGGAGAGTACTAAAAATGTGATTTAAATGGTACCACAGAGGTGAGAGCTGGTAGGTAATTTGCCCAAGGTCACAGTCACAGCTCAGGCCTTTGATCCACACCCTCACGATTCCACTGGATTGAACAATTGGATTCATACTTTCACAAAGCATTTAATGCTGGCTCTAAAGAGGAAGGAAAGGCTTCCCAGTGTCTTGGGATAGCAAAAGTTGAGACCAAAATGCTTCCAGTGCTTGGGGAATCACAGAATAAATGGAGCTCTCAAGGGCTGAGAGTTTATGTTCGGGTACCTGGAGAATTTTCAAGCTGGAAGGCATATCCATTGTAGATTTCACGAAAGAAAAAGAAATTGGAAAAAAAACTCCAGAAGTGGAATGTGACTTAAGGTTTTAAAGTAGTAGCTATAAAAAGACCTGCCTGGGGAAATAGGGCAGACTTGCCTTGCCTATAGCAGTTCCAAGGATTAGCAGAAATAGTGGACAAGTGCTCTAAACACGAAGTGGCAGTTGTTGGCACCAGCTGCATATTAGAATCGCCTGGGGACTTCTCACAGGGCTCCGGCTGCAGGGGCTCTGATCCACACTCTGGGGTGTGCCAGGCAGTGGCTTTGGTAAAAGCTCCCCAGGCAGTTGAATTGAGCAACCAGAGTTAAGAGGCCACAATGGTTCAGCAACATGTAAATAATTATTTACTGTTCAAATCAACCCAGGACTATTGTGGAATGGGTGTCCTCCTTCTACTGAGGTATAAATAAGAGCCAGTAGCTTTAATCTCTAGCAGAAGGGACGGGTTTAACTGAAGGAGGAGCATTGTGTCCAACAGGGGATTAAGAGTCCCTAAATTGGTGGTGCATGCTTGTAATCCCAGCAACTCAGGAAGCAGAGGCAGGAAGATTGCAAGTTCAAAGCCAGCCTCAGCAAAAGTGAGGCTCTAAGCAACTCAGTGAGACACTGTCTCTAAACAACATACATAAAGTAGGGCTGGGGATGTGGCTCAGTGGTTGAGTGTCCCCAAGTTCAATCCCCAGTACCAAAAAATATAAAATAAAATTTAAAAAAAAATAGAAGAGTCCCCTAGTGTTTGTTTCTCTGTAGGGTGACCCAAGGAGAATAGACCTCTGTGGATGACTTGGTGGCCTCTGGACTTCATTTGCTCTTTAATAAAGGAAATAAAGAGAGCCTCATGGAGATATATCTAAGGCAGGGGCTGCAGGTTATGGGGGTTGGAGGAGGGGTACCAGAACACAGCAACTTTAAAATCTGCTTCAGAATGAGGATGAGGCTCTGACTGTGTACCCAGCTTCCATGCAGTAAACAGCTGTCATCTATACTGAGGATATCCACTGTTGGAAAAGGAACATCCCTGCCCTCCACATGTATATATGCACGTTTTCAAAATAAAAAATTAGAAATATAAACAATTAAAATCACCGAACATCCTACTGCCCAGAGGTGATCATTATTAATATCATTTTTTGCTTTTTTCCTACTCTGTATTGTTTATTTGATAATGAAAACTGTAGCTCACTTATTCAGAGTATTGATCACTCTTGAGTAATAATTTGGAGCTGAGATGAAATCAGAAAAGATTCAAATTCAAATGCAGTTTATTTAGCTGCAAAATAAGTACTCTTAGCTCAGTCTGTTTTCAAATGGTAATATGCTGCCTACTATACTTGGAAATGAATGATTACTGGGGAGATATGTTCACCTCTAAGAAAATTATATCAGAGCTGAAGAACAAGTCCCAAAATCACATACCAGAAAGACTGCGATTTTTGTGCTCATTATTCCTGAATTATGGAAGCAGGATATTATGCAGGTCTGAGTTGAGACCCGGTGTCTTTAGAAAAGTGTCAAATCTCAGCAACTGGTCAGATCTCAGGGCTAGTGCTGGGGAGCTGGGACCCATGACTCCAGAAGCCTAGTTTCTGGGTACACATGTCACTTGCAGCAGGGGACATGTGACATAAGAGCAAAGGCATGTAGTCCCAGCTAGGAACACACAGATGTGAGCAATACCCGTGCTGGCCGCAGATGACCCTCATAAATCATGCCCAGCTGGTATCCAGTCCCTCATTTGTGCTCCACAAAAGGTGGTTGTGAAAGATAAGAACCAGAAATCAATTCGGCATGAGAAAAAGAACCTCCGGATAGTTCTCAGTGAACACTGGTTCTCATTTCTCCCTACTCCATTGCTGGGCAACAAACCATCTCTTCACTGCCTTTCTGTCTCACACTCATTGATTATCAACTCGATAATTGAGAACAGTTATTAGTATTTTCCTGGGGGGGATGCACATCTATGTGATGATAATAATTAAGAGGAGCACAGAATCATTTGCATAATATTTGCTCATAATTAGCACCTTTTTGTAGTTAATTAGGACAATGTTTAAAATTCTTCCTGGTGATTTTCCACCTTGAAGTCTGATTCTTGTTATGGCATCAACATTTTTCAACTGTGTCAGATACTGTACTAGGTCTTGGGCCAATATGATCCAGGCCTTTAAGAAACTGATGATTTCATTGTGGGGACAAAGTTTCAGATAAATATAACATACTCTGATGCAGCTATTAGTACAGCCATGTGTCCCTTAACAAAATATAGAGCTATGTTCTGAAAGATGCATTGCTAGGTGATTTCATTATGTGACCATCATAGTATATGTTCACGCAGACCTAGATGGAACAGGTAAGTCACTCAGTGTGATCTCTTGATGCATCAAGAGACTTGGCAAACAAGAAATATGAGGCTGCTGCCAGCAGAACACAGCATGCAATTTACAGTAAACTTGTTTTTATAAGTAGAAGGAGAATACTTTAACAATAATAAATAGTATGGAAGTACATAAACCAGTAACACTGTCATCTATGATCATTGTTGGGTATTTTGTGCAGTACATAGTTAAATGTGCTGTATTTTCCTATGTTACCATAGCTACTGCATCACTAGGTGATAGCAAGTTTTCAGCTTCAGTATAACCCTGGGGGACCACTGTCCTGCAAACGTGTATGTAATGGGCCTTTGATTTAAATGCTACATGGGCAAAATGTACCTATACTAGTGGCCCTAGGGCTGATGTGTATCGAAGTGCTACAGATTGGGCTGGGGTTGTGGCTCAGTGGTAGAACGCTTGCCTAACATGTGTGAGGCACTGAATTTGATTCTCAGCACCCCATAAAAGTAAATAAATAAAGGTTCATCAACAACTAAAAAACATTTTTAAATACTACAAATTAAGACACTAAACAGAAATGTATTAGGGTTCTGGAGGCTAGTGGTCTGTAATCAAGGTGACAGCAGGGTTAGTTCCCTTTAAGGGCTGTGAGGGAAAGTCTGTCCATGCCGCTCTCCCAGCTTCTGGTGGCCTCAGAGTTCTCAGCTGATAGATGGCATTCTCCCTCTGTCCTCACATCACCTTCCTATGCATGTGTGTCTGTCCCTGTGTCTGAATTTTCCTATTCTGTAAGGTCACCAGTCCTATTGGATTTAGGCCCACCCAGTTGTCTTCATGTACAATGGATCATTGGCAAGGACCCTGTCTCCAAGTAGGGTTACAACCAGGGGGTTAGGACCTGAACACCTTTTGGGGGATATAATCCATCCCATAATGGCATGTATCGTATGTACAAAGTGCAGAGGGGAAAACAGAGAGCTTGGTAAGAAAGTCTGGGGAGGAGGGGAGGAGAGAACATTCTAGGAAGAGGAAACATTAAATGCAGAGGACCAGTGGAAGGATCAGCCTCCTAGACAAGGGGAAAGGCCGGGACTCAACAGAAACGGCCCAGCCGCCGACTGGCTCCCTGCTAGTCCAGTCCATTCTATGGGGTCAATATCAGAGTATCTCAGACTGGGTAAGTGATAAAGCAAAGAGGTTTGGGCCCATAGGTCCAAGGACTTCTCACTGGCAGAATTCCAGAGTGGCGCAGGGCATCACATATTAGAGACAAGGAGTCTGAGACCCAGCCAAACTACCTTTTATAGCAGATCCTTTCTCTAAATAACCCATCAAAAAAAAAAAAAAAAAAAAGCTATCAATCTACTAATCTCATGAATTGATCAATTCATTCAGAGAGCTGAGTGAGCTCCAATCACCATTTAAAAGCCCCACCTCTTCATATTTCACAAGGGGATTGTGTTTCAATGTGAGTTTTGGAGAGGACACACCATATTCGAACTGCAGCACCTGGTAAGGCTAACTAAGTTCCCTGGTAAAACTTGGAGCTCCGAGAGCCCCAGAACCTGAAGCAAAAGGGAGAGGGAAGCCCCAGGTAACCCAGAGATGCCTGCAGAAGCAGTTCAGGGCAGACAGGGGATGGATGTGGGAGCTTGGTAAAGGAGAGTGGGTGGTGGGAAGGGGGCTAGCACTCTGGAATTGCTGGCACTGCCACTCATTCCATTCCAGTCGTCTCACACTTCAGTTATAGATCAAGCTAAGAAACTCAAAACATACCCTCTTCTACCTTTTATAAGCACAGCCTTGTGACAACCTGGAAGACCAAGTTCAAATCACAATTCCTAGATTCTGAGTTGCTCCTCAGCAGATGTGGTTGTGTAAGGACAGCAAGACCCTTGCCCATAGCCCACCCTTCTCAGCCAACTCCTGGCTCCATACCACACCCTGGGAGACTCCCTAACATGGGGGTGAGCACCCCAGACCACATTTCAAATCTTCCTCCATCCCCTGAGTCAATACAGCCTCTTGACTGACTCCTGGTTCAGGGGCGGCACAGTGGGATATAACCCATCCTCAAGAGGTGCTATGGTTGAACGTGTCTTTCCAAATTCAAGTGTTGAAACTTAATGACCAATGGGATGGGATTAAGAGGCAGGACCTTTAAGAAGAAAATATGTGGTAAATGTCCCTCCTTTAGTGAAGGCCTTTATAAAAGAGGTTTCACCAATGACATGTGGCTCGCTTGCCCTTCTGTGGTGTGAGAATGTACCATGCACACCCCTCTGAGGGGTGCAGCCATCTCAGAAGCAGTGAGCAGCCCTCACCAGACCATTGAACCTGCAGGCACCATTATCTTGGACTTCTCAGCCTCTCGTGTTGAGATAAAATACATTTCTGTTCCTTATAGATTACTCAGTCTATGATATCACGATACGGCAGCACAAACGAACTAACACAGGAGGGTAGAGGCCCTGCCAGCTCTGGAAGTGGGTTTGGGGCTTTGGGAGCAAGGACTGGGTCTGTGGAGCAAGATCTAGAAGGTCACAGAGACCGTGCCCCTGAGGTGGACACAGTAAAGGCAGGCCAGAGCAGGTCCTCTGACGCGCAGGGTCTGTGACAACAGAGCAGCTGAAAAACTATTTCCATACTACATTGTTTCGTCACCCAGTTAATATGTTTCTCCTAAATCCCAGCTTTTTCTAATTCCTTTGTCTACTCCTCCAAAGTCTGACTTCCTCTTTGCAATAGATCTGTATATTTTTTAATGTGGAGTTACTGGTTTCTTGCAGAGGCCCTTGATGATCTTCTGAGTACCCCAGTGACCCCCGCTCTGCCTGCAGGCCATCTACCCCATCAGACCATCCACCCAGTCAGGCCCAACGGTGTGCAGCTCTCAGGCACACTGTGGCCTCCCACGTCTGTGAACTGGTGCACACTGTTCTTTTTTTCATACTCGAATGTTCTTCCCATCTTTTATTTGCTGGAAGTAAAGCCCAGTAGCAAATATGACCCAACAGAACCATCCAAGCAATGGCCTATGGGAGGTTTACTGGGCTGCCATGTTAAAACAACTGGTGCAAGCAGTCCCCGGAAAGTATGATGACCACAGAGGGCCACTGGGACCCATGGTCCTTTGACTTTCTACACTGGCCTTTCTAGCACAGGGATTCCTTGCTCCGTGTCTTTGAGGTCAAAAGCTGACCTGACAATGCAAATCATCGCGTCCTGATGCAGCAGGAGGAAGGAGGAAGGGCAAAGGCTAAAGGGCATGTGGCCTGAGGCTGCTGCCCATTAAAGAGCTTTCCAGAAATTTCACCCAGTGACCTCCACTCCATCTCCATGGCCACCCCCTCTGAATGGAAGACAGGGCCATGTAGTGTATAGCCCCACTCAGATCCCCAACTGACTCAGGCTGTCTTCTGGAGAAAGTGGGGAAAATGGATGCAGAGTGGTCACTGGCAGTGTCTGCTGTGTTGAATATTAACTTCTGGGTTCCCATCAGGGTTGGCATGAGGTCACTTCCTCCAAGAAGCCCTCCATGCCTTGCCCAGGCTCAGTCGTGTGCCCTTCAATTGCTCAGCGCCTTCCTCATGGTTCAGCCTTTAGCCAGCACCTTGTAGAGGTGGGGATTCTTGCCCATCTCTCCATTAGAGTATGAGCAGCTGGGGGACAAGGACTGTGTTTCATGAGCTCACATGTCCCTAGCACCCTAGTACATGTCCAGGATGCAAGATTGAAGCAATGAGGCCATAGGCCAAGGAATGCTGGCAGCCCCCAGAAGCTGGGAAAGGCCAGGAATGGAGTGTCCCCTAGAACCTCCAGAGGGAGTGCAGTCTGCCGGCACCTTGATTTTGGCCCAATGATACTGAAATCAGATTTCTGGCCTCCAGAAATGTGTGAGTATACATTTCTGTTGTTTTAAGCCACCAACCTTGTAAAAATTTGTTATAGTACCATAGGAAACAAATGCACTTAATTATCTCTTTAAGTCATTATCTAACCTAACTACATGCAAAAACATAGCAAATGCATATGTATGCGTGTCTTAATTTGGGTTCTCTCAGAAGTAGACCCTGAGATGAGGACATGAACGCAAATAGGTTACTTGGCAAGAGATTCCAGGAAATGTTGGTAGGGAAATGGGAACCTGAGACAGAGACATAAAGGAAGCCACATTAGGTACATGCACAAGAAGGTACCACTGTGAGCAACTGGGGTGAAGACACACACCTGAGACCCATGGGATGGACGTCAGGCATGCTTCAGAGTTGTCTCACCCCTGGGCATCCGGGGATTTCCCCAATTTCTGTCATCATTTGTCAGTACCTGTTCCTGGAGAGAGTTGTGGGAATTTGCTGAAGGAAGGCATTGGAGTGTTGGGGGATGGAGTCACCAGGGATACAGGTGGGAACCTGCAGCCTCCATTGAACATACCATCTCCTCACACATAGCAAACTGGAGCCCCTGGGTGAGTGGATGGGTGCCTAGCTCCAGCAGACCCAGATTCTATTCTCACTTCTAAAATGGGAGTAATGATGATATCCACTTCGTAGGACTATTGGGAGGAGCAAAAACACATATATAAATATAAACTTGTCACACATGTATACAATTGTCCATCAGTATCCCCCAAGAATTGGTTCCAAGACCCTCCTACAGATACCAAAATACCCATAAGCCCAAGTCTCTTACATAAAAATGATTTGTACTTTCATATAATCTATATATATTCTCCCATATACTTTAAATCATCTCTAGATTACGTAAAATACCTAATTCAATGTAAATGCTATGGAAATAGCCACAATATTGATTTTTGGAGAATAATGACAAGAATAAAAGTTCATATGTGTTTAGCATGACCAATTTTTTTTCAGTATTTTTGATTCATGATTGAATGTGGAAGCCACAGACATGGAGGGCCAACTACATACGTGTGCATGTGCTAACGTGCACTTACAAGGATCCAGATGCTCTTGTAAATGCTTTTGATAAATTAACTCACTTAATCCTTACCGTAATACTGAAAGGCCACTATTTTACTCATGAGGAAATTAAGTAGATAGTAGATAGTAAGTAGTAGCAATGGGATTCGGTGGCCTCCTTTGGATTCCTAGTCATTGCATAGTACTGCCCCTTTCCAATGAAATGACGTTGCCAGATCCAACAGAATAATTATCTGATTGGTAATAAGCACTCAGCATATTGTTGTTGCTGTCACCACTGTAACTGCTACTACCTGAAGGCACATGCGTTACAGTAGTACTCTCCCCCACAGCTGTTGCACTCTGAGCGTCACACTGGCTTGGCTGTCCCAGGGCAGGTGAGAAGCAGTTAAATGCTGCCTGTGTGAAGAGAAGCCCTCGCTGAACATCCCTGATGTCAGGGTGGGTGGAGCGCCGTGACATTCCACCTAGAGGAAGCATAATTATAGGCTGTGGCCTGCGAGGGCTGCTGTCGAGAGGGTTATGCTGACATTTACATTCGGATGAATGCCCTTCCTCAAGGGCTTTAAAACTCAGCTGTTCTAATTTATAACAGGATTTTTAAAAATAGATGCACATTATTTTCAGTCTACATGTTAGCCGAAATACACAGTGGGTTGTACGCACCTTTTCTTCTTTGGTTGGGATTTACCGTATTTCACCAAATAAATCATCCTTCATTGTCTTGATTTCAGTCCAATCCTTCTCGGTGGTCTTTGTGAACAGAGGAGAGGACCCCTAGAACAGGGTGACAGAGTGGCATGGGACAGAAACCCCAGTTAGACTGCTGTGGTGAATTCAGCTTGTCTGGTGTCCATCAAGGTGCAGGAGAGCCATGAAGCAGAGAAGGGCCTGACCTAGCTGCCCTGGTTTCAGTCCTGCCTCCAACTTCCAGTGTGAGCCAGGGAATGGCAGCTAAGCGTCCCTGTGCCTCAGTTCCCTCACCTCTAGAATGGGCTGATGATGCCTACCTAACTCATGGCTTTGCTGTGAGAATAAATGAGATTGTGCCTGAATGTGGGGTGTGGCTCCTGGCAAATACTGCATAAATGATATCTGTTCAGTTTTTTTTTTGTCTGTTTATTTGTCTGTTTATTTGTTTGTTTTGTCTTCCCACAAAGCCTTCTTGGCTCGTAGTGTGAACACTTGTCGTCATCAGGAAAAGCCAAACAGTGTGGCCTTTCCCGGGGGTGAGATGGAGCCATTTCAACCTGGAGTGCTTAGCCTTGTGCAGTGATTAGCCAGAGTTCTCCAGAGAACAGTCTGTAGGCAGGTGCAGTCAACTGCCCCTCTGCAGTTGAAGGCTGCAGTTCCAGAACCTCTGTGGATACTAAACTCCGAAGATGCCCAAGTCCCTCACTTAAAATGACATAGTATTTGCATAGAAACGACACACATCTTCCATGTACTTTAAATCATCTCCAAATTACTTACATACAATATGATGTTAATACTTAGTTGATATACTGTGGTATTGAGGAAATTAACGACAAGAAAATGTCTCTTTGTGTTCAATACAGTCACAAACATTGTTGTCCTGTAGTAACTACAGTTCTAGCCTATGGTTGGCTAGAGCCATGGATATGGAACTCACAGATATGGAGGACTGACTGGACATACGTACACATGTATACACACTCACGGTCATGGTCTGAATGCTGGTGTCCCCATAGATTCATATGTTGAGACCCAATTCACAGTGTGACAGTATTAAGATGTGGGTCTTGTAGAAAGTGATTAAGACAGGGGTGTTCTGCCCTCATGAATGGGATTCATGTTCTTAGGGATGGAAGGAAGTTGCCTGGCCCTAGTCTACTGATGTTTTGATCATGGAATTTCCAGACTACAGAATTATGAGAAAAGATGTCTGTGATTTATAAATTTCTTCATCTAAGATATTTTGTTATAGCAGCAGGAAGGAACTAAGACCCACACACATATACACATATATACTGTAAATATATATGAGGGAGAAGATTGATTGACTGACATTAAGAATTAGCTCATGCAGTTATGAAGGCTGGTCAGTTCAAATCTGTAAGGGGGCAGGGAGGGAGGGACACTGCAGACCCTGGAAAGAATTAATGCCACAGTTTGACTCTGAAGACAAGCTAGAGGTGGAATTCCCATTTCCTTGATGGACTTCAATCTGTCTGTCTTCTCTTGAGGTTTTCAACTGGCCCTCACCTTATAAAGGGTAATCTACTTCCGTCAAAGCCTACTGATTTAAATGCTTATCTCATCTAAGAATTATGTTCATAGCATCATTTAGATCAGTCTTTGAACAAATATCTGGTATGGTAGCCTAGCCAAGTTGACACATAAAATTCACCATCACTTCCAGGAAGTTGAAATGCCTCTTCCCAGAAAGAACCCACCATGATCAATTTTTTCATTTCTGCTGGATCTTTGGAGACAAACTTGTGACTCCCCCAGCATCCAAGGAGGCTCTGAACAGTGTGGGGTTGTGAGAAGGGACTGAGAATCTGGGTTAGAGAGAGATGAAGCCTATGCAGGTGGCATCACCTTTTTGCATGGGTTATCACTACTCCTTCAAGCCTGCTCCCCTTCCTTATCTTTGCTTATCCTCCTAGAAGTCTTCCTGATACCCCAAGATGGCATTGGTTTTTCTATTAAATGTCCCCTGGCACCCAGTGCCTGTCCCTTGATCTGGCACTTCTATATAATTGCCAGTTTACCTATCAATGAAGTGAACTATAGCTCCTTGGGGACTGTGCTCCAAAAACGCTTCTTGAACAGATGCATGAGAGTCATGGGTCACATGTCCGCATTTCTTCAAAATTCAGATATTGAAATCCTAACCTTCAGTGAGATGGGGCTTTGGGGGTGATAGGTAGGTAGGTTTGAATAAAAGCATGGGGATGGAGTCCTCATGGTGATATGGTGTCCTGAAAAGAAGAGAAACAGAGAAGATCTCTCTTTCCACCATGTGAAGATGCAGCAATGAGATGCCATCTGCAAACCAGGACGCAGGTCCTAACCAGACTCCATTCTGTCCACACCTTGATCTTAGAGTTCCAGTCACCAGAACTGTGTAAAATGAATGTCTGATGAGGACCCGACCCCAACAGCTCTGCCATCCTGACAGGAGCACAGAAGGCCCCCAGAGGCTTCCATGTGCTGGCTTCTTTCCCTTTCCTGGGAAGGGATGCCACCTCACATTTCCAGCCCAGGGGATACTCACAACCTCTATTTGCTATCTGCACTGGAGCCTGTAAAGACACCCCAGCCTTTCCCCAGCTGGGTTAATTCTTCCCGTGTGTGTCATCTGCAAGACTTTTGTGCCACAGGCACAGCAGAAAATCCTGGGAAATTTTCTGGTGGGAAAGAGGCTGTTTGGTTTCCACAGTCCAGGAAGCAAAATGAACGAGAAACCCAGGAAACAAATTTTCTGTTTGCTCCTCCTGGGTCTCAGGTCCCATCCTAACATTGAGTAAGAGTATCCTCCTCTGGTTGTCGTTGTTGTTGTTGGTGTGTGTGTGTGTGTGTGTGTGTACATATATATGAACCCCATATGCATCACAGGAAAGCACGGCATTAAGGCAGCTGTACCCCAGGCCCCTAGTGATTCCACGTCATGATGATGATCATTATAATCATTATAATGTTAGCCACCTGCTGCTCCCCAGTGAAAGTGAGGATTAATGGGATATCTTTAATATAGTGCCTCGAGTCTTTGGGAGAAAGCTCTTTAGCAGGCAGTATTTTTAGCCTCTTCCTGTTGGAAATTAAAAAAAAAAAAAAAGGATACACTAGGAATCGGGCCACATCTGTTCCCTGCCTGTCAAGTCCTAGCCTTGGGACCATGGGCCTGTCATGTAACCTCTCTGTTTCCTTGTCTAAATGGGCTCAGAGGGCTGTTCTGTCCTCTCTTGGGGTCTGGGTGAGAGCAAGATGAAATGTGAAAACCAGAAAGCTTGGTGTGTGCTCCCAAGCTTGGTCCTGCATTGCCAACCTCAGGCCAAGTGTCTGTATCGAAGAGCCTGGGGACCCCCTGGTAGCTCTTCCTCAGAATCCCTGGGTCTGCTCCCAGTGTGACTGGCTTGTTTCTTCCTCATGTTCATTGCTTCCTGGGGGTGCCCTTTTGGTGATGGCTTTAGGCTAGAAGGAATGTGTCAGGGAGAGTCCAGACAGCCCCTTCCCACCGGATTGCAGGACAGGGCCCCGCTCAGGCAGACCCCTTCTCATAACTGGAGCAGGCCAGAGGCTTTGTGGTTCCCCAGAGACAGAACGGCCTTCCCTTCACAAGACCGTTTCTCTAAATGACCTCAGATCCCTAGATCAACAGAGGTGATACATAGATGGAGTGGCCCTCAAAACCCAGAACAGCAAACTCCTAGCACTTGGAAAGAGAAATTGGAGGGATTAAGAGTGGAAGCCGTCACCTCCAGGCCTATGCCATGACTTCATTGCACCGGGATCCAAAAACGGCCTCCTGAGTTGCAAAGACATTGTCACCCTTTTTCATTTAGAAGTCGTTAAAAGTTCGTTTTCCGAACAGCCTATTCCCTATCAATGAAGCCTGATTACAGAGCTTTCAAAACCTAGTTAGGCTGAATACATTCATTTCTCTTGGGAAATGTTCTCTTTCCCCGCTGTGGCCTGAGTCCCAATTATCATCACCTTTCATCCCAACCAACCCGTCCTACCTTGTTAAGAAAAGAATCCTCATCACCACCAACAACAGCAACGCCAACCCTTGTGTCCCAGGTAGTGTCCTTGGGTTTTATATGAAGCTTTTTTAATTCTTGAAATCACCCTGTGACAGAAGTTCTACCTTTGTTCCAACTTTGCAGATGAAACCCAGAGAGGGTAAACACCTTTCCCCAGGTTGCACGGTGAATGAATGACTAACTAGGGACTCAAATCCAGCCTTCCATAACTCATTCTCTTAGCTTCTTCCTTATTTTGCCTCTCTCAGGTCTATTAGAACAATCTTTCAACCACATTTTCATGGAATCCAACAAATAGATGTGAGAATGCAAGCTGTATATGCTCTTTTTTTTCTATCTTGATTTCTGAAAAGTCCATACCAGGTCCTTTCTAGAAAGACACACTGTGAGCCAGAGGACCAGGGGAAGTTTACTTTTTTGTTTCTCCAGAGTTGTCAGTACCTGATTGGCAGCAACAAAAGAGCAAGATTTTATCTGTAGAATTTGTTCAAATTGATCATTTTTTGTAGAATATCAATTCTAGGCTCCCATTGGTTACATAGTATAGCAGCATATTATTTCTCTAAGGCTATGTCCCTGACTGCAAGCCCAGCAGTGGAAAAGCCAACCAGTCTCAGGCAAATGCACTGGGCTAAAATTCCAGTCCAAAATTGGTCCCTGTCTCAGCATTTTTTTTTTTTTTATCTCCCAGAGTGTGATTTGCTCTGATTCCAGGACACATCGATACCCCCATGCCTAAGTCACCCAACACCTGCTCTAGTTACAGAGTCTGAAAAATGCCTCCTGGATTTTAAGTATCCAGAGTGGTTTGCAGCGGCACTATATCAGCCAGTGGACACACACAAAAGTCAAGATATATGGAGGCTCCTGATACAAACAATTCCTCAGCCAGGCCTGGTGCTAAGCAGAAGCTCATCCATCCATTCAGCTGACTAGCCTGGTTGGAATGTCCAGGTAGGGCTGAGCATCCAGAGGAATCTCTCAGGGGACGGCAGAGAGCTCAGGGTCCAGGATCTTGGTTATGCTATTGTCTGAGCTCAGCTACCCTTGTTGAACTGTGCCTTTAGCTTTCTGCCCCAGCACTCTGGGATGGGGAGTGAGGGGTTCTGGGTCAGAGTTAACTTCAACAAGGAGCCCATGGCAAAGTGACAGTCCTCATCATGAACTGCTGAGGATTTTTTTTGTTTTCCTTTGTTTTACATCTACACTCAACTACATTATTTTAAACATAATGTTTTGGGTTTTTTTTTAAATTATTAAAGTAGTAATTGGTCTGTACAGACACTTGTGAAACATAGAAATACACTAAGAAAAAAATTGCCTAGAAGCGTTCCCAGAGTTAGTTACCGTTATCTGATGTTGTTGCATTCAATAATTTTTATTGCAATAAGTTTGATGATTTTTTATAAGTGTGTTCACATCATGCATGTACAGTTTTATCCTGATTTTTTTAAAAAGCAATTCATTATAAACATTTAGGGTCAGTGTAAAGGTAGGGCCTTGTTGGGTAAGCAGTTTGGGAATTTCAGCACAGTATTCCCTGATTTGAGTGATGGCCTCAGACTGGAAGATGGTCCAAATTACTGGTACCCTCAACTGAAACTTTCCTTATAGCAGCAAAGCAAGTGATTCTGCCTGTTATCAGGGGCCATCCCTCCATGAGACATAGCTTCTTGGTATCTAGTGGGCACACACAATTTATCTGGGGCATCTGTTGCAACGTCCAGATATTCTTATTTCATTATTCTGTGGACACAAAAAAGCACATCTAGTACTTGTAATGATTTCCAACCCATAGTCTATAAATTCTGGTGTAGCCATAAGTGTGGAGCAAAAATTATGGAGTCTATTTAAAGGTCTCAGTTCTATGGAGCCCCCAACATCCTCATTCCCCCCACCCTAACTCCCAGCAGCTCAGCCAATTACCTTAAGGCAGCAACTGCTAAAAGGTCAGAGGTTAGGCAAGGCAGCCCAGGATTTATGTCCACCTCAGGACTCATTGACCCACATCAGCTTCTTTTATGAGTTAGGACTGGGCAGGGATCATCAATATTGTTACAACAGGATTGGAAGCCCGCTCATTCCCATGTGAGTAATTGTGCCTAAAGCATAAACACTGGCCTCAGGGTCTCCTTACCCAATTCAGCTCTTTCAGATGTAAAATGGGTATAAATTCTAAACATATTCACAATTGAAGATGGGCAATAAAAGTAGCATTCTTTTCTCTAAAACAGAATTTAATATGTATTTTGAGTTCCCATTCCATCAAGAGTGGAAACAATCTTACCCAAATTGGAGATTCCCTACTTTTCCCAGAGTTGGATCCAAGTCTTGGAAGCCTATGAACAGATGATTGGCATATGCTTAGCAACTGGCTGTTTGAGAAAAAGGTATGCATGCATACATGTACATAAGTTATTATAAATTTTACTGATACAAAGGATGTGCAACACAATTTACTAATAATAATCAAATATATTATACTCTTTATTTTAAATTCCACATACCCACACTTCAATTAGGTTTGCTGAACTCTTGTATCCATAACCAACCTAGAGTTGCAATTCAATCATCATTTGACAAAATCAGACAGCAATGACTATCCAGGGCAGTAAAGAAGTCACCGATTGCCAATGAACACGTGTGACTTCAATATGTGTTGGTTGATATTCTCTTTTTAACAAAATGAAAGTGAAACATCAAAGATTCATGTCAACTTATCTTTATTACTGAAAAATATGATTTTTTTTACCGAATCAAATGACAGATTTAGAATATTTTCTCAAGTTTCTGTGCTATTCAACAACAACACATACAGCACACTTTTAAGTTTATTTTGCATTAATAACATTTTCCCTATCACTTTTTTTTTTCATTCTACTCAAGGTAATCAAAACAGAAAATCATGCCCTGATTTGTAGCAGTTGCCAATTTCCACGGTATAAATTCTCCTGCCATGGCTAACTCCAAGCTACCCATGTGACATCATTGAACATGAAATTGGGAGTCAATGCTTATTATTATTTAGTATTTCCACCATACAGATACAGATACAGGCTTACACATATGTAAAAAAATCTCAAGATCATATGTAATGGCAAAATGTAGCAAGCTGATTAAAAAGTGTAGCAAGCTGATTAAAAAGTAAAGAATATTGTGTATTTGCTGTATTCTTAACTTACAATTAATAAGTTATTTGACTAAATAAATTCATAATTTAATTGTAAGTCCACATCATTAATTTTAACGATTAATGGGTGTGTTTAGCAGTTGGACTCACAAAATCCCTGAACAATAGCTCTTATGAGCTGAAACAATACTGGGCATATGCATTGTCAATGGTTGGATTTGGTGGGCATTCTTTCTAGCTTTTGTCCATACTGACACCAACTCAGAGTGCCATCATCTCTAGTCATTGGTTCCCGCAGGTTAAGGATGTGTCCTGACTTAAACTTTATGCACTCTGAGTCTTCTCTAGGTCCCTAAGTTGTCTCCATTCACGTCTCTGTCACTCTCAATGCAGATTTTCAAGCTGGTGGGAGGGTAAGGAGATTCTCTTCTCTAATAATATTGATTGCTAATTCTACTCTGCTTCACCTACTGAATAGACTCATGCACATTTGCATCTATTTTTTGGACTCTGCTATTCTATCAATTTGCTTTTGTTTTTCATGTACCAGAACCATACTGTTTTAAATACTGTAGCTTTAGTCTATGTTTTACAGTTTGAATAGTCTCCTTCACTATTTTCCAATAACATTATGACTACATTTGTTTTTCATTTAACTTTTAAAATCTATTTAATTGAGTTTTTAAAATCTTTTGGTGTATTTATTATAATTTTATTAAATTTAGAGAATGTCAACATATTTATAGTGAACCATCCATTCTATTGAATAGGTTACACTTTTATTTACTCAATTTGTTCTTTGTGTTTATCAGTAGCATTTTAAACATTTTTTTTTCTTGTAGACTTCAGCTGTTTCCTATAAAATTTATCCCTAGGTATGTTTTTTTTTTAATTTGAATAACTAGTTTTTATTTAACTACATAAAATTATTGATTTATAGATATTAAATTTGTTCTCCATTGAATTCTTCCATATTTATAATAATTTTCTCAGGAGAGAATCTACTTGCTGAACAAATTCCTATGTCTTTCTTTTTCCTATCAGATTTCTTTGGTTACTTTTTGTAGAATGGTAAATTTAGTATAGTGAACATTCTTGATTTGTTCCAGATTTCAGTAATGCTTCCAGAATTTTCCCACTAAAAATGATGCCAGGCTACTTATTAAGGAAGTTTCTGTCTGATACTATCTTTTATAACACTTTTATAAGATATAATTCACATATCTTCTAAAGTGTGTAATTCAGTTTTTTTAGTGTATTCAGAGTTGTACAAACATCACCACTCTCTAATTGTGAAACATTTTCATCACTCCAGAAGAAACCCATATTCATTAGCAACTAATTTCATTCTTCCCTCATCCCAGCCCCTGTCAATCAATCTACTTTCTGTCTATATGGTTTTTTGTATTCTGGACATTTTATATACCATTGTAGGCTGTGTGACATTTTACTCAACAAACCACATTGTGCACATCAATGGTCCATAAAATCATGTAGCCTCATGATAGCATAGCATCTCAGTTAATCCAGGTGCCCTCTGTGATAATCTCACAATGGTAAAATTGCCTAGTGACGCATTTCTCAGAATATATCCGGTCATTAAGTGATTCAGGACAGTATATGGTCTTTTGTAACTGGCTTCTTTTACTTAGCATATTGTTTTTAAGGTTTATCCCTGTGGTTTCTAATAATACACTGCATTAATATTAATACTCAATGGTAATTCATCTCAATAATAAACTCACAAAATATAGAGCAGTTATATTTTAAAATGATATGTAAAATCATTCTATTTGTAAAATTTCCAACCACAGTTTACTGTTTAGGAACCATTCTGTTTTCAGTGTAGAGCCATCTGTATCTCTACAAAGGGGTTATAATGGGATAAAAGTATGCATTTTTTGCAACTGCTATTGCCTTAAATCTATCTTGTCTCACTCCACTTATTTGGCATTTTTTAATATATAAAAAAATCTGTTCATATCAAATTCCTCTCCACCCTCCTTAAAATCCTTGAGTGGCCCACCAAAGCCTTCATGTTAAGGCCTAAACTCCTGATCAGGACATACTTAGCTCAGTGGCCTGTTCTCTACCATTTCTTATCACTCCCTCCCACCTTGACCTTGAACTCATGGACCCAGGATTGGGAGCTATTTGTAGTTTTCAATAGTGCTGATTTGTATGGGTCCTTGCTTGATGTCTACCTGAATAACCTTTTCTTCCGCCTGCAACCTGCTCTTGGCCAAGACAATCCCATTCATCTTTGAAGGCCCAGCTCAGTTGGCACCTAATCTGTGAGATTTTTCTCTTTCTGCATCCACAGCCTGGCAGGCTTATGTCTACCATAGAACTGATCACATGTGTCTTATAGTTGTCTATTTTCCAGCCTACCCTCCCTTAGAAAGTATACTCCTTAGGGGACAGACATTGGGTCTTATTTATCATTTAATCACCAGGATCCCAGTTTCTGCCACATGGAAGGTGATGGATAAAGTGATGAATGAATGAATAAAATTAAATCCATACACTCCATCTTGAAGCATATCAGTAGATACTACTGGACAACTTGCTGTGTACCCACCAGTGACCTGAGAAAGACAATGTACAAAACGCAGCCCTCTCTTTTAAACTACTTAGAAGATAAGTCACTCTTTCTTTACACCCTACCAAGCAGGATTTATGGTCTTTGACTAATTCAATACAGACTCCTTGTTCTGCCTTCTTGAGCTTGTCTAATGCATATTAATTTGGGATGGCAACATGCTGAATGCAGATCTGGAAGTAGCGGAGGGGTTCATGAGCCACATCCTGGCCTCTGATCTTTTTTTTGGAATCCTGCATTACTGCACTGTACTGCGTTATCACTGTTTATCCCAAGACACAAGCTGTAGCTCTTAGACACAGCAAATGTGCTTCCCAGTCTGGTGCATGAATATCTGCGCTGGGAATTTGTTCCAATAAATCCAAAAGTTTTGCTCACTCTCTTTCTTCCCAGAGACCTTATCCCATAATCCAAAAGAAGGACTAACTCAATCGTTCCTTCTCTGCCTCAACCAACCTCACCCCATAATATCACCACCCTCAGCGTTAAGTCAGGGCCCCATAACTGGAAAAAAAAATTATTGTCATCCTGTCATTTTATTGAATTGTCTTACTCTGTTACAATTTTCTAGTCCATTCTTTTTTGTGGAATGTCACAATTTCTGTGAGAAACATTTGCCATGCCTGTTGCTTGTGTCTTCCCATGTGTGAGCATGGATTGGAGAGCCTCCATCCAAACTAAGTCTCCATCCAAACTAAGTATCTTCACCTGCGGCCTAGACCAGCGCCCTGACATAGGGAATGCCAGTTAGCAAAATTTCCCACCTGCTTGTATTTGAGATCACATAAGACCCTAGGTATGAAAACACTTTAAATTGGTGAAATGATGGTTTGAAGTAATAGTCTCTGACTAGAGAGGTGGCATAGAAGTAAATAATGTAATGAGTCATTAAATATAGGTTGAGCCTCAGCTCTGTACACGTTTCCATGGTGATTTTTAGTCACTAGGCCTATCGTCTTCAATGTATCCTGAGTATCACAGCCATGCATCTAGGATATGGAACCAATCAAAAGGGCCATAAAATCCCCCTCCAACCTTCCCCCCTTCCTATTGCTCCCAAAGTTCTCCGGGCAGATGGTACCCAACTTATGATTCCTTACCTGTACAGTGCTGTGAAAGCAAGACACGTTCAGTAGAACCTGTTCATTCAGTTTTGAAATCTGGTCTTTCTCTGGACTACCAACATGCAGGATGATGCTGGGCAGCAGCAGCAGCCACAGGTCCCAGGCAGCCCCAAGATCACGAGGGATTGAGTCCCCTACAGCGGACTCTGTGCTGAGCTATGATGTTTGGTAGGTGAGGTGTGTCAAATGAATTTTTTGACTTAGGATATTTTCAACTCATGATGGGTGTATCAGGGTGGAGTTCCATTGTGAATTAAGGAGCATCTATAACCTACCCACACCTTTTCTACTCTAAGAAAAACTTATTTCTCCTTGTTTTCCTGGGGTCTCCCCAGACCATGAAAGACCAGCTCCTTTCTGTGTTTGAGATGTTCTCCATCCATTGGAAGAGCTTTTCTCTCCTCCCAGATCTCTGCCATTGTTTCTGGCCCATTTCAAGAGTCAGGTTCTACAAGTCAAGCCATTTGATCCTGAAGAGAATGCAGGCTGCATTTCTCCATGCATTGGACATTACAGAAACAAATGGCATCACAGTCAGGAACAGGTGAGTTTCTGGTGGTCAAAATAACAATGTCAATAATAGTCTGTGTAGTGTCCAACATATTCCAGTCACTCTATAAGCATATGCTGATTGATAAGGACCTTGGGGGGAAATGACCCAGAACGTAACATCTAAATGGACCCAGGCAGTCTGTCCTTCCCTGGGGATAGTTGTCGAAGTGAGGCTCCATCCCTCTCTCCACCGTCAGTGTGGCTCCAGGAGAGGTCGCCCACAAAGACAGCAATGTTCTGTCTCATTACCGATTCTGTTCCCATGGAAGTCCTTGCCGGGGCCCTTAATTTCTTGTGTTAAAACAACAAACGAGGTGACCCCAGCACCATCTCTAATAGGTAGCACGGGTCAACAATTATTCATTTGTACTAGTGCTTTTCGCATGACGGGCTGAGATTAAAATTTGTCCTCTTCCTGGCAAGAGCTATAAATTAGTTTTATGCCACTGTTAAACCCAGAGGCAAAAAATAAAAAGGGGGAAGGGATTGGAAGTGGGGGAGGGCCAATGAGCACGGCCTGGCTGCCTCCAACAACAAAGCAAGCTCCTTTTTGGACCATGAGGACAAGGGAGGAGGGGGCAAAGGAGGTCAGTGAGATTGAGCCCAAGAGAAACTGACACAGTTCCTCTGAGACAAGACCATAGCTTCTTTGAGGATCTGAGTTAAATCTTATTCTTTTTTTAATCTTTATTTTGTTTATTTATTTTTATGTGGTGCTGAGGATGGAATCCAGGGCCTCGCACGCCCTAGGCGAGCGCTCTGCCACTGAGCCACAACCCCAGCCGCTTGGTTTTCTTTTTATGACTGATGTCTGGCAGGTTTTGCCAAATGAATGAAAAAATACACAATTGGATGCAAGCAGCAGTTGTGTTTCTGAGCCAGCTTTGAATAAAACCAATTATGCCACCTCCATATGAGTTCTCCGTGGCCAAAAGAGACACTGAAAGGAGAGCACTCATCTACATTTTTTGACATGTATTGTCCCACAAGCTATCAAGCAGGGGGAAAGTGGCTCATAAGGCTGTACATGCAACACTTAGGCATTTATGTCAACAAGGCACTAAAAAAAGTACACACTTAAATGTCAACCATGATACTGTCAGGATGGGGGCATCCAGAGGGTCTTCTATTCTCTTCTTTGCACAGTTCAGAATTTTCTAAAATTTTTGTGATGAGCATACATTATCTCCCGATCAGAAAAAAATTAAAATTAAATTTAAAAACCATCCACCCCGAGTTATCTGAGGTAGAAAAAGAGAAGGTTGATGTAGCTCATCAAGAGGATGCAGAAAATCACCCATGCTTGACTTTGGAATGTGTTACATACATTTTCTCCCTCAGAAGATTTATCTTCCTAATTATGCTTTGCTCTTTACTTAATATTAGGATTAGTTCTAAGTCCCTGAGCTCCCCTGCCAACTAATGAGCTAAGCTGAATGGGAGGAAGAATCAGCTCAGAAGGAAATGAAATATGAGCTGCAGATAATCCACACTGGGACAATTGAGTGTTGGTGACTGGCACAGAGAGGGACAGGAGGCACCCACACTCTGCCGTCAGACACTGCCACTAACCCCCAGGCCTTGGGAAGGACCCTTTTCTATTCTGTGCTCCAGTGTTCCTGTCTGCAAGCTGCTGTGGTAACAGTCTCCACTTCCTGGAGGGGTCAGCAGGCATCTGTGACCCTGGCCATCTATGACACTGGCCACGCGCTTAGCATGTAGGACTCAGCAGGGGTCAGCCTGGTCAGTGTGTGTTCCAGGCATGTCCTTCCGTGATTGGCATCATATGATTTTTTCCTCCCAACTGGATTGTACCCTTTAAAACCCATGTTAACATATTTGTCTTGTCATCCAGGAGGGAAGCAGGTATCAATCAAAGAAGCAACTGTCTAGGGAAATGAGAGGAGCCGCCCTTTTATTTACTAAGGAGTGAAGGAACCCATCACCCAGTTCTCCACGCATCCTTCTCACATGTGTCGCTGTCCCCCACCCCACTGGCCACTGCTGGATTCTCTTCTCCATGACTTCATTCCCTTTCTGAGTCAACACAGGGAAATTTAAGCTTCAACCTGAGGCCTACCCATACAGACCTGTGAAATTTAGACAGTGAATTACTGTTAAGTGCTTGGGCTCAGATCAAATGTCCTGGTAACACAGAGTTCCAGAAACGGGGACATTGTAGAGGCTTAGGTTCATCCTGACTCCTTGTCACGAGGCTGGTGCATTAGCAGAGCTGGACTGGAGACATGTCATTCCTGTTTTATGGAGGAAGGCTTGAGTGCCATTATCAACTTGCCCTCTGTCAGAAATAGTCTCCAATATGTGCATCATTGGAAGAATTTGGGGGCAGCAGTGGAATGGGGGGAGGGACAGAGGAGGAATAAAATCCTTCTGAATCCCTTCTCCTTTGTGCATAATTTATACACAGGTCAATTGTTTCTTTCAAGATGACTTAAGGCGGATCCTAGTCCCTTCTTCCTCTGCCATCTGGGGCAACCCAGCAAGGTTCTATCTTCTCCCCCTCCATTCCCACTGGGTCCAGCATTAAGAGAGGAGGGAGAAAGCAGAAAAGAGGAGACGGTCTGCACTCAGGATAAAAGATAAAGTTTGAACTATTCAATTTTGTTAAAGAGTTTATTTGACAGGACAGAGAATAAGACAGCTCCAAACCTAAAGTGGTTCAGGGCTCCTCTGGAGGTGGTAGAAGGATAAGCCTTTGCAGAGTAAATGCAGAAATGGAACAAAGAAATCCTGTGATGGGTTAAAGTTTGAACCATTGCCTTCTTTGAATGATTCCAGAGGGATGTCCAGGACTGTATTAAATAATGCCCAGGGGACCATCTGTGATTGGCTGAGCTTCAGTTTCATTTTGCTTATGTAGAAATCCAGGGTGTCAGAGCCACCTCGGTCTAAATGGCCTCCTATTTAATTATTATTATTTATTTATTTTATTTTATTGCTGCTAGAGATTGAACCCAGGGGTGCTTAACCACTGAGCCACATCCCCAGCCTCTTTTTTATTTATTTAGAGACAGGGTCTCACTGAGTTACTAAGTGCTTCACTGGCTTGCTGAGGCTGGCTTTGAACTCCTGATCCTCCTGCCCCAGCCTCCCGGTTGGTTGCTGAGATTATAGGCATGTGCCACTGTGCCCAGACTATTTAATTATTTTGACAGATCTCTACAAGAAACTGGGCAGGATACTACCCTAGCCATTCCACAAATATCTTCCTGACCTGAAAGCATTTTTTTCTCCCTCCTGGAAAAGTAAGCTCTCTGAGGAGAGGGACCATGTTGCTGTGTTCACACTTGCATCCCCTGTACCTCCCCCAGCATGTGCCAAATGCTCAATTCACGATTGATTGAATTCATTCATTCATTCATTCATTCATTCATTACATAACAGCAAAAGGGAGTGGAAATCAGTGGTCCCTGCAGAAAAGCATATGTGTATATACATTATTACTTAAAAGGAGGAGGCTGCTTCTAAATCCTGAATAAGAATACCCAATTAAACTAAATAGTAGGAAATTACAGGCAACCATAAAATATGGTGAATTTATTAATTAAAACTAAATTCTCTCCTAAAACATGACTCTAAATACTGTGTTAAGAACGATGACAAAGGAACTCCCCATTCTCTGCTTAAGAATTACAGCTGAGCTTCCCCTCCACCCCCCTGTGAAGTCTGCCTGCAGGACTGTGTGTGACTAACAAATCACAGTTATCTGCCCCAACAGGGCGGCCCTATTATCTCCATTGTGAAGGTAACAATGGAACCTGAGGGGACTTGGAGGTTGCTAAAGAATCAAAGACTTTGAGAGGAGGGTCTGAGGTCATTAAGAAGCTTCTATTTGATTCCCAAAGGAAACAGGGATGCCAGTCTGATGCTCAATGAACCAGCAAGAGTGAGTCCAGCCTCTAGCTCTTCAAAGTGTGGTCTGTGACCCCCGCAGCTTTGACATCCCTGGGAGCTGACCCAACCCTGCAGAACTAGAGTCTGCATGTTAATAAGATGCCCAGGTAATTCCTGTGCATGCAAACCCGGGGGAGATGGAAGACCCTTGGTTTAACTCACTCTCAGCAGAGTAGTGAAAGGAGAGTTTTGCTGTCTGTGAAACTGCTGGGAAAGTCACAGATGTATATAAGTGCAGGCCGCAAAGCCAGGGGCTTTGCATTGGTAGAACTTCCCATGTTCCCTCTCTTCTGTGACATTCCCTCGGATGGGGAGGAGCAGGGAGAGGAAGAGAGCCAGCCTCCCACGGTGGCCCAGGAGGTGACCCGAGCTGCAGGATTACACAGGCTGAAGCCACCCTTGCCTGCAGGAAGACTGAGCTAGAGACTGGAGACTTAATCTTCAATTCAGAGACTGGGTCAATTGGAGAGTTTTAGAGTGAGCACTCTCCAGTGGGGAAAATGTGACTAAAATTGAACCAATGCTGAAAGGTAGCCATGGTGAATTCTGGAAAGAAATACATTTATGGGGGCAATTGAATTGCCTTGAAGTAGAATAGGCTAATTATCTTAGCAACACTAATAAACTTGTTCCTTAGAGACACACGGTGACTGTAATAACTGAAAGATGAATATTAGATGAATGAATGGCTTGGCCGGTCTGTAACCTCCCAAGCCCAGGGGGCACCAATTCTCCCTTCTGCCTTCTCATGCCTCTCCCCCAAGCCTAAGAGTTTTTATTAAATATGTACCCAGCTACTGGCAAAGATTTAGAGTCAATAAAACACCTGCCCCCTCCTTGCTTATGGGGATTTACTTGGAGCCGACAGTGGGTTTTCGTGACTGTGCTGTCCCTCAGATTGGGGTGAGGGCGGTCACATCACAGAGAGGAATGGAGCCATTTGTTTGGAGAGGCATTTACTCAGTCAAGGGTGAGCCTGTCCCCCTGACAATCATGCTGAGGCCCTGGTTTCAGTGCTTAAGTCCTGTGTCTAAGAGTCTCAGAAACAAGTCTGCTGTCCCTAGGACCAAAGGCCAAGTTCTGTACCTCTCCAGGCATGCTGAGGACACCTTCAGTGCCTTTCCTCTGGGTTTCCAGGCCCTTTGTCTCCCTGGGACACAAAGGTCAGGAGCCTGCTTTTCTTACTCTCCCTTTTCCTATCTCTGGCATGATTCTTATCCTTATCCTCCAATCCCCTGAGCTGTTAGCATCAAGGGAAACCAGATGCAGCCTCCAGCAGACGGGCCAAAGGAGCGAATGAGAAGGTGAAAGAAAAGACCCTATAAGGTTCACAGCCCTGTGAGATGTGCCCAGTTATCAGTGACCTGGAGACAATGACCAGACACACCCATCCTCTTTCTCTCTCTCCTTCCATTACCATAGTCCTAAGGCCAGAGGCCTGGGGGTCCCCATAAATCAGGTCCAGCCACAACCCCAAAAGCCAAATGGAAAAACAATGGCAAAAGCAGGAAAGGAACTTTAATCCATATAGCTCTATTGGAAAGGCAAAGCGAGCTGGTATCTCAGCCTTACCTCTTGGGAACTGACATGAACCCTAGGTTTAAATGGAAGAAGATTTGGGGCAGGAGTGAGAGGTCTGTTTAATCAAGCAGTCTTAGTCAAAATGGTCTGGGTGATCAGTATCTGAGTTCTGGTTCTGGGAAGTCCTTATCACTAGAGGGGGCAATCTCCACTGCTCCTCAGGATGTTTATCCATCAGACCTGTGATCTTGGAAGGAGGCAACTTGGGTTCCCATGAGATGATCACTCTTGCTTAGAGCTGGTAGCTCATCATGGGGGTGATCTGCCTGCCAGGCTATGCTATTCCTGAAAGGTGCAGAGCAAAGACTAGAGACTTGTAGGTACCTGTCTATGGGATCTGAAACAGGATGTTATAAATGCTGGAAGTTAAATGTCTTTGAAAATACCTTAGTTACTCTTACAGTGGTGTCTTCCGTCTTGAAGCGGGCACATGGCCAGTTTTACACGAACATTCCTGAAATGATTAAAATGCCCCTGTGCAGAGTTGAACAAGAATCTGACCCAAAGTTTAAAGTAGAAAGGAGGCAGATACAAAATGAAGGCAGAGATGCTGAGCATTTATCCTGCTTTTAGTTACCCACTGGGCATCTGCAGAACCAAGAGTCAGTACTTTTAGCAAAGGCAGACTCCGTCCCCGCTATCCATTCTTCCTTCCTCCCTTCCTCCAGACCTTTCTCCTCCCTTCCTGCCTCTCTCCCATCTTTCATTTTCTGTTCTTTGATGTATAGCACACAGTGAAGTACACAGGTGTTGAGTGTATATTTTAATGGCTCTTCACATATGTCCCCCCATAAGATAACCACTGTTCAAACACTTATCACCACAGATTGGCTTTGTACATTTTTAAACTTCATACAAATGGAATTCTTAAATACATACTCTTCAGTGACTACTTTTTCATTCATCATGTCTTTGAAATCCACCCCTGTTGTTGCAGGTAGCAGCTGTTCATTCTTTTGTTGTAGTTGTGCGGTAGTGTGTCATGTGAGTATATCACAATTTATTCATTTAAAGGACATTTAGGTGTTTTGAGATTTGGGCTAGGATATATTAATGCTGCTATAAACATTCACGTGCATGGTTTTTGATCACATAACACTCATATCTATCAGGTATTGAATGCAACGGTGAGGGTCTCAGATTTTACACTACTTTCAGGCTCACAAGCTTGCAAGTCACAACTGGATGGATGTGGGTAGGAGACATGAGATTCCTGGGCCAGAGATGAAAGATAATCTCTGACTCACAGCAATTGCAGTGACCAGAGTATTCACAATTTTGTACCAGGTCCCTGAGACCCGGTTCCCATGAGGTAATACAATTATGGTCAAATGATGCCTGTACTTACAAATAGATTGCCTTACAAAAATTTAGAAAACATGATCTTCAACAGTGGACTGTGACCTTTCCTGCTCTTAGTTCCTAAGGCAGATACCATCTGTTTCTCCCAAGGCTGTAAGCAAACTTGTCCTTTGCTCCCAGAAGAGATGCTACTTTTTTAGGTTGTTCAGTATACAAATATCTTTGAAACAATAGTTTGGGATAAGAGACAATTAAGTTCTTATCGTGTAAGGGCAAAGGGAAATTTCCTATGCCCTATGCCCTTTGAAGTTTTACTGTAAAAACTTGACAAAGACAGATAGAAGTTATACAAGTGTATTAACATAAAAGGGGGGAGAATCACAGGATGAGCAAAGATAACACAAGGTGACTACCTACCAGCCCAGTATCATTCAGAAATTTAAACATATGAGAGAAGGAAATGTAGACAAACCTGAAGGGTTATAATTGAACCTGGGGGTGCTTAACCACTGAGCCCCATCCTCAGCCCACTTATTTTCTATTTTGAGACAGGATCTCTCTAAGTTGCTTAGCATCTTGCTGAGTAAGTTGCTTAGGGCCTTGCTAAGTTGCTGAAACTGGCTTTAAACTCAGATCCTCCTGCCTCAGCCTCCCAAGCCTATGGGCTTACAGGCATGAGCCACCGCATCTAACTTTTATAAGTGATTTTGAAGGGAGCTCAAGGGCTTGAAGAACATACGGTAGCCTCGGATAAAATCTGTCTGGTTGGCAAAGGAGACTGTGATTTGTAAAAGATTCCCTTTAGACTTGAAATAGAAGGCAATGGTGTGTGACAAAAGTCTGTCCAGGTGTGTTAACAGAGTTTTATCTCTTGCTGGCAACATAAGTTTAGTTAATGGAAACTTGGGGAAGGGATCAGAGGTAGTTTCTTCTTTATGGGTCCAGATGTTAGGCTGATAAGGAAACTTTGCAGAAAGCCTCTCCATGAGCTGGGAGGGGGAGAAATAGACAGTCAGAGGAAACTAGATTCTGGGGTGAATTCTAAGGTCTCTCCACATGTCAAAGTACCAGACGTGCAGAAATGCATGAGAATGGAGAACGGTCTCCCAACAAGTTCATGCCTGGGAGTGGAACTACTAGGTCTAAGGTCTGGCTTTTGTAGATATTGAGTTTCTTAAAGTGATTGTTCCATCAGCAGTGCCCAGGAGTTTCGAGTGTTCCACATCCTTGTCAACACTTGATACTGTCATTGGTTTCACTGTAGCCATCCTGCTGTGGCCATGCCTCCTTCCCACCTCAGGGTCTCTTCCACATAGAACTGCTTAGATGTCCTTTATAATTATGGTTCAAGTCAACATGAATATTATTTTCATTACATGGTCTCAGAAACACATTTCATGATACAGAAAGTAGGTGCTGCGTCCTCGGCAGTGATTACTGATCTTATATCTCAATCAGTTAGCTGTGATGATGATGATGATGTGATGATGATGATGATGAGAGCATCTACCACTTACTGCTTTCTTACTCTGGGCTAGAGGATATTAGATAGTGTTCTTTTTGTCTCATTCAATTCTTACTTCAACCCTAGGAGATATTATTATACTTGCTTTATAAATGAAGAAACTAAAGTATAAAGAGGTTAATTAATGAGTACAGGATTCATACCCAAGTGGGTCTGACTTCAAACTATAGTTTTTTCATTTTTTTCTACTGTGCAATTCAGTCTTTCTATCTCCCTTGGTTAAATGACACATGTCCTATTTTAAGGGCAGACTTACATGAAGGCCTAATTTTCTAAAGATGGTTCTGTGGTTGGAAGACAGCCATTTGTGTGAAATAGCATGTCTCCCTGCTGCTCCAGATTTGCATGTCTTTGATATTAGCACATGGGTATCTTTGATATTAGCACATGGGTGGGAAAGACCTATGGACTACATCTGCACTTGGATGTGAGCACTGTGTCTCCTGCCATCCAGAACATTCCTAGTCTGAGTTATTCAGGCAAGAGGCAAGTTTTAAGGAAAACAAAATTTTCAGTGGAGAGAGTGAACCCCTGCTTCTCCCACAGTCCTGCTGTCAGAGTCTGGAAGACTTGAGTACAGATGTGGAGGTATGAATCCATCCGAGTGGGAGATTTGGAGACAGTCTGGAGCCAGCAGGGAACCGGCCTGATATTATACTCTAGGAGGATACCCTTGACCCCAAGCACTGGCCCAGATTTAAAGCCTGGTGAGAACATGAGCATTGCCTCAGCTTCAGTTGAATCCACAAAGTACAATTCAAAGATACACCCAGGAATGGGCATGTATGTGAGCAAATGTTGGGCTCTGGTGACCCTCTAGGTGACAGGAACTTCCATGGTCTCAGAATCCACCAGGTCAGAGTTGCATGGAGCTGAGATTTTCTATCTTTAGAGATCCAGGAATGGGAGAAATCAGGAGCAGGAACACGTCCACCCTCCAGGGACATGTGCCCTTACTTGAGTCTTCTAAGATGGAAAAGGTTAAAAGATGCAAAGGAGTTTGTCCATTCATTTAAAAATACATTAAATTCCTTCAGTTTCCAAATAATCTTCCAGAGATACATCAATGAGTATAACCAGGTTGTTATTCCCAAGAAACTTAATGTTGCAGTAGGGAAGACAAACAGGACACAGATAAATAATGACCTACACTCTCTCTGTCCTCTAATATACCTTATCATGGTATTGATAAGTGAAGTGAAATAGGGGAATTCAAGTGGGTTTTTAACAGGTAAGAAAGGACAGCCTCAGAGTAGAAATAACTGTACAGGTGTGAATGAAGTGGAGGAGTGAGCCACATGGGTATCTGGTAGTGTTCCAGGCAGAGGGAATGGAGAGTACAAAGGCTCTGTGGCAGGCATGTGGCCAGCATGTCCAAACAACTGCAAGAGGCCAGTGTGCTTCAAGTAGAGGGAGTGAGGTAGGTATGGGAGAAAGGATTATGAGACCAGAGAGTTAGGTAGGTGGCAGAGTATGTTGGTTCTTGATGACCCTTCCTGGAAACCATTAGAATATTTAGTGAGAAAAGTTATAGTCAGTAAGGGGGAAAGAATGGATGCAGAAAGACTCATGTATCCATTTTCTAAGACTGCCATAACAAATTACTACAAACCTGGTGGCTTAAAACAATACAAACTTATTCTGTCACAGCCTGGACACCAGAAATCTGAAATCAAAGTGTCATCAGGGTCACACTCCTTCTAAGCTCTAAGGGAGAACCTACCCTTGCCTCTTCCAGTTCTGATGGCCCAGGCCTTCCTTGGCTTGTGGCCACATCACTCCATCTCTGCCTCCCTCTTCCCATGGCCATCTCCTCTACTTCTGTGTCTTCGATGTCTCTTCTAAGAATATTTATCCCTGGACTCTGGGCTCACTTGGATGATCCAAGAGGACCTCATCTCAAGTCTTAATCACATCTAAATCACATGTGCAAGGAGCCTTTTTTTGAAGAAGGTCTCTTTCACAGGTTCCAGGTCAGTGTGTGAGCACATCTTTGTGGGGAGAGTCTTCCAACTCACTCCAAGTAGGAGGCTACTGACAGGCAAAGTGGGTGACTTGCCTTTGAGTGGTGATGGGCAGATGGTGAATGTGGTTAGATGGTGATGGAGTCAGAGGGAGGAGTCATTCATCCTCTCCATTAAGAGTTCTGGGGCACCTCCCATTTCCCAGCACTGTGCTGGTCCTGGGCAAACAATGGGGAAGAAACAGACCATGTTCCCCACCTGGAGCTCACCTCATGGTCCAGCAGGAAGATCAGATGTTAAATAAGTTTGTTGCATCTTAGAAAGGAACACACAACAGCTAGACCTGACCTAATCAGAATAAGGAACCCCTTAAGGATGGATAAAAAAGTTAACTGAATAAAGCAGGTAGGGAATGGGGAGGGTGGAGAGCTTAGACAGAGTGAGCTGAATTTGTGGAGTTTCTGGACAAGATGGCTTTGAATAATTGAGAAAAACAACTTTGATATGTGGCCTAGGGACAACCTAGCCATCAAATTTTCTCAGATCACTCAGGACACGCCTCTGCCCACACATGCCTTAATAGATTTGCTTCCAAAATTTGCATTTGCTGTTTCTAGTTTCTAACCTCCTCTCTAAGGTTAGTACATTTGTCAGCTTTCCATGACTGTGACAAAATACCTGAGATAATCAACTTAAAGGATGAAAGATTTTTTTTAATGGTTTTTTTTTTTAGTTGTTGATGGACCTTTACTTTATTCATTTATTTATATGTGGTGCTTGTAAGGGTCCTGCGAAACGTCAGAGAAAGAGACCACCAAGTGACCACTCATGCAATTGGCAGAAGGGGATTTATTGAACCAGCATGCTGGGGCTCCGTGCCCACTCAAGAAGGGAAAGCAGCCCAGAGCCCCGAGCAGGGGCTGAGCGCTGCTTAAGTACACTTTTTGGGGAGGGCGGAGGGCTTTGTATACATCAGAACAAATCATCATGAGGCGCTGGAAAATTGAACAACAACTCCTAAACATGATTAGTTCATTCATTGGCGGGAACAGGTCAGGCTGGAGTGATAGGTCATTCCTAAGGAGAGTACACATTCAAACTGATTGGTTCAGGCCCTGCAAGGCCTACGTGCAACCACACAGACCCCTTCAGTTATTAAACAACCAGACAATCAGGGGAAATGTTTACTGGGCGGTTCTAAGCATTGTCTTAACAGCTACAGAAATTTCAGGTTTTGCAGGTAGCATGGAAACCTAACAATACCTCCTTTACATTTTAACTCAGACCTTGCAGCTTAGAAACTTTTACAACACCCGGTCTTTTACCCTTTAACTTTTACGCTTTAACTTCAATTTCTTTTACCCTTACAGTGCTGAGAATCAAACTCAGTGCCTTACACATGTGAGGCAAGTGCTCAACCTCTGAGCCACAACCCCAGCCATGAAAGAATTATTTTGACTGATGGCTTCAGAGGTTTTAGTCCATGGTTACTTTTGGTCTGTGGGGACACAGAACATTATGGAGACAGGAGTGTGGTGGTAGAGCTGCTCACCTCCTGGTGGATGGGAAGCAAAAAGAAAGAGAGAAGGAGTTGGGGGTCTCAATATCTCAGGACTTCCAGGGCACATTTCCAACAACCTAACTTCCTTCCACTGGGTCCCTCCTCCTGAAGATTCCACCATCTCCCAGTAGCACCATCAAGTGGGGACCAAAATTTGAACATATGGGCCTTTGGGAGACATTCCAGATCCAAACCATAATAGTTAGGAGACTAACTTGGGCCACAGCAACCTGTTATGTTGTGACTGTTGCCAACAAGCTAAGGGTAGGTTAGGACACTAAGGGTGTCCAGATGGGCGGAGGTTGTACTGTCAGCAAACCCATCACACCTCCCTTGTTACCTTGTGGTCCTGATGTCAATCTGCAGAGATGCTTCCAGTAAATGGAGCTTAAGGTATTTAAATTTTAACCTTTAAATTCCTCATGCAGCCTCAGGTTTCCCTTTCCAATTGCAGATATAAAAATCTGACTATGTAAAAAGGTGCTTTCAAGACAAAGTCTTTCATCAACAGGACTCATTAGCATGCTCCAAGCCTAACAGTTGAAAAGCAGAACCAAAGAATAAATGGAAAGGAAGCCGCCTTCCTCAACTATTTGCTTTGACTACAGACTTGCTCCAAATGTTTGCAGGCTCCAAGCAAAAGTACGAGTGAAGGCCCACACTCTGTAAATCTAAATACTTAAAAGTAAAAATCAAGGCATGAGATAGTTCAAACATGTTCTATCCTCTTGCCTTCATAATTACACTTTCGTAATGAGCTGTGTTCCCAGCCAGCCACCTATCTCACTTTCTCCCATTTCTGGCTTCCTCCTATCCTATGATGGGCCTCATGCAAAAGCAAATGGACACCCCAATTCACACATCCAAGCTCTGTGCATACCCCCTAGAATAGTCGCTCAATGGCCACACCTCCCATCCTATGATGATGATTCCCTGGGCCACTGGGAACTGATGTGGGCCATTGAGAGGAAATTCCCAGTTATCTGGATGGGGTGTAGAAGTGTGGACATTACCCAGCAGGAGGGGCAAGGATATTCTTTGGTTGGGTTGAAATTGCCTCCTGGTGACTGATATCAGAAAATGAGTAAGGAGATTGATTGGGAGGCCTCCAGGCTTTTGTTAAGGCCTCAGCCCTGCTGAGGCATGGGAGGGAGAGTGGTCTGGATCCATCCAGGAGGCAGACAGACTTCCTGGGTCAAGCCAGCAGACTATGCTTCCCAATCCAATGTGAGAAGCAATTCGTGATCCAAAAAGGAATGCCTGAGACTTTGAGTCAACTCTGTAAAAAGTAGAGGCAAAAAAAAAGTGCCTCTCTGACTTGAGAAGTTTCTTCTTTGAAGCTTTTATTGCACATGCATGCTGGCAGCTGGTCCGCCTCTCAGTCGGGTTCAAATGCAGCTTCTGGGTCCCATCCCTGTCAGTTTTAGGGTGAGGAACTGCCAGGACACCATCCTGATGAGCTCACAGCTGTGGACTCCTTGTACGCGCACACACACACACACACACACACATACACACATACACACACACTTGTCCAGCAGCTGAGAAACAAAGGTAGAGGATAGAGCCTTCACTGCAGGTGGTCCCCAGGGTTCTGTTTATGAATCATCCACTCATTCATACATTCAAGCAGAAATATACTTACCAAGAGTCTATCAGATGCCAGGTACTGTAAAGTGCTGGATTTGCCCATTACTGGACCAGACACTGTCCCCCTAAATGACTTCCAGCTGGAGGAGAGAAGCCACCAGCTACTGATTTTCAGTGCAGGTTGAAATGAGTAGTGAGTTGAATGTGAAGATCTTTTTTCTTTTCTTTTTCTTTTGGTTCCAGGGATCAAACTCAGGGGCACTCAACCACTGAGCCACCTCCCCTGACTTATTTTGTATTTTATTTAGAGACAGGGTCTCACTGAGCAGCTTAGCATCTCTCTGTTGCTGAGATTGGCTTTGAACTCAGATCCTCCTGCCTCAGCTTCCCGAGCTGCTGGGATTACAGGTGTGTGCCACCATGCCCAGTGTATGTGAAGATCTTAACTGCTGTACGACTACTCCAGAGGCCAGGGAGGGAGACAGCCTCGCCATCTTAGAGCAGTTGATTGTCTCAAATAGACAACCCCAGTTAGATCCATGCTGACACACTTGAATGATATAAAGGACAGAACCAGTGTGAGCCTCATAAAGGAAGCTATGATTAATGCATCCATGTGTGCTATAAAGAGGGGTCAAGCATCTGTCTGATGCATACTGGCACTGTGCTAGCCTGAGCAAAGAGTCCCTGTCCTGATGGCACCCAACAAACAGGAAATATTCTGGTCAGCCAAGAGCTGGGATCTAGAAAGACGGGCCCTGCAATTCTAGCTTAGGGATTCAGAGAAGTGGGTTTTGTTTTCATAGTAAAACCCACATTTTCCTTACCAGACCCTCATGTAGCCAGGACGGCATTAATAAGAGGGCTGGCATGGGAGGCTTTTGAGATCATAGACCAATGTTTGCAAGGACATCTGTATGGACCTCTTCTCTATTTTTCACCGGTGGGTCTTGGTTTTAAATAGATTTGTCCTCCAAGTTGTCATTTTCCTCTATTCAAAGTAATGTCCCATATCCCTCTTATCTAAAGAGTCAATGACTTAGAGGCTCCTGTGTGTGCTCATCAGTCTCCATAATTTTGGTCACTAGGAAAGAAATTTTGCATGTAATGATATTTCAGAGAGAGATCCCAATACTCCAATACTCCTGAGAGATGGCATCAGACCATCAGAAGCCCTGACCCAGTGGTTGGACATAGAACATTTAGGGAACAAGCTTTTAAAACCCATTTGTAAAGTAAGAAATCTCCCTGAACGATGTTACCCGGTCCTCACTCCCTTCCTCGCCATCCATTATGCTGATTGACAAACCACTAACGTCGCCAATGAAGACCCAGGCGGAAGTGTTAATTAGCAGCATCTGGTGTGAATCAGAAATATGGCTAGGAATTGAAGCAATTGTACTCATTATTTCTGGGGTGTGGGCTTTTCCAATAAAATGTTAGGTGATAACCTTGAAGTGAGAATTCCTGATCCAGGAATTGGCAGCCCCTGGAGTATGGTTTTTTAAAGATGGTATATCATATATACAAAGTATTATATGTCTATATAATATATCTTATCTATGTATATCTCATATTATTTATACTAAAGTATTCTGAAGAAAGGTGCGGACATGATATAACGTAGGCCCCAAATATAACTGAAATCTGACTCTGGTATGGGGGAAAGGAGCATGAGATACATTCATTAAGAAGTCCTACCCTGGGGCTGCATTTTCTAGCTCACTTTGTGTTATTCCTTCGCTGTTTTGAAGCATTCCAATGTCCTCCTGGGTTTTGTGTACACATACAGAGTTGCACTAGGTTCTGAGGGAGAGAATGGAGAGTCAGGAAAACCAAATGGACAACATTTAGCCTCCACCTCTGACTATCCTTCCCAGAAACAAAATACCATGTCATGTAGGCACGAGTACGCTCCCCTTCTTAGCGGACCTGACTTTGAACTTGGCTCAGGCCTTGACTTTATCCCCATACTCTAGTGCCTATTTTTTAAGTCAGCTTTGCATTGCTGAGACCCAAAGACCCAACCAGAACAACTTAGAGGAGGAAAAGTTTGTGTTGGCTCACAGATTCAGAGGTTCAGTCTGTGGTCGCTGTGACTCCATTGATCTGGGACTGGGGTGAGACAGAACATCCTGGTGGAAAGGTGTGACGGAGGGAGGAATAGTGTGATGAAGGAAGCTGACAGTCCATGACAGCCAGGAAGAGGAGAGAGAGGAAGAGAGAGAGAGAGAGAGAGAGAGAGTGTGTGTGTGTGTTTCACCCACCAGGGACAAAACGTAAACCTCGAAGCCACACCCCACCTGCCTACAGTCACCACCCAGTACAGTACTCTTTTCAAATTATTAATCCATCAAATGGATTAATATACTGATCATCTCACTTCTGAACATTCCTGCCTTGGCTCACACCTGAGCTTTGGGGAACATCTCATATCCAAACCCTAACCCTGCCCTGGTGTTATGTTACCCCATCCTCTCTCCACCTGCTCTTCCTTCCTCTGTGTGAAATGCATTCATAGAATCACTTCCTTTTCCCTCTTCACCCAGGTTGAAAAAGCCTCTGTTAATTAATACAAATAAGAGCACGGACAAACTCAAAGCAAGAGCCTGTCATTTAAAATTGGGTGCAGAATCCTCTTTCTGCCGAAATGCATTAGCATGGCCGTGTTCTGGAAGCAAGTGGAAAGGAAAATCAATCCTGTAAGTGAGCTTGCTGACCACAGGGAGTGCAGGCTGGAGAAAGGGTCATGTCATAATTCCAAGGGCAGGTTTTCCCTTTGAAAGCCAGGATTTGGAGGTATAGCCATTACCAACCATGGGAGTGTGGCTGATCAAATTAAAGAATGCGTTTTTAAATTCAATTACACCCTCAGTGGAAATAGCCTCACAAATGCTTGGGGGGAAAGAATTATACCCAGTCTATAAAGCCCAACATTTCTAAACCCAATTCTGCACATTATTCTAAAGGTTAATTCAAAATCTCTCTTCCAAATGGGAAGTTAAATACAGCCAATGGAAGGAAGGCATCCTCTGACTGACTGAGGGGTTTATCAGTCTGTAAGAGTTCATTAGTTTTAATTAGTGTAATCACTAATGTTGCATTAACAGTTTAGTGAAGGAAAGTAATTACTCACACATCCACTGTATTAGATGGGAAGATTAGAATTCATTTTCCAAAAACGATTAGCATTTTGCCAATTAAAAGAATCCCTTCTCCCTGCCAGCAGACCTGTGACCTCCCTCACCCAAAGATCGTTTAAATGAAACATATTTTGCATCAGAAGATGGAGTAGGAAGACATGAGGAATTAAGATTGCATTTATTCTTAGCGCCTTCTTGGAGCACAGCAAGTGCCCCGGTCTCCATGAGTTCATAATGTCCCACTCTATTTGCATAGTCATTCAATTCGGTCTCTTTGGATTATATCCTTGGCTGCTTTGTGATACAGCAGCAATTAAAAAACAAAACATAAAAAGGCTGGCAGATGAAGAAGCCCAAAGGAAGCAACAGGAGCGCTTAGGTGGAAGAGCACTGTTGGTTCTACTGGATGGACAGGGTGGGGACTGGCTGCTGGCCCCACTCTGAGTGCTAGTTTGGAGCAGGCCATCCTCAAGAACACTTTAAAGTGCACAGCTGAGTCCTAGGCCTTCCTGCTGGTTTCCCACTGGGCACTGAAGGCCATCTCAGCCTCCCCTTGATTTGGCAATAAGGCCCAACCCCTCTCCATCTCCACCAGATGGTCCATCTGCCAGTTCTGTTGGAAACTTCTTGTCGCTTCTTAAACATCTTGCCTTCTTTCGCATCTGGCTCTTTCAAACTTGTTGTTCTCCCTGTCAGCAAGACCTTTACCTATTTTGTTAGAGAACTCACCCTTCATGCTTCACACAGAATAAATGTCCCTCACGCTCGCTAGAATAGCCTCCCCTACTTTCTGCTATGAGAGCCCTTCATGCATGAAATCCTCCCTCAGTGTCTGCTGGGATTGGTTCCGGAAACTTCTGTGGTACTCAAATCCATGGATATTCAAGCCCCTCATGTAAAATGACCTAGTGTTTACATATAACTCATGGACATCTTTCCAAATCCTTTAAACCATCAGTAGATTATTTATAATACCTACTACGATGCAAATGCTGTACATTTTGTTTAGAACATAGTGTCAAGAAAAAATGTCTGTACATGTTCTATACAGATATGATTTTCGAAAATAGTTTCAATCTGTGGTTGACAGAAAGCACAGATACAGAGGACCTGCTACACTGCATTTTTGCATTATGTTATAACATACATGATCCTAGGGGCCAGTGAGCCAGGAACAAGGATGCTCTTCTGGATTCTCAACCCTTTGCACTGTTAGGTGACTACCTTGAGTTGTGGTCATGTTTCTCTCTCCTCCCCACCTGAAGCCTCATCAGAGCTCACCTACCACATCACATAGGAGGGAACAGAGATATTTGCATACAGATAGGCATCCTCTTCCTCCTCCGCCGCCTACCTGTCTCGCTCAGTACCATTTCCAAAGGGAGTCAACACTTGCTTGGTGCACTCGTGACTCCCTTTGCTGACAGGTTCCTGGTTGCATTGTCTGATGGGGGGCACTGGCAGACTGGAGAGAGGGAAAAGGGAGCTCAGGGTATCCCCCCTCCTTCCCTACTGTGACTTCACATGTCTGACATTGGCTGCACAGCACAACACAGAAGAAGGAGAGTGGGCTGGGGAAGGGCTTGTGGAGGTTAACTAGCCCAGAGGCCACTTCTGAGATGGGAATCCCAGGACATTCTGTCATCATGCGTTAGGCCAAGGGCAAAATCAGGTTCTGCAGGCTCTTGTGGTAGCCTGTGTTCAACCAAATTGCCACCCACGTGTGAAGGTCAAGTGACCAGGTTGGAGAGAGGAAGGCATGGACCAAGGCAGAAGGTCACCAAAGTCTTCACCCCCAACCCCATATAAATGGAAAGATCATCTTCGTATGAACACTTGACTTCATTTTTAATGCCATCTTAAGGCATTATTTTATTGCTTCTTAAACATCTTGCCTTCTTTCGCATCTGGCCCTTTCAAACTTGTTGTTCTCCCAGTCATCAAGACCTTTGGGGTTAATTATTTTTGCCAATAAGAAAACTTCCTTCATCACAGCTGCTGGACAAGTACACAGGGAAGTAGACAAAAGTCTTTTGAGATCCAGACTGTGTTCTTCCCAGACTATGATCCTTGTCCCCTTTAGCTATTCTGGGCTCCATTTCCAGCCTCATCTTTTATGTGCTGTGTAACTTTGAGCAAGTGACTCAGTCCCTCTGTGTCTTAGTTTCTTCATCAATAAGACAAGCATAACATATTTCTCTCATGATTATTATAAAGCCCATGTGAGAAAGGGGTCTTCTCAGAGACTGGGTAGGGGCAGCATTTGGGGCTTCCCATCAGAGCACAAGACTAGGCTTTCTTGAGCACAGCTGAAGAGGCAGACCACCTTTCAGGAAGGTGCAGACTTCTGGAAAGACCATGGAGCCTAGCTGGTATTGGGGACTGCATATCAAGTCAAGATGGTGCCTGGCAGTTTGCCAGGAGGAGTGGTTTTTAAGGTAACGCCACCAAGCCACTTAGATGGTAGGGATTCCTTATTGGCTGATTGCTGTAACTGGATGATGCTAATTGAGTCAAGCTGTGTGTAACCAGTTAGGTATATATACCTCTGCTGTTTTGCAATAAGACGGCTACTGCTACCTTGGGTGCCTGCTACCTTGAGTTCCCGCTCAGTTCCTGCTGAGTTTCCCCGCAATAAAGCAGTTCCCGCTTCAACCTTCAATGTTGAGAGCTACGACCAAGTCAAGATGGCGCCTGGCATTTTGCCAGAAGGAGTGGTTGAGGGGTAACGCCAGTGAGCCACTAAGATGATGATAATTAAGTTAAGCTGTGTATAATTATTAAGATAATGACTGATTGCTGTAACTGGATGATGCTGGATTGGGGCAGGCTGTGTATTCAGTTGTGTATATGGACCTCTGCTGTCCGGCAATAAGGTGGCTCCTGCTACCTCGGGTGCCTGCTACTTTTGAGTTCTCACGGAGTTCCCGTTGGTTCTCACGGAGTTGCCGTGGAGTTCGCGTGGGTTCTCGAATAAAGTTCGTTCCTGCTTGAATCTACAAGTGGCTCGTGACCTCCTAGTTATTGTGCCCAGCCAGACTGCGGCAAGCTGGAGCCTAGCTGATGGAGATACAGCCCTGGATTTCTTGGGAGGAACCCTCCCTTTACCCAGTGAGTAAATGGTCCAGGCTGCCGGCAGGCAGATGGCAACTCAACAAGGTTTAATTTATCTGTAAACAAACAAAAAACCCCAAACTGATCTTTACTGTGAGAGAATTAATGAAATAATTATTTTCTAAAATCTACTTTTCGTAGTGCCGAACACTTAGTAGATGCTACATACTAGGTAACTCCCTTCTCTGTGTTTAATACTAAAGGGTAACTGATCACTAGCAGAATTCTGGAACATAGTCTGTTGCCTCGCGGCTGAAGGCACGATGTCTCCCTTAGGGGTGAGGATGGGTGACAGCAGGCGGCCCAGTAGCTACCATCAGAGTCAGGAAGGCGCTGCTGGAGGGACTTCCATAGCTTACACTGCTTATGCAAGAACTCAGACCCCCGGAAGCTAGAGCTAACAACTCCAGAGCAGACCTCATCTATGCCCACCTGCCTCTAGGTCACCTCCACCACCAGGTGGCCGTCTCTGCATACCATGTGTATGAATGTGTGTGTGTGCTCATGCTCTAAAGAGGGGACGCCAGTCAGCCCCTGGCAGTTAGCCACAGTGAGCTAGAAGAGAGAAAAATTCTTGTAACCATGGTGGTGAGTGTAAAAGGCAGACTTTCACCCTATTTTCTATACTTTGGGAACAAACTGAAGCAAGGAGAAAAGACAGGTGCCCAAAGGCACTTCAAGTCTGGAAAGCATTTGGAGAACTAGGGCAGACGGGACTTTCGCGACCTGAGGGTAGCCTAGGAGACCACTACCAGGTGAGGGCCCCGTGCCTGGGGGGGCGCTATAAGGCTGCCTCCTCCACCGAATGGCCCAGATCCTTCAGTGGCTAATTAAAGACAGAGAAACTCGGGAGTGAGAGTGGGGAACTGAAGGCAGGCAGAACTGGGGTGGGGTATGTGCTCTGTGTTCTGAGTCAGGAGGTGTGGAAATGAATCCCTGTCTGCGGCTTTCCAGCTTGGTAACCTCAGGCACATTGCAACTGAAGCCTGTATCTTCAACTGAAAAATATGAATCATAGTCCTCATGTCACAAGGAGGACCCCTGTCAAATGTGTAATTAATTATAAGCATATTAATGTCTGTACCACCCACACCAAGAGACACGGTGTCTATTGCTAACGCCTTCAGGGCCTGGCCATAGCGGGTGCTCCATACATGCTTACAGATGCCTGATCAGAAGGTGCCATCACAGGTCTGACTGTTATTAAGGACATTTGTGGGCACACTGCCCTGAGGAACAAAGGGTCAGGAGACTGTCACAATGGAAGTGCCTGGAAGTGAGCCCCTGAGAAGTTGCTCTGGAGCAGAGAGCGAGGAATAGGGTAGAAGTGACCATGGTGGGGGACAGTGCCCGGAGTCAAGGGTGGGGCTTCCTCCCTGGTGACTGGGGTCTAACTGCACACAATTGCCTCTGTGTCCCAATGGTTGCCTTAGGACCTGGGAGAAGGATACACAAAACTGTATGACCCCTGATAACCCTGGAAGGACAAATAGATATTATTGAGTTTTTATTCTAAAAATAACAGCAATAATAAAATAGAAAAAAAAATCCATTGACTTCTATTGTCTGCACAAAAAATATCAACAGTATCAAGCAAGCAAAAACAAAAACAACCAGGGTGGGGGTGTTCTTCATGATTGATGACCATTACAGTACAATGTTATTTGAGGGGAAAATTGGCTATTTGCTATTTGCTTGGATATCTTATTAAAGAATCACAAAGACATAAATATTGCATTTTCTTGGCCCAAGTTTCCAGAATCTTAACCCCCCATCATCCCAGGTACCCACAATGTCCCTCATCTTTAAAAGAAATGAACCTTTCTCTGTTGGCACTAAATAATGTGCTTTAAATTTGTTTTAAATTGTAATTAATCCCTTATTTTATTTATTTAGTTTTATGTGGTGCTGAGGATCGAACCCAGTGACTCATACTTAGTAGGAACTACAACCCCAGCCCGACAATCAGCTTTTAACATTTTGGTCACCAGGGGAGTCGCAGCCAGGGACAGACACAGGTCTCATGCCCCACTAATACTACTCTCTTTCCTTCTAGTATGTGTCCAGTAGACGCGCCATCACTCAGAGCACTGCAGAGCAAGGCAGCTTCCACCCTCACCATCTCCCCCACCACCACCGTCACCACCGCCACCACCACCACCTGCGCCACCACGCCCACCCCCACCACCTCCACCACCAGGAGGCAGGGCTGCACGCTGCCCAGGTGACGCCCTGCCTGTGCCCCTTGTTCTCCTGCCAGTGGGAAGGCCACCTGGAGGTGGTTGTGCCCCATCTGCGTCAGACCCACAGGGTTGACATCCTTCAGGGAGCAGAAATAGTCTTCCTGGCCACAGACATGCACCTGCCGGCGCCGGCCGACTGGATCATCATGCACTCCTGCCTTGGCCACCACTTTCTGCTGGTGCTCAGGAAGCAGGAGAGGCACGAAGGGCACCCCCAGTTCTTTGCCACCATGATGCTGATCGGGACCCCCACCCAGGCCGACTGTTTCACCTATCGCCTGGAGCTCAACAGAAACCATCGGCGACTCAAATGGGAGGCCACCCCCCGGTCTGTCCTCGAGTGCGTGGACTCGGTCATCACAGATGGGGACTGCCTTGTCCTCAACACCTCCCTGGCCCAGCTCTTCTCTGACAATGGCAGCCTTGCCATCGGAATTGCTATCACTGCGACGGAAGTCCACTCCGCAGAAGCTGAGATGTGAGGCCAGGAGCCACCAGAAACCCACACACGACCTGTGAGCCCCGGACCTCTGGATGTCAGGACACTAGACTCCTTTGTATTCTTCTCCTTCTTTCCTTCTTTTTTTTTTTTTCTTTTAATTTTGTCTCAGGTATTTTGTGGTATTTAGTATTTGTCTGCCGCGGGCATTAATATCATGTAAACATCCTGTGATTCCAGATCTTGGTGTGATGTCTGTCCTGTTTTGTTGACATAGTTTTATAGAATGTTTGTAAGATTCGATCAGAGTAGATATTTCCTGCCACCCCCAGTTCCTTTCTCCACTATTTCCAAAAGGAAAAGACTATTGGAGTTGAAAGATGTACTGTCCAAATCGTTTCTTCTTTCTTTTTTCAGTCTGTTTTAAGAGGGAGTCCTGCCTCTTTAGGTTGAGTCTGCTTCTCCCCTCTGCCACACTTCAGGCACTGGGGAAGCATTACACCCAAACCCCAAGAAGTGCTCACTGGGACCCAGTGGGCCTTTCGCCAACCCATTCTGTCACCTCAGCTGGATCCTGGCAGGCCTCCAAGTGAGTACTTAGTTTCAGGCAGATTGCCCTGGCTGCCCATCAACAATCTTTTCTTCATCAAAAATAATTCATCCTAAAACACAACACCCTCCCCCTAAACAACCCGAGTAATTCTCCAGCCACTTTTGCTGCCACCTTACACCCCAAGAACCAGAAAGAGGTCCTTGGAAGATTTGACAGTGCAATCCTCTTGAGTCACACAATAATTGCCAGAGCCCTGGGGCTAGGGCTTCATTTTTTCAGAGCCCTGAGTGGGTGACAAACTTTAGGTTGCATCCTGCTTGCTCTCAGAGCTACGGGACATGCACCCCCGGGGCACTGGCACTAGTTTTCCACCTCCACCCACAAGAATGGTCCAGGAATGACTTGAGGCTGGTTGGTCAGTGCCAGAAAAAAATAGGCTTGTCTGACTCCCTACTTAGTCCCCGGTCCCTTTCTGTAATCCAAGACCTGCTTGGCTGTAAGTCTGATAACTGTAGAAGCCGCAGTTCCTCTCCTGACTTCTGATACTCAACCATTTTGAAAACATCCCAGGTGTCCCAGATAAACAAAGGAACCTCATGAAGAATACAACTAACATTCATAGGGCCTCGGGGCTCCTGAAGACATCACCTTTGCCTTCTTGTGCCAAGTCACCTACCTGAGCCAACCTGGGAATAACTTCTGGTCGTTGTTATTGCATACAAGACTGTGTTATGAGTAAGTGATCTTGGATAGGATCTTCTTGCATGTTGGTTTCTAGAAATCCTTAGAATAAGGAGGAGGACATGTGCTATTTTCTTCCATCTATGGTACTTCCAAGGAGACCTTTCTCTCCATATCCACATGTAAGGAATTAAAGAAAAAGGAGAAACTAACAACAAATAAGAAATAGAAAATAATATCCAAAAAGTGTGTTTGAGCTTTAGTGCTCTTCAAGGGCTCTCTCTCTCTCATTTGAGTCTCAGGTTAATCCTCATCAGTATCCTCAATATACTAAAAACAATAAAAATGCCCAGGCAGGACATTACCTTCTCCAGGTCACACATGGAGTGATCAGACCACAGGTAGAACTCAAATTAACCAACTTCACACTTAGGGTTCTCAAAATAAGAAGACTTCCCAAAATATTTAGCAATGTTCCCACATCAGCAGTGGATCAACTGGGTCTTTGCCCTAGAACAGTTGGGAGAACAGGAAGAGGAAGACTAGAGTGGAGTTGCTTTTAGGGGCATCTGGTCAACCTGGGAATAGGCCAGCCCCAGGGAGATGATGTGGGGACAGTTATGTGGAGGTCTCAATGCCCTTTCTTGTCTCTCTTCACCCACTGCCAGGCTTCTTAGATTCCCAAGAACCCCTGCACAGCCCTGGGTTCTGGTTGTCTCATTCACACTGAGGTGCTAGACTTACTGACATCCTCTGAGGAACATGTACATTCTAAGAAGACCTAGAGAGACAGCAGCACTTAATGGGAGAAAGGAGTTACCCATATTTGAATCACAGCTTTTTCTGTAGGTATGGAGAAAGAACCATCCCTCTCCTTGAGCCAACATGAATGATTATTGGTGAAATGGATGTCAGGCCATACAAGGAAGGTTGTTTTTAACAATCAGTATTCACATGAATCACTATCTTCAGATAGAAGTCATAATAGCACACATGGCTACCATTTATTGAGAGTTCACTACATGACCCAGTGGACTAAGTATTTGAATATACTATCTCATATAATCTCCCTAACAACTTTATGAAATGGATACTGTTTATTATACTCACTTTATAGGTGAGAAACACCTATATGTCTGCCTCCACAGTCCAGGCCTCTGACCAACATCAACCATGTCATTCCTATGAACTCACGACCCAAGGCTCAGAAGGACCTAGCCATGAAGTACGAATGGCTTAGGAACCTTTTAGTACTGTGGTACTAAATGTGCTCTTTCATTTCTCCTTTTTCTTCCTTTTTTTTGCCAACTTCAAACCCAGTGGTACCCTAGAGCTGCCATGTGTTCTGGTTGTTAAATTCTTAGCAATTTTGCAAGCTGATTATTAAGTACAGCCATTATTAAAAATTAAATTGTATAAATTTTCAATTAAATAAATTATATTTAATGCACAAGTAATAAGTACCCAACCTAATCACTTCTTAATTATTTCATCACTCTTTGCTTTCTGGGCTCCTGACATTATTTGTATCAGTCAGATCCAAAAGATGAACTTGCTACACAAGGATGTTCTACAGCTCATCTTCCAACTCCACATTTAGTGACTTCATGGTGATAACTCAAAATTGGCCATGGTGGGAGAATTTGCACCATGGAAATTAGCAAACACAAGCCAGGGGTTCCCCTTCTCTCCCTAAGAAATCAGTTGTTAAACATTTACCAGTAGAGCATTATCTTGACGTTGCTAATGCTCACAACAGGGTAGGACTCTTGCAGACAATGGACTTTGGGAGAAAGCAAGACCTCGGTGGCCATATTGATAGGGGTAGAGATGACAGTCAAAGAGCAAATTCTCAGAAAACCCAAACCATCCTGGAGAAGAGATTCTGAGGCTTGTAAGGAACTACAAGAGCATTTCCTGCCAGAGGGCACCCTCCTCCACCCCACCAGGATCTCTCTCTATCTCTGTGAGTACACAGAGCTGTATTTGCTGGCTTTCATGGAGAATCATGGCCCATAAAACTAGTCCATTAGCAATTCCAACCCAAAAGCAAAACTAAGCTCTATAAATAGAGCTTAAATCTCCTATCACTTAGGTGCCCCTCCCTAGTTCTAGATCCTTACATATAGGTCAAAACCTAATCTAAAGAAATGTTCTATTTTGAAATCAGAGATTTAAAATATCCAAAATCTGAGAAGACACAGTAAGCAGTAGTTTCAGACATCACATAAAATGAGTTCCCATGAAACTGGGGCCCTCGGCAGGAATCTGAGAGACAGAAAAGGTAGTCAGTCAAGAGATGTCACACGAAGAACAGAGCTTAGCATTTTCTTTTCCTGCTTTGGCTACTTCACTTCATTGCAACCCGACAAGGACCCTGCAAGGGTATACAGTTTCCCCTAGGGCAAAACTCATGGGACAGAACAGGCTAAGTCCCTGGAAAATGGCAGAATCTCCAAAGTCAACTGTGAATCAGTGACTCTGATCCCAGTGATTTCCATGTAAGGGATGGCAGAAGTGAGGCTCTCTGAGGTTCCACCTGGAGCCAGTTTCTGGTGGGAGGGGGGTATCACAACTGGGCATCAAAGAGTTAGGCTTTGATTGACATTCAGCTCCAAATTGCATCAAGTGGGGTCTCCCAGAAAGATTGTCAAATTTGTTCTGAAGATTTCCTTTAAGAGTTGGTTTGCTATCCATTGTGTTAACCTGGAGGATGGCCAGCTGAAGAAAACCCCCACTGAAGAAAGATCCCAGAGATCTATTGTAGATAAGCATTGATTTCCTCCAATATCAGGTCATCGTATGAGTTATCTACAGGGGTTAGAGTTTGTTTTTTCCAATACTGTGAAAAAATTTCACCTTGGTTATACTATAAACGTTCCTTATCCTTTTTTAACCTTGGTTTAAGGTATGAGATAAGAAAGAGAAAGGAAATTGAGAGGCATTTTACTTATCCTGAAACTGATGTGTATATAGAATTTTCTAGGCTTTCTAATGTTAAAGCAGCAGCAGCAAACGTAGAATGCTACTTTATCTATACCCTGTCTCCCATGGAAAATGTCATTAAATCACATTTGATATTGTTTCCTGGAACCCTTTGGAGTTGTTTTGTTGTTGGTGGTGGTCCCCCCCTACACACACACACACACACACACACACACTCACTCACACACTAGTAAGCAACATGAAGGAAGTGCTATTATCAGAGAGTCGCCAGCTGTCACATTTGACTTAGGTTTCATTATCTTCCCCTCTCATTTCATATTTAAAAGTCATAATTAGATGCACAGAATAAAGCACTACCAGAGGTAAATAGAAGCCCTGGCGACTAACTTGCCCCAGTCCTATTGCAGTCTAGTGCCGTCCTGAGAAGAGAGACCAAAGCCCTTCTCCCCGCATGGTAAAGACTTGCTTCACTCCCCTTCTCCGGTCTCCCAAGTCCCTTATCTTAGCTGTCCTCTGCCTCTGCCTAACAACACTGTCCCTGAAATTTACTTCTGGGCCTATCAGATCAGTTGTCAAAGAAGCCTTCATGGTTTAATTCTGTAATTTCAGGCCACTGTTAGTTACTCGCAAGATCAGAATTGAGCAAGAGTTCTAATCCTATTGCCTGTCAATTCATTTTAACCTCAATCTTCTTCCCTTCCTCCTTATTCCCTGAACCTGTTTCCTGCTCTCACAAAGGCTTAGAGAAAGTGCCTTGAATGGATCTGAGTGATCAAAACTGACCCCATGGCCATCATGAATATTCATAAGCCGGGGCACTTTTTAGGCCCTGTCCTCTCTGGGGACCACTCTGTACCCCACAGTGGCCGGGTTATTTGCCCTTTGCCTCACAATTCCACACTAACTCTGCTTACGTTAATGCTGGAGAAAGACTCCCCTGAGAGAGAACGTGGTCCCCCAGAAGCCCAGCAGAGGGAGGAAGCCCTAGCTTGATCCCGCCTTGACATCCAGAATTTTGGATCTCAAACTTCAGTGTGCTTAAGAGTTACCCGTAGAACCCATGGGATTCTGCTGAGGCTATTTGGCTGAACATCAGGTTCTCAAATCCAGAGCCAGAGATCTGGTGAGAAAACAGGTCACCGAAAACAAAGAAGCAGGTGAAGTCACCTGGGGAAGATAGCTGGGTAGTTCTTTATTTTTTTTTTTTAATTTTTTATTGTTGGTTGTTCAAAACATTACAAATTTCTTGATATATCAGATTTCACACTTTGATTCAAGTGGGTTATGAACTCTTATTTTTACCCCATATACAGATTGCAGAATTACATCAGTTACACATCCATTGATTTACATATTGCCATACTAGTGTCTGTTGTGTTCTGCTGCCTTTCCTATCCTCTACTATCCCCCCTCCTGGGTAGTTCTTTAAAAGAGGCAGGAAAGCAGGAAAGAGGTGACTGCAAACGGTCATACTTGCATTCAATGGAGAAGCAAGAAAAAACTAAACAGAGTCTAAAAAGAGCATAGAGGAGTATTAGGCAGGAGTCCTCTGCAACCCAGTGTGAGAGGGAACTCAGTTCTGTCATCTGGGGCTGCAATAGCAGGCAGAGAGGAGAGAGGAGCAAGAAAAGGGGGGTTGGCAGGCAGATGAGGATGTGGGAGCTCCTCAGCCATGACGGATGAACTAGCCCAGCGTGGTACAGTCCCCAGTGCCGTACAGTCCCCAGTGCCGAGTGCCACACAGTGAAAATCCCCACAGCCTGGTGCTGATAAAGGGACTACAACCCTATAAATCTTCCTTTGAGCACTGAAGTAAACCCCTGTCTGGTCCTAATTTATATTTAAATCTCTGCCCCCAGCCCTGACACAGAGTCACCTCGCAAATCCCTAGAGAGGCTTTTATTCATCATGCAGGTCTCCCCTGGCTGCCTGGGTAGGGGTCACCATTTCACGACCTTCCGACCTTCCTGGGGAATGTGAAATATCAGATCTCATTCTCCTGCAGCTCTGAACTCAGCCCCCTGTAAGCTTCGCCTGCCGGATGAGAAAGAAGGAAAGCGTTGAACTGGTTCCCTATTGGCTCGGGGTAGACAAGGCAGACTTTGCATTTGCTGTGTAAGGGCCAGCGGGAAAAGCATCTATTAAGTATCAAAGTTGGGGGCTTTGATTACCACCCAGCTAGAAGGTAATTGAATCTCCCATTCTGTCTCTTCCTCGGTTTCAATTCTATTTCCAGTAATACACAAGGGGTAGGCATGTCTTGATTTTTAGATCAGACTTTACAGTGTTAACTTTAAAAAAGATTGACACAGAGGTCAAAGGAAATAGCATTTATTTGAGAAACAAAGAATTGCAATTCTAGTACACAGAAGCAGGGTACTCAGAGCAGTGTCCCACGGGGCATGCACGGGGAGGTTTCTTTAACAATATTTCCACAAAAGTTGTTTTCAGAGGCAATTCATTAGCTGGACAGAAATTCTAAATCACAAACCTCTTCTGATTGGTTTGTTAATTAGGTTACTTCTGGCTGAGAGATGTTGAAGTCAGCGGCTGCCCGATTTCACCTATTGAAGTGTATTGGAGCAGGTTTGAGTACAATCTTCTTGAGGTCTCCCTATTCCATTTAAGAAAGACTCAGCCTCAGTGGGAATTAAAGATTTAAAAAATAAAACACAATCAAACCAGAAATCAAGTGCCTCCAAATGTCACAGAGTGTCCCAGTTACTCAAACGCAAACCACTGCCTACCTCAAGGTCCCCATGGTCCCGTTTCCTGCAAACAAAATCTAGGTTAATCAGGGAAACGCAATGGAATTCTCCTGAAAGGTGTGTGCATTCCTTAACATCCAGCTCCACAGCATCACCATCCCAGGAAGGGTGCTTTAAGGAAAGAAGAATAAAAAACCCATTTCTGGAGGGAATTTAGAGAGGCTGGAGCTCAGGTGGGAAATGGGCTTAGAGGAGAAAGGGCAAAGAATAGTCCTGCTTAAGAAGATACTGGACACCCAGTTAAATTTTAATTTCAAATGAGCAACCAAAACAAAATTTGGCATACATATATCCTTTGTAATCTTTGGGACTTATTTATACTAAAATAATATTTATATCTGATTCAAGTTTAACTGGGAATCCTGTGTTTTTTATTTGTTAAATCTGGCAAAAGTAGGAAGGAAGAATCCATCAAATGCATTCACTGTTCTGAGAGTACAGGTTGCTGTCTGAAGCAAGCACGCAGGAGGGAGAACTCCTCTGGGCAAACTCATTCTCTAGGGAGCCCGCTGTGTGGCCTCTTGCCTCTGGCCACAAGTCTATTAGGTCCTGGGCCTGTTCACTGGTTGAACAGTCCTGGGCTGGAGCTTGTCTCTGCATCTTAACAAGATCAGTGTGGCTGTGGACCCGAATCTCAGATAACATCAGCACTTGGGCAGAAGCCATCAATTTAGAAAATAATCCAAAGTTTTTGTGCTCCATGAAGAAAAGCATTAAAGAACAGAAGGTATGACTGAGTGACTAAACATTATTGAATGCCTATTGTATGTTGGGAAGGAAAGATCTAGTCTTACCCCTCAAGGAACTTCTCGGTGTGCTTGAAAACTAAACAAATGCACTTAGACCTGCATCAGGCAACTATGGAGTGGGCTAGACGTTCCCAGTATCAGCTATTGGTTTGGTTGTTTGCTTCTGCAGATTTGACCCATAAGCAGACAATAAGCCCAAATGTAATTGGCACTAACTATTTACAGCAATAGGAACATTTTTGTGCAGGTTCCCTGAGCCCCAATTCCAATAGGATAACAATGCACCAATTCCAATAGGATAACAATGCACCGATTGCTAGGTGTTGCCTGCACACACAGAAGATGTGTGTTAAAGGAAAAGAACCCTGGGATTAGGACAGGAACTCTCATTTTATATAAGACTACAAGCAAACATACCTATCCTCTCCTCTGGAGAGAGGGAAAATATTTCATTACCCTGAAATTTAAGCAAATCTCTCTGAGGAGGATCTATCTTCACCATCCAGCAATGTAGTTTGGTCCAGATGAGTCACTGTCGCCATGTTTATATACACATTTCAGAAGAGAATTCTGGAACAATTGGCCATTCATGCCTAGACATGTAGAAACACGAGTGATCTGTGTACATTTGTGTGCCAATAGCAAAATATGGCCCAACACAATGAAAGTTAATGGAAGACTTTAACCGGTATGGTTTCAAGGGGAGCTTGGTAGCAGCTCTTTTAGTTAAAGAATGATGTATCCACCACGAAGAATTTGAGGTGGTCCCTGAAGACCATGTAAATAATGTCCCCAGACTACCAGCCCATTTTACCCACTAGAGCAGGGGTCCACAAATTTTTTCTGTAAAGGGTCTGAAGATAAATGTTCCAGATTTTGCTGACTACCTGGCCTCAATCAAAACTCTTGGTTCTGCCATTGTGATATGAAAGCCACCTTTGACAATATGTAAATGAATAGTTGTGGCTGTGTTCCAATAAAACTTTATTTATAAAGAATAAGAAGTAGGCTGAACTTGTCCCATGAGATAAATTTTGTCAACTCCTGCTCTAGAACACGACAGCGAACATCCTAACAGATACAATAAGATGATCTTTTATTAGAAGTGGTAGAAGGAATTTATTCAAGTGAAAGAAACCTAGATGGAAAAACAGTGAGGGAAAAAAAAAGAGAGGAAATATTTTCATGAGGTAATGCTTGGGGTCTTTTACCACTCAACAATTTCATAATTGTTTAGGAACTTGGTAAAGTAACCATAAATTTTACAGGTATTCTGAGATTTCCCTCCTAAACGTAAGAATGAAGTCAGAATCCTACTGGAATCTTCATATTAGTCCGTGCATTCACCTCGAAGATTCTGTGGGAACAGAGCAGGCCACAGAGAGCCTTTACTGTGTGATAGGTCCTGAAATAAATGATGAATGGGACCTGGAGTCTGAGGGTCAGGGACCCGGCCCTAACACCAGGATGACACTATAACAGGGAAGGGGATGCATTCATGGGGAGTCCTGCATGTACATTCCTGAGGCAGAAGACATTTCAACTCCAGGGCTCTGTCTTGGGAAATCCAGCTCATTACAGGAGTTCGACTTTGGAACAAGACACTGTATGAAGCTGATCAACTCTTTTCTTTCCCAGTGTTTTAAGATGTGCCCAGGATTTGTTTGAATTGGGTTCAGTAAGACATCAAGCCTGGACACAACTGCCTTTAGAGAAAGGCTTATCCTGTAGTTCCCAAGAGGAGGGCACACACACACACACCATCCAAGACCACACATGGAAGTACCAGGGTCCCTCAGGAGGCAGAGAGATGGGGGAAAGCCTGGGCAAAAGCTTTCATTTTTACTTTCATGGAAGGACTCGGGGAGGCAGAGTAAGCAGCTGAGTCGGTGTAGGATTGGCTAGTTTGAACAGTTCTGGGGGGAATCTCTAAGTTATAGGACTGACCTCTAGTTGTACCTGGAGGGATTTAGGACAGAGGGTAATGGCTAGTCTATAAGAACTTAATTAAAGGGGTAAGGTATGGACTTAGGTTTGGTTAGATGGCATATCAAAGGTATGTCCTCATATAAGTTGTCTGGTATGTCTAGAAATTAGATAACTCTAGAAGGGACAGTATGTCCCCCAGGTCTGCAAAGCCCAAAGATGGCAAAACTTTATTATAATTTATTTTTTCATTTATGGAAAAATGAAAGCCATGACTAATATACCCCACCTGTGGAAAACTTTGTTATAAGTGCTTGGACCAAAGAAACTATAGCCTAAATAAAAGAGTTCTAATCTCTTGGAGAAGGCTCTGAAAGAATGGTAATCTTTGTAGAAGATTGCACCTTCACACTTGGCTGCCAGACAGCACAGGCTGTAGAGTGAGGCCCAAACTGTGGCAGTGGGAGCAGCAGAGCTTAGAGAAAACAACACAGCCGTTCACAAAGCAGGGCTGGTCAGCCTGTGTAAATGGTGTCCTCTGGGTTGTACAGTGTAGTAACGGCACAGCTGTACACAGAAGTCCAAATTGTAAGCCCCCAGGACACACAGGGAGAGGATGGCATACCAGTCAAGGTTTTTGGTTAAAGACAACAAAATCTATATTAGCTAGTTCAATCAGACCATAATTGGTCATCTCTAGGAAGGTTAGAGAGTCACACAGCTAGGAACAGAGCAAATAGAAAAAACACCCAGCTACCTCACAGAGCTCTTCTAACAAGAATTCCATTGCTATTGGCTTCTGTTGTACGGCACTGTGGTGCAAGGGACAGGACACTAGGGTCAGAAGCTCTGCCCCTGCTGCCCCAGAGAAGCCACTGATGCCTGCCATCATGCTTGACAGAAGGCCAAATTCCTAAATCGTTTGAGAAGTCCCAGATGCCAGGGAAACCTGGGAGTATAGGTCTTCACTTTCCAGTTGCATTGCTCAGAAAAGCAAACTCAAAGGGGATCAGAATCCAGGTAAAATGAGCCAATGTGCTCAGTACTCGGGGCCACAGTGAAGAGCCAGAGACGTGGAGCTCCAGAAGCAGTACCAGGGCTTAGAGGTGACTACCCTCCCAGATAAACCCTACTTTCTTCATTGTCCCCATGTCCCTGTGAGCAGGGGAACAACGATTGGCTAATCAGAAGACAGAAGCACCAAAGCCCTTTAACAGACACAGTCCCGGAACAACAAACTAAATCACACACTAAGTGCCACATATCATATTTATCACTTTAAGAATCCCACAATCCTTTTGCAAAGTGAATAACCATCCTTCTGTGTTTCTTTCATGTGAAACTGGATTTAATATATTGAACTTTCTTAAATGAAGGCACACTATCCCATAGGAGCCTTTTAAAGGAACCAAACGTCACAAATCTCATGAAAGGAGGCCATAAAAAAATCAGTTTTGATGTAACAGGGCATCACATGAGAGCGAATGGAAGCTGGCTCCTGCCCATGTCTCTACCTTCCAAAGTAAGAGCTGGAAACCATCTGTCTGGACATGGACGAAAGCAAGCCGAGTGATCCTCATACCTGGCTACGGCCACTTACTTAGTAGCTAATGCCCCTGGGGTATTGAGTGGACCACTGTAGCCCGTGGGCTCCGGCATCCACACGTGTGGCTGGATGGGAGGAACAGGTAATCAATGCTCTCATGAAAAGCAGCACAGATGGTAATTAACACCTCACACCATCCCCAACACGCAGAGCAGAACTGCTCAGGCCGCACAGAGTGGGTGTGGACTTCCTGTCCAAGCTTGGCCTCTTATTTCTTACTATTTAAAAAAAAAAAAATTTTGCCCAGAGAGCTGGAGACCAAAAGCTGAATATTATGAAAGATTTCTCTGCCGGCTCACTCAAATCTCAGCTCATAATGGAGATTGGTTCTCTTTAATAGATTCATGTACTCCTTCCCTGGTGCCTTGTCAAATAATAGCAGTCAAAGCAATAACAGAGGAGTCCACACTCCACATCTTCCACATCAAATAGGAGGAGGGGGCTTGTTTATTGCACTGTCTGGAGCAGAATCAAATTATTTATGGACCATTTAGATGCAAATATATCATTCATTTAGCAAACAGGCTGCATATGCGGGCAATTTAGCCAAACAATGGATCTATAAGGACATCCCCCCTAATCTCCAAGTATCAACTGTGTGTTTTCAGAGGGGATTTGGATTTTTCTCTGAATTGATCAAACTTGACAAGTAATTTCTACCTAATGTTTAGGCTAGCCTCTTCTCTATTCTCCATCTGTAGGTGAGAAATCCTATTTTCTGCTAGTGCGGAGATAATGCGAAAGGCTACAAATGGAGGTTCAGGAAGAAGAGGAGATATTACGCCCAAGACTACATTTGCCACAGAAAAATAAAACCATCTGAAGGATCTATTTTGTTGGGTTGCTCTGAAATTACAAAACATTTCCATTCGACACACACCCCACCCCCCAACTAACCCATTCATTTGTGCTTCCTGGGCTGTGGCTGAAGATACCTAACCTGTCTTTGCACAGAGAGCCTGAGCTTCCCCACCCACCCAGGAGAATGTTTAAATTTCTTCCAGGAATTGTAAAAGAGCCACCGGATGTTCCAGCCACTCTCAGAATCAATGAAAACTACATTAGGGAGAAAGACACCAAATTTGAAAACTCGGCTTCTCCACCTGGAGTTCATTATCAAAATGTCAGCTTGATTCAGTTGTTCTAAACAATTGGGTGAATGGGAGACAGGGAACTAATAAGCACAGCAGGTTGGAGAGGTAAAATGGAATTAGGTGGATTTTTCTGCTGTGGCCGGGAGGGAGCAGCTGAGGGGCTGTGGGGTAGTACTGCTTCTGAGATCCCCCTGTGAGCACGTACTCTGCTCTCAACACTGAAGCCTAGTGGGTTTTTGTCCTGGTGCCAGGCAGGAGGTAACTTTTAAAGAAAAAAAAAAGTTAACATTGTCCTTTGTCCCTATCCAGATGAAGAAGGGATAACCTGGCATCCGCCCATGGCCTCCTCTAAGAGTCTCAGCCCAATAGAAGCTTCCAGACACTGACCTGGTCATCGGGAAGCACTTATTGTATCCCAAAACTGTATCCCAAGTTGCCTGCTGTTTTACTGGAATGCCAACCAACATCTGGTTTCAACTCATAGTAATCGAGTTCCAGGACTAGTTTCCAAGAACAATAGGCTACTAGGCTACTAGGCGCCTTTTAAATTTCTCAAGGAAAAAAAAAATTCTTAATAGTGTCATCCAAAGAAGTTCAGGTGACCTGTGATGCAAAAATTAAAAAAAAAATTTAAAAAAAGGAAAAAGCATTTATTTGGGGGTCTTAGAATTGCTTCTTGGGGATCACAGACTTCAAATAGAAACTAGAATGAATCCTGTTAGGCAAGAGTTTACAGGGTCATTTTAAGGTGGGTAAGAAAAATAAGGCTGTTTAAGTGGGGCCTAATTCTCAGAATGACCAGTGGCTAAATTTACTTCTGTAGCTCCTGGATCCGGCACAGCTCAGCGCAGACCAGCTCCTTGTTCTTGGAAAGTTGAATATGATCCTCTGGACGTTCCTTCTCTGCAAGTAACTTTCCTCTGGCCTGTCAGTTCACAGAACGGTCACCACAGCCCAAGGTGGAGTCATTGTTGTAGACTCTCTTAGTCACAGCTGCTTTTTCTTAGTTCAACAAACTTTGTAAACGGAACTCATGTCAAATGAATAGCAATTCATCGTCATCTACCTCAGCACTAACCCAGCCACCTACACACACACACACACACACACACACACATATATACACACACACTATTCAGTTTCCCACTCTGCTCTTTCCAACTGTTAGGAAAAAAAAAAACAACAACAGAGCCTAACACCAGTTAAAATGGTTAAAAGCGGGTTTTACTGGGGAACTATTGTAATAGGGGAAAGGAGACCTCAGTAGAGAGCTGAACTCAATTCAGAATACAAGGGAAGGAGCGAGTTGGGGAGGGGGCCAGTGGGTGGAAATTTACTAAAAAAAAGAGACGTGAAGGGTAGGGGGTTCTTGCTAAGCTGACCTGACAGGATTCTTGCTCACAGCTGGCCAGCTTGATCAGGTTATCAGCTGGAGGACGAGAAATTGGACTGGATACTGAGAGTGATCAGATGTCAAGGACAAGGAATTCTCTCTACATTGACTTGGTTTTAGCAGGACTCTTGCTAAGGTTGGGTAGTGCAGACCCGACAAGGACAGCACGAAAGCCCCAGGCAGGAGCCTCTTGAGAAGACCCCTAGCGAGGTCCAGGAAAGGGTGGACCTTTAAGCAATCCAGATACCAGAACCCTTTGAGAAACCAGCCTCTACCTCAGAGCAAAGCCTGTCCAAGAAGGGGGGCGTGACCCTTGTCCTTAGAAAGACCCACAGAGCACTCCTAGGCACATACCCACCCTGCTGAGTTATTTATCTACAAATAACAGGAGAGATCTGCAGCACCAGGTGTCCCTGACTCAGTCAGGCTAGGTGAGGACCCATAGCAACCCCCTAACAACCACCAATCAGCATGAGACAGGAAAAATACCTGGGATGCCAGATGACCCTCCCAGTAGTTTATGGTGGTTGATAACATGTTGGGCAACCATGAGTTCAGCACGTACGCCCCTCGTGGCCTAAACCAATCAGTTCAAAGAAATCCCCCTCTTGTACTAACCAATCACCCCTACCCAACTTGTTCCCTCCAGTGAATGTGCTAATCATGTTTTAGAGTTGTTTTATGATTTTCCCACGGTGTGTGATGATTTGCTAAGAGATGCTATGATGTATGTGAAGTCCCTGCCTTTCCCAAAGAGTGTATAAAACTGCTGCAAACCCTGGGCTGGGGGCCTCTCAGAGTCCCCAGTTGCTGTGTGCGCGTGGAGGACCGAGCTAGCTCTCAATAAACACCTCTTTGCTACTTACATCGATATTGGTCTCTGGTGGTCTTTTGGGGGTCCCGAATTCGAGCATAACACCTTCTGCTTCATTAGCCTCTAATGTCCCTGCTTTCTGAGTTCCAGCTTCATCCCTCGAAACTCCACTGCCTCAGCCCTTTCAAGGTCACAGCGGGACTGAGGGTGAAGCTCAGTGTAAGAGCACATGCTTAGTGTGCACGAGGGCCTAGGTTCGATCCCCAGCCCGTTGGAGTAAGGAGGAATAAAAAGATCACGAGCTACTGCCTTATCCTACATTCGGTGGCTCAGTGTTCATTTTACTCAGTCTTTGCCACACCTGATGTTGCAGATGCTCACGGATTTCCAGGGAAGCCTGAGCACTACACAGAGATGCCCACTGGGCTCACAAACTCAAGAGACCTGAAGTTGACATTTGCATCTGGCATCCCCAGGGACTCTCCCATCTTGAGCTCCCCGCCTCTGGTAAGGCAGCACTTTCCTCTCTGTGGGGAGCTAGAACCCCAGAGGCATCCTAATCCCTTCCTTTTCCCCACCTCTCCTTTCCAGACACCTGGGCATCCCCTTGATTCTTCCTCCTCATCTCTGCTCCTCCAAGATGCGTCCCACTATTTAGAAGAAATCACATCACACATGGAAGAATGTCTCCAGGTCCTCGAGTGGCCACCTGAGACCCCCCTGCAGTCCTCCCCTTCATGATGATTTTCGTGTGGGTGACAATACCTGGCCGCCTCAGTGCATTGTAATTTCTGGAACCATGAGAGTACATTTGTTGTTATGATCATTTTTTATTTTTTGTAAACCTCATTTCAGATGGGGTTGATAAGCGTTGCCCTCTCTTTTAAGTCGCATTTAATCTTTTCTTCCAGGCCTGCTGTTCCCTTACACATTCTTACCAAATCATCTCTGCTCCCTGACACTAATCCCTGTATCCTCGACTTCTTGCCTGTCAGTCCTCCCTTTGTACAGTTGAGAGATTATCTTTATACAGCACACAACACACCAGTCACTCCCTTCCCACAGAAATCTTCAGTGGCTCCCCACCGCCTCATGAGGCAACTCTTGAGTGTGATGTGTGAAGCCACTGCAATGGTCCCCTATTGTCCCCCAAGCCTCTATGGGTCTACCACACACTCTGTGCTTCCATAGGAAGCCAGAATACGCTTCCCCAAATAGGAAGGATGGCTGAGCTGAAGGCCATTATGAGGAAGCAGAGGCAGGAATGCTCGCTGCCCTCCAGCCAGTTTGCCTAAAAGCAGGGCATTGATTTATAAAGACAAAGCCACCCCCCTCCCCCATTTCTATTGCTGAAGATGACCTTGGACCCTTATTGGCCTTGAGATGGTGCAGAGGAATCTACTTTAACAAGTTCTACCAACTAGCCTTTATCTGCCCACACCTTGCCACTCCTGTATAATCAAGTCCTTTTCCTGTCTTGTGGCGCCTCTAAAAATGTACTACTCTCTTGTTGAAGGTGCTACATTAGGTGGAATTCAAACCACCTCTTTAAGAACTGCTCATCTCTGGGTGTCTCCTGCGTATATATATGAAATGCATGTGTTAATAAGCTCATTCGTTTCTCTCTTGTTGATCTGTCTTTTGTTACAGAGGTTCCTTCCAGCCAAGAAATTACGAAGGCTGAAGAAAAGACGGTTTTTCTTCCCCTACCCTTCAGTAACTGGGACTCACTGCTCTGGACTTTGGCTTGCATTGTTCCCTGAACTTGGGCTCCTTTTCTCTCCTAGCAGATTGATACTAGCCTTCAAGTCTCTGTTTGTAGGGGCCAGTTCACAGAGAAAGCTTCCTGACCCCAGTTTCTTCCCTGCATGCCCCCTGAGTGCCTTTCTGAGCCCCATTAGAGTGCCAATCCTTCCTCCTTGCACAGGAACACTGCTGTCTGTCTACATACCTCTGTCCCTATCAGGTGCCAGTCCCCCAAGCTGGGACTATCTGGCCTTTCTTTGCATCCCTCTTACTAGCTAGCCCTTTGATATGGTGGGTGCTCAAGAACTGCTTACTTCATTAAGAAGCTAAGAGTCAACATATTTCTGGAGAAAGGCGAGGGAAGACAATGGAGGGCAGACAAAGCTTCTGTCTCGACAGCCCTCTTAATGGAACTAAATTCAGGGATTAGGGCTCCCCCAGGAAAGGTCTCAGACATTTCCATCCCATTATTTTAATTGAAATTAAAAACACACATCAATAAAGCAATGAGAAGTAAATGCAGTGCTTTCTTAAAAGGCTATAGTACAATGCCCACTTGTGGAGACTTCTGGAACTCTGCCCCAAGTGGCCCCTCCACCCCCCTCTCCACCCTGGGAGTTCTTCCCACTGGCACCGATACAGGTAGGGAACACTACTGCCAGAGTCCTTCCAGCTGCTTACTCAGTGGAGGCTTGCAGCCTGTGTCAGCCCTAGCCACCATGACACTAGAGCTCTGCACTGCCATCAGCCCCTTTGGGGGCCTCTTTGGTCCCTTGGATCCTGCCCTGTGCACATCCCAGCCTCCTCTCTCCTCCGTGTTCATCGCGCTGTCTGCCTGGCCCACTCCACTCCTCCCTTCCCCTCACCCTCTGTTCTTTTTCAACTCTGACCATCCTGCAGGCCTGGGACTTGCCTAGCATCCTCTCTCTTCAGGATTTCATGCTCTTCCTCTGCTTGCAATGCTCTTTCTCTAAGTCAGCCCACTGGCTGCCATTGATCTGGATAATTCCCTCTCCTCTTCCTGCCTCAGGGAGGCCTTTCCTGACACAGCAGAGTCTAAGGCTCCTGCTCAGTTAATCCTTCTGTGAGCTGCCTGCATCCTTGGCCATGCCGAGTAGCTTTGTTTTGGTGGTTGTTGCTTGTTTGTTTGGGGTGCTTGTTTGGCTATACCATAATTTCATTGGTTATATTTGTTTGGTGCAATGATTTTGAGACAGGAGAGAAGAAATAAAAGATAGGTTAGAAAAGAGGTAAGAGGAATGCTTTGGTCAGCTCTTACACTGCTGTGACTAAAAGCACCCGACCAGCGCAACTGTAGAGGAGGAAGAGTTTATTTGAGGGCTCTCGGTTTCCAAGGTCTCAATCCACAGAAGGCTGGCTCCATTCTTCGGAGCTCAAGGTGAGTCCGGACATCAAGGCGGAAGAGTGTGGCAGAGGGAAGCAACTCACATGATGATTAGAAAACACACACACACACACACATACAGAGAGAGAGAGAGAGAGAGAGAGAGTCCACATTCCAGGTATAAAATATGCACCCCAAAGGCACTCCCCAATTCCCACCTCCTCCAGCCACACCCCACCACTTCAGTTACCACTCAGTTAATCCCTATAAGGGGATTAATCACTGATTGGGTTAAGACTCTCAGAGCCCAATCATTTCTCCTCTGAACCTTCTTGCACTGTCTCACATTTGAGCTTTTGGGGGACACCTCACATCCAAACCATGGCAAGGAAACTAGAACTTCAACCTAAAGGGCTTCTGTTAAAATTCTGCATACCTTCCCTCCCCAGGACAGTTCTCTCTCCCAGGCCTTTCACTCCTAACTTTCTGGGAAATCTATAAATCTTCACTCATAATCTTAAAGTTACTGGAAATTCACTCACTGGTGGAAATTGCTCTGTGCACTGTTAGCACACACACTTGTGTTGTTGTAACAAAACACTTGAGCTGTGCATGCAGCTGGCTCTCTTTCCATTTTTCTGCCATTGTGAAGCAGTCAGGAGGCCCTTGTCGGCATGTCAGCCCCATGCTGCTCAGACCCTCTAGTCACTGAACCTGAGACAAATAAACCTCTGGATTTTATAAAGTACTTCTATGGTTTGGATATGAAGCATCCCTCAAAAGCTCATGTGTTAAAGATTTGGTCCCTCCTACAGCTACATGCAGAGGTGACACTTTGGGAAAGTAATTGGATCATGAGGGCTTTAACCTTCTCAGTGGATTAATCCACTGATGGATTCATAGTGTGGTAGCATTATTGGGAGATGGTAGAAGTTTTAGGGGGTAGAGCCTAGTTGGAGGAAGTGGGCATGACCTTGGGGACTATGTCTTGTCCCTAGCACTTTCCCCCCTCCCCTGCTTCCTAGCTACCATGAGCTGAGCTGCTTTCTTCTACCACACCCTCCTGCCATGATGTTCTGCCTCACCTCAGGCCCAGTGCAAAGGAGACAGTTGAGCATGGACTGAAACTTCTGAAATCATGAACCAAAATAAATCTTTTCTCCTTTAAATTGCTTTACTCAGGTATTTTGTCACAGCAATGAAAAACTGACTAATATAAGCACCCAGCTTCAAGTATTTTGTTAAAACCACTCAAGATAGACTAAGACTGGACTATAATTACTTAAATGAAAATGACTAAAAGTAATTATAATCCATGAGGTCCAGATTACAAATTTCTGTAGCTTCACTACTGTGTGAATAAATTATATATTCCTTTAAAAAACAGCTGTACCACAGAATGGCAAAGATTTTTATTGTCAAACAAGCTATCTGTGTTAGTTTCTTGACTTTCGTCATTTTCTTGGTATTGGTCAGTTTTCTGTCAATGTGACCAACATACCTGACAAAAACAACTTAGAAGAGGAAAAGTTTATGGCAGCTCATGGTTTCAGAAATGTAGTCCATAGTTGGCCAACTCCATTGCTCTGAGCCCAAGGTGAGGCAGGACATCATGGCAGAAGGGTGTGGCAGAGGAAGCTGCTCAGCTCATGGTAGCTAGGAATCAGGGGAGGGAGGAAGGTGCTGGGGACAAGATACTGTCACCAAAGTCATGCCCACTTCCTTCAACTAGGTGGCCAAGAAACACAGAGAGGAGGGAAGGGGCCACAGGGAAGGTGACTACTTTTAGGGTACACCCCCAGTGACCCATCCCCTCCAGCCATGCCCCCACCTGCCTATAGTCACCACCCAATTAATCCATTAAAACTGGAATGGATTTATTAGGTTACAACTCTTGTAATCTAACTGCTCCGCTTCTGAGCATTCCTGAATTGACAAAGGAGATTTTGAGGGACACCTCATATCTAGACCATAATATTCCTTAATAATGTTTATAGCAGAAAAGGCAGAAGTTTTACTTTCTGTTCAACTTTGCATTTTTGCTATTTAACTTGCTGTGGTAGTGAATTTTGAGAGGATGATAAAATTTAAATCAGATCGATTTTATTGACATCAAATTTTATCAGTTTGTTGTTCAAATAAAAAGACACTGGGAAAAAAAATGATTAAAAGATATTTACAACTTGGTTTTGAAAGATCAGTTTTAGTGCCAGTGGAAATTCAGTGATCTCCATATAAATTCTCTAGATATTGCTACTGGCAATATCTACTCCAACAAGCTTTTAAATTTTTAATATTCTAGGTCTTAAACATATCGAAAAACATTTTTATGAATCATATAAAATGTGGAAATTTATTTGGAAATAAATGCATTTCTGAAAAGTAATCAGTCCTTGAAAAAATATACCTTTTTAATGTTATTAAAGTAACCATACCGGTAATAAGCATCCAGGGAACTCAGGATCAGTCAGACGGAAGACCCACGGGGCAAGGCATGAGGAGTACGCGGAGGGCACCCTCTCTCTGCACATTACCTTTCTGACACCTTGATGTGCTCAACAACCCTGAAGCTCCTGTGGTAACTTGTTTCGTGTTTGTCATCCCGAATCTGTATCACTGTACCATAGGGTCCTCAGGGCCCAGCACTGGGTCTGGCATGCCACGGAAAATCAATAACTATTTGCTGGATCTAAATGAGTGGCCTGGTTGGTCTGCATATTTCATGTGAGAGTCTACTACATGTCAGACATTGTCCCCAAAGGGTTGGGGGAACAGCCTGACCAAGGTGGACAGAATCCCGGCTGTCAAGGATCTTAGAGGCCAATGGGAAGAGACACATTTCTAAAAGACATGAATATATATATATATAGGAATAGTGATGTTGAAATCTTTCCTTCTTCCTTAACCAGTTCAGGTTGCCAAAGTTATACAAGATCCAACTCCCTCGAAGCCCTGATCAAAGTGAGGATGATTTTGGTGGGGAAGAAGGGACAGTAATAATGGGCTTTGGGTTGACATGTGATATCTGCCACTTCTTCTATCTTCTATCCATTCCTGTGTCTACACCACATTTCCATCTCAGGTTCTCTCAGATTAGAGTTATTCACAAATGGCTCACTTTCCTTTGGGGAACAGGAAGGCAGGAACCCTGAGCACAGCTCAGCACACAGAAGGAGCTCAATAAACACTTACCACTTTCAATAAAGGTGAATTTTAAGGTGAACTACAGAGAAATAGAGCAAAGAGCAACTTGACTTCTGCATGCTCTGGAAACAGACAATTCCACGTGATTCAGCTCTGGGTCTTTCCATTAGTATCCATTAGTATCCTAAATCTGGGTCCCTGTCAGCAGATTTAGGGACTAGCTACAGTGACACCAGTCTAAAGCCCATTCTGTTATCACTCATCTATCCTACCTCTTTGGTTCACTGAACATCCTTTCCATGCCTAACCCCACACCCATTGTCAATATTGGTAACAGCCTCTTCTGGGCATCACCAGGAGCATGGCCCCTCCTCTAGCAGAATTTGGCTCCCACAAGCCATCACCATTTCTATCCATGTCAGAGCTAAGCCAGGTGAACTGGGGGTGCACAGAATATCAGTCAAGGCAGGAACATCTTGAAAGCCTGGGTTAAAAGTAGGACGTTTCAAAGGTGTGGCATCAAGGGGTCCTATTCCTCTGCCTCAGGAAGTGCCAGAGAGAAAGAGAGAGAGAGAAAAGAGTGAAAATTGCAGTACTGTAGGTGGTTGGGGGAAGATGGGAGAGGAGGAGGAGGGCGGATTAAGGAGGAGCAGAATCAGGCCCGCAGAGAATAAGGCCAGATCTTTGCTTCTCCAGCTTCAGGGTGCCCAGAATCATCTGGGATCTTATTTAAATGCAGGTTCTGATTCTGTGGGGATGGTTAAGGCCTCATATCCTGCACTTCTGACAATCCCCCAGGTGATGCCTGTGCCTCTGGGCCTCAGACTACACACTGTGCAATAAAGAAAGAGATGCCAAGGTCGCCTCTGTTCTGGGATGGGAAGTAGGTAGTCACACTGACTTGCAGGTGCAGGAAAAGGAAATCTTGATTTGGGTTAGCCATTTGCCTGGATAAAATGGAAGATCTTAGTACTATGTAATACAGAACAAATGACCACACCAACACCACCACACTAACACTGAATCCTCGTTTGCTACTGCTGAGCACCAAGTTGCTATTTTATTTGCAAAGCACTATCTGTGAGTGCTGTCACTACTCCCACTTTACAGCTAAGAAAACTGAAGAGAAGGGAGGCCTCTGTGTTTTGCCCAAAGTCCCTTAACCTGAAATGGCCAAATTAGATTTTGAATGCAATAGGCCCAACCAAGGACTGTGGTTTTGTTGTCATTCTGTCGTGGCCAGGTGACTTGAGTTTTAATGAAAACCATATCACTTCCTGGCTGTGTTCTCTTGAGTCTGCAAGTGAGCACTCAGAAATAGTGTCTGTGATTATTATTATCATAATTAGTATCACTAAATGAAAATTTCAAGCATTGAGACCATGAGGGAGGATGCCTGTACGGTTTAGAAAGAGGAAGGAGGAAAGGTCAATGGGATGCTTCTGATCTCCTGGCCAGAATTTAACCTTTGCCCACTCGAAGTCCTGAACCAAGAAGCATCATCCCATTCTTGCCCTCCATCAGTTCACCCCTCCACCCAAAGCATCGGATACTCAATAGGGAAGGAGCATGAGGGCAAAAGTTGAACTAGACCTTGGAGTCATCATTTCTGTCACCAGCAACTGCAAGACGGGACACATTTCTGTTGTAGAAAGAGGACCAGAGATGCATGGTCAGCAACTTGGTTGCTGCTCAGATCACCCAGGAAAACACGGGCAAGATTCTGGATCTCAGGTGGCAGGGGACTAGGAAGGACCTTGAAGCTGCCACAGGACTAGGAAAAGGGTGAGGAGAGTGAGGCTTTGGGTACAAATGCAAGGTGGTACTGAAAACTCAGTAATCAAGATGAGTAATATTTTGGTGCAAAATTTCACTAAGTTCCCTCTAAAATTAATTGATTGAAATCCTAATCCTCGGGGTGATGGTATCAGGAGGTGGGAATTTAAGAGATGAAATCATGAAGGTGGTGCCCTCATGAGTAGTATGAGTGACCTTACAAAAGAGACAAAGAGTCCTCCTTTGCCCCCATCTGCCACATGTAGACCAAGTGAGAAGACGGCAGTCAATGAGAAATGGGCTCTCAGCAAACATCAAATTCACCATCACCTTGACCTTAGACTTCTTGGCCTTCAGAACCATGAGAAATAAGTTTTTGTTGTTTATAAACCACCAGTCTAAGATATTTTGTTATAGCTGCCCAAACACACTGGCATAATATATTTTAAAAATGAAAATTGATGCAAAATCTTAAAAACCAACAATGAATAAAGTATCAAAACTTTATATTTTAAAGAACACACCTGACCTAGCACTTTTCACAACCCTGGGTGCAAGTTCTTCATTCATTTTACCTGGTCCCAACCTTGATTAGCCAAGAATGAACAAGAGATTTTGTCCCCAATGTGCATGTGCAGGGACAAAAAGAGGAAGTACAGTTTCAACCCTTCAGGAACTTGAAGGTTTACCCTAGGGAGAGGTCACAAGAATATAATTGCTTGCTGAGCCATGGGGCATCAGAACAGTATTTATGGAAATTAAAATGGAAGTATGAATCAAAAACCTTTCAAAACATGCATGCACTTTAATTCAGCAATTCAGTGACTGAATGCAATGGGTTTGTGAGTGCAGGAGCTAAAGGAGCAGAGAGAAGTTTATTACTTGCAGCAAATAAGGTGAGCACTGGAGTTAATTTGCAAAGCAAAGTTCTCCCCAAAGAAAGCAAGCTTTCACTGGGAAGATTTATATAAATAAAGAAATATAAGTATAAAAATCATTTTATTTATATGAATGTACATAATTTATTAAAAATATTATTTTATTTATATAATTTTTTACATAAAAATACATATGCGTCTCCATCTGTACAGGGAAGATCATCACATGTAGAGGTCAGCACATTTCTGAGCATGGTCAGTTAGGGGTCTTAAACACTTGTTCAAAAAAATGGATGACAGATGCTGCTGTTGACATCTTGGAAGGAAGCTACTTAAAGTAGGCCTGTGAGTGTGAGGAGAATTTGAGCTGTGGTAGCATTTAGGTAAGAGAAAAAAAAAATGGATGACAGAAACATAGCTGGGCAGAAAATTCAGTGTGATCTTGAGCAAAATATAATACAGGGCACCTAAAAATAGCGAATTAGAGTGACTTGGTGATTTTGCCTGGTTCTTGTAAGTTTTTCCAAAGAACCTTTTTCCAAAGAACAATTGCTTAAAAGGATAGCAGCTTTCCCTCCATAAGTATAAAGTGCTAACCTTTAAAAGTGCCTGTCTTGCCCAGCGGTGGACAATTCCACTTCCAAGAATTTATCTTAAGGAAATAATAATAGATACGTGCAAAGGTATTTAATATTGCATAGTTCATATGAGAGGAATATTGGAAGCCACTTAAATGACTAAAAGTAATTGCTTTTTTAAACAATAACAAAATACCCTTGTGTGTTAGTCAGCTTTGTGTCCCAGTGACCAAAATACCTATAAGAACTTAGAGGTAGGGAAAGTTTATTTGGAGTTCATGGTTTCAGAAGTCTCAGTCCATACAGACCCTTGCTGTGAGCCCAAGGTAAGTGAGAACGCCATGGCCAAAGGAGAGTGTTGAGGAAAGCAGTCTACCTGGTGGTGGCCACGAAGCAGAAAGAGGAAGAGAGGGAGAAGGGGCCACAGGGGAGATGCACCCTTCCAGGGCAAGCCCACAGTGACCCACCTTCTCCAGCCATCTCCTACAGTCACCACCCAGCCAGTCCACTCAAACTAGGATGGACTGGTTACGTGCAACTCTCGCCATCCAGCCATCTCACCTCCGAACATTTCTGCATTAGCACAGGAGCTTTCAGGGGACTCCCCACATTCAAACCATGACACCATGTGTAACGTTCTGTTCTGTCATTCAAAACTGTGCTGTCGAAAAATTGTTAATAACATGAGAAAAAGCTCATGACACATTGTAAAGTGAAGAGAGTAACAATATCTATCTGGAACTATGGCTGAAGGGTGAAAAACGATTATCTTGGGGTCAATGGCATTATTATGGGGGTTTTATGTCATATTGTACCACCGACATTTTCTAAAATCAATGGCTTGTGAAATCAGATGTTAGCAGGCTGTAATGTTTAAGAAACAAGGGAAGGTCCTATTTACAGACCTCTTGTGTTCTGAGAGGACGGAGGTGTAGCAAGGGTGGCCCTAGAAGAGGGACAGAAGAACAGCCTGCCGGGAAAGGCAAGGGGCACGAACAGTGGGGGTGGCCAGGGTGGCTGGAGCTGAAGGACAGAGGGTCCCAGGGGCAGAGAAAAGGTTCTTGGAGCTCAAAGTGAGAAACAGCTGATCATGCAACTGCCAATTCCAGAAAACCCTGATAATCCTGAATCCTGTGAGAAGGATCCGGTGACCTGTTCCTTCAGGGGGTGGAAGGAGCAACAGGCATAATTTAGAGGCCATGATGAAAGTTCCAGCAGCTCCTCTGATTAAAACCGCAAATCCACAGCTCTCTACCTAATCCCTTGGTGAAAAGGGAAGATTAGCACAAGTCGCAGCCCTGATAACTCCTTCCATCTCTTTAAGTTGCCTGTAAAATTTCAGGCATCTCCCTGGAGACTCCACGCTGGGCTATCGCCATTGCTCTCCCACTAATTGGAAAACTATAATAAGAAAGTAAACATCGCTGATTCTGTAATAACCTGAATAATGGAGCAGCCTGCCTTGTGCTCCTGATTACTCTATCCGTTTACTAAATATACTTGCAGGATTTGAAAGGATGAATGATGGGGGCTATTGTAAGCCCTTGATGTCACTGCATTTTTCATTATATTAAAACAATAACATCTGCATTGAGAGAGATCATTTGTCCTGAAAAACCTTTGGACTCCTGTGGGCTGGGATAGAGGCTTTGCAAATTTGAATGACTCCCTTTGGGGACATAAAGACATCCAGCTTGCTTTGCCCACAATGGAATCATTAAACCACAGCAGGAGAAAGAGGCTGCAGGAACACAGGTGCCTGGGTAAGGCTATTGCTTCTTCCTCGCTTTTGTTCCACACCATTTCACATCTGGCATCCGCTGGATCTTAGGAGGCCATCGCTGTGTGAGGCAGAGGAGGCCAGGCAGAGTTCACGGGGGAGGGAAGGCCTGGAGCCCTTCTATGCAGAATGAACGAAGTGGAGCCCAGCTCTGCTCTGCCCAGCCACTGCCTCCCTGGCTTCCAAACTGGCCCTGGGGTCTGGAGAACAGTGCTGCTGGCCGCAGACTGCCCTGCAGCATCTGGGGAAGACTCAGCCACTCACCACCAAGCCACAGAAGAACTTGCAGAGAAGATGAAATAAAAGAGATGTCATATATGCCCAGCCCTGGGTGGCCCTTATCAGTCAAATCACAGTGGGATCCAAAGACTTCTAATACAGAATCCATTGATTTCCTAACTGATGCTTTCCCAGGATTTTTTTTTTTTCCTAAGCCTCTCTGGTTTTTATTGCTGGTTTCTGTAGTGTTAGTGAGGCATGGGTATGAGACAGGCGTGTGCAAAATACTTTATCGGGATGTGTCCCCAGTTCCATCATTATATCTTGTTTTTATTTTTTTTCTTGCATTAACTGAAAAAGTATTAAAACATTCTAGGGTATTAAAAGAGTGGACAGCATTAGTGGAAATATAAGAGGGTGATATGTTTTTTAACGGATCAGATATAACATACTCAGGGAAGGCATTAATGAAATTTTAATGAGAAGTCAGCTTGCAATAATTTTATAAGTAATGATTCCCTTCATTCCAAAAACTGTCCAAACAAGTGTCACCACAGTGACGCACATGGTTAGCAGAGGCATGTATTACTAGGAAAAGCAGTCCACAAATAGACCCAGATGGCTATTTTTGCACGAGAGTATCAGGAATACTAACTGGTGAAGCTGTCTACACTTTACACAAAGGAATTAAATTTTTCTTAATGGGCTTCTAGTTTGGGACAAAATTACAGGTGAAGCAAAAAAGAACACTTCTGATAAATGCAGAGCAACTTTCCTTGGCATGGCACAGGATTCTGTGGATGGCACCTTTACCTGGAGTAAGCCCTGGGCAACACTTGACAGCAGAGAATCTTCAGGCCCTGGGGTTAACTAGGTGCCACCTGGGAAGAAAGGCGGGGGAGGGTATTGCAAGGCACAAGAGAGGGAGTGCTGAAGGACAAAGCATAACAGGGAGGGAAGAAAAGGAGGCACTGGATACACTGTATGGTGGCCCTTGACATTATTTTTCCTTTGGCTTAATCTCCATGACCATACTGTTTTGTAAAACCCTGTACACAAAATTTCTAGGAAGATATTTTCCAAATGTATCTCAATTCTCTTTTATATCATAAGAATATCCCAGACTTATTAGAATAGTCTCTCTCAATTTTTAATACAAGTGAATTACGTGGGAATCTTTTTAGAATTCTGATTTGGTCCTCTTGGGTTGGGGCCTGAAATTCCTGCATCTTTTTTTTTTCTTTCTTTCTCTTCATATTTTATATATATATATTAGATGTTGATGGACCTTTATTTTATTCATTTATTTTTATGTGGTGCTGAGAACCAAACCCAATGCCTCACACATACTAGGCAGGTACTCTACCACTAAGCCAAAACCCCGGCCCCATCCTGCATCTCTTAACAAGTTCATCTATCAGTGTTGTAATCCCCTGGCCCACGGACAGCACTTTGAAGAGCAATGTTGCACAGGGTGAGTTTTTATAGGTGCATGGTGTGTAGTGCTTACCCCTCATTACAAACTGCTCAGGTAGTGTTACTTTCTCCCCTTTAGTAGGAAAGGAGACACAGGGGTTCTGTAATTAGCTTAGTATCATAGCCAATAAGGGATAGATAGAGCCAGGATTTGATCTCAGGCAGTTGGCTGCCAGAGTGTGGGTCTCTTTGATAGCTAACTTTAAAAATTCAGGTTTAATTCTTACAAATACAATTGGTCATGCGCCCCCCTATCCCACTATGAAGTCATGTACACAGGTTCAACTTTCTGCTCACAGACATTTCTTAGCAAAATTTACCAAGCAACTATATTCAAAGAACAGACCCTATTGGAAATGTCACCGAAAGCTGGGTCCTTATCTCTGATGCCAATTTAATAAGGAGGACTCGGTTGTGAGAAAAAAGAAAGGAAAAAGAAGCTTTATTGCTTTGCTAGCAAAGGAGAAGCACAGGGGACTCCTGTCCCAGCGGCTGTGATTCTCCTCATCCTGGGAGAACCCAGGGCTTTTCAAGAAGCTATTCAAAGGCTACAGCCCAGGTGCTCCCTGTGCTGGGGGTTGTGATTCACTTGTTAATTTGGGAGCCAGGAATACTTTAGATCTTCTGATGGCATCCCCTTCCTGTGATGGGTGTGTGCTCAAGGACAGAGAACTGGCCTAAAATGGGGAAAAACATTAATCTTGTCTCCCTAAACCTGTTAGGGAGGGGGAGAGGGAGAAGAGAGAGAAAAAAACATGTCCCTTTTAAAATAAGCCTCAGAGCAGAGCCACAAGGGCTATGTACTCAAAGCACCAGGCAGATCACTGTTAGAGAAGGAGCTCACAGGTCTGGGGAGAGGGGTGCAGAAGAATAGAAACACAGGTAAACCAACAGTTCTACTGAAATGCGTCCCACTCTGGGACCACAGAATGCATTAGATACACTTGCATTTCAAACACAGATAGGGTTAGGTAAATCTTCCTTAAGTGGAAGGAAAGGGAAGACAAGAAGAGCTAAGCCTCCCCCACCCCATCGCCCACTACATGTTTGACTTTGGACACATGTGGCCTCATTGAATCCTCAAGTCAACCTGAAGTGCAGTAACATTATCCCTGCTTTAAAGCTAGATCAGACTCTGTCCAAGGTCGCAGAGCTAGCCAGGTAGAAGTTGGCCTTTCTCCAAGGCTGGTTTTTTTCTCCTACATCACTGTTGCAGCAATTGATTGCTTCAAAACTACCCCCAAAACCTAGCAGCATAAGATGACACCCATTTATACTCAAGATTCTTAGGTCAGGAATTCAGGCCACAGTGGGGTATGTTTCTGCTTCATGATGTCTAGGGCGTTGGCTAGGATGACTCGAAGATGGATAGGGGACGCTTGGCTGAGGGATGGGGACATGAGAGTTGAGGTAGGAGGATCCACTCCTCAGGGGGCTTCCTCACTCAGTCTGGTGACTGGGTTGGGAAGGTTTAAGGATGAATTAGTTCAACTAGGTCTGTCACTTGGAGTGCCTTCATGTGGCCTCTCTAGCAGGGAGTCTCAGGTAGCCAGACTTTACATATAGAGTCCTAGGAACTACACAAGTGAGATGAAGATGACTGACACATAGCTTCATTTCACCTCACTCTACTGATATATTGCTGGTCACAGAGCACCCTCAGATTCAAGGTTGGAACATAAACCCTATCTGTCGATGAGATACGTGCCAAAGAACTTGTGACCATGTTTTAAAGCACAAGCACCTTCGCCCAGATGAACCAACCTCATTGGTAGCCCTTGCCTCTTGGAGCCACACAGAAGCCTTTGAGTAACTCAGCCCAGGGTAATGAGGACATCAAATAGCACAGCATGTGTCTCCTTGGACCTCATCCAAGAGAGAGTTACGGAGTGACTGGGAGATGAGCTCACCTCTAATCCCCCCTGTGGGAGGACATGTTCACAACAAATCACAAAACTGACACTGACTGATTCTCCCATTAACACCCAGCACTCCATTGGAATGCTAATGCAGGAGATATTGCCAATGATCAAAGATTGCTTCTGACCCATTCACCTCCGTTTGTTGTTTGGTACTAGAGACTGAACCCAGGATCCCACACTTGCTAAGCACACACCATCCCTGAGCTACATCCCAGACCCTTTCCACATCTCTCTTGGATCTAACCCCACACTACAGGCAGCAGCTGAACCTAGATCAGGAAGTGTGGAAGGCCGCCATGTCATGTGACCAGTGTTTTCCCTCTCCCGATCTGTTGAGGCTCCGTTGGTCATCTCCCTGATGATCTGGCTACTCTTAAGTTGCTGAAGACAGTAGCCCCAATCTTGAGGGTAGAAATAATGCAACCAAATGTGTCTTCATGCATAGGGGTGCCTTCCTGCAGCCCCATGGGTGGAGCTATGCTCACCTGTTCCTTTGTGATACTACCCCTTGCCCTGTTTGGGATAGAATGTTCCATGGAAATGCCCTTTGAGTGTCCCCTTCTCTTACTCTGCCCTTGAATGTGGCCTTCCTAGATGTCAGTCAACCTGCTGACAGCAGACATCATGAAGCTAGACTCAGCCCCTTGAAACCTGACCCCTTGCCTCATTTGAATGGCTTTTCCTCAATAAAAGGGGTCAACATGTGCCGCAGTCTGGCTGGGCACAAATCACTAGCCACTGAAGCAGGAACAAACTTTATTTTTAAACTGCAGGAAAACACTTCACACAGCTCCCGGGGAATCGTCCTGAAGGCCACGAGGCTTATCCAGGAACCCCCAGCCGGAAATATCTCTCCCGGAAAATCCCTCCTCCTGCACTTCCCCAACCAATGGGAACTCTCGGGGAATCCCCGGAAATCCCCACGAGAACTCCAAAATAGTGCGAGAACTCAAAAGTTGCGGCAGAGGCGGATAGTAATGCCTCGCCTGTCAATCAATACTGTTGGCAAAATGCCAGGGGCCATACAGACTCAGCCGTGGCTCTCAGCAAACATGCGCTTGCTCTCTCTCTCTTTCTGTGGACTCTTAAGGTCAGAGGAACCGTCACAGCACCCCCAAAGAAAAAGGTATTTCTGTCTCTGTGTGGTTATTTCTCGAAGACCAGTTCCCCTGAAGTGACCCCTGAGTGTTTTAGTCACATGCAATGCAACAAGGAAGGATGGAATGGTAGCTTCCAAAATCAGGCTCACTTAAGCCAGTATCCCAAAGAAGGCCTTGTTTTCCAGGGCACACCTTCTGTGGGGACCTGGCCTCCAATAAGGAGGCTCTCTCAACCTGCACTTAGGTTAGAGTCTCTTTCCACCCTACCTCAGGACTTCATGTCACAAACCTCTTACCTTCCAGAGCCTGACAAGGAACCAGAGGAAACCATTCACCATTCAATGTGGCTGACAGGTGAGAACGCAGATAATAACTGATGGAGAATTGATTAGGCAGGAAACCATTTAATCAATGTGAGCAGGCGCTGCAGACCACTCATATTGAGCTCAATCAGAAACAATCAGTGTGTGAGAAATGCCTCCTGTACTAGTTCTCAAAAATTTGCAGCTTCCCCCAACCCCCGCCACTCAGCATGGATTTATTTGGGTTTCAATTTAACAATGTCTCCTCTAATGTTCAGGGCTTCCAACCCACGGACTGACGGACTGACTTCTTTCCTTCCTTTCTTACCTGCCAATATTTACTTGACAATCTAGGTTCTAGGGAAATATCAGTGAACAAAACAGACAAGAAACCCCTGTCCAGCTTTCATTCCAGTTGGGCAAAGACAAGACCAGTAAGTAGAATAAACGAGTAATTTTCACAGTAGTTAAATGTGGCAAATGTTTTGGGAAAAACTAGGACTGGGTAAGATTACAAGCGTTGGTGGGATGGTGAAGTTTTAAATTGAGTGGTGAGGGAGGAAATCACTGTGAAGATGGTATTTGAGCAAAGAAGTGAAGCAAGTGAGGGGGTTACCTGTGGTGCTGTTTAAGAAAAATGCATGGTGGGCAGAGACAGCACAGCCTTCTTCTGGGAGGAGGTACCCAGCAGGATGGTTGAATAGCAAGGAGACCAGTGTCACCAGGCAGATGGAGCCAGGAGAAGAGTCAAAGATGAGGTCACATGAAGGACCTCATTATGGATTTTGACTTTTATCCTAGGATAAATGGTGTGTGTGTGTGTGTGTGTGTGTGTGTGTGTGTTGGGGGGGTGTGGATTTATACTTTTCAGCAATGTAGTGACATAATCTAACTTAAATTCTTAGAGGATAACCTTGGCTGACATAGTGAGAACAGACTACAGAAGAAGGGACAGAAGATAGAATAAAGGAGACCACTTATGGGGTCAGAGACAGGAGAGAGAAAATAATGGACAACACAGTGCTATCTCAGAGCAGGTGCAGAGGTGCAGTCAGATTCTGGGTATGTTTTAGAGACTGAGTGACCAGAATTGACTATAGGAGTTTACAGGAAGAAGAATGGCATCAAATGTTACCCCCAAATTTTGGACCTGAGCATCTGGAAGCCTGGAATTCTGCTGTCCCAGAATGGACCAGGGAAGACAAGGAGTTCTGTTTGGGACAGTTGAGTCAGAGTCATCTCCAGACAAGCCTGGCATGGTAGCACATGCCTATAATCCCAGTACTTCGGGAGGCTGAGGCAGGCAAGAAGATTGCAAGCTCAGGGCAGCTTTGGCAACTCAGTGAAACCCTGTCTCAAAATAAAAGTAAAAAGTACTGGGAATGCAGCTCAGTGGTAAGAGCACTCCTGTAGTATGAGAGAGAGAGAGAGTGAGACAGAGAGACAAAGAAAGACAGAGAGAGATCCCCCAGATGTTCCAGAGGAGATGTCAAGTAGGCAACTCAATGGCAGCGGCATTACATCCCAGAAAAACCACCTGGTTTTACCTAAAGATATGAAGACTTTTAATAAAATACGATAGCGAATCAGAGGACAACTGATGTACCAGCATGTGACTTCTGGCACCTGCTCTGTGACTACAGTAGGGGCATGTGAGAGACGAAAGAGAAGGCTGTGGTGTGGCTAACTGCTTCAAGGCACCTTTGAGTCCCCAGCTGAACTGGCTGACCACACCAGACACTAGATGAAACAAAAAGAAGTGCCAAGACACAGCCCAGGGGTATCTACATTTAGGGAGAAAGACAGAAGCCAAAGAAAGTTCAAAGGTAATTGGTGAAAAGTTATAAGAAAAATAAAAGTAGGGAAAAACCCAGAAAATGACCTCTTGTCAGGTTGCTTACTGGGGATTGGAGTACGAAGTCAGGGGGAGTGGACACCTGCTTGGGTTTTAGGCAGTTCTCTGTCTACAGTCCAGGTCTAGAACATTCACCACTGGTTTTCATAAGCCTTCCAAGAGGTGAGGATTCTCTTTGCTGATAATGGACCTTAGAAATTATTTCAAACATGAACACTCCTGGGCTATTTGGACATATCAATTAATGGTTTCCAAACCTTAGTGTATTTAGGAACTTGTAAAAACTCAGAATCCTGGACCACATCTCCAGGGGTTTTGATTTTGCTGAGTGATTTTTCGGTCAGGAGATCCTAGGACTATACATTCTGAGCAATCTTTCTCTAGACATGATAGCCATCACTTTCATGGTGGTAAACAAACAAACAAAAAAATCCTACAGAATGCAGGCTCCATGGAAAATAACTTAGCTTCCAGGGTGAGGAGTGTAACTCTAATAACCCATGGCTGCAGCCATGGATTGGAATGAGCCGGCTGCCAGGTCCCTAAGGATTAGACTATGTGGGGAGAAAACAGCGAACAGAATTTAAGGGGCCTTTTGCTTTGGTATCAATCTGATTCTTGCTCATTTACTGATTTTCTCAGAACTCATAAGTCTACTTCAACTGAATATCGTTGTCATACTTAATGAAACAGAAAATGAGAAATATGGTTAAAGTCCATTTTTTGGGGAAATGCAGCAGAGTGTATTTACCCCACACTGATGTGTATTTCTCTTCAATAACAGAAGAGTAATAAGGGTCCCAGTTGGGTCCGCCCAGTTCCCTTCCTGCTTTTGATGCATTTATGTGTTGTAATTTTTTTAATCAAGGGCTAAGGAATGTAGCTCAATGGCAGAGCATTTGCTAAGCATGCATGAGGCTTTGGATTTGATCCCCAGCTCCACAAAAAATAAAAAAGTAAAACAAAGCCATTTACAATTCAATAGCATAACAATATCATTTCTAATCCCGGGCTATTTGGACATTTCTTTCCTTGAAAGTTCTTTGTTCTAGTGACCTCTATTTGTTTATTGATCCCCCTAAACTTGAACACATCAACATGTGTTTGATAAGTTAAGTATGGTTCTTTGAAAGAGGAAGTGACAAATCCGTGTAAACATGTGTCTCCTGTGCTCGGTTATTTGACCTAAGCAGAATGTTGTGTTGGATAAGGGGTGCCCCCTGCCCCCAGCAAAGCTCATGGGTTAGGCAGAACGAGAATGTTCAGAAGTGAAATGGTTAGATTATTAGAGCTATATCCTCATCAGTGGATTAATCCATTTGATGGATTAATAATTTGAAAGGACTATTCTACTGGGTGGTAACTATTGGCAGATGGGAAGTGGCTGGAATTAGGTCACTGGGTGTGTGCCCTTTGGGATTGTATTTTGTCCCTGGCCATCTTCATGCATTTTCTTCTCTCTCTCTCTCTCTCTCTCTCTCTCTCTCTCTCTCTCTCTCTCCTCCCTGGCCTTCCTGGTTGCCATGAGCTGACATGAGCTGAGCAGCTGAGCAGCTTCCCTCCACCATGCCCTTATGCCATGATGCTCTGTCTCACTTCAAGTCCAGAGGAAAGGAGTCATGTGGTTGACCATGGACTGAACCTCGGAAACTATGAGCCAAAGCAAACCTTTCCTTCTCTAAGGTGTTCTTGTCAGGTGTTTTGGTCACAGCAATAAAAAGCTGACTGACACACAGAGTCTCCAGTTCATTGCCATAACATGCTGGATTCTATAGTCCATGACATGTCAGAATCAAAGAAAAGGTCATGACAGACTGGTACTTTTCTTATTTTAGGCCGATTTAAAGAGATCAACTTCTTGAGCATTTGTTGACATCAAAGATAAAGAAATGGATCTGCTCAAGACTCCAAGTTAAAAAGTTGTGCCTTTAGAATTTGAACTCAGATCTATATGACTCCATAATCAATTGCTTTTCCTCTTTCCCTATGGAAAACAGCAAGATCAACCAGGTTGGGGCCTTTTCCACCCAGTTAGTGGCATGGAGAAGTGACAGTCTCTTACCTCTGCTGTGCTAGGTCAGTTCAGAATCACCCTTGATGGAGAGTCCCTATTTGGTGAGAGCAGCATCTTGTACACACCAAAAGCAGTACAGACAAAATTAAAAAATTGCTTGAGGGGTAGGGAAGGAGCCCCATGGAGCCTCCTTTTGTAAAAGCAAATCCAGAGGGTGCATCACACATGAAATGTTTATAAATATATTCTTGTTCTTCATTCCTTGTAACCATGGCTTCACTCAACCCTTTAAATCACTGCAAATAAAAACTGCCCTGAAGACTCACCTTGTGCCAACGTAACAGCATCACTATTATAATCCCCGGACCTGGCAGGTGGATGGAGGGTGTGGGAGGGAGGGAAGCACAGGAAACTGGATGGAGCAGCCACTGAAATCAGGAAAACATCAGCCAAATTGAGTGATTTCTAATCTAATGCATTAAAGTCTGACTCAATAAAGCTTGGCCTGTTTACTGTGTGACCGGGATCTCAGCAGATTCTGATTAATACTTTGGGTGCTTTCTGAAACCCTCTTTCTCAAGCTTAGCAATGTAGAGATTTTTAATGCTATATACAAACTCCTGCTTCCTTTTCCCTACTCTGGGATCATGCTAAGGTTGCACTTACTGCCTTCCTGTGATTGGGTGGTCTCTGCAGCCAGTTGAGGCCCATGAATTATTCGCTTCTTCCAGGTGGAACCTTAACTGCAGGTACAAGAACTTCCTGGGCATTCTTTTCTTTTGGAATGGCCACTTGGAGTTGATGGCTGCTCTGTCATTCTGGGTCCTTGAATTATTACTATAAGTCAAGACCCCTTGGCCCATGGTGAGGTGCCCCATGGTGCAGTATCACACCAAAGTCTGAGTGGGTAGTGCTTCAGCCTGGAAAAGTCAAGTGTAGTTGGCATCCATAAGAAAGTGGCCGAAACCACTGGCATCTCTGTGGACCCAAGGAGGCAGAATGTCTACCAGGTCCCTGCAGGTCAACATGCAGGGATCACTCCAAGCTCCTCCTCCTCCTCCCCAGGAAGCCCTAGGCCCCAACAGGGGAGACTCTTCTGCTAAAGAACAAGACCAGTGATGCCCATTCGGAACGTCTACAAGAAGGAGAAAGCCAGAGTCATCAACAATGAGAAGAACTTCAAGCCATTGGCTGGAGGCACTAGGGAAGAATAGCGTTAACTTAGATTAGGTAGAGGGAAGTGATGGGAGGGGAGGGGAGGGGATGTGGGGATAGGAAAGATAGTAGAATGAAACAGATATTATTACTATATGTATACAGGTATATATGTGACTACATGACCAATATGATTCTCCAACAGGTATACTCAGAAAAATGAGAAATTATATCCCATCTATATATGATATATCAAGGTGCATAAATGCATTCTACTATCTCGTATAACTAATTAAAATACATTTTAAAAATTTAAAAAAGCATATTGAGAAAATTTAAGAGGAAAAAACATAAATAAATAAAAGTGGAGGGTGCTGTGGGTAACTCAGTAGTAGAACACCTGCTTGGCACATGCAAGGCCCTGGATGCAATCCTTAACACTGCAAAACAACAACAACAAAAATCCATGTAACATGTGAGTGTCTATCTATTTGTCATGACTAATAGGCTTATAACGTGCATGTAAAATAAAACTTTGAGTTTAAAATCACTGAGATTAGGGAGTTTTTCTTATTGCAGCATACCTGGGCTTGTCCTGATAGATTCAACAACCAAGCTTTTGAACCTGGAATAAACAAGGAAACCAGGAGCTTTGAGATTGCAGGAAGCCTTTGCCAGTATCCCCTCTGAGGAATTACAGATCCCTAAGTCTTCTGGTGTTCCATGAGGACCTCTGGTTCTGGAGAACTGCAGTATAAAGATTCTAAAGCCTTCTGAATTTAAGGGTCATCTGTGATTCTGGAGGGTATGAATTTTGTACTTGATATGCCACAACTCTCTGCAGAGAGAGTAGATGTCAATACAGACTAAGAAATAAGTAACTAGCTTGTTCAGGGAAAGTGTTGCCCTTCCAGCTGGGTTCCCTGCTTTCTCATGGTTGGAATTATGAACATGCACCTGAAGCTAGACTGATTAGGTTCAAATCCCAACTCTATCATTTACCAGTTCCATGACCTCTGGGCAAATTGTTTACTATCAATTGTTTTCATCTGTGCAGAGGAAATAAAACTGTTACCTATGTTGGAGGATTGTTATAGGAATAAACAAATCAGAAGTCGTAAAGGGCTTAGATCCATGCCTGGCACACATTAAGCATCATATAAATAGTTATTAGTATTATTGACTTGTTAATATTATCATAATCCTCTTTCCCCTTTATCAGTGAATATCTTTTTTTTCTCTTTTTTTTCCTTCTTTCCTTCCTTCCTTCCTTCCTTCCTTCCTTTCTATACCAGGAATTGAACACAAGGTTGCTTAACCACTGAGCCATATCCCCATCCCTTTTTATTTTTTTAAAAATATTTATATTTTAGTTGTAGGCGGACACCAAATATCTTTATTTCATTTTTATGTGGTGCTGAGATTCTAACCCAGTGCCTCACACATGCTAGGCAACGCGCTCTACCACTGAGCCACAACCCCAGCCTTTACTTTTTATTTTGAGTTGAGGTCTTACTAAATTACTGAGGCTGGTTTTCAATCTGCAATCCTCGTGCCTTGGCCTCCCAAGCTGCTGAGATTACAGGCATGCACCATGATGCCTGGCTTGAATATATTTTTCTTATTAGACTGGTAAATCTACATAGGCACAGAAAGGATTTTTATTGACAGTAAAAAAAATATTTTCAAGTGGAAATGCAGATTTTAGGTATGTTATTTCTAGTCCTAAAGACTTGAGCCATCCTGCTGCAGGGACGCAGATGACCTTGCCTTGGCTGCACTTTGTTGTTTCCAGTGCCACATACACATCAGCCCAGTGCTCTAGGACTCAAGTGATGTTGTTGTTGGCTCTGGATGTCATTATTTTAGAATTCTGTTTGCTGTGTAATATTCACAACCCTCGGCTCTATAGGACATATTGAGACCTTTTGAGCTAGAGACCTAATTTTCAACTTCTGGCTGAACCCCATGCTCCATTTTATTGAAAATCCACATGTTGAAATATTATATTAGAAATACAGTATTAGAAATATTATAGTTTAGGTGAAAGTTAATATAAATTCGTTCATTTGGATATTTATTTGTAGAAAAGAAAAGGGACAATCAGGTTGTACATCAGCATTTTTTCATCATGAATCCTATCATTTGGGTCTGGAGTGTCCCCCAAAAGTTCATGTGTTGAAGGCTTGCTCCTCAGGCTGTGGGGCTATGGAGAGGTGTAAGACCTTTAAGAGGCGGGGTCTACTGGGAGGTCTTAGGTCACAGGCAGCATGCCTCAAAGAGGACTGTGAGGCCCTCATCTCTTCCTCTCTTTCCTTCATCTCCAGCCATGGGGTAAATGGTTCCTTGCTCTTCAATGTGCTCCCTGTCATGATACCCTTCCTCTCCACAGCCCCAAAGTAATGGGGCCCACAGAACATGGACTGAAACCTCCAAAACAGTAAGCCAAAATAAATCTTTTTTATATATAAGTTGATTTATCACAGGCATTTGTCATAGTAACAGAAAGCTGATTAACACAACTAGGTCCCACTTGACTTTCAGAGTATCTGTCACCAAGGAATCTAATATCCTTTGGAGGGATTCCTGGAGCTCAGTGAACTCACAAACACTATATGCTTCAAAAATATCAAGCCTCCCTTGCTAGCTATGCTCCGAGGTGCTAGGGACCTGTCACATGGTACTTAAAATGTGAAGCACTGACAGCTGACTTGTGGTAGGATGTCCAGGCATTTGTCCACCCCTGCATCTTTGTTCCCACCCAAATCCCCCTTGCTTCATCTATCACCCAAATGTGAGTCTGCTGTATGGGTTCCTGTAAAAAGAAAGGAAGAAAATATCAGCCTTGGAAAGTTTGGGACATCTCTGTGTACTTATTTATTTTTAAATCCAATTTATAGAGATCAAATGTATGTACAATAACTCTGCTTGCAGTGCCAAGTTCTCTAAGCTTTGACAAAGTACACGATTATATATTGCCGCAGCTGTGCTATTCACAGTGAAAAGATTCAGAAACTTCTTGTGGGGTTCTCACACAGATGTCAGGATATCTGCTTAGGGTCACAAATGCATCTCAGGTTTCTGACTTACGGGTTTGCATTCTCACCCTTCAACCCCCCAAACAAATGATAAAAAATACTTTGAACACTTACAAGTGAAGGGCCTGTAAGCCCCACTTTTCTATTAGACCCTGAGAGACTGAATTGGTTCCTTTTAGCCCAGCAGTCATTTACTCATGGCTCAATCATGCTTTTATACTGCCTGCCTGTTTTATTTTCTGTATTTCTGATAATTGGACATCTGGGGCCTCATTGACCCTGGTGAGACATCCACTCCCAGAGCCAACCGATTCCTAGAGATAGCAAAGGTCACCTGCAAGCGTACCTTCCATCTGCAAACCAGCACCAAGCCCACATCTCCTTACCTCCTCTATCTGATTTTGACAGGGCTTTCACACTCTTAAGTCATGCATTCCCTGACCTAATGACCCCAGGGTGAAGTACCAGATAACTAGATAGAGCCTCTGGAAATTATTCATAGTCCAATCCTAAGCCTCCCTAGCCTATCCCATGGAAACCACAATCATAAATGGATGGCATTAGAGCAGATTATGCTAAGTGAAGCTAGCCAATCCCTAAAAAACAAATGCCAAATGTCTTCTTTGATATAAGGAGAGTAACTATGATCAGAGTAGGGACGAAGAGCAGGAGAAGAAGATTAACATTTAACAGGGATGAGAGGTGGGAGGGAAAGGGAGAGAGAAGGGAAATTGCATGGAAATGGAAGGAGACCCTCAGGGTTATACAGTGGAGGGGGTAGAGAGAGAGGAGGGGAAGGGAGGGGAGAGGTGGGGAGGGGGGAGGGTGGAGGATGGGAAAGGCAGCGGAGCACAACAGACACTAGTATGGCAATATGTAAATCAATGGATGTGTAACTGATGTGATTCTGCAATCTGTGTATGGGGTGAAGGTGGGAGTTCATAACCCACTTGAATCAAAGTGTGGAATATGATATGTCAAGAAATTTGTAATGTTTTGAACAACCAACAATAAAAAATTAAAAAAAAAAAAAAAAGAAACCACAATCAAGGCTCAGTCCCATCTTCTAGGTCTCACTTGACTGTTGTCCACTGTTGCTCAGTCCCTCCTGCTCCTTCTGACTCCTACCTGACCCTTGTGTCTCCCCATGTGACCCTGTATAGCATGGGTGCACCTCCTCTTGGGAACTGTGAGTAATAAACTATTTGAATGGCAGACATCTCCCCTCTGATGGCCCCACCACAACTGGTTAATAACAAATTTACAGTTTGAAACAATGGACATCCACATGTTCTGGAAACTTTATAAAGTATAAGTCAGACTAACTATGTGGAGAGCTCTCACCAAGAGGCATGTCAGTGTCACCTCCATGCTCTTCAACAGCAGCTGCACGTCTGGCAGGTGGGTTAATTCTGACTCTCACTCAAAGCATCATTAGAAATATTACTGTTTAGGTGAAAGTTAATGTAAATTCATTCATTTGTGCCGCAGTCTGGCTGGGCACAATTCAGGAGCCACTTGTCAAAAGAAACGAACTTTATTTTTAGAACACACACACCAAACCACACAGCTCCTCAGGAAAAACCTTCAGAGCCCAACTGCCACCACCAGCTTCCCACAAGCCTCTCAACCTCCCCCACTCCTCCTGCTCTTGAGGCTGATTGGCTGGGTCTCATGGGCAAAGCCAAAAAAAGTCCCCCAATGAGCAGCTCCGTGGTCTGAAAGGGCGGGGAAACAGCCCAGTAAGCATCACCCAGAGGAGCCAATCAGTTGGCAGCTAGAAGTTTGCTGGGGCCGCTGTGAGCCAATCAGCTGGCAGCTGGAAGTTTGCAGGCAGCTGAAGTTTTTGCTGGCAGCTGGAAGTTTGCTGGGGCCCCTTCCGCTGTGGCTCTCAACAATTTGGATATTTGCTGAGTATCTGTAATGTAGCAGGTAGTGCCTATTGTTCATAGGTATTCAAGGAAGAATAAGTCATGGCCCAGATCACCAATACAAGTGAGTTCAGTACAAAAAATATACACATTTATAGTAACTGTACCACTTATGGCCTATAAAATGTAAAAGTAGTAATTTTTCCTCTTGCTTCTTAATTAGGGTTTCATAAATGGTAGGGTAGGAGCCCAGAAGTTTCCAGCCACAAGACAGCCAGAAAGAATGCTAAAGGCATTAACAATCATAAAAACTTAATGAATGAAAAATCCTTCTTCTCCATGAATACCTCCCCTTGCTTCCTGAGTCCCCAGCCTTTGGCTGACCCAGTTACCTCTATTTGTTAATATTTACCTCACACTTGCAGAGAATTTTTGTTTCTGTTTTTCTAAAAAAGACTATGGCACTAATGTCTTCTGGGTCATCTACTACAAGATCTGGCGTATGTGCCACCCACTCCTAATGACCAAGCGGGAATGAGTCCAGTCAGAACAGACTGCTGGCCCAGAAGATTTTCATGCCCATGAAGGGACCATCCAGTGGGATGTCCCAGTGAAGGGCAGTGTGGGCCAAGGAAGTCCTGTTGGTTGTGACTGTTGTCCACTGACTCTTCTCACCTCTCTGTCAAGAAACAAGGAAGAAGTACTCTTGCTGGTTCCCTAGGTTTGGATAGAGCCTTGTGACCAATTTTATCCAATAAGTTGTAAGCACAGAGATATATTAGTCATTTCTAGGTTGGGGACATAATTGGATAGAATACCCTGGAGCTGCAGTGTCTGGTATAGCAGCCACTAACCACATGTGACTGTTGAGCCCTTGACAAGTGGCTAGTCCAAATTGAGATGCACTCTAAATATTAACTACACTGAACTGCAAAGACTTAGTTCTGAAAATATGTGCATATGTATAAAATCATTAATATTTTAATTGATTATATGTTAAAATTATATTAGGTAAAATAAAAAACATTATTAAAATTATTTCATCTTTTACATTTTACCTTTCTATTGTAGCTAGAAAATTTACACTTGCATATACTTTTGTGGCTCACATAATATTTTCATTACGCAGGAGGCTTTTTTCCCCTCTGCTACAGTGACTAGGTAATGTGCCAGAAAAGGTCACCTATGACAGCCAGGGTCTTGGGTAAAGATAATAATGAGATAGAGAGAGTCTCCCAGTCATCCTCAAAGGATTTGTAGCATAGGCAAGAAGCAACTCTCATTAGTCTAAGCAACTGAGAGTTGGGTTTGTCTACTACCCAGTCTATTCTAACTGGATGAAGGATGAGGAGCCAGTCTGGATAAAGATGGAGCAAGACACACAGCAGAAAAGGAACAGAAGAGAAAACATTATCTAAATCATAATCTTGCCTATGATCATTCAATCTGCATGTATGTGTACACACACACACATACACACACGCACAGACTGCTGTTTATTTCATCTAGAAGAGAATCCAAGACATGAAATACTGTTTCTCTCCTGTGACACTTCAGAATACCAATGTCGCTGAGCATTCACAGGTCTCATAAAGAACTCAGTTTGCAGGCATGGTAGATGGGGGTTTTAGCTTGGCTGTGTAAAATAATTATTGTGCACGCTGTCGTGTTTTTGACTCATTTCTTCCTGTATGACCATTTCTGATATTTGACTTCTAGGGCTGACAGTCATGATCATGCCTCATTAAACCCAGATCCTTAATGCACTCAGACTCATGATGATGGTGCAGAAAAAACAATCCTGGAAATGGATAGCTGAAGAAAATTTTGTAAAAGTACAAAATACCAGGTCATTTGGTCTTCAGTGAACATTGAGAAAGGTGGATCATGAAGTCCAACGGTGTGAGGGAGGTGTGAGCAGTGACTCTGAAGATGAGCTGGACAAGAACCAGAAATCCAGACTCCATCACCAGTCGTCTGTCCTGGAGCTACTTCCTCCATTCCCTGTTTCAGTTGGGGCTATTTGGCCTGTCAGTAATAGAACTCTTAAAATAGGAATTTATTTTTCCCATATAACAAGAAGTTCAGGAATGGTCCAGTCCAGGGTAGCTGTATTGCTGTACAGGACTGACTACCCCAGGTTCTACCCAGCTTTCTTTCCACCTCTCAAGCAGGTTCGGGTGCTTCTTCTTGGTGATAAGATGGCAGGTTTGTCTCCAGGCATTATACCCATCTTTAAGACAGGAAGAAAAGGGAAAGGGGCCCTATCCCTGCTTTAGGAACAGTGGGACAGATGCCCAGGCATCAAACTTGGAGAAATAACATATTGTACAGAAAAAGGTATCGGGGGACTGATGTACCTTCTTCTTTAGAATACCTGGGCCTTGATTCAGGGCTCCATCAGCTTGGAAGATGGAGTAGCTTTCTGAGATTTTTTTTTCTGCCCAAAGGGATCTCCTTTTTTTGCCACAAACATGAAAGCATTTTTCATACTCGTGGTATGGACCTAGTTAACCATGGGTGAAGGTAGCTTCCTACTCTTCCAGGGATATCCTCAGCCAAATGTAATGATCACTTTTACCAGGTAAAGTGATTGAGAGTTTGGAAAACAGTGTCTTAAGGGCTAGAGCATATGGCTCATAGTGGATCTCCCGATCTGTCTCCAGTCCCATGCTAATCCCACTCCTCATCTCTCCCCTACTCCCTCACCACCAGCAGCAGCAACACCCAGAAACACAACAAGCTCACACCTATGCTGTGGCAGCTAACTGACATTCAGCCTTATCAAAAACTGGGCAGATAATGACAAAGCATTCTGCTCCTGGAAGCACCTGCTATTATTAATAGGCTATATGGAAATCTCCTATATTTTCCTAGAGCTTGCAGGCCAGCAGTAGTTATAGGCTTGAAACTGAGAGAGGGCAGCTGTGGAGGAAGCCCATCTCACTCCTGGTTACTCCACTTCCAGTTCTAGAGGCCAGTGGGATTTTCCACCACCCTCTACTCGGAGAGGGAAGCTGTGCCCGCCCATTCAGCAAAGACGACTCTCACAAGTGGCATTTCTGGCTGGGTAAATTGCCCGGCAGCAAAAAGAACTGGTGTTAATTTAGTGTTCAGTTCTCATCAGTTGAAATGTTTTTATTTTTGGAGGGAATTGGTGAGCTATAATTATTATTGATCTCTGTGACAGCAATCAGAGAAAGCCTTCGTGTGTCCTCCAACAAGCAGAGCCAGAAATAGATGCAGTGTCTTTCTTGGCCTATCATAGCTCGTTCTTGCTCTAAATTGATTTTATAGCTGACATGCCATTTAAAGAAAAAAAAATTAAGTTCTATATAGTGAATTTGGGTGTCCTAACCCTTCCCCTGTCAGTATTTATGAAGCATTCGCTGGGGCCCTAGCCATATAGTCTTAGAGAATGCCTTACCTGACTTTCAACAGATGGATGTTAATGGGATATTTATTTACAGAGTAAAATTAAATCGGAGCTGCATCTTAATGCACAATTTACATAATCAGCTTTGTTCTGAACTGATGAGCTGTTTTCAATGGCACTTGGGACCTTTCTGTCACAGCTGCCTCAAAGCAGCAGCCACTGAGAATGGAGATTAAACAATTTCCTAAAGCTAGAAGTCTTGATGAGAATCCATTATCCCATCCTGGAGACCTCAAAATTTCTCCAGACACTGGCACGGGATCAAAGATTCATGTTAGTTTCTTGCCATGGTTCAGGATCAAAAGAAAGATGTTCCCTTTGCATGTGGAAACCATTGCAGTCCTGGGTAATCTCCATGCTGATCCTTACTTCTGTAAAGTACACAGCATTTCTGTTTTTATAATGCCCCCACACGACACACACACTTACCAACCAGCCACACTATGTGCATGGGGACCCTGGAGGGAATCTTTCATTTCATACCTGTGTACCTAGCACTGGTCTGCAGGGAGGGCAGATCCTAGGTGAGGTTAATCCAGAGGCTGCAGAGAGACAGATAGCTAATGCTCAAGGGAAGAGCAGAGTTAGCAAAACTGGCTTCTTAATCTTAAAAAAAAAAAAAAAAAAAAGTTACCTTTTTATTTCTGCCCCAGTTAGAGGGCAGTGCATTGACCAAATGCTGTTTGTTTCTCTGATCCCTCTGATTTTGACCAACTCACTGGTGAACAGCTGTTCTCCTGGGAGCGGACCTAACAAGAAACACTTGTTCTGTGCCTATGCTTTGTTTCATCCTCCCTACAGTCTTAAGAGACAGTCACCATTATTATTTCCCCTCTTTTTTTTAATTAGTGGCTCTCCCTCTTTTACAGATAAGAAAACTGAGTCTTAGACAAGTTGAATATTTTTGTCCCAAATCTCCTAGTTAATTAAATGGAAATAACCAGGACTTGAACCTGGTTCCAGAATGCAAAGTGCTTGCCCTCCAAGACACATGCAATCTCACGGAGCAAACAGCATATGCAGTTCTGTTAATCGACCTGAGGTTCCCATTTATTAAAAGAAAAGGGAAAAAAAAAAGGATGTTTAGAATCAGACTTCTATTCCTCAGGGCTATATTTGCTAACCTTGAGCACTGGGCAAACACATAAAATCCTTAAAAGGAAAGCTGATCTAAATTATTTATGTATTCATTCCTTCATTCGTTTATTCATTACAAAATGGCTTATCCCAAAGTCAGCTATAGTTAAAATATAATAGAGAGGTCAAATCCATACCCCCTGGGGAGGAAGCTATGTATATAATTGGGATCTCAACAAATTTGGGATTTTGTGATATCAACTGATTGTTTAAATAAATCCAAATTCTAACACAGTTGTTTCTATATATAAGCACCATGTTTCCAAAATCCACTGAGATCACAAGAGACAACCAAATGCAGTAGGAGAAACCTTCACCTAGTAAAGTTTAAGTGGCCTAATGACTCTATTGTTCATTAAACACGTGGCCCTCAGCTTGTAGGTCTATTTTGTGATGGGCTAAAGGCCATTGACATCCTGTTCAGGCTTAAAAGCTCAGCTGTTTCATCATGACTCCTCTTGCTCTGGGAGATCCACAGACTAATAGATAAGGGCAAAAAAAAAGATAGGGATCACTCTTCCCTATGGGCTTCAAGAAGGTGAGACTTACATAAAAAATATGAGGCAAAATTAAGAAGAGTCGCTCTACCTTTTGACATCCTCACATCTCACTCAGACTGCCTTTCCATGGGTTCAGGCAGCTATAGGCCCAAAGTCTTCAACTAAGATCACCTAGTCCCTTACCTAGTAGAGCCTTTTTGCTCTACTAAAATTGTCCTCATCTGTTTAATTCCCCCAGGAGCCTCTTCTCTGCCCACTGTCAGAGATATTTTGCTTTTTCTTGGGGCCCTCTAGAGGTACAATGCTTGCATTTCAGTTGTGGTTCTAAATAGTCACAAAGATATGTCCATATTCTAACCTTTAGAATCTGTGAAGGTGACTCTATTCGAAAAAGTTTCTTTGTTGATATAATTAACTTAGAATTTCAAAATAAGATCATCCTCGATCAAGCAGGAATGCCCTAAATCCAATGACAAATATCCTTAAAATAACAGAAGAGAAGACACAGACTCATGGGCCATGTAAAGATGGAGAGCCTGCAGTGACACAGCCACAAGCCAAGGAACGCCTGAAGCCACCAGGAGCTGGGAAAGGAAGGAGGGAAGAAATCTCCCTTTGGATTTGTAGAGGGAGACAGCCCTGGGACAGTATGATTTCAGACTTCTGGACCCTAAAATGTGAGAGAATAAATTACCATTGTTTTAAGCCACCAAGTTTGTGGTAATTAATTAGAGTAGTCATGGGATACTAATAAAACCACCTTTAGGAGAAGCCTTCTGTAACCATGCCCATGTCTTCTTGCCTCTTTTAATCAACTTTTGTGTCTCTGTGGCCAAAATACCTGACAAGAATAATTTAGAGGAGGGAAAGTTTATTTGGGGCCCACATTTTAGAGGTTCAGTCCATAGATGGCAGAGTTCATTGCTCTGGGCCCAAGATGAGGCAGGACGTCATGGCCAATGGGTGTGGTGGAGGAAAGCTGATTACCTCATGGTGGTCAGAAAGCAGAGGCAGGGAGGTGGCCTTAGAGAAGATGAACCGCTTCCAGGGCATGCCCCACCCTGTGACCCACCTCCTCCAACCATGCCTCACCTGCCCACAGTTAACACCCAGTCAGGCCATTCAAGCTAGGATGGAGGAGTCAGGTTACCACTCTCATAATCCAATCATTCCACCTCTGTATATTTCTGCAGAAACACAGGAGCTTCACGGGGGACACTTCATATTCAAACCATAACACTGCCTTCTGCACTAACAGGAAGAAGCAGTCTGAACCAGTCCCCTGCCTTCTGACCACCACCTCATCATGGCTTTTCGGAAAAAGGACTCATTGTCCTGTGAAGCCCTGGTCCTGTTGTGTGCCTGAGAGCTGACTGTCTCTCGGGTGGCATCCCTGTATTCTGCATGGCAGTTCCCTACCAGCCCCATATGCCTACCTGGGAAATAAGGTGGAGAACAAACACTGGAGATCCTCAAAATGGGAGAGCAGGTCATGAGAAAAAACAAAAGAATAAAATCTATGGCATCAGGACATGCTTGAGAGACAGTTGCCTAAAGTATTAGAAAGAGGTTTAACCTAGCAAAGGGAGGTGATAGAATAAAATATGGTGGAATTAAAATGAGAAAAGAGATGCTTAGACACATATGGGACTGCAAGAGCTAAAAGAGCAGTCTGCAAGATGGTTTCTATAGGTAGATGATGAGAGACATCACTCAGGACGGTCAAGCTAAATTGGTCTGCAAGGATGCACACAGGAGAAGCAAAACACATCATCAGGGCCATTAATTAGTGAAATAACTCAGAAAGAGGGAAAAAAATCTAGTCTTTAGGAGTAAAACAATTCTCTCATCTAAACTAAACAAAACAAAAAAGATCTTTGTGTGGGTGGAGTTTACCTGGCATTGCTTAATTGTCTATCAGATTTTTAAATGCATTCAATTTTCCTAGGGATACCTAGTCAGGGTTAGGAAAACATCCTCTGCAAGCAGGACAAATTACCCTAGAGAGGATATTTTAGTCAGCTTTTCCATCACTGTGACCTAAAGACCTGCTAAGAAAAACGTGGAGGAGGAAAAGTTTATTTTGGCTCACAGTTTCAGCGGTTTGGTCCATGGTCGGCCAACTCCATAGCTCTAGGCCCAGCTGAAACAGAACTTCAAGATGGAAGGGCATGCAGAGGTAAAGCGGCTCAGGACATAACAGCCAGGAAGCAGAGAGAGAGAGCTCCACTCACCAAGGACAAAATACAAACTCCAAAGGCACACCCCCAGTGACCTATCTCCCCAGCCACACCCCACCTGCCCACAGTTACTGCCCAGTTAATTCATACCAGTGGATTAATCCATTGATTAGGTTATAGCTGTCATAATCTGATCATTTCACCTCTGAAAATTCTTTCATCGCCTCACATATGAGCTTTTGGGGACTACCTCATGTCTAAACCATTACAGTTGATTTCAGTAGACTCCAGTGACTAATTCCTGGAGCTCAGAGTCCCTCCCTCTAGGTGGTTCTGAAGGCCATATACAAATGGAGTTTGGTGCCACCCTTATCCCTAGCCCTCAGCTTCATTTCCCTCTCCCCACCATGCCCCCCAGCAGGGCAACATGTTCTGAGGGCCACCAGGAGTCACCTGGATAAGCCCACCTCTGTGGAGCCGCCTGTCAATCTCCTCAGGGTCCACTGTGCCTGTGCTCCTCTCTAAATAGGGAGGCAGGTAAGGCCTTCTGTCCCTCCGGCACCCAGTGAAGGCTTTGCCAGCGCATGTGCTTCACTCTCCTCAGGAATCAGGCTGTCCCCAGGTTTGCTCAGGTTCCTTTACTGGGATGAGCAGACTGGGTCCTCTTCTGTTCTGCTTGCCCATGCCATCTGGGTTGGTAGTGTGATAGGAGGCTTCCAAAAAGGAAATAACAGGCGACAGTCAACATAATAATGTTTCTCCCTCTTTAATAAAATGTAGAGGTAATCAGGAGGGTGCTTTTTAATCTTTTTTTGCTTTTATCTTCAGAATGAGTAAATTGTTTCATGCAGAGGATGAAACTTCCAGTCTTCCCACTGGGGCCTTGAGAGCCACCTGAAGGATGTGGAAAACAGCAACCCCCAGGGAAAAGGGGAGCAGAACAACAACCCCCAGGGAGAAAGGAGGACAATGGGTCCCAGGGAGAGAGGGAAAACAATGGGCCCTGACTTTCACCAGTTCCCAGCAACTGTGAGCTTTGAACTTTCACTCTGCTTCCCCTGACTTGGGCTTTGAACTTATACAACTAACTATTCCCATTCTGACACATTCTGCTATGAATAAATGTATCTAACTAATTCTCTCTACACATTCTGCTGTCATTCAAAATCTCACTTGTTATGATTCAAATCTCACTTAAACCCTATAAAAATCAGACCCTGGTTGTAACCAGTTACCATTTTCTCTCTTGAAAATGTGACCCTTGATGCTTAACTCCGTTGTTTGATAACAAAAGGCATCATTGATCTGTCAAGGTCTGTATCCATTTGGTTATTTTTGCTTTCACTACCCTCATCTCATCCCAAAATCATCTCCTCTTACCCTGTCCTCACCAATTGGCTCTGCCACCCAGGGTCTTCAAATGTGCCACTCTCCTACCTAGAAAGATCGTGCCCCACTCCTTACATGACAGCTCTTCCTCTCCATTTAAATCTCAGCTCTAACGTCTCGTGGTGGTCTTGGGACTTCCTGTTTCCAGTCCAGCATGTGAGGAAGTTGGAAATCATCATTCACACACACACAGACACACACACACACACACACACACACACACACACTCACAGGCTTTAAAACTGAAAATGAACAATGTTTAGATTCATCAGAGAATTGAAATCACAGGACAAACTTCTGCTTCAATATTGGGAGCAACAGGCAGATACAGGGGATGGCAAGGTCCTACATGCCATGGGAACAAAAACGTCCTCTAGAGCTAGTACCTGGCTAGGAAAATCAGAATCAAGATTAATGAGTTAGTGGAGGCTCCATGTGGACAACTCGGAAAGTTAACGACTCCGGGGCAACCCAGTCATAAGGGAGCCCCATGCTACTGTGAGAATTACTTCCAAGAATCTCACTGGGTCTCACAAAGAAAATCAGAGAAAAATTCCTTTGTGCTTCTGGCACAAGGAAGGGGAAAAGGAACCTTTTTAAAATACTTATTCCAGGGTATTCTGTTCTTTTCAACAATGCTTGCCCTCAGGAGAAAATCGTTTTCTGATCCATAACCTGCTGGGGTTTTATCAGAGCCTAACCTACCTGGAAGAAGGAAAATACTGTACCCAGCTCTAGCCACCTCCAGCCACCCTTCCTACCCAGGAGTAGGAGCACTGAGAAACACTTGGGAAGGGGTATGTGCTCACTAAAAGACTGAGACTAGGACTGGGGTTGTGGCTCAGCGGAGAGCGCTCACCTAGCACGTGCGAGGCCCTGGGTTCAATCCTCAGCACCAAATAAAAATAAATAAATAAAATAAAGGTATTAAAAATAAAATAAAAGACTGAGGCTACAGGACAATGGAACACTTTGTCTCTACCACACTTCTCATCATATCAATAGGGAACCTGCATAATCAAGAGGAATACAGCTACAGGACTCATGTCAGCTAAGGTCTGAACATTAGTGTCCCCTCCAAATTCACATGTTGGAATCTAATACCCAGTGGTGAGGGCAGTGTCCCTTTGGGGAAGTGATAAAGTCATGTTTAAGGGATTAGTGCCCTTATAAAAGAGGTTAAAGGGAGCCATCTTGTCCTTTCCACCAAGAAGGTGTGCTCTTCAAAGGAGAAAGCAAGACCTCTACCAGATGCCAACTCTGCTCCTGCCTTGGTCTTGAACTTCCCCACCTCCAGAACTGTGAGCAATAAATGTCTGTTGTTTACAAATTGCCCAGTCTTGGGCTAAGGGTATGACTCACTGGTAGAACACTTGTCCAGCATTCATGAAGCCCTGGGTTGAATCCCCAGCAATACACACACACACACACACACACACACACACACACACCAATTATTCTTTATATAAACTACTCAATCTAAAGAATTTCTATCACACCCTGGATAGACTAAGACAACATCTCAGACTCAGGAAGCCTCTCCTGGCAATCTTGTCTGAAATTGTCAAGTGCCTCCTGGCAGCTCGTTTCCTACCACTTTCTTCATAGCCTTTAGCACTACATAAGATGACTTGCTTATGTGATTACTTGTTTATCTGTTGTCTTCTTGTCAGAATGTAAACTCCATGTCTGCCTTGCTCCTTGATGACTCATTACCCAGAATGAAACCTGGAACACAGTTCAGTGTTTAGTAAATGTTTGATAAATTACTGAATGACTAAATAAATTCAAGCTCACTGAATTTATTTATTTATTTATTTGCATGCCTTTCTCATGACACATAATTTGACCTGTTCATCTTCTCTGTTTTGAATCTTCTTGAGAAAATATTTTTCATTTTCTTGTGTGTGTGTATGTATGTGTATGTATGTGTGTGTTATCCGTACATAACACTGTGTGTGTGTGTGTATGTAATCCAAGTGTGCTCTAGCTCTTAGTACAACTATTCACATACATATGATCAAAATAATTTCCATATTTAAAATATCAGTCAAATTCACTGGGCCGTCTCTATCAGGTACATAGTCACGGAGAAAGCAAAACTTTGGTAGCTTGGCATAGTATTTAGGGTTAGAATAGAATTTGGGGTTATTTGCCCACTTATGTTCATAATAATATTCTTTATCATAGTGTCACATTCTACTTCTATTGAAGAGTTCTATTTGTAATACTAGGAGAATATTATTTTGGATAATTTATAGATAATGACATTAGTTAGTGTTGGAGAATAATTAGCAAGTTTGAACATCAATAAGTCCCTAGAGCCTCTGAAATCAGACAAAGGAGTCAGACTGTAATGATCATATCTTCCCTTGCTATGGTGGGATGGTTAATTTTATTTCAACTTGATGGGGCCATGGGATTCCCCAGAAAGCTGGCAAAACAAAATTTCTGGACATGTCTGTGAGAGTGTTTCTGTAAGACATTAGCATTTGAATGAGTGGGCTGAGTGAAAAGACTGCCCTCACCACTCTAGGCAAGTATTATGCAATCCAAAGAAGACCTGAACGAACAAAAAGAGGGAGGGCAGAGGAAGGGTGAGTTTGCTCCTGTGTGATCTTGGACATTCATCTTCTCCTGCACCCCCACCTCCTGTCCAGCTCTCAGGCTTTTGGCTGGGGACTGAACTACACTACCAGCTTTCCTGGTTCTCCAGCTTGCAGATGGCAGATCATGGGGCTTTCCAACATCCACACTCACATACACCAGTTCCTGTTCCCAGTGGCTTTGTTTTTCTGGGTAATTCTACTACACACTATAAGGATCTACTGTACCTAATTTATGGCATACAGACACACTCTCTGATTTTACCTTCCTGTGGTGTATTATACACATCAAGTCAAAGCTAATTCCTTCCTACCAAGAGTGACCCTTTCTTAAAAAAAAAAAAAAAAATCACTGCTACAGTTTATCTGTCTTCTTTTTCATTCAAATATGTGAAGGATCACTGCCTTCCTCCCTGGCCATTGTTCCCCCAGGATGCAGTGAAGTGAAGAGGCCACTGTGTCCTAAGCATGAAGTGCCATTTAGGATGCCTGTGGAGGTCATCTCTGCAGACCTTTGAACACAAAACCCTGCCAGAAAGCTTTTTCCGCCTTAAGCTCCAACAAATTCAATTCCTACAAAGACCATGTATTCCAGCTTCTAGTGTGTCTATGTGTGTGTGTGTTCAAGATTACCATGAAAATGGTTATTTTCACTAATTAATAGTCTACGAACTCTAACAACTAAAATAACACTAGACCTCAGGCCTACCCAAGCGGCAATGGAAGCTACCATGCGTCCCAGCATCAGACATGTTTTTCTAACACAGCAATTCTCACTTCTCTGTCTCTGCTTGGGATGACCTGCTTCTCCTCATTTGCTACATTCATAAACAATAACAACTGCAGAGAGTTAGAGAAGAATGTTGAATTATACCTGTTCTTAATAATGTTGACTTCAAAATTCTGATATTTGGGATTTAAATCCTCATCCTTCAATACTGAGAGACAATTTAAATAAGACCCCATTTGCAAAGGGCATGAAAGCATCAAGTTTTTAGCTGCACTGTCAGCAGACAATGAGCATTGCAGTTGTCCTCCACATTTTTCCTGAGTTTCTTATTTTTCAAGCACCTAATGCATTCCAGGTACTGTGCTGAGCATTAAATTTTTAGACGATAATTTCTGTCCTCAAGGAACTCTCAGACTGGGGGGAGGAACAGATATACAAACAGACTACTTCTTGACAGTACAGTGAGATTGAGTAGAAGAATATGCATGGTTGGGGCGGGGAATGGCATTACACAAAAGGGAGGTCTTCAGACTAACCTTGAATCTCTAGGAAGATTCCTGAAACACCTGACTCTTGAATTGATTCTTGAGCGATAGTAAGAAATGCAAGATACAATAGAACTCAAAATATATTCAAGATTCAGAGAAACACATAGGTAAAGAATGATAGCCAGGGGGCTAAAAGCAGGAACATGCTGCTACTCTTAAGGCAGAGGGTAGCAGGAGATAGACCTGGAAAAAGGAGACTGTTAGGAAGAGCTTGGGTTCTATTCTATGAGCCTTTTCCACATCATGGCATACATAGTAAATTATGGCTGCATGCATATGGGGGTAAATCAACAAGGCTGCTCCCAGCTTGGCCATCCTTTGAACTAAAGGAATCAATATATCTTCACACCTGTAATTGAACTCAACATACTGGTGGGAAAGTTCTCAAAATAAATAAATAAAGAGCCACTGAGAGCTTTGAGGCAGGGTTATGACACAGTCGATGCTGTGTTTTAAATTGTTCACCTGGCTAAAATGAGAAAATGGATTTACTTAGGATTTGACCATAATCGTTTAGGCAAGAGCTGATGAGGCCTTAACTGGGTCAGTGATCAGATAAAGAGAAAAGGACAAGTTTGAAAAATTGGGAGAAGATAAAATTGGCCACATTGGGTGATCTAATACCAGGAAACAAGGGAGAAAACAGAGTCTAGGGTAGCTCCCTGGTTTCTGGCCCAGTATTGCATGAATACATATGTACATAAACCTATTTTGTCCAAAAGGTTAAGATCTCTCCCCATTCATCACATCACACATATTTAAATAGAGATTTTTTTAAAAAGTCATCAGACAAGCAAAGAAAACACTGAGGGCATTAGGAATGCTCTCCTCTTTCCCAAAATTTTGTCTGAATGTCAGAGTCAACACATAAAGAGACACAATTGAGAGGGAGGGAGGGAGTGAGAAAAGGAAGAAGGGAAGGAGGGAAGGAAGGAAGTAGTGAAGGCAGGAAGGAGAAAGAGGGGAAGGAATTAAGAAACTCGCTGGTTTCGGTATAACAGTCTGATATTAAATTCTTCTTAGTTTGGGGCCATCTTGCCATCTGTCAGATTTCAAAGCAAAATTAGGTCCTTTGCTTCCACTCTTTCCGAGGCATGAGGTCCCAAGGTAATTCTACAAGGTCTCAAATTTTTCACATGATTCTGAAATAAAGAAAGCATAGCCACTTGGGCAATCTTGGTTACATTACCTCACAGCTCTAGGGAACAGCTCTCTGAATAGTTCTAAATTGTCATGGTGTTAAATACCCTGAATGGTGTCCTCAATATTTCCTGGGAGATGCAGATGAAGCTTGAAAAACCACACTGGCTTGTCTACACTGAGTGCATTAGGGCCTGGCCATTCCATGTCCCTGGCCTGACCTCAAAGGACTATCCAATTCTGGACACCCCAAAGAAATGCACTAAAATTAACCTTCTAAAAACAAACTTCAGAATTACAACAATAAATGCAAATGCGGGGATCTTGCTTGACTCAGACAAATAATGGGAGAAATTTTATTATAAACTGGGTATTAAATGATATTCAGGATTTATGGTTTATTCGGTTGATGTGACAACAGTGAATACATTAGAAATTAAAATAATGTTTATCAGTGATATAATACTGAAGAATTTACAGATGAAATCTGATACTTGCTTTAAAAATACCCTACAAAAGAAAGAGGAAGGGAGGGAGGGAGAGAGGGAGGGAGGGAGGAAGGGAAGGAGGGAAGGAAAATAAAGAGAGAAAGAAAGGAAGAAATGAGGGAGGGAGGAAAAAAGAGAGAGAGAAAAGAGGGAGGGGAGGAGGGAGGGAGGAAGGAAGGGGAAAGTGGAGGAAAGGAGAGAAGAGGGGAGGAGAGGAGAGGAGAGGTAAAGAAGGAAAGTGAGGAGAAGTACACAAGGATTGGCCACCAGTTGATCCGTGGAAGCTGCATAATGGAGTTGTGAGGACTTACTATACCATTATTTACTTATTTAGCATATCTACCTATGTTTTTCTGAGGAAATTTCTATCATAAAGCTCTACTTCTACTTCACATATTGACTCACCTGCTGAATTTAAGTTTTTAGCATAATGTAAAGCAAATATGCATTTGTTTTAAAGGAATAGGGCCTGGGTAACTGCTAGATTCTTTTTTAAACCACTGGTTCTGCTACAGTACTATAATAATCATAGCTACTATTACTTAGTGTTCACTTTATTCCAGGCACTGAGATAATTATTTTGCATGCATTTATCCAATTCTCACCATAAATCTGTGTTTTAAAACATAAGGAGGAGCCAAAATGCTAACTTTACACAGGTTCTCCAGGAACCACCAAAAAAAAAAAATGTTCCAATTATGCAAATGAAAAAAATCCTCAAAAGTCTTGAAGGCAGTTTTCCATGGATTGCTATAATTTTTATCTATATCCTTGAAGATACATAGGAAGCATAATGATTATGATGGGAATAGTGGGCAATGACTAACAACTATTGAGTGCCTCTAACATACTGGTCTGTTCTAAGCATTTACCATGCATGGCCTCACCTGAGTCTCAAAACCACCTATGAAGTAGATTAAGTGCATTGAGGGCCCAATCCTTGGCTCCCCTGTATTCCTGTCCTTTGCAGCTCTTATCACCAATTTGGGCTGGCTTCATGACTTGCTTTTACCTGTAGAGTATTTTTGATAGAAAGGAACATAGTCCACCTCCAAGCCTAGGCTTCAAGAGGCCTTGCATACCACCATGTTTTCTCTCTTGGACTCTTGTCTCCACCATGAGACCAAGCCAGGGCCGACTTGCTGGTTAGTGAAAGAACACATGGAACAGAACAAAGGAGCTTAGCAGCCATCAGCTAAGCAGAGCCACCTAGTTACCATCCAACTGACTACAGGGACATGCAGGAATCCAGCGAAGACTAGAACTGCTCAGGTGAGTCTAGCAGCCTAATTTGCCAAACAGAACAACTGTAAATGAAATAAATGATTACTTCAAGTCACTAAGTTTTGAAATGGGTTTGTAATGCAGTGACCGGTGACTGCTATAGGTGTGTATTATTGTTTTTTAACATTTTATAGATGAGGAAACAGAAAGCTTGCCCCAGGTCACATAGTAAGTGGTAGAGCTGAGACATCCCTGCAGAAGTCTGACCCTAAATCCATGTTGCTGGTGCAAACCTGTGATCTTTACTCAATGAAAAGAGCAGTATGAGAGGTTATTGGTTTTTGATACCCACCAGCACAACTGCATCCTATTCGAGTTTATTACAAGCACCTAGCAGGAAAGGTATCCCATCTGTCTTAGTCAGGTATGGTTCCCATAACAATATAGCAGAGACTGGGTGGTCCAAACAACTGAAATTGATTTTCTCACAATTCTGGAGGCTGGAAATCTGAGATCAGGACAGCATATTTGGATTCTGGTGAGGGCCCACTTCCTGACTTACAGACTGCCACCTTCTTTCTGTGTCCTCACATAGGAGAGAGAGAGAGAGAGAGAGAGAGAGAGAGAGAGAGAGAGAGAGAGAAACCAACTTTCTAGTGTCTTTTCTTATAAGGAAACTAGTCCCATCATGAAGAACTCACTGTTGTGACCTCATTAAACCTAATTATCACCCAAAGTCCCCACCTCCAGATATCATCACACTGAGGGTTAGGACTTGAACATATAAAGTTGGGCAAACACGATTCAGTCCTAGTACCATCCTTTCTCATTACTCCAAGTACACCTTCCCCAGAGCTCTGCCTGCCCTTCTCAGGAGGAATCATTTTTGTCCTCTTCTAGATATAACTGCCTTGAGACAGGGTGACAATTGGGCTCATTTGAAGGAGCCCAGTGGGGATCTAGAGAAGCAGCGATGTGATAACTGAATTCTGATGGTGAGAAGAATATAAAGTAGCAACTACACTTAAGCAAGAAACCCATGGTAAAATTTTTATCCCAAAGACTATGGAAAGACAGTGATGAACTTTAAGGAAGGAAATGCCAGGATTACATGCACATATTTAGGAAAGTCAGTCTGACTGCAACACAGAGATGGGCCAGAAGTAACCCTGGGAACAGATCAGTTCAGAGCTGTGGCCATCACCCAGAAGATAACGGTAGCTGGGACTGGAGTTGCATCACTGGGAATAGACAAAAGTTTGAGAGTCCAAGGGCTATTTTAAGAGACACAGAACTGAATGAGTGAAGGAGAGGGTAAAGGTGGACACCACACTAACATAGACCTACAAAATGTAACTGGTAACCAAGAAACTCTCTTCCCTTAGTGACAAATGACTAGTTTCTGAAAAGGATTTTTTGCTTAGTGCTTCCTCTTCCAGAGGATTTTGCATTTCAGGCGGAGAGTTCTGAATTGCCCTATCTGCAAAGAATAAAGGCAGCCTTCCAGAGAGAAAATGTCATAAATTAAACAGCCACTTGTCTTGACAGCATTAAAAATAATCTGTCACCTGCTCGTAACTTTGTTCTTGGTTAGAAAGGCCATTGTTTGAGTGAACAAAGAGGATAAGAAATCTGGAAAGAACTGTTTACCCAGAAAAACCGATGGGAGCTCAGATTGCAGAAGACCTGCATGAGAATAAGGAAGGGGGTGGAAAACTCCGAGTATAAACATTCTCTCTGCTGTGGAAGACGAGAGTCCAACTGAGAGGCTCAAAATTATGAATGGAAAGCAAGCCAGTTCCTAGCAGCTGCTCTTGGTATTTCCATAATACTCTGAAAATGGCCCTGTTTCTCAACAAAAGTCATTTCTCATCTGATGAATCAGAAATTCAACTTTGAGGACAATGAACTGATGGTGACTGAGGAGGACTTAGGGGTCTCCTGTTCTTCCATCTGACACTTTGTCCCAGTTTACCCTCCTCTGTGCTGTTTCTCATGCTGCCCAGGGTGACCACTGGACCTCAGCAGGCATTGAAGACTGTGACCACTCTAACTTATGGAAATTTCTTAGAAAAGTGAAGAGATCGAGAATGAGATCTGAGCATACAAAACACATACAATTTTCTTCAGATTTTTTTTCTGGTTCCCATTGCTGTCGCTCTCTACTAAGTTGAGGACAATTGCTATGATCATATCATTTGAGCATGCCCCCCAAGGGTTCACGTGTTGGAGGCCTGGTCCCCAGGGTAATGATGTTAAGAGTTGGGACCTAGGGGAGTTCTTTAGGTCACTGGGGGAGTGCCCTTGGAAAGGATTAACATAGTCCCTGTGGAACCCTTTGGATAGTTCTCAAAAGAGCCTTGTTATAAAAGAACAGTGTTGTCCATAACCTGGGCTCTTTGGCTTCCTATATAGCAGTATAATCTCTGTATATGTGAACTGCCCTGCAAAGAGCAAACAGGCTTGGTCATTCAAGGAGGACCTAAGGTTGGACCAGGAGGCAGACACAGAACTGAAAAAAGGAGCGAGATGCTAAAAGAAAACTTTCCTTTAAAAATGAAATTTTATTCTGTTCTACCAGAGGTTAGGTCCCACTAGAATGTTAGCTAATCTGTGACAGATTGCATTGTACTGTACAATGTAACATTGTTTTGAAATAAATCTCCCCCGCTCCATAAAAATGATGTTGTATGGCTTGTCTTGCTAATTTTTCACCCATTCACAATCTGCCTGACAGAGAAAGTTGACATTGTTAAATAGTATTAAGTTCTCTGAGCTCTCTCAGCTTGTGAGAAAACATTCCACTGCTGTTATATAGATTAATCCAAGTTAAATATTTGGAACACGAACGTGGGGAGTGTGCGTCTTTAGTCTTCTCAAATTTCTGTCTACAATAACAGAAATCAGTTTGGTTTCATCAAAAACCCTACCCACTGGAGTTACTTCACTGACTTAAACAGTGTCTGGGATTTCATGATGCCCCAAATGATGAATTTTTCAAATATAGGAGGCAAAAAATACAAAGGTCCAGAGGCCCATCAACAACTACTTCCAATTTTTCAGATTTGGGTGACGACAGTGGAATAAATTGCTCAGCTTTTGCATGCACCCCACCCCACTCCCTCACCCCACCCCCACCTCAGGTGCAGATTAAAGGTGTAGTCACCAACTGGTGAGAAGAAATACCATTCAGACTGTCCTCTCCCCTATGGAATTTCCAACTTGACAAGTTCTTGAACCTGGAAAACAGGCTCTGAAGCCATTTTTAAACTTAATTTTTAGAGACCAGGAAATTGGCAATGTAACCTCAAGGAGTTTGAGCTCGGCAGTTATTCAGTCTATATTGAAGACCCACACTGGCTCTTCCCTTCTGGTTAGTTGGCAAATCACTTGGATTTCCCACTTGCACAGCTGTGGAAAAAATGACATTGCCCACCTCACAGATTCTAAGGATCACAAGGAGTCATCAAGAGAAAAGGGAGATACAAAGGACTGTGTGGTGGGGGGCAGGAGTTACTGCCTTTGGGAATTTGCTCAAGTCTCAGAAATTTAGGCAGCAATAACACACATTAGGAGTGAGGATATTTCAGTCTTAAACTCATGTCTATTACAATACAATGATCAGCTTTTCCCTAAGCAAAATAAATTACTTTTTCCTCCCATGCCTCCTAGTGAGTGGGGCATTAGACTGAGAATCAGAAAGCCGAATTTCCCTATTGCTGGGATTCCTCAACTTTGCTGTGCAATGGAATCACTTGTGTAGCATTTAAACATCGCAATGCCCAGTCAAACCCAAGAATAATTAAACCAGAATGTCTAGAGGCATTTTTTTTCAAGGACCCTTGTGTTCTGGTTTAGATACCAGGTGTCCCCCAAAACACTCATGTGTGAAACAATGCAAGGAAGCTTAGAGGTGAAATGATTGGATTCTGAGAGTCTTAAATAGTGCATTAATCCCCTTGAATGGATTAATTGGGTGGTAACTGTAGGTTGGTAGGAAGTCGCTGGAGGAGGTGGGTGTGCCTTGGTGGTATATATTTTGTCCCTGGTAAGAAGAGTTCCCTCTGCTCCCTTGTTGCCAGGTTCTGAGCTGCTTTCCTCCAGCACACCCTTCCACTCTGATATTCTGCTTCACTTTTGGCCACAGCAATGGAGTTGGCCATCTATGGACCTCTGAAAGCGTGAGCGCCAAATAGATTTTTTCTCCTCTAATTGTTCTTGTCAGGTCTTTTGGTCACAGCGACAAAAAAAGCTGACTAACTTACCCTTCAGGTGATTTCATTAAAAAGCAAAGTTTGGGAGCCAAACTCCGCTCTTTAGTTGCCTGAGGCTACCTTTCAACTTCTTGTTCTAAAGTATGTTCAACTTTAAAATGAGAAATTTCAAAAAGACCAAGACACCCAATCTTGAGCCTCTATACCTTCATTCAATGAGCCTGGTAGCCACCTGTCCAAGCTCTTGAATCCAAGTGGAAAGTGTGAATCCAGGAGTATAAAGGTGAGCCTAGGGTCAGGGAGAGCAGAGAGCACCCCTTCCAAAACTTGGTTATCAACAAAGTAATATAAAGAGGGATTCCCTTGGAATCCAATAAAATCCAATAAAAAAATTGGGTTCCCCCAAAATAAGCAGATAACTTTGTAGCATGTCTCAGATGCTTTAAGTCAGAGAGTTATGAATCTGATGGAGAGAATTGTAATAGGATTGCCCCTGTAGAAATCTTTGTTTTCTCAGAGCATTTCATGGACTTGTGTTTCAAGGGCTGTACTTTGAGAGCCCTGGGGCAGTGTTAGGATTTTGCTTTCCAGGGGATATTTGACAATCTCTAGAGACGTATTTGCCTTAGCTGTGGGCCAGTTAGCCTTAAGTGGCATCTGATGGGGAGAGGCCGGGGATGCTGGAGAATACCGTACAGGACAGTCCCTAACACAAAGAGGTATGCATTCCCAAATGTCTAGTGACACAGTTGAGAAGCCCCAAGTTAGAGTGATCTCTTCTCCCTCAATGCTATAGCCTCAGAAATAGGAGATAAGAAAGACAAGAGAAAGCAGAAAAGGAGGAAGGAAGAAAGGAGGAAATAAAAACAAACAGTAAAGGCAAAAGAGAGAGACTGGGGGAGAAAAGAAAAAGAAAGTAGATTCATAATTCTTAAAACTTGGAAGCCACCAAGGTGTCCTTCAGAAGGTAAATGGGTAAATAAACTGTGGTACATTCATAGACTGGAATGGTATTCAGCGCTAAAAAGGAATGAGCTATCAATCTACAAAAAGGCATGAAGGAAATTAAATGCATATTGAAGTCAAAGAAAGCAATTTGCATGCAGCTTTTGCATGCACCCCATCCCACTCCCCTACCTACTGGATGATTCCAACTACACGTCATCGTTCTAGGGAAGACAAAACTCTGGAGACAGTGGTTGCCAGAGGCTGGAGGTAAGATGACTAAAGAACTGTAGGACAGTGAGACCATTCTGTATGATACTACAGTGGTGGCCATGTCATACACTGTCCAAACCTAATACACAATTTCAAAAGGGAATCCTAAAGTGTGCTGCGGACTTGGGGAGATAATGATATATCGGTGTAGGTTCATCAGTTTTAACAAACATACTACTCTGGTGGGGGATGTTGGTAGTGGGGGAACTGTGCATGCGAGAGGGCCAGGGGCATATGAGAGCTCTGTACCTTCAGCTCAATTTTTCTATGAACCTAAAATTGCTCTAAACAATTCTACTTTTTGCAAAAGGAAAAGAAGCCAAAGTGGCATGCTGGTGTTGGCTAATCCCAGCCTCCTAGGCCTTTATTTCTTCTCTGAGTTTAGGAGGTCCCTTAATGCCTCTCTGCAGCAGGCACACACTGGTGGGTAAAGGCAAGGACAACGAGGGAAAGAGGGGGATTTTCTTTTGCCCGGTGTGGTGTTCTGTCCCTGAACTTCGTGTCCCTGTCCACTGCTAAGGCCTCAGACCCTGCTGGGCTTCTTGAGGTCCTTGTTCTTGGACGGCATGAAGGCACAGAGCTCCTCGATGAGCATCTCCATGCGGGCGGTGACCTCTGTCACCGTGTCGATGACCAGCCTCTGCTGCAGCTTCAGCTTATTGTTCTCCCACAGGGCCTTGTTCTCCTCCTGGAAGACGCGGTGCTCCTCGCGGAGCACGTGCAGGGCCCTGTTCTCCTCCTGCAAGAGCCGATTCTCCTCGCGCAGGGCCTGCAGCGCCTGGCTCATCTCTCTCATCAGCTGCAGGGGCTGCTCTCCACCCACCAGGCTTGTGACCGTCTTGCCCTCGTCCTCCCTGGAAGGCCCCGACAGGTTGCTGACCATCTCCCTCAAGGCCCGCAGCGTCTTGGAGTCCTCTTGCGGGCTCGAGGGTCCTTTGGGCTCTTCAAAGGGAGAGGAAAGGCCCGGGCTCTGGTCGGGCAGCAGTCCAGGCCCGTGCGGCTCCTGGTGGGGGGAGGGCACTGGCTTGCTGTCCTCCACAGAGGTGCTCTTGTCCTCGGCCTGGCTCCAGTAGGCCTGCCTCTGCTCCAGCAGCTGCTGCAGGGCTCGGTTCTCCTCCCGGAGGAGCTGCAGCGTGCTGTTCTCCTTGCTGCACTGCGACGGCAGGGCCGCGTTGTCCTTCTTGACCGCCTCCAGCGACGCGTTGTCCTTGTGCAGCGGTGGGGAGGAGGCGCGGCTCTCCTCGCGGCCCAGGGCGGCCTTGTGCTCCTCGCAGAAGACCTGCAGGATCTTGTTCTCCTTGCGGAGGCTCTTGTTCTCCTCCCGCAGGGCCTTGTTCTCCTCCCGCAGGGCCCGGTTCTCCTCCTGCAGCAGGTACTCCTTGGCCAGCCTCTTGTGGTGCAGCTTGTGGTGGAAGGAGGAAGAAGGAGAGAAGTAAGGGGACTGGAGGCGACAGTTCTCGTTCACCCACCTTCCGTCCTGGAACACGAACATCTCGTCACTGAGCTGCACCCGCGGCGGGTTGTAATCCAGCTCCAGGTCCGCCTGGGAGGTGGGGCGCTCCATGGGTTCGAAAGGCACGGAGGAGAAGCGGTTGAGCGGGTAGGAGTGCTGGCTGACCACCCGGCGGCCCTGCGCCGCCTGGGCCTGCCGCGAACAGCGAGGGGTGGAGTACAGGCTGTGGAGCCTTAGGAAGGGCTCAGCAGTGCCCCTCTGTGGGAGAGAACAGGGAAGTCCAGTGTTAATGGAGGGACGGACACACCCAGAGCTAGTGGACAGGCCCAGGACACCCCCCAATAAACCCTGCAAGTCTAATAGGCTCCTGGTCCCTGGGGACATTTTTGCCTCCTGGGGTCCTCACAAGGAAATAGAGCCAACCCTTGTTATTCTTGGTAGTTTTGTTGTATAAAGTCATCTCCAACCTTGAATTGATAAATTCTGAACCATTGTCCCCAGGGGAAGTGCAGGACTAGATTCCTGTGAGCCTCCAGTTACAACTGATCAATACATAACCTTGTTTTATGTGTGTTTCTGTTTAAAGATGTCTTAATGAATATGTTTGATTGATTCGTTAAGATGGAGCACATCATTAACAGCACCGTCATTCATGCTGGAACAAGACTTAACAAACACCGTATTTTCTCCATCAAAGGCTTCTTGTGATTAGGGACAATAGATAGCACCTTCAACTCTACCTAAAGTGAGCTATGTTCCAGTATGAGAGTTCAAACAAGAAGTCCCCACGTTGGAGTCTCTGCTACAGACCACATGCGCTACTCTGTATGTCCAATGGCCATAGAAGTGCTGTAAGTATTGATTCTGGGGTTACAAGCAAATCTTGGTGAATAGGCAAGTGTACAAATATAAAATCCATATTAATTAGAGGTTAATGTGATTCAGATGTATATGGTGGAGGCTAAAGTATCGATTTTAGAAGCAACCAAATATTTACAGTGCTGGACTTACCACTTATCAGCCACAAGAATTTAATCAAGTAATTTGAGCGACAGTTTCAAAGTGGGACATAATGGTACCTCCTTGATTCAGAGATATTTGAAGTCTTAAAAAAGATCATGCACAAAATCACTAAGCATGAACTCTGACACATTTCTGTCACCCTAAAAGAACAAATATTGTTCTCAAGCTACCCCAGCTACAGGTGTGTGCCTGCAGTTGGCATGAGCAGAGGGATAGCATGAATCACCCTGATAGCTATCCAAATCACTGTGTTTAAGATGGGGTGATGTTGATCACCCCCCTCCCTTCTCCTCTGGACCACTCAGGTTCATCCTCCTCTCTTAGCATCTTGGAGTCTGTCCTGACCACTGCCCTTTAAACATCCATCTCAGCCCTCAACACAGTGCAGGGCTCAAAACAAAGTCTAGCTGCTCATTTTGGAGAGACAAGCACCATCCCAGACAGATCACTGAGTGCTGAGAGTTCGACCCGTAGGAATGAAGACAACAAAGGGCACTAAGGAATTCATAAAGAGGCTCTCATGGTGGTGGCCATGAACCTCAAAACTACAGCATAAAAAGAGGACCCGGATCTGCAAAGTTTAATGGCTTTTGCAGTTCCAAGCATAATCTGAATGAGTTTTAAATGCAGATTTCTGAGCCTTCCATTTGGGAATCTAATTCAACATATTGAAGTGGGGGCCAGAAATCTCCATTTCTAACCAGCTCCCTTACATGATTCTGGATGATGTGGTTAGGACACCTCTAAGAGAGCAAGATTAAAGAGAGAGGGGCCAAGACCTGGTTCAGGTTCTGTCACTGGTGAGCAGTTCGAAGCTGGAGGTTGTCTCACATTCTCTGAGACTTGGATTTCTCACCAGTAAAATATAGCGAATCAACCTCTGTGATCCTAGAGGCACCTTCCAACATTAAAAGTCAATGATGGAAGCTGGGGTTGTGGCTCAGTGGTAGAGTGCTTGCCTCACATGTGTGAGGCACTGGGTTTGATCCTCAGCACCACATAAAAATAAATAAAAAACAAAGGTATTGGTCCATCTACAACTAAAAAAAATATTAACAAGGAAAATCAATGATGGGCTGAGGATATAGCTCAGTGACAGAGTACTTGTCAGGTATATGTGAGTCCCTGGGTTCAATCCCCTATACTATTAAAAAAAAAGTCAATGAAATATATCTGTAAAATGCAGATAATAATATGTACCCTGCTTAGTTCACAGCACCACTGTTATGAACTAAGCAAATAACAGAGACAAAAATGTTCTTTAAATTACCAAGTGCCTTAGAAATGTAAGATATTATTATCATCGAGAAAAGCAGATTTTAATAGTGCAAGAACTATGAGATGTATTCAGAAAGACGTGAACAGGTGTAATACACACTGGAGAAGAGACAACCATGGCAGCAATGAATTAAATAAATATAAGATCATGATAGTTACTTCTAAAGCCATCCAAAGCATTTCATTCAAGTACATAAAAATGCTTTCCAGATATTATCAACTCCTCATTTCTTGGGTGATTTTCACAATTTTACAGAGACAGAAGGTAGAAAACAAATAATCTGCAGTGTGTGTGTGTGTGTGTGTGTGTGTGTAGAAAGAGAGAGAGAGGCAATTTACACAGCATATAAAGTTAGAATTCTTTAAGATGCAAAAAGCTAGATAAATAGAAGACACAGTTCTATACCATTAACTTTGCAATAAGTACATGTCATTAACTCAGTAAAAGTAAGCTCAATCTTCCAGGTAGCAAAGGTGCAAGGGCATTCTTTAAGCAGAACCTTGTTTCATTTCAATAAATTTAGCCTCCATGGTTTTCACATTTCTCAATTAGGGAAGCACAAAGGACTCCTGTGGCTGAGTCTGTGATCAGAATGAACCTCACTGTGGATAGTCCAGACTATTTTCCAATAAAAGTTTAAGGCCCCTGAATTCCAGATTTCTGGGATGACTAGCCAAGGCCAAGTAAGGAAACACCTCTCTATTCTTGCACCAGAACGCAATGCAAGGCTCCATCTCAGCAAGATCTAACTCCTGAAGATATTACCATGAGAAGATGTAGTTTAGTGCCTATCCCAGTTCTGAGAGGGAAAAGGAAGTAGGAAACAAATATGGAGACCCAAGATCCTGAGGTGAGCATTCTCCATACAGAATTCATTTCATCCTCACAACACTGGCACATAAAATATTATAATAGGTTGAGCACTCCTAATCCAAAAATTCAAAATCCAAAACTTCTTGAACCCTAACATGATGCCACAAGTGGAAAATTCCACACCTGATCTCATGCAATAAAAGTTGCAGTCAAAATATGGGCCCACTAAAAATATTGTATAAAATGATCTTCAGGACATATGTATAAAATATATGTGAAACATAAATAAATTTTGTGTTTAGACATGGGTTCCATTCCCAAGATATCTTATTGTATATATGCAAATATTCCAAAATTTTACAAAATCCAAAATCTGAAACATTTGTTTCCATGTATTATACATAAGGTATACTCAACCTGTATTCCCATTTTACAGATAGACTGAAACTCAGAGAAGTCTATAACCAGCCCTACTACACTGGATTGGACACAAACCCCCACTTCTGGTTCCCAGAACTTACATGTATAAAGCACACACTTGGGAAATTACCATGGATTTGCCAAAGGACTTCCAGTAACTTGAGAATCAAGATGGTTTTCCTCAACTTTTTATTATGGAAAATTTCAAACATATATGAAAGGAGAAAGAATGATCAAATAAATTTCCACTTACTTCTTACCCAGCTTCACCAGCAATCAAATCAAGGCCACACTTGTTCCACAACCATCCCCCACCACATGATTATTTTAATGCAAAGAGAAATCATGTTTTTATTCATAAATGCATCAATGTGCATCATTTCACAGAACCACATCATTATCATCCCTTTAAAATTTAGAAATGTTCCCTTAATATCATCAAATACTAAGTTGATGTTCAAATTTCCCTAATTGTCTCATAATTTCTCTTTAATAGTTGCTTTGTTTCAATCAGAGATGCTCTTCTTGATCCAACTGAGCATCCAAAGAGGATGCTCACTAATCAGCATCCACTAAGGCTTTATATCTGTTCCTGTTTATATCCATGCTGGCCTTTCAATCATGTCACTGAGCTTCTTTTTTTCCTTAGGCACACACTGAACTAGGTACTCAAGGACTTTCCAACTGGCCCCTCAATAGAAATATTCTCAATAGAATATTAACATGTGGCAGATCCCCAGCTCTGGACAACCTGGGTATTTGACCCTTGTCCTTATGCACACCATAAACTGACCTTGGTCATATTCTCTTACACTGCAGCCTTGTTTTACACTGCTACATGATGAGGGATTGGAAACACGACCTCTAACTTTGGTCTCACTTTCTCTGGTCTCCTGGAGCCATATTTGCTGATTGGCATAACTGGGGCTCCAGCATCCTTGTTGACATCTTGTCCTTGCCCTTCGATGGCCAGCTTTTCCCAAGCAGACCTGGTGCCTTCCTTGTCCCATACCCACAACACTTAATCTAGAAGGCTGACAGGCTAAATAGGTCCCCTTTACTTTCTCATCAGAGAACCAAATCCTTCCCTTACAAATGAGCCCTACTATCTTTCCTCCTATCCCCTAGGGACCCAGTTAGTGGTCAAATCCAGTGCTGCCTCATGGCTTGACTTCTTAGAACACTTAAATACCTCTAAAACTTTATCAGGCGTGCATTTATTTGAATGGGTATTAGAAGAAAAATAAGCTTATTTTAACAAATTCAGAATTCTATGGATATTATTAAGAGGCACTAAAATAAAGCAGCATCATTTCTTTTTCTGAAAATGAGAAACTTTAAGGAAAAAAATTGCAAGTCTGTTCAGATATGACAGAATTCAGGATTAAACTTTGGAGAAACATTGAGTCAAAGCAAATTCATTCTTTCCTGTGTTTTTTCTCCAATTCCAATCAGAGCTAGCTGGAATTCTTCCTCCAAGAGGAGCTCTTTCTTGGCCTTTTGAAAATTCCTCACCTTAATCATACTCCCACTTAGAATGCTATTTCATCAACTCTTCTCCACATTGTTGATTAACATTAAAGTTGGTATCTACTGTGTTCCGAGCTCACAGGTCTTGATCTCAAGAAACTTCCAGTCAATTTGAAAAATCAGTGAATAGCATCAGTTATTTCTTGGTGAAAATTAGAGGTTAAAATGCAGCAAGCGTTAATGTAAGCAGCAAGTTAGGACATAATAACACCTGAAGAGACTCTTGGCTCTGCACTGTCTGAGTGCATAACCCTGACAAAGTCATCTAACTTCTGTGCCTCACTTTCCATGTCTAGAAAATGAGGGGATTAACACACCCCATGTATTTTTGCAGGTTATACAGTGCCTGACTCTAGGAGATGCCATTCACTAACATTGCCGCGTACAACTCATACCGCTGTCTATCTCAACCTACTTATTTCAGAGAATTTTTTGTAGAATTCAAAAATAAAAAGAATATATTTTCTTTGTAAAGAATAGTTGTTACATTCACAAGCAGTTGCTTAATATTTCCTTAGAGGAAGGCTGCACACAACAAGCTAAAGGAAATAACACTGAGTGACTATTATATGTCTAACAATATGCTAATGGCTTTCTTTATTCATATGCAATATCTTACCCAAAGATCTGAGATGTTTCTACCTAGCATCCCATAGCCAACAAGGGGGTGGAGCCAGGTCTTAAAATTAGTACACTTCACTCCAAAATCCATGCCCATTCTAGCACTTCATAATGGCTAGGTATTTTATTTTGCATGTGTTGTTATCATTCCAATAGTTTTCATATATCCTGTCCCCCGCCATTTATTTCTATAAATAAATTGCAATTCTCTAAAGAAGTAACCTTTTATTTATTTATTTATTTATTTTAGACATTTCTAGTCCTGGGAATTAAAACCATATATTTGACATACAGTGGAGGCTTAATGTGTCCCTGCTGATGAATGAATTGACCAACATGCACTGAAAAGTGGGAGGAGATATTAGACTAAATTCTATGAAACTGTTCATATTCTGTTATTTTTGGGCCTCCAAACGTGGCCATTTCTTTTGTTTTGGAAAAACAACAAAGGATCTGAAAAGAGTTCTATGCTCCTAAAACTTCCTTGGAATACTCTGAAAAGGTTCCCATAAGCCTGGGAGCTACCCTTTGGCAGCACTGTTCATTTGCCCTAAAGGATAATGAAGTGTATTTGGTAAAGCTATATCCCCATTTCATTTCATATTTTTTTTAAATTTATTTTTAGTTGTTGAGGAACCTTAATTAATTAATTAATTTTTATGTGGTGCTAAGAATCAAACCCAGTACCTCACACATGCTAGGCAAGTGCTGTACCACTGAGTCACAACCCCAACCCTCAATTCAAATTTTAAAACTTTAAAATAATCCTAGTGCAGGGATGTGATTGCATGATGTAAAAATCTCCAACAGTGGAGTTTGCTACCTTGTGAATTCCACAAACTCCCAGGTCCCTCTGTGTGCTTCCCTTGAAAGAAGCTGCCTCTGCCCACAGCATGCCAGCTATCCATTTCATCATCTTGAGCCTGTAATCCAATCACCACAGTAAAATCCCCAAATTCCCAATATCTTTGAGCTCCAATTCCTGTGGTTGAGTACTCTTAAGAAAATCTCTTAGCTGCTCTGAGTGTCACCCCCAAAATAAGCCTAAACAAAGCTGGTGTCTACTTCCTGGGGTTGTAAGAGGACAAGGGGCAGGCAAGATGTCACAAAGATCAAACACACAGTCAGCTCTACTGGTAAGATTTAACATCTCCTGGCCTGAGCCACTGTTGCAAATGCTGAGTATATTTTTCTGCAAGAGCCTTTTCCACAATGTGAGCCTCTGAGCTAAGCAAACACATGCAGGTATGAATCGCAGGCCTCCTCGGTCTATGTTTGCAGCCAGTTCCTTTCAGTAGGTTTTCTCGACCAGTGTCAGTGGTCATTGGGTTGGTTCCCTGGACTGAGCTAATCTGCCCTGATAAGTCAGGCCCTGAGAAGAGGTCTGTGCCCAAATAAACCTTCTCAAACACCCTGAGAAGGATAAGAGGCAGAGCCTATGGCCATATGGTCCAAGTTTCCCACAAAGGAAAGGATCAGCTCTTTCCTGGTCTCTGGGAAATGCTCTCACACAGGGACAGAGACCCAGTAGATGGGGAAGAAAAGGGTTGTCTCCCTTCATGGAAGAATAAGACATTAAGTGGCTACAGGAGAGGGACAACTTATTATACCTTTCCATCAGGTGTTGGAAAAGCAACCAAAACTCTGTTCTCAGCATCAAAGTGGCTGTGACCAAATAATCTCTTAATGCTGATGATCCCAAGAAGATGCCTGGGCACAATTTGTGCCCATGTAGATGTCTGAAATCCCACCTATGCTCAAGAATTCTTTCTCAGTGTAGGTTTGGCCCCCTTCCTGGCATCTCCTTTTAAATGGGAGTGATCCTAGAAGGGAAATGCTTGAAATCCCCAAGGACTATATGCCTAGGTCAGATCACTAGCCTCAGGGATAGTGAGAGTATAGAAAAGAGTAGCTCGTGGAAAGGAGAGGGGCAAGGGGCAAAGGGGGCCAAGAGGAACAGAGTCTCCTATTGGTGCTACAGGATTTCTAAGGAACAGGACTCTGTGAATGGGATCTTCCAGGGTGGAATTTCTTTGGGGATGGGACTGTACGGTGATTAGCCAGGCTTAGCTGACATGGACTGCTATGGTTTGAATGTGTCTTCTAAATTTCATGTGTTGAAAACTTAAACCCCCAAATCATGGGCTAATCATTTTTGAGAGGTGGGACTTTTGGGAAGTGATTGGGTCATGAATGGATTAATTCATTCACGGATTAAAGGATTATAACAGGAGTGACTTTTTATGAAGGTGAGCTCTCTGTGACTGGTTTGCTCTGTCTTGCCATATGATGCTCTCTGCCATGTTAGGAGGCAGCAAAAAGATCCTCACTGGCTTTTGGTCTTCTAAGCTTCCAGAACTATGAGCTTAATAAACCTCTATTCTTTCTAAATTACTCGATCTCAGGTATTTTGTTATGGCAATAGAAAATGGACTGATACACATATTGAAGTTCTCTTTACTCCTACCACAACCCAGAAGAGATGTCCAAACACTCAAGGAAAAATCCAAGTCTATTGACCAAGTTTTTCAACATCTATTTTACCTCCATTACTGAAGGTTACTAGCAGAGAACATTTAGTCGTCCTGGGTACTTCTAAAGCTTATAGAGTGGAAAGGTCCTCAGATCCTGAAATGAAATAATGCCAAACATGCTACCAATTTGCAAATGAGATGACATAACTGACTGAGTCTTATTACCATTTTAAAAAATTAACTTACCTCTCCAAGTCCTTTGATAAAGTCAATATTTGTTTTAATAAATTCTAACAGGTAAAAGTATAGTTCACCGGGTCAACATGACTGATTTTGATAGAATTACAACACTTGTAGCAAAAAGAGAATAAAGAAGAGATTATACATGGTGGTTTTCACTAATCATTTAACACAGACTGTCCTGAAATCTTTCCCTGAAAAGTTATTCATATTGGCAGAGATACTGGTACTGTCAGAGGGATCCCGTCACTTCTGAAGAACAAGCCCAAAAAAAATGGGGAGAAAAGACAGCCAGGAGAGGAGCAGGGGGGCACTGGAAGGTGCCATCAGAGCTCATTCTGGCCTGGTTAGAGATCCTTCATTAATGATCTAGAGTAAACAGCACTTAATGAAATTCCCAGCCAGTGCTCACTGGGGAAGTCAGAGTACCTGTGAGCACCACATCATTATGTGCAAGAGGAACCAGGAGATCAGTTAACTTGGGCAGGAAATAACACTCATGACTTGCAAGTTAATGTGCTGGAGGGAAATAGATCAGAAAACACAAATATTTAATGTGAGGAAGAAAAATGGGAAATCAATAAGACCTGAAAAGACCTAAGGGTGATAACAAATCCTGAGTCATTCGCATTTACAGTCTGATTGAGAAGCCCAGATGCCCAGCAGGACTGGAGCTACTGCCAGAGCTGCTTCTTGGAGGCAGAGCTGCTGTTGCCCTTCCCTCCCCAAACCCATGGACTTGGTCTCAAAACTGCACAGGGCAGATACACACAGGGAGCTTGGAATCAGATGTTAAGATTGGGGGAGGGGACCTTGGCCCATTTATTGATTGGGTTATTTGGTTTTTTTGGTGCTTGGCTTTTGAGTTCTTTATGTACCCTAGAGATTAGTCCTCTATCTGATGTATGAGGGGTAAAACTTTGCTCCCAAGATGTAGGCTCTCTACTTACTTTGCAGATTGTTTCTTTTGCTGAGAAGAAACTTTTTAGTTTGAGTCCATCCCATTTATTGATTCTTAATTTTGATTCTTATACCAAAGGAATCTTATTATGGAAGTTGGGGCCTAATCCCACATGATGGAGATTAGGATCTACTTTTTTCTCTATTAGACACAGATCATATTACAGGGACACAGCCACATCAGTGTCTATAGCAGCACAATTCACAATAGCTAAACTGTGGAACCAACCTACCTGCCCTTCAATAGATGAATGGATTTTAAAAATGTGGCATATATACACAATGGGATATTACTCAGCAATACAAGAGAATATAATCATGGCATTTGCAGGTAAATGGAGGGAGTTAGAGGAGATAATGCTAAGTGAAGTTAGTCAATCCCAAAAAACTAAATGCCTAATGTTTTCTCTGATATAAAGGAGGCTGACTCATAGTGGGGTGGGGAGTGGGAGTGTGGGAGGAATAGATGAATTCTAGATAGGGCAGAGGGGTGGGAGGGAAAGGGAGGGGGCATGGGGTTAGAAATGATGGTGGAATGTAATGGACATTATTATCCAAAGGACATGTATAAAGACATGAATTGGTGTGAACATACTTTGTATACAACCAGATATGAAAAATTGTGCTCTGTATGTGTAATAAGAATTGTAATGCATTCCACTGTCATATATAAATTTTAAAAAATCAAGAGGAAAGAAGTTTTTAAAAAAAAGATTGGGAGAGGGGAGACACTTGCTCTTAAAAACTAGAGAGGAATTACAAATCTCAGACCCAACCTGGCCCAGCCAGGTGACAGAGAAGAAAGGATGCTCCTATTCCAGCTCTGCCATCCCTGTTGGGCTTCCCATATCTGTAAAATCTCTACCACTCACCGGCACGGCCCTGGCCCTGACACACAATGTCATCAGTGCTCAGTCAATATTTCTTCCTCTCCTGGTTTCTCAGATTTACCCTTTTCCCTTAAGCTGCATGCCATCTCATTCATGGAGGTATAGCAAGAACATCAGTCCCTCTTGTTTGGTTCAGATCATCTGTATAGAGATATCACTCCCCTCCCCCAGAGACCCAGTCAGAGCATCGTGGCATGTAAGCCTGAGGCCACATCTGTTCGTGTGGGGTGCGCACACCCAGACAGCAGAGATCCCCTCATCCCGTGGCCCTCTGCCCTCTAAGACCCCATCAACTGCACCAGGTTTGGCAATACAGAAAGTGAGCCACCCCAGAAAAAGCTCTACCCTTCTTAGAGGATTTTTTTTCCTCTTTGACTACAGAGCCTATTTCTCTCCCTGGGAGCTGGAAATCTCCCAGGGAGAGAAACAGGAGAAATGGATAATTCTGTGATTATCCATACCTGAGGCAGAACCACATTGGTGGGGGTTTCTAGGCTCTCATATCTGGTGTCTTTTTTTCTTATAAAATTTGGCCTTGAGTGCTGTGGAAAAGAGAAAACAAGAAGGTTTCCACTTCCCATCTCTATCACATGATCAAATTCTCTTCTTATCCCTACGCCCAGGTTGACATTCTCTGCCTGTCCTTTAGCAGAGCAAAGATTGGTTTATGTGGACTATGAAGGAACCACAGGTCAACACCCACCCTCAGGGAGGAAGTAGTGGCCAACAGAGCTCAATGTGTGTTTCAAGCAGAAACAATCAGAACTAAAAATGTTTCTGCGGCTTGTTACCATCTTGTCAAAAGATCAGGAGAAATCATCTAATATGAGGGCTACGCGTCATGAGCTGAAACAGAAAAGTGGCCCTTCCATACAAAGCCATAAGGATGATGTGACAACAAACATCCAGGATGTCTTCTTGTCCTGTATATTTGCCTCCCATTGAACATATTTGCTGGGATGGTTCTAATTGTAAACATAGAATGCCCACGGGCGACTGTCCTCCTTGTGTGTCCCTGGACAAACCTTTCAGATAGTTACCTCTGCATTGGATTCCTCCATCCTACATTTCAACCCTTCTGGTTGCATGGCCATGGTCTTCCAATGGGGCCTTAGGTGACTCTGGAGAAAGCAAGGCCAACCCCTTTATGACATAGCAGCAGTAGAAACAATCCAACCCCAAGGACCACACCAAGGAAACAGCTGCTTGCGGGAGGAGACCTGAGAATCTCTAGACTGCCAGGACTCCAACAATTTGTTGGCCTCAGAAAACAAACACACACACACACACACACACACACACACACACAAAACAACAACAACAGAACATGCCCATCCCTCTTATGTTCTGTCTTTGGCACATAACCAGGCTTAATTATCTCCATAACCCTAAATGACTCTGCATCCCTTAGTATGAGTACTAGGTTTTCTCCTCATGGATTCATTCTTACACATTTGATGTCAAGTTCAAGTTGTAATTCACCTCGGAAATCCAGAGTAGTTACACAACAGCCTGTAGCAAAGAATCTAATTTGAGAGGGTTGGGTTATTTCTGAGTATGATAGAAACTTGAAAGGTTAGGACTTTCAGGTGGCTCATCTACCCAGCCTCCACATTCAAGGATCCCAAGCCCATGTGGCGTCCCCAAGGCCCACAGCCGGGGGCGGGGGGCATCTATCACAACTGGAATCCAATGGCCTAATTTCTCTGCTTATTCTACAACATCTTACTAGAATCTCTAAAGAGAAGGGTTATTATGCCTAAAACCGATGGGCTACATCCTTCTGTGATTATCCATACCTGAGGCAGAACCACATTGGTGGGGGTTTCTAGGCTCTCATATCTGGTGCCTTTTTTTCTTGTAAAGTTTGGCCTTGAGTGCTGTGGAAAAGAGAAAACAAGAAGGTTTCCACTTCCCAACCCACTCTGGGCCTCAACTGCTCACCCGAAATATATAATGACTGTCTGTTCATCTATTCCCTTCTTGTGTATTATGTAAATTATGAAAATCTGAGTCTGGAGATATGGATCTATCTGATTAGATGCTTTGTTGATGTCTGAACAGAAATTAAGACAGGGATTATAGTTGACGTAAAAGCCTTTTGAAAGTCTTTGAAGCAGAGATGGCTTCAAAGATGGCTTCAGAGATGGCTATACCTACTCCCTTGCCTAAGACTATTATTTCTATCTCAAGTAAAAAATCATACCAATGTAAGGTGCCAGGTATAGGTCCTATGCAGAAGCTGGTCACCAAAACACTCAGAACATTCCAGAGGTGACATCACAAAACAATATGGTGTTTTTCAGGGTTCATGGTTTTTCTCTGAGCACTATAGGCAAGAATGATGCATCTGATAAACAAGAAGAGTTTGTGCTGGCTGTGATCACATGGCTAGTTAGGGTCAGCGTGACACATAATTGCCCAAACACTTGGCCTTGTTTGGTCATCCTGGTTGCCATTCACATCCTCACTGCCAGGCTAGGTGGAGACTTGTAACTTTTTTCCACCTGCATTTGGATCACTTAAGAAGGAAGAAACAAACACAAACCAAACTCTGCCAAGACCCAGGGAGGAAATACAGTCTGAGCTGTTTTTTGACACCAACTGGGTGTCCTACAATTCAATTCCATTCTGACATTAGCTCCCAGGGTTAGTGTCAGATCCCAGAAGTCAGGAGCTCAGTCCCATAAGACTGCCTTCACTTCAGATGTCAATCGCAGGTCTAATTCACCTATACTTCCAACTGATCAGCTATAAATCAGGCGTTTCCACCTCCTCTTCCCTGGGTTCAGCAATTTGCTAGGATGGCATACAAAAATCAGGAAAATGCTTTACTTTTGATTACAATTTTATTGCAAGGGATACAACACAGGAATAGACTATGAAAGGAGGTGTACAGAGCAGGACATTGGAGAGATGGGTGTTCATCATTCAAGTCTCCTCTGGGCATGCCATACACCCAGGATCTCCATGTGCTCACCAATCCCGAAGCTCCTTAAACCCAGTTATTTTGTGGATGTTTCATTTCATTAGCATGGTTAATTAACTCATTGGCCATTAATAATTTAACTCAATCAAGCCCCTCCCCTCTTCTCAGGATGGGGGATGCTGAAAATTCCAACTGTAATCACTTGGGTTAGGAACCAACCAACCAACCAAGATGGTTCCTTTGGCAACCATCCCCCATTCTCCCAGAATCACTCCATTATCAGGAAATTCCACAGGGGTTAGGAGCTCTATGCCAGGAACCAGGGGCAAAAGTCAAATATATATATTTATTGGACCATATGTAGAAACTACATTAAGACCACAATGCCCAGTCCTTCTGGTCTCAATTCTGTCAAACGGTTCACCTCCATAACAATTATTAGTGAAAGCCCTCTTGTGTATATTAAGCCTCTTATCCAGAGAATCCCGCTCCTGCATTATTTTGCTGTTCAGGGTTGGAAAGGAGTGGTAGACCGGCAGATTCAGAGACAGTAGGACAGCCCACTTGGGTCTCCCACACCCCAGTTACAAGAAAATCTTGCTGTAAGAAAATTCAATATATAAAAGTTCAAAAGATAGACCTATAGAAAAACCAGAAATCTGATTAAATACATTAAAATAATTTTTCTTTTTACAAAGGAACTTTCCCAAAGTCTTAAAAATTTTGAAATCATGATCATAAATATATAATGTTAAATTTACCAATTTACCATGGTAACCATTTTTTAAGTGTACAACTCAGTAACACTGAGTATATTCACTCCACTGTGAAATAAATCTCTAGGACATTTTCATCTTGCAAATCATAACTTGCATTACCCACTAATTCCCCCTCTCCCCTCCCCCATTCTTGAGCAACCCCTTTTCCTTTTCCACTCTCCATCTCCCTGATTTTGACTCTATTAGAAATCTCATAGGAGGGGAATTACAGAGTATTTGTCCATCTGTGACTGGTCTATCTGTGACTTCACTTAACATGATGGCTTCAGGATTCATCCATGTTGTAGCATATGACAGGATGTCTTTCCTCTTAAAGACTGAATAATATTTCACTATATGTGTAGACCACATTTTGTTTATTCACTCTTCCTTCAATAGACATTGGGGTTGTTTCCCCCTCTTGGCGATTTTGAATAATGCTACCAGGAACATGAGCATGCAAACATCGCCTTGAGATCCTGCTTTGAATTCTTTGGGATCTGTATCCAGAAGCAGAATTGCTTGCTGGATCACGTCACCGTTTCATTTTCCCTTTTTTGAGGAATCGGCACACTACTTTCCATAGCAGCTGCACCACTTCACATTCCCACCGAGAGAGGAGTTCTGAATGCTCCACATCCTCACCAACACTGGTTCCCTGTTTCTCCAAGTGTTATTAATTCCTATGCTGTCTGAAAACAGACTTCTGTCTTCCCTGATAGACATCATACAGAAGCACTTGCACATCCTCTGGGTTACAGTGGGAAGAGCTGTTCAAAGCACAAGGGAAAGGTAGATGTCACCAGGAATGGAGGTCTGGGAGGGGCTCCCCCGTACAAAACTGTCTCATTCCTTTTGACTCCATTCTCCAGCAACTGACAAGTAATTGGGGCTTCTATTGGTGTGGTGTCAAAAAAGGCTTGATTGCGTAGCTCGTGCAAGGGCTTGTTTATTTGCTTACTGGTTAAATTGATGTGCTTTTTATTTTTCAAGGGAGGAGCATTTTAACCTGGACCACCCTGGTACTGGCATCTACAGTTGCCCATTAGCTGGGTTTCTTCCTCCTCTGTAGAACGTGTGCATTCATAACCCAGTACTGAGAAGCTTCCCTGAGATCAGGCTCCCAATGTCTGTTATTACTCAGATTAACACCATCATCAATCATCCACATTCCCATGAGCATCTGCCGTGGGTGGGCGCTGCACAGAGCACAGAAGCCGACTTGCTTCACAGGCTTCTAATCTGAACAGACAGGTAGAGCAGAGACAAAGGAAAGGGCACGCGTGGATCTGTGTCTCTCCAGGCTTTCCTCACCTGCAGCTGCCTCATGATATAACACATGGGGAGATTCGACAAGCAAGAGGGCCAACAGGGAGCCCAGGGCTCTGTGTCCTTCCCCAGAGAGTCGCACAAGCTGCAGCTTTATATCCAGGAGGCAGAGGTGGGCATGGGGGTTATTCTGACCTTTCTTTCCTTCTCATTGGTGGAGAAAGAAATAGGAAAGTGGGTGTAAATTATCCCCATACTGTCATCTCCAAATTGCACAATCTAATTGGAAATACTGGTCATTTTTACCATTTAAGGCTGAGAGTAGTTGCTGCTGCTGAGTGGAGCAGCCCCAGTACAGTAAGGCTTTGGGCAAACTCTTGGGACAGGCTGATAGCTCTTGCCTTCTGAGGAAGTGGAAGGCAGCAGCCAGAGAGTGCAAGAGAGGATGTCAATGAGTCCATCCGACAATAAATAAAGACCAACTGTTAAAAATTCTGAGAGTGGAAGACAGTAAGAAAAAAGAATGGCAGCCATCCAGAGGACCTGGTTGAGGTGAGTGATTGTTATAAAGTAGAAGAATCACTCACATTTGTAGGAATACTGAAGGAACCACTAGAGGTAGAAGGTGCTGTAAAGTAGGACATATGTCATTCCCAAGTTCCGGAGATAATTTTTGAGAGTAAATCCCTCTTTGTGAAATCAGAAAAGAGATCACATGCAGGACTGGTCCCTATAAATCACATCCAAATGCGAGGGCCTCTACAACTGTGTACATTGCTTAGGGAACTTTCCTTCTAAACCCAAGAGTTACTAAAAAATTCCCCCAAAGTTCTGACTTTTTCCTAACACTGGGTAATTTGTTCAATTGATCCAACTGTGAAATTCTATCAAAAGATATCCAATGGAAAAGGCATTTAGTCTCGAGGAAATGCTAATTCTGTTTGGAAAAGGTCAAAAGAGGCAACTAGGGAAGTCTCCGTTCCTCCTCTGAGATGATACTTGACCTTGAAGTGGGTCTCCACTGCACTTGAACCACTGGTGGCAAAAGTGAAGGCCATCTTTTTAAGACAACTATAATCATGATTTATGCAATTCTGTACATTTTAATCTGAATAAAATGAAAAATCATCAAATGAGCTATGTGTGCAGTCCCTTAAACAAACTGTTCATTAACTGCCCCTTAATAATGGAGTGCTTACCAGATAGCCAGACTGTCTATATGTGGATAGGGCCACATAAATTGATTAAAATATTTCTTCAAGAAGTAACAAATGTCTCATGTGCTCAGTTTCCCCAATAAGTTTACAGTGGGTTCAGATCTCTGAAAAAATGTGTCTGAGGAATGATCAACACTTGGGATAAAACATCAGCGGAAATGTTCACCTTCACACCTGGACACCATCATTGGGGAGTTCAGAAGCACGTGCTATGGAACCCCACTGGAACCCCATTCCCATACCCAGTTAGCTGTGTGACATCAGCCACCAACTGTGCTGTATCTCAGTTTCTTTGGCAACTGAATGAGCGTCAGTGTCCCTACAACTTAAGGTTGTGGTAATGACAATATCAGACAATACAAGAGATAAAGGACTTCAAAACTGGTGGGCAGCCTTCACCCATGGGGATAGTCAATAAATACTTGTTGACTGAAAAGTTCCATAGAACTGAAACCATTAATAAACACCTGAGTATCATTTCCAGGCAAAGCACTATGCTTGAGGGTAGAGATAAGGAAAAGAAAGGAGAAGAAAAGAAGAAAGAAAAAATTAGATGTAATCTCTTGCTCTCAAAATTACTATAATCTAACTAGATTGCAAAATTTCCTCAAAATCTTCTTTGAGGGGGCTGGGGTTCTGGCTCAGCGGTAGAGCACTCGCCTCTCTCATGTGAGACCCTGGGTTTGATCCTCAGCACCACATAAAAATAAATAAACAAAATAAAGATATTGTGCCCATGTATAACTAAAAAAATATTTAACAAATCTTCTTTGAGGAAAGAAGAGCTATGATAACAACTAGTATTCATTAGGTGCTTACTGGTACTAGGTATCACAAGCCCTTTAAGTCTCATTTAATCTTCTCAACAATTCTGTAAGATAGTACTATTACCTTTGGGCACACTTTACAGATGCAGAAACTGAGGCACAAAGTTAAGTAACCTGTCTGAGGTCACTCATTAGAAAGTGTCAGAGATAGACCATGAGCCCCCATTCTGCACTCTAAATACTGCCTTTATAGAGGGGAAGAGGGAGCAATGAACTTGGAGTCAGAAGTCCTGGATTTGACTCACCCACACTTTTCCTTGTGGTCACAGACAAATCACTTCCCCCTTCACACTCAAAGTCTCCTCATCTATAAAACAAGTCAACCATTCCCACTCTACAATTTGTAATAATCATGAAATAAGCTGAGCATGAGTCCTTTGCATTGTGCCAAACATGCAATTTGTGCCTAATTAAAGTTGAGATGCATTTGAATCTGCTTTGCCACTGTGGTGCATAAACTAGTTTCTGTCAGCTAAAAATTCTCTGAGCTTCCTTGAACACTAAATATGCTTCAAATTCCAGTAGAAAGCTAGTCAAGATTATTTGGAACATTACACCAAGGAATTACATAGGATAACCAACAGCCCGAGCATCATAAAACATTTTCACAGTAAATCCCACCGGTAAAACATTTTGAGCACAAACTCTTACAGGTTTATTTCTTCATTTAGAGTTTTGATGCTTTTTTAAAAAATGTATTCCTATAGCATCCTCTTCTAAAACTCACCCCCCAATGAAATTTTAACAGAATAAACAAAGATGAAGAAACTGCTTAAAGCAATGTTGTTTTATCTTATTCATTAATAATACAAAAAAGTCTTTGCTTTCATAAAAAATAATCACTAGTAATATATTTAGTGAGAGTAGTGTAATTAAATATGGTTTTCTCTTTTTAAAAATCTTATTTTACATAGTAAACCAAAAGTTGGCTTCTAAGTTAAGTTAACTTGGACTTTTAAATTTTCATCATTCAGTCCTATCTTCAAAGCATGCAAAAATTTCTGCCAAAATTCCCCCAGTGGATTTCCATCTTTCCTGTTGTCAATCAGTTAGACTTCAGTACATAGAAGTTGGGATGATGAAAATGATCTGGAGTTAGTGGTAGTAGCTTCACAGCTTTGTGAGTAGACTAAAAGCCACTGGGTTATACACTTTGAAAGGGGGGTGGGATTTTGTGATATGCAAATTATATCTCAATTTAAAAAATATTGACATTTGTCAAATTTAAAAATTTTTGACAAATGTCTCAAAACTCACCTAAAACTATTCTAGAAGATTTTAAAATAGATATGTATCTTTCCAACTTTCTTCACTGTACAGATACAAAACTTTTCATGGGTAATCTTACCTATTCAAGGTAATAAAAGCACAGAATGACAGAAATATTTCCAAGCATCCATTTTTGAGACACTGTCTTCATAAGATATCTTTCTTTCAAAGAAAACAAACAACAAAACATTTCTACCAAGAAGACAAAAAATAATGTTGCTTTTTTCCTTTTCAAAATGACTACTAAATAGCACACTGTTGACAGCCACTTGTCACCATAAGAAAAGGACAGCCAAGGTGGACGACTGGTTCTTTTGTAAAAAGAAGTAAGTAAAACTTTTGGTGCAGTGAGATTTTCCTGATCATTCTTTTATCTCGATACAAACTACTTCAAAGAGCCTCACATTTTATACAACTCTGTCACTTTTTAAAATCAGATTAATTGCATCTGTGATTTCCTGTAGGCTCATTGCGCATTTCTGGCTTCAACAGCTCTGCAGGAATAGCTTGACTGTGAATAAATTCCTATGACTATGAATAAATAAATACACAGTGAATAAATTTCACAGAGTGATGCTACGCCCGTATCCCTAGCCAGCGTTCTGTTTTAATACCAAAGCAGCCACTCCAGCCAACATGATTTCAATCATTGTTCCATTAAGAACATTGTCTCTAGTAAAGAAGTTATTTACAATTGAGAACACATCTTTTGGAGCATGTTTTTCTATAATTGGTTCACAGAAGAGCAGCATTTTGTATATTTTGTTGTCAACGTGGAAGCTACATCTGAAGTTCACCCAGCTCTTGATTTATTTCTGTACTCGTTTCTTCAGAATTTTCTCTTCATCTACCAGTATCATTTGTTAGCTAAGGATGAATGTTGATTTCATTTAATCATTCAAAAAGGATTTATGGAACACTTGGTACGAGCCAGCCACTGTTCTAGGTGCTTAGGAAGTCATGAACAAATTAAGTTTTCACAGGGCTGTGTTCCTATAAGGGAAGACAGGTGACAAATTTGAAAGATCAAAATATAGTCGTTTCTCAGTGTCTGGGGAGTGGTTCCAGGACATCAAAAGGTCTCCAGGAGAAGAGGAGACTTCTACTGGGACCTTCCAGGTTCTTAACCAGTTACAGAAAAGAATTTGAGGACTCATCGGCTATGAGTAGCAAAGAAAGAGGTTTTTGGTAAATGGAAAGTGTACACTCAAGAATGGGATTGCAGGCCATTTCAGAGAGAGTGAGTCGCCCCCTCTTGGTCTGAGGAACAAGGAGACAGTAGCTGGGGGCTGAACTGGAGGTGGAGTCAGGGTGGGGTTATGCAGTTTTGTGCCAGTTTTCCTTGCACTTGTCCATTGCCCTCATGTTTTCTATTCAGGCTACTTTCTTTATCGCAGGTCTCATAAACATCTTAAATCTCCACCCAAGGGTGTGCATCTTACTACTGTCATGAGGCTAGGGTCATTTCTTGATCATCAAAGGCTCTGATGCACTGTGATTCCTCCAGGTGCCTTGTGGTCATCTTGCTTCTATTGCTGTGTGTGTGTGTGTGTGTGTGTGTGTGTGTGTGGTGCTGGACATGGAACCCAGGGCCTTGTACATGCAAGGCAAGCCCTCTACCAACTGAACTATATCCCCAGCCCTTTTATTGCTTTTTCATCAGCCAATCAGCAAGATGCTGGCAAGGACAGGAACACAAGGACATGAGCTGGGTCACTCCTAAGTTGTTTGTTCTGCATTACAACAGTGTATGGGCATGTCTCTTTTGAGATTCAGGTTTTTTTTTTCCTCTCTAAGTTCCTATTTGAAATATTTGTGGATGCTCAAGTATCCAATATAAAATAAATATAAATATAAAATGTGGTGTTCGCATATAACCTATATACATCTCCTGCCGACTTTGTACCATGCCTAGATTAGTTATAATACCCAGTACACTGTGAAAGCTATGGAAACAGTTATTAGGCTGTACTGTTCAGGGAATATAGACAAGGAAAGATGTCTGTACATATTCAAACTCAATTTATTTTTTTCCAAATGTTTTCCCCGCTGTGGTGTGAACTGATGTTGAGGAAGGTGCATCTATTTTAAAGACCTACAGACTGTTTGACCTTGGTTGATCAGAATATCATGACTGTGGAGAGAGGGAATTTTGGTGATCAAGAGTGACAGTTATCTTGGGCTATCTTTAGCCCATTTTAATAACCAGTTATTATCAACCTCTGTCCCTGACCAAACATCCTCAGGACTTCTAGATAAAACTCTTGGAATGTATACCTAAGCTTGTTACAACTCTTGGTCCCAGCAACCCTAAAGCTAAGAATGCAATAAAGAGTACATCTAAATCTTGCAGAAGAGCATTCCCCTCCTTGGGAAGAATAACATCTGAATCTTTTTTTGGGGGGGTAGGTAACCAGGGATTGAACTCAGGGGCATTCCACCACTGAGCCACGTCCCCAGCCCTTTATTGTATTTTGTTTAGAGACAGAGTCTTACTGAGGTACTTAAGGCCTCATTAAGTTGCTGAGGCTGGCTTTGGACTCGTGATCTTCGTGTCTCAGCCTCCCAAGCCGCTGGGATTAGAGGCAAGTGCCAATGCGCCCAGTAACATCTGAATCTTCTAGAAGGAATTTCCCCACCCTGCAGCAGCCTGCCTCCCTCAGGACCCCATTGATAGATTCTGCAAGCACACTGATTCATCAGTTTCTTTTGTTCTGTGACTAGAAAAGTTCATATACCTCTTCCACTGTGGAACACATCATTCAGGGTAACTTGAATCTTATTTCTAGGCCATGGTCACTTATATCTGGGTCATAATAAATTTTGATTTCCTTTAAAGCGAGTTGTAATTGTGTGTTAGAGTGGTTATTTGAATCTGCAGATGTCGAACCAGCAGATATGTCAGAGGTTGGTGCTCTAAAGAAAATTCAACAGCTATTGGGACAGAGAGTGACAGGGCCAGTTATTATAGATACTGAGGAAGACCTCTCCAATGACCTTTGAGTTGTTAGTTATCCTCATTTTGAAGAAGAGCTGGTCAGCAGAGACAGAAGCGAGGGGAAGACCCTGAGGCAGGAGCTTGCTGGGAGAGGCTAAGCCACAGGGAGGCTTGTGCGTGTGGAGGCAGAGTAAGGTTGGGGGATGTGGTAGGGTCAGACGTCAGAGGACAGCCAGGGAGAAATCATGCAGGACTTGAAGGCTAGAGTGAGGATCATGGATTATTTTTTTAGAGGAGGTGGAAAGCCATTGGAAGGTACTCAGAAGAACATGACATGATCTGACTTAGGTGGAAAAAGAATTCTTGGATCCACCATGGAGAGTAGACAGTCACAGGACAAGGCAGGAATAGAGGGCCAATTTTAATTGTCCAGACCAGTGCTGGACTCAATGGCCATAGTAAGAGGGCAAGACATCAAAAGATTGACGTAGAACTAATGAGATTTGCTGAAATACTTGGATATAGGGTAAGAGAGGAAGGAGATGGGGTGCTACAGTTTCTAACCTAAGCACCTGAGCAATACAGTAGGCATTCATGGGGTTAGAAAGGACTGACAGTTGGACAGGGGGTGGGTATGAAGAACCCAGTTTGGACATGTTATGTTTCAAAAGACTAGATATCCAGGGTAGGTGTGAAAAAAACCAATCACTTGTAAGAGTTCCAGGGAGGCATTTGGAATGGAAATACAAATTTGGGACTTGCCAGTGCATAAATGGTATTAACAGCCTTGTCACTTAATTTTTTCCATGGACTATTTCTCATGTACTTGTTATAGTGAGAAGAACAAGTATTCCCCTGGACATAGGCTGCTCTCTCCCTCCATAGCTAAATAAGAAACCTCAAAAGAAGCTTTTAAGCACTTACATTATGCTTATTAACATTTTTAAGATATTGCATTGAATAGTACATGATTTTAGATCCATGAAAAAGGTGGCAGATGTCTTTGTTGTCTTTTTCAAATCATAATGGCTTTATTCTCTTATTAGCTAATAGCTCACGACATAACACAGTTAGGGTCACCAGGTTAGTGGGTATGAATTTGTATTTCTACAAGTACTTAGTAACTTCACTGAGAAGGAAAGTTCTGGAAGCAATACCAATACCACAGCCTTTTCTCATGGCCAGTAACACTTGCCTTATTATTACATTCTACCCACCATCTCTTTGCAGAAATCTTAAGCCAAGTGTCCATTTTATGAGAAGTAGTTAAGTCTAGATAACATCATCCATAAATCCACTGTACTGACACAGATAAACCCACCATTCATCATGGGAATATGCACACAAGGAAAGGTGACTGCTTAACTCCTGAAGGATTTGTTTTCCCTCAGGTCACCACGCTTTCCTAACAAGAAATGGATGCTATTCAAGCAGGAGTCGCAATGGGGTTCCTGTTCCACAGAGTGAAATAATGAACACCACAAACGCTGAGGTAAGCAAGCAACCAGAAATTTTATTTAAAAAGGAAGATGGAAGACTCAGAACTCCCTGTGCAGCAGGCCTGCGAGGGGCAAGGGTGCCCTTTAAGCCTTGCAATGTTCCTTCTTTCAAAGGCACTAAAGAAGAAGTTGATAAGCTCTTCCTGATTGTTTCTTCACTGCTTTCTTGATGGTTTTGTTGTTGTTGTTGTTGTAGACAGATACAATTCCGTTGCTTTATTTATTTTTTTGCAGCGCTGAGGATCGAACCAGTGGAACCCAGTGCCTCACACGTGCTAGGCAAGCGCTCTATCACTGAGCTACAACCCCAACCCCTGTTGATTGGTTCTTAATATTTCAGTTGTTCCACCTGTGGGCCAGATTGTGCAGTTGCTTTTCCCAAGATGGAAATTTCCATGTTCAAATGCCTTGTCGACCTTTACTGTCCCTTCCCTACTCTGGATTGCATATCCTTTTCTATCTCATTCCCCCTCTGATAAGGAAACCCTTACTGCTGGAAGGGAAATTGGACAATGAACACTCTAGCTGCTTCAAGGTGAGAGAGGGCAACAGGAGGGGAGGGTAAGCAATCCAGGTTTCCCATTGGGGACGATCTGGTGATCAATACATTCATGGAAAAAGTCATCTGGAACAACAGCTCAGTGACTGTTTCCTGATATTAAGAGGCATTGAGAAGCAACTGCAAGGATTCCCTTGATGACAGGTTCAGGGGTCCCTGACAGATGTCCACATGTGGTTCCTTTGTGTCTAAGAGGAAGAGACTTTGTTGTTGGTAAGAGACAAGAGATTATTTACTGAGTGGTTTTGATTAATCTCTGAATGGAGACCACATATGCTGGGGATAAGACAGCCCACTGCTGCAACTAAAGCCCAAGCACTGTGATTAAAAAGTTACCGAGGCATATCCAGCTTTACATTCCCCTTATTCCATCAAAGAACTTCCTTTTGTGTACATAATAAGCTGTAGATTGGACAGGAGGAAGAAAACTTCGGAGGTCTCCCCAGGCTGAGTGATCTATGGCTGCTGTTTGTTGAAAGTCATGTTCAGGGTTTACTTCCGATGATTCTGGAAGAAAGGTGGGCGGGTTGAAATTTGAGCAAGTTTTTACTTGAGCTAACAGCCCTTCTAGAAGCAAGGTCTGGTGTTTTTAGGAGGAGATTATCTGAGAGCCATAATCCCCCTTTAGTATTCAGAATTCCTAAAATGTCATGAGAAATGTATTCAGTAAGATCCTTTCCTAGGGTTATCTTAATTGTCCCAGGGACCAGCAAGGCTGCTGAAGCCACCACTGGCAGTCAATGTGACCATCCTGAGATACCACATTAAGCTCTTTGCTGAGATATGCTACCAGCTGTTGAGCCAGCCCACTTCTATGTGTTATCAACCCTAAGGCTATTCCTCCCCTTTAGGTCACAAACAGATTGAACTCTTGTTCTGTAGGCAAGCCAAGAGCCAGAGCTTGAAGTAAGGCCTGTTTTAGGGCTTTAAAGACTTAACATGCTCTGGATCCCATGTTAGGGTGGTCGTCCCTTGGCATTGGGTTTTTTTTTTTTTTTTTTTTTTTTTTTGAGGAGTTAATAAAAGGGCCTAGCAACCTCTCTGTACCCAGGGATTCAAAGCCTGCAATATACAGTTATCCCCAGGAATCCTCTGAGTTGCTTTAAGGTCTGGGGTAAAGGGTATTGTCCTACAGGGGTGATCCTCTCTTGCCCTCACCTGTGGATTCCTTGAGACAGTTGTGATCCTAGATATTGAACCTGTGGCTGGCAGGGTTGGGCTTTCTTTTTCAAGACCTTATACCCTCTATCAGGAGCTCTGTGATGGCAAAATGACTCTCCTCCTGTGGTAGCACACAGGAAGGTGTCATCCACATGTTGAAGAACAGGTATAGATAACCCGTCCTTGAATTCTGCTAGGTCTCAGCAAGGACTTAACCAAACAGATGTGGGCTATCCCTAAACCCTTGGAGCAGCACCGTCCATGTCAATTGATATCTGCTGCCTGTGTCTTCAGAGGCAAACAAATATTGTGACCTGGGGTATACAGGAAAAGGCATCCTTCAAATCTAATACTGTAAACTAAGTAGTGGCAGCTGGGGTCTCAGGTAACAAAGGGTAAGGATCAGGCCCACGCGATGAAGACCAATGGCTGCTCCACTGGTTATCCTGAGATCTTGGACTAAGCACCTTTCCCCAGTTTGGTTCCTGGACTCCTAAATTGGGTGTATTGCAGGGGCTATTGCAAAGCTCCAAGAGTCCCTGTCATTTAAGGTTTTCAATGATCTCAAGTAAACCTCTCTGCCTCTGGTGCAGGGGATACTGTCTCTGGTGTGGGAAGATGGAGGGGCCCTTCAAAGTTATTTTAGCTGGATATGCACCCCTTGCTCAACCAACTTTGCCCTCAGTGGCCCATTCTTCAGGATTTATATCACATTCTATTACAGATAGTCATAGTGGACCCTGGGGTCCCAAATTCATAGTGATGGAGGCCTGAGGTTTTGAGAGTATATCTCTTCCCAATGAAGGAGTGGGACTATCAGGAATGCATGGGAAACATCACCCCATCCCAGTCACAGCTTAATGGGGAGTAAAATATCTAGTGATAGGGGGTCCAGACACCCCTCACACCATCATAATATCAAAGGAAAGGGGTTCAAGTGTAAGAGACAAGTACATAGAAGCTGGTGCCAGTGTCCAGCAGGATACTGACTTTGGGATCATTACTGAGAAGCATACCTGGGGTTCATGCATGGCAATGGGAGTCATAGGAGCCATTAAGGTTGACCCCGGGTCCCTTCATTCCTCCAGTGATTACCTTGACAGATAGAACAGGGCCTTGATGGGGGTTGCTTAACCTGTTGACATTCCCATTGACAATGTCCCTCCTTCCCACAGTGGAAACAGGTGCCTTTTATGATTCAAAGTCCATTCCATTTACCTCCTTTAACACCCCAAAAGCTTGCTGCCTGCAGGGCCATGACCCATACTTCAGCCTTTCTTCTATCTCTATGTTCCCTTTCTTTCCTTTCCTCCTGACCTCTGTTATAAAGGATGGATGTTGTGAATTGGAAGATGTCATATAAGGATTCATCAGGACCATATACCAATTTTTGTAACTTCCTCAGAATGTCTGGAACTGAGTAATAAGTTTATCCTTTAAAATTATGTAGCCCTCTGTGGATTCAGGATCCATTGCGGTGTGCTTTCTCAGTGCCTCCCCGAGTTTCTGAAGAAAGGCTGTGGGATTCTCCTGAGGGCCTAGGGGGAAGAGGGGCTTTTGAGAGCCACCAAAGAGTAGCCTCAGTCAGGATCTTGCAGTTACTTCTCAACATCACCCACATTCTCACACCCAAAGGCAGGCCAGGATCAGGGCCACTCTACTTCTCAGGGGACACCCTGAGCTGGGATAGAAAAGTAGGAAACGCTTTTATGGAGCCCAACATGCCTGACCCACTGGGCAGGTGATTGGGAACTACAGAAATGGAGAAACCTATCACCAAAGACTTGAGACTCCTGTTAAGTGGCTGGTGCTCAGTTTTCCTCCAAAGGATAGTGAAGGTAAAAAGCGTCAGGCACATATGACTTCCTTCAGTGGAGGTTGGGGATCCTGGACAAGCCCCCAAGATGTTACTGCCTATCTTTTTCTATCTCAGAAGGTGCCAGTGCCTGTCCACGCATTGTAGATTAGTAGAGTTCAGTTTCCTTCTAAGGCTTTAGAAAAATACATAGAAATCGCAATGGTTTCTTCCCATATCTCAGGGTCTCACCTTATGCACCCTTTGAAGCACTCAGAACTCTCGCTCTGCTTTGACTGAGTCCCTTTCACTGTCAAAAGAAATGCCAAATGAGGCTGCCACAGAGTCTGAAGAGGGATTGGCACTGGCTTCTGAGTCAACAAAATTCCCGTTAACACCTCAATTATTATATGCCTGGTGACAGGAAGATGAAAGATTAAGTTCCTAAGCTTAAAAATGAAAACATTAAAAAAGCCAAAGTATCTTGTTAAATTGTAAAGGCTTGCCTAGAGACTATTTAAAAATTAAAACAGTGCTAATTTGGTTCCCTGAAGTAATTGGTATTAAGTTGTTTTTGTAGGCTAGTCAAAACTTCACTGGAAAAAAAAAATTACTTTTGCATTTCTTCGTGATCTCCTTAGTAAAACTGGCCACTCAAAATGGATGAAGAACCTGAACTTCTTTCCTTGAGAAAAGTTTTATGCCCAATATTTTAAAAATCAAAATAAATTTATTTAGAAATTAAGAAAATTTTACTTATACTTTACCAGAAACTACAAATTTTCAGTTTTAATCAGCAACAAAATAGGCAATGTTCCCTCCTCCAAGAAACCAAGTGGATATAAGACAAAATACCTTTATTCTACCATAAAACTGAGATTTGAAGTAAGGATGCACATGTGAATGACCCTCCTAAACTAGCTGGTTCCAAATAACTTGGCAGCTAATCAACACAGTCAGGTCCTTATATGCAGGGCCATATTCCCAGGGCATCTTTTTCATTATTCACAGAGACTCAAGTCTGAGAACACATTGAACAAAGCAGTTCCTGTTCAATCATTGAAAGTGCATTAGCCAGCACTCACCCTGAATTAATTTTACACCAGTCACACGTCTGGGTGATTTTTCTCTATAACATGTAATTCGTTAGTCAGATCCCTAGGAGTTCTGCTGTATTCAATGGCTGGAGGTTGACCACTAACCATGCCACCACATAGCCTAGGCTGCTTATTACCAAAGCCTCCATGGAATTATGGGGTAACCTACAACAAACCCAAGTGCAGAGCTTATAAAAGTGAAGTAGAAGGAGGGTAAGAAATTATCCGGACATATTTCCAAGAAGCAAAGGCACACATCTCATTTAGAGTTTCCCTAAGGGTAGAGGAAGCATCTGAGTACACTCTAAGGACAGTGCCATATTCTCCCCCTGCCATTCCAACCCTGCTTCCTGCAGGATCATCAGTGGTCCTATCATTTTCTCAAACCTGGAAGAGTCTGAATAGCTTGGTATGCTTAGCAAGTGAAAAATCAAACCTCAACTTTGGAGCATTAGTAGAAGATCCATTTTGCCTCGTACAGCTCCTAACTTATCTGTGAATCTTGAATCTTCTGTGAATCTTGAATTTCTTCTTGAATTTCTTAGCTGTGAATATTGAACAAGTTTCAAAAAGGAATTAAGGAGGTGCTTTATGAATCCAGACCACATCTCTTTCATTTGCATAATCAAATCATCTCTCCACTGGGAGGCTGTATGTGTATGTACTAGAGTAACAGATTCCCTTGCCCTCTGGCTTCCAATTGGGCTCAGCCAACGAGGAGCCCTGGAAGCAATGGAAGAGGGGAGAAGAAAGTGAGACAAGTGTATTATTCCCTTTCTCTCTCCCTGAGGAGTCTTTTTGATCTGGCTGGGTCCTTATCTACAATCACTTCTCTGGAAGGTCAGGACTATATGATTTTTCTCTTCCTGGGCTTCAATAGCTGCCTCCTCCCCTCCTCCCTCTGATTCTAGGGGTGCTCAAAGTCCAGCTGCTATAAGCCCCAGTTTATTGCACCAGACCATAGCTTTACAGTCTTGATAAAAAAAAAAAAAAACTCTCCTTAAATAATTCTGTTTCAGCTTTTAGTGTGTTTCCTGTTTCCTGTTGGGATGCAGCAGAATCAACCACCTTCTGAAGACAGAAGCCAGAGAACAAGAAAAGGCTGTGGAATCTGCTGCATCATCTTAGGGTCTCAACAGGAACCCATTTGGAAGCAGCATCTCAAATAAGAGCTGACTTGGAAAGTCAGATCCTAGACAATTTAGGGTTTAAGCAGAAAACAGATCTCCACCCCAGTATAAGACAAATTGTCTCAGTCAGCTTTTGTGCTGCTGTGACTAAAAGACCCGACCAGAACAACTGTAGAGGAGGAAAAGTTTATTTGGGAGTTCACAGTTTCAGAGGTCTCAGTCCATAGACAGCAGGCTCCATTCCTCAGGGCTTAAGGTGAAGCGGAGCAACATGGTGGAAGAGTATGTTAGACAGAAGCAGCTTGCGTGATGATCAGAAGGCAGAGCAAAACTCCACTTGACAGTTTATTGCAAATATATACCCCCAAACCATGCCAATGACCCACCGTCTTCAGTTGTCATTCAGTTATCCCATCAGGGGATTAATTCACTGATTGGATTAAGGTTCTCCTGGCCCAATCATTTCTCCTCTAAACCTTCTTGTATTGTCTCACACATGAGTTTTGGGAGGACACCTCACATCCAAACTGTAACAGAAGTCCAGAATGACTTAATATGGACAAAAGGGTGGGTAGGGTGTAGGGAAATAATAGGGCAGAATGTAGCCATTTGGGGCTATTACTAGGCCAGTGCCTCTACACAGCCTGAAGAACAGAAACTGCAAGAAGAGAAGGAAGAAGACAGTGTCTCCTTTAGAGGAGCAGTGACTTTAGTTATAAGACCACAGCCAGCCCCTGAAGATGCCACAGTTGGAGTCAGGAGACAGTGCACCCTGACTGCACCATCTTCTCATCTCCTATCTCCTGCCAAGGGCACCCTCTGACGGAATCCAAGAAGCCAGAGAGAAAAAGGGCCAAGGTAGCCAGCATCATGAAACAAAGAGAAGAATGGATTTGAGGAGCAAGCACAATTCCCAAAATGAGGGGAACTGACTGCATCAGAATGTACTTAAGGCACATTTACTAAAATAACTAAATTCCTCCAGGCCACTCCCACAGAGTCAGAGTTAGTATGTCACAGAGGTGGCACCTAAGTAATCTGGTTTTTTGGGGGAAAAAAATTCTTAAATGATTCCAAGTTTGAAATCCACAGCCAAGTTTGGAATCTCTGACATTATAAGACAAAATGACTTTGAAGATTTCGAAGCAGATCACACAAACCCTTCTCCACACAGACCAAGCCCAACAGAACCAAATCATCTTAAGACTCTTCCATGAAGTGACAGCATTTGGTATGGTTATAGTGTTCTGTGTGGGGTAGCACTTATCAAACACTTTCTGTCCCCAAGTACTAATCCTGAGGACAGCTGAGCCTTAGAATAAGTTCTGTACATGCAAGCATTAGTGCCCTTTCACCCCCTGAGTAAATAATATAAGTAATCACTCCAAAATAAAAGCATGTTTCCTTGACAGCTCTTCATGCAAAGCCAGGCCCTAAATCATGAATGGTAGCAGACTTGAAGGACTGAAGGGACTGTATTTTCTTGACCACTCACTGGCAAAGCATGTCATTCAGAAATTTCACTTAAAGATCATTCTTTCCATTATGATCACTGAAGTGAAGCCAAGAAGGACAAAATTGACAGTCTGAACTCTAGAATCTTGGCTTCAGAAATGCCTATTAATTCAATACAATAAAACTTACAAACTCCCAGTAATTCTCAAGGTGCTCTTAGAATCAAAATCGATTCTGTGAAACTGCTTTCACCTACCATCATTAAGGAAAATTCCATTTGGGTTCAGCTCTTAATAGGGAGGGCATGAAGAACAGTACTCTGTCCAGAAATATAGAATATTATGAACACAGGGGATCCAGAAAGGAAAAACCCAATCCAGACCTCACATTTGCCTGTTCTTGCAAGTTTTGGGCCTAGCAACTGCATGTCTTCTAGGAAATTAAATAGAGAAAATATCTCAAAATTTCCAATCACATCATATTGTTAAATGGCAAGTTATTTCCTACAAAAGTAATTTTAGGCCGGATACCATGGTGCATGCCTGTAATTCTAGCAGCTTGGGAAGCTGAGGCAAGAGGATTGCAATTTCAAAGCCAGCCTCAGCAAAAGTGAGGCACTAAGCAACTCAGCAGGACCCTGTCTCTAAATAAAATACAAAATAGGACTGGGGATGTGGCTTAGTGGTCGAGAACCTCTAAATTCAACACCCAGAACCAAAAAAAAAAAGGTAGTCTTATGATTAATACATTCAACATTAAAAGAAGTTTAGACAGGGGTAGGGAAGTGGGACAGAAGCTATTTATCGACTTACATGACAAAGAGTAAGAAGAAAAATTACTTTTGACTGTAGAAGTTGGAATTGGAAAGTGTGGCTTTATCATATCGTAAGTGGGTTGGGATTGCTGGACTCCTGGGTTCTGTTCCCTGAGAGGCTGTCAATCTGCTCTATGGCCTTGAGTCAAAGCTCTTAAACATCTTCTATAAATTTCTTAAACATCTTCTATAAATTTAAATGTGGTAAATGCAAATAAAAAATATGCCTACCTTATAAATCCCATCAGAGTTAAAACTGCTCTTTCTACAGGCATATCCCACTATATCTAATAGATGTTTCCCTTCTTGCAATGAAATGCTGCTTACCGTGAATGAGAAATCAAATGGTTGTCAAGTGATGTTTGAACTTCTCTCAGGGAATTGAATTTAAAAGCATTCATATGAAACCCACTAAGAGGTCAGGTGCTATAGGCAGTTCGGGTTTTTTTTATGCTTGCAAGGAAATGTTTTTTTGGCAGATGAACCAACTTTTTATCCTTTCCTATTAATTTATGTTTTTCCATGACACTTCTCTTCCACATGCCAGGAATCTCTCCACTGGCCGATGACAGGTTTTGATCATCAGGGACATGTGCTCCTGTACTTCCATAGTTGGAGGAACTTCCTACTGGGAAGTGACTTCCTACCCAGGGACTGCTTTTCCCAGCCTCCTTGAGCTAGGTGGAGTCCATACAACTGAGTTTTGGCCAAAGCAATGTCAGTAGAAATGACACATGCTATTTCAGCATCACCTCTGCACAGAAAGATAAGGAACAGAACAGGATACTTCATTCAGCAGGGATATTCCTGAACTCCATTCACGAAAATGGACAAGGCTTTCTGCTCCTATGAATCCTCCACTGTCACATCCTTCCTGGGAATCAATGTCACTGCTTCCCTGGACCAAACCTGGCATGTTTTCTTAAAATGCAAACTAAGCACCTACTGAGTGTCTATGACATGCCAAGATCTTTCACATAATCTTTTTTTTAAGAGAGGAAGAATTATCTTCATTTAACAGAGGAAGAAACTTGGATCAAAGGAATGTAAGTGATTTGTCTAGGGGCGTTCAAACAGAATTTAGTAGCACTAAGGTTTGAAGCCAGGTTTTCTGGCCTTGAATGCAGTAAGGGTGGCACTACACCATAGCTTCCTCTTCTGGACAGTGTGCCTGAAGGATTCCCCAACTGTCCTTCAGCTGTCACCCTCACCCCAGGCCTTTAACACAAGATCTGAAGGTGGCTACTTGCAACCCATCTGTCTGTAAGGGGCAGCCTGTTGGAGATTTGGGGAAAATAAAAAACACAAAGCTTTCTCCAAATTGTTTGATCTACATGAATGCATAGGACATGAGGTCTAACCATCTGTCCACCACCATCCTTGTATAGTTAACTGACCACTGCCAAGTGTCATGCCAGCCAGCGTGGATTAATTAGTATAAACCAAGTTCAATGAAATTAATTATGCAAATTTGAGCCCTTAATGTTCAATGCTACCAAAAGCATTTTATAAACTTGGGACACTATAAAGAATTAATGAACAAAAGGGAGACAGGAACAAGGCCTTGAATGCACCTGATTCATTTTGAATCAGGGGTGATGCACATTCGCCCAGCAGGGACTCTCAACTCACCATTGTTATCAATGAAAAATTCATGTTCCTGAACATACGCGGATTCACGACCATGTGACCCACAAGAGAAAAACCCCAGACAACCCCTCTGTGAACTCTGCCCTTTGCTTGTTCCAACCAATTAGCCCCATACATTCCAGACCTACTGGCAAGAGACACAAGGAGTACATTGCTGAGGTTACCATGGCAGCCCCCGAGTGTCCCCCTTGAGAACGGCCTCCATTTGCCCACCCCATACCCTCCATTATAGGACTACAACACATTTATCACCTTAGCTTCCCAAGGGGGCTCCCAGACTGCCTGTGCTATTGATTGTTTTAGCAATTTACCAGGTAGGGAATGAGAGTTATGGCTTGGTAATTTCCTGTGTACTTCTCCCTTTCATTCTTAAAGTTGGGTGCTAATTTAATCCTTGTAAGAACACTGTATTGCTTGGATGCCCTGATGGCGATTCCTGAGCCGCTCGTTCATCTACAAGACTTACAAAACTCTTTAACTGTCAATAAGTCCCTGGCTCATGTCAGATACAAGATTCAGGCATCACAGGCTTATTCAGCCAAAAGCAAAGACTGAGAACAAATAAAGGACCCAACCAGACAGAAAATGCTGAAGCCAGGGAAGAAAGCCATGCATTCCTCTAGAAAGGATCCCAGAGCTGGACTTTGCCAGTCAGTGGGAAGTGGGGATCCAGACTTCTGCAACCCAGACCACACATGGTGAACACTTACCCGTCTTGATTTAATTCCCAAGAGAATGTGCCATTTAATCCCAAAGAATTATCAAACATATTCAACCAAGAAAAGCCAAGAAACAGGGATTAAATGATCCTCACAGAAAAGCAAATGTCAGCAAAGCAGCTGCTCCTTCATCTTCTCTCTTCTTTGACTTCCTCTTCCTCCTCCTTCCTTTTCCTAATGCCTCTTGGATGAGTCTGAACACTGTCACTCCATGGGCTGGAATAAGTCCCTCTGTTACAAATTCTCACTTTAACCCCACTCCCAAATCATGGGTGACTGAGGCAAGCCACTGGGGCCCACCCAGCTAATTTCTTCAATTCTTCTTATTCCCAAAAGAAAGACTGGCAAAGAATCTTACCAAATAAATATTTGACCATCTGAGAAATGACCCCTTACCTTGACTTGGGCCAAAGCCCTTTCATCTGCAAAAGTGCTTACTTTCATTACTGACCCACCCTCCCAGAGGCCCTTGTTGACATTTCTCCCCCGATTGCCCTACACACACCTAAAATTTTAATGCCACAGATACCATGATTTATAGATAAAAAAGTAATGTTCTTTGGCTTCTCAAGAACCAACTTTTGGCCCTTTGATAGGAAAATTACAGGCTTTGAATTGACACAAAAGATGTGCCTGGTAGCATGCTGTGTCTAGTTGAGTAGAGACAATTGAGAGCCTGGTAAGTGGTAAAAGGAACTGATTAGGAGAAAAAATAGTGCAGAAGAAGCAGAGGGACCCAAGATCAATTTACATTGTTTATTGTCAAGGGCCAGATTCCAGGTGAGGTTGTGTTAGGTTTCTACAAGATAATCAACTTATATGGAGAAAAAGCTTCTTTAGGGTGTTAGTCACCTTTACCTTACTATGACCCAAATACCTGACAAGACCAACTCGGAGAAGTTTATTTTGGGCTCATGACTTCAGTGATTCAGTCCATGGTTAGCCAACTCCATCCCTCTGGGCCCAAACTGAAGCAGAACTCCATGGCAGAAGGACAGCCACAGAGGAATCCTACTCACCTCATGGCAACCGGGAAGCAGAAAGATAAAAGGAGGAGCCAGGGTGAGAAACTCATGTGACTCCATTTTTGAGAAACCAGCCTCTACCTCAGAGCAAAGCCTGTCCAAGGAAGGGGGTGTGACCCTTGTCCTGGGAAAAACCCACAGAGCACTTCTAGGCACATACCCACCCTGCTGAGTTGTTTGACTACAAATAACAGGAAAGGTCTGTAGCGCCAGGTGTCCCTGACTCAGTGAGGCTAGGTGAGGACCCATAGCAACCTCCTAGCAATCAGCAATCAGCATGAGACAGGGAAAATACCTGGGATGCCAGATGACCCCCCAGTAGTTTATGGTGGTTGATAATATGTTGGGAAACCATGTAGTTCAGCATGTACACCCCTCGTGGCCTAAACCAATCAGTTCAAATGAATACCCTTCTTGTACTAACCAATCACCCCTACCCAACTTGTTCTGGCCAGTGAATGTGCTAATCAATGTTAAGAGTTGTTGTTTGATTTTCCCGCGGTATGGAATTTGCTGTGTGATGTTGTGACACATAGAGTATCCCCCCAAAACATAAAATCTCACTGGACAAAGGACCGGGACTCACTCCCTGGGACTGCTGTGTCGGAAACAGTTGTGAGTTCAGCCTAGAGCTTGCAATAAAGAGTCTTGTGTGATTGCATCAGATTCGGCTTCTGGAGGTCTATTGGGGTCCCACGAATCTGGCATAACAAGGGAACAAGATATAATCTCCAAGGGCACATCTCCTCCAACCAAGCTCCACCTGCCTACGGTTACCTTTCAAATTATTAATCCCTCAAATGGATTATTAGTCCTCTAATTAGGTTACATTTCATTTCACCTCCTGCATGAACACAGGAGCTTTTGGGGAACACCTCCTAATGAACCATGACATTTTGGTCCATAATTTCAGAGGTTTAAGTCCATGGTCTCTTGGCCGCATGGTTTTGGGGCCTGTGGTAACACAGCAGATCATGGCAGCAGTACATGGCAAAATTATTCACCTCATGGCCAGGATGTGAAAGAGAGAGGGGCTGAAATCCAAATAGCCTCCAAGGGCGCACCCTCAGTCACTGGGAGACCTCCCACCAGGCCCCACCTCTTAAAAGTTCCATCAAATCCAAAGATCACCAAGTTGGGGGACATTCAACATCTAAACTAAAGCATAAGACTTATTTATTGACACAGTTCCTGTTAATGAAAGGCATAAATATCACCTTCAATTTCTAAATGCACTGCCTTTCCACACCATTTGATAGGGTCAGTCCTTGAGGAAACTTTCTGCCAGACTGATTTTGACTAACCAAAGACACCTCTGTCATAACAGACAAAGCCATTTCAAATCTCTGCTCCCACCAAGAGATTCCCCTCTATGCTGTGTCCTTCCAGCAATCCAGCAGCCTTCCATACTACTAGCCTCAGCCCCCTCCAAGGTGCTCTGTGCCAGGCAGAGTGGTAGCACAGTATTCTGTGATTAGCCTGCAATATTTTAGACCCTTATTTTTATTCTTTATCTCCTTGATTGATTTTCTAAATTATGTGTCAGCATGAAGGTGTTTAAAAAAAAAAAAAAAGCACTTAACTCAGCAGCAATTAAGTGCAAGCTTTTAAAGCTTAGTTTTCATTTCATAGGTCTTCAGGAGCCAGAAATAATATCAGTAGCTACTGGAATAGAGTTGTGTTTTATCCTTGGTTAAAAAAGCAGCAAGTGAGCTGGGCGTGGTAGTACATGCCTGTAATCCCAGTAGTTCAGGAGATTAAGGCAGGAGGATCATGAGTTCAAAGCCAGTCTCAGCAACTTATCAAGGCCCTAAGCAACTCAGCAAGACCCTGTCTCGAAATAAAATATAAAAAAGGGCTGTGGATGTGGCTCAGTGGTTAAGCATTCCTGGGTTCTTAACCCAGAACAACAACAAAAAAAGCAGCAAGGGGCTTAAGAAGTACTACTACCATCTAACGCATCATTTGCTAACCCCTTCTGCCTCATCTCTAGCTGTCAACATTTCTTAGGCACACACATTCACACATACTCATCTTGGATGAAAATATATTTGGGCAAAGCTTAGCTGAAATGGGTATTGCTCATAAAGATGGCATTAGAAGATGTTAAGATCTCTGACCACTTTTGAAATGTCATTTCTTTATTCTGGACAATGCTTAGGACAGGTAGTGATGTCCTCATTTGGTTCCTAGAGCTGAAAAAGGAAAGCATCTGAAAACAGACAGTTGTGAGTAAAGAACATAAGCAAGAAAGACAGAAGTATACTCAGCTGCATCTTTGTCAAACACTATTCAAAGACCCCAGTTTGCAGGAAGCTGGGAGACCTGGTTATTTTCTGCAACTGAGAGTATAGAACCCTGTCTGGAATTTGGTAATCACTTGGGAATCAGAGCTTTCCCCTGGGGTATATGTTGAGTTAACCACGAGAGGGTCAATTGAGGATTCTAGACATCCCAGCAAAACTGCATGTCAGGGCAGAGACTGAGATAGCCCATGAAAGAGGAGTTTAATTCATCATCTAATGTTGCACAGATTGGAGGCTAAGGTCGGCAAAAATAGTCTCTGCAATCTTCCACCTGCCAGGCACCAAGTAGCCACTGATAGTTTTCTATTCCTGTTGTCCCTTACAAGGATGTCCTGATGCTAATTTTAACCACATATCACCTTCCACTTAAAGTACAGGAATGTAAGGATGCATATCGGGTAGGGGGGTTTTGAAGTGAGCAGCCACTCTTAGCGATTTGGCTTTAGATCACTGCTTTGGGAAACACAGAGTTAACCTGTATTCTTGGACTAATGTGTTCACTGGAACTCAGACACTTAAAAGTCCTCTGGTCTTACATTTTATTTTATTAAATAGAAACCTTCACGAGTCACTGTGTTTTTCTTTTAGCCTTGGCTGCCAAGCTAGCTCAAAGTCTAATGTGATGTTTAATTGTAGCCACTGGCTATAACCCACCGTTATCTTACCTCTGTCCCCCCATCTCATGCCCAAAATGCTGAATTTGGTCTTGGTTCTTTTATCTTTCCTTGGATATAATTTTTACAATAAATTACCCTCTAGCTTCTTGGTAGAAGGACAATTTTTTTCAAAAAGAACAAGATTATCTTTAAGTGGCTTCCCACTTTGGAGCAGCCAAAGTCTTTGAGGTGCCACTGTGTGGACATCCTCACTGAGAAAGGCGGACCTGGGGGTGGCGGCCTTCAGTATGGCACATCAGAAGTCGTAAAACCCCGCACCATCCTTTGCTCCTCATGAATCACAAGTCAGCTCTGCCTCCCAAGTGATGTCCTCTGTCTATAAAATGATGGGAATGCTCGCTCCTTCGCCGCTACACTCACGTTATGAGGATCAATGGGACAGCGTCTATAAAGAGCTTTGAGCACCTCAGGGGACAGTGCTCTGTAACTATAATTACCATTATTGATGGCAGCAAGGAACCGTGTAGGCTTTTCCTGGTATAATTCTTCGTCCTCTGTGCCTGCTTCCGCTCCCCAAAGGCGATTGCAGCAGCTGATGCACTCGCCCAGCGCCCATTGACTTTCCTCCGCATAGAGCGTCTATCACCACCATTTCCAATAAAAGTCCAAAGCGCTAATACAAACGAGAGTGCCCCAGTGCAGAAAGGTTCAGAGAAGACTGAAAGCAGCACATCACCACTGCCATGAAAGGAACGGTACCTCTGGGTAAACTGGCATATTGTGGGGACAGTGGCAGCAGGTGGCCCAGGGCCTGGACTCATTCAGCTAGTCTACACAAAGACAGTCCTTTCCCCAGTTTGGACATGTATGCATCGGATTCCATTCTTTACACTGGAGAAAACAAAGATGTCCACATCCATCACCCTATGCAGGCTTTTGATGACCTTTTAAGACTACTTTTTCTCCAAGCCTATATTTTCTCAGGGAAATGCTCAGACTCCAGTCCTTCACTTTGTCACTCTGCTGGACAGTGGCTACTCTCTCTTTTCTCTGATCTGACTGCTAACACTCATTTCCAGCTTGGTCAAAGTCCTCCTTTGAACAGCTCTGATATCTCCTGATCTGAAACATTGCCTTTTGCAATGGGATTTTAAGACAGAATTTTTGAAATATCAGATCCTCGGAATATTTCCCCATTCCCTCTGTTTTAAATTTTTCTTCCAAGTTTTTTTTTTTTCCTGACTCTAAAGAATGCCAGGACACATCCTAAAATCAGACATCATTCACTTGGTTCCAAAGAAAGCACTTTTGCCTGCTATTTTAAAAATCTGGGGGAAACTCATGTAGTAACATTGATTTACCAAAATGGTTTAACAAATATTTCAAGAAATAGGGCTGGTGATGTACCTGCAGCAAGGTCCTGGATTCAAAAATAAACAGAAAAAAACATGGAGGATTAAATGAAATAAGAAGGTTTCTGGGTCAGGAGACTGCAAAGCCAAAGCAAAAAGAATAATAGAAATATATAAGACTCACTTGAGTACAAAAGAAATAAATAATGTAAAGTAGCATCTTGCTTCCAACATGTAGCATCAATGAATGCCAGGAAATGTGATTTCGAAGTATCTGAAATTCAACTGAAAACTTTGCATCAACACTTAGGGAAAAGGAGGGGAACATAAAGTGACAGATTTACTTGGAGTCTTGCAGACTCTTTTTTAGCCAAATTGCTGGTTTGAGACAGCTCATCATCTCTGTAAGAACATGAACTGCAGACTTGTCACTTTCCCTGCTCTGCGCTAATACAAGCTGACTGATTATGTGTCTGCCCTCCCCAATCAGCAGTCCGTTCCCCTTCTCTGCTATGCAGTTAGAGCCAAAGCAAAATCCTCTCAAGGGACTAATGAAGGACTGTCATCAGTGCTGTGCGACTGGATAATGGTGAAATAAATGTTACAGATGAGCCGTACCTTTGTGCGGAAAGTACAAGTCTCACTAACAGAGACAGCGGACTCCATGGGAGGCCCTTCAAGAACAGCATTTAGGTAACAAGATGGGGCTCTTAGTTGTTTCTGTCCCCTGTTGGCCGGGACTTCCCTCTCCTACTTCTCCATAATCAGGCTTATTTTGATTCAGCCAATCCATTTAGTTGGGTGCACACCTCTAATGGGTTCTCCCAGATACTTCAAAAAGAAACTAAGACCTCAGGTCTCTGAACTCTGGGATAGGAGTTAGTGTTGCTCTTACTCTATCTGCCCGTAAGAACATCAGTGTTTGGCAAGAAATAATAAATGAGTGAAATGATTTATTAAGTACTTTGATTATTATGTGCCCACATGATTTTTTAAATTAATTAAGTTAATTTATTTATTTTATGTCATGTGTGTGTGTGTGTGTGTGTGTGTGTGTGTACGCGCGAGCTAGGATCTATTTTCATATCAGGATATAATTTAATCATCTCCCTGTAAGGACACTCTCATCTGAATGGATGAAGAAAACCAAACGTGGTTGGTTAATGGTTGCCCAGGGTCGTGCAGCTGGTGGTAGTGTGATCCCAGCCTCTGTGTGTTCCACTTCCACACTGAGCAGCTCCTGCCTGTGAGCAAAGGCTCCGCCCTCCTGGAGCGGACTCTGAAGCCAGCACTGTCAAGGCAGACAGCCACGCTGAGATGCTACAGGGGATGCACATGGTACGAGGAAGGCTTACAAGCTCCTTAAACCTTCTTTCTATCTTCTCGGGACCCTCCATATCACATGTTGGCAGAGGGGAACAGAGGACAAAGGACACGGGCTAGTGCCCTCAAAACCCAGTTTTCTTGTCTCTGTGGTTAACCTTCCCCCTCCTCTCCCATTCCCTACACAGCCACATCTAAGATGGTCTTTCCTACACATGTCTACACCAAAGACTGCAGTTCTCCCAGCTTGAGCCACTGCTGTTGTCACTCATCCTACAAAAAAAGCACTGGAAGGAAGTTCAACCCTACTGTCAATGAGACAAAGTAAGTTTTGAAGTTCTGTCTCCAAATTTCCAGACCCAGAGTTCCTCTTGGATTACCATGGAGGCACATAAACCACTCAGAGAGCCCAGGGGTAGCTGAGATGCCATACCAGGCCACCTGGCTAGGGGGATTCTGGTGCTTGGTTGACATTAGTTACACCATGCCTGGTTGACAGGATGGTCTTATAAATCCATACTCAAGGAAATTAACCTTAGGCTACTTATTCCAATCCTCTGCTACATGGTGGGAAAACTTTTCTGAAACCACAACTTGCAATTTGGTTTTATTGTGTCCAGTTCTCTTTGGTTTTGGTGTTATTGCGTTTTTCATTAAAAATAAATAATTCCTCAAAAGAATTACTGTTCCACATCCTTAAAGCATGGCTAGGTTAAATGGTTCTATCTTCCCGTGTGTATTTTATTCCTGGTTTTTACCTCTAGTTCTCAGAAGGCAGAAAGAGGTTTGTGCCCACCTTCCCCACCACTGTGGCTGAGGAGCTGACATCTGCAAATGAGCACCTTTGTTTGCACTCGATAGCCTGGCACCTGGCTGTTCGTTCTTAACACAGCACTGAGAAATCTCTAGGAATCAGTTAACTGTTCAGGCTCAACTTTTTTCAGAATATATTGTCAAATCCATGTCATCATCGATTGACGAAATTATTTTTACATATCATTAAACTAATACTAAATCAAAAATTGACTTAAATCATTATCGGTGAGCTGAGCACAGTGGCACACATCTGTAATCCCAGCAACTTGGAAGGCTGAGGCAGAAGGATCGCAAGTTCTAAGCCAGCCCCAGCAATTTAGCAGTGAGGCCCTAAGCAACTTGGCAAGATCCTGTCTCAAAATAAAAAATAGAAAGGGCTGGAATTGTAGCTCGGTGGTAAAGCACTCCTGGGTTAAATCCCCAGTACCCCCACCAAAATTATTATCAATGAGTCCATATGCTGATTCCAAAGAGATAATACATATCAAACTGCTAAAACATTGTACCAGATAAGGACTAGGGATGTGTGTGTGAGAGAGATAACAAAATATATATGATACATATACACAGTTGTTTATTTGTCATATTTTTTGTATGTTTGAATTTTGACTTACCTGGGGCTGAGAGCAATTTCTTTCAGATTGGCTCTGGCCTTTTTGGGAGGGGATAGCTAAGTATCAAAGGGCCAAAACATTCTCCAGAACATTCCACTTGGGCTCATCTCACATTCGCTGCTCACTCACTGACTCAGAAGGGAATTGCTGGCAGAGGCTCTTAAGAAGCACTTTTTTTAGAATTGCTATGCTATTCAGTGATCCTTCTTGCAAATGATTTCCTTCTCACAACTAGAATGATCAATCAAGAGAGGTTTTCTGCAGAGAAAAGAAGAAATTTTGCATTCCAGGGAGGACAGGTTCTCACAGATTCCAACAGAGACTCTCCCACACAGACCACGGATAATGGCTACAAGAGCTGTCCGCGATGCCCATCTGTGATGGCACATGTTACGTGGCTAATACTGCCATGGCCAAAAGCCAAGGCTCAACTCAAAGACGTTCAGACAGAGCAATCAGGGTGGTTGGCCTCTATGTACTTTAGATATCCAGGCCTCTGTTCTGCCTTCAGAATACCCCAGGTTAAGAAAAAAAATCCAAAACACAAAATTGATCTTTCTTATCATGCACACCCTGTCACTACTGCCCTCGACCAACTACTCAGCACCCTCTGATGGTGACTGGGGATGGAGTTAGAAGAGTATTTTGAATGCCTTTCCTGGACAGCATTGCTCACTTTAGTTGGTCTTCAACCACACTGAACAGAAATGTCTAGGTGTTCGTCTTTTATGTTTTCCTTATTTATTTTTTCAAAGTTCAGAAGTTATGGTCTCATTATAAAGCATGAAAATCAACCATATCCAGTCATACACCTGTTCCAGTCATATGCCAGTTCCACCACACCTACCCACAGTGATCCACCACTCTCAGGAATCCAGTCAACAGGCTGGTGTGTATTCTTCTTGATCTTTCTTCTTGCGTGCACATGTGTTCTTGCAGACCCAGACCTAGACAGAGGTTTGTTTGGTTTTGTATAGGGTTTTCACCAAAATGAACCATTCTACACATTATTCTGTAACTTTACTTTTTCACTTGACCATATTGTGGACCTCCCTGTGTATCAGTGAACAAACACTGCATAACTTAAGTATGGGGTTCCAAAGTACAGTCTGTGATCCAGCTACCCATCTTTGCAAATAAAAATCTTGCCAAATGTAATGATGCATGCCTGTAATCCCAGTGACTCAGAAGGCTCAAGCAGGAGGGTCACAAATTCAAGGCCAGCCTCAGCAAATTGGTGAGACTAAACAACTTAACCATTTATTTCCTCATGATTGTGTGGGTTGGCGATCTGAGCAGGGTTCAGGTGGACAGCTTTTCTGCTGGTCTCATTGGATGGCAACATTACAGCAGGGCAAGCCCATTGCCCAGATGCAAGCCTCTGTTTCTATCACATTTGTCCCACTGGCCAAAGCAGATCACATGACAAGGCCTAGGATCAGAGGGACAAGAGACTACACAGGGACCACAATGGTCACATTAGAGGCCATTACTATAGCAAGCTCTTCTGCCCTCCCAGTCAGTACCTATAGATACATTCATTAGATGTAGATCTAATCCTACTTTTTATCCTAATTTCTTTAACCATAGTCACATCACGTGTGTATGCACACAGATATATAATTTTACATCAGTGGGATCACATATATGCTTGAGTTTTAAGATAGCATTTTTTTCATAACCAGCAATTTTATTTTAAAAGAGAAAATGCAAAACCTAACATGTTCCAACAAAAGCTTTCTATAGTAATCCCTTGTTAATTTTTTGCACCAAGTACTCTGTAATATAACTCACTTTTTAGGCTGTATTTGAGTTTAGTTATTACATGAACTACTCAGTCACCATGTATGAATTTTTTATTGCTTGCTGTTAAGATATTAATCACATGCATTGCTTGTTTTTATATTTTTTACAAGTCTATGTGGCGTGAATTTGTTGTAGTCACTTCAACTCTGTTCATGAAAACTTACACAGTTTTCGCAAATGACTGGACTGGTCTAAATTAATCTTACAACTCTCTTCATCTCTGAATGCTATATTCTAAATCAGTTCTTCTTCAAAGAGGTAAGAATTGGGGGCTGGGGATGTGGCTCAAGCAGTAGAGCGCTCGCCTGGCATGCGCAGGGCGCTGGGTTCGATCCTCAGTACCACATAAAAATAAAATAAAGATGTTGTGTCCACCGAAAACTAAAAAAAAAATTCTAAAAAATTCTCTCACTAAAAAAAAAAAAAAAAAAGGATTATTTTGATCATCAAGAGCACATTGTGTTAGGAACTTGTCACCAGAGGCTTGATCCTTTGATCCTTTAGGCTTAGAGCCAGGGAGAGGAGAGGAACCCTGAGCGTGCTGGCTGGTTCCTAGATGCTGGTCAATAATAGTTAACATGTGTGCAGTGTAAGAAAAACTCCATATTATGCAGAATCTCAGTGAGATTTTTGTAGGACAGCATTTTTTTTCTTTTCTTTTTTTTTTTTTGGATACTCTGCTATAACTTAGATTCGGAATGTCTCCCAAAGTCTTGGTCCTCAGCCTGTGGCACTATTGGGAAGTGACAGAATCTTCCAGAGGTGGTAATGTAGGACAGATGAGGCTGGACACTCAGGGAATCTTCAGGAAGCAGGTTTATTTAAGCTGCTGTGGTCCAGAGGGGCTAATGCCGAAAACTCTGGACCCGGGATCTGGAAATTCTTTTAGATTTACACTCAGCAGGGTGATTACACAGCAGTGGGAGGATCCATAACAGTTACCCTCTGTCCCATATTCTTAGATCAGACAGAGGTTTCACAAGTTTTTATAGAAAAACAGAAACAGTAACTTTTGCCCAACAAGCTCTTTTGAGAGAGTCTATCACAGCTTTTGTCTGCAAACCTAGCACTTACAAGAAAGAGGAGGCTTCAAGCCACAATGAGCTCTCTGCAGAAATTCTACTGACCTTCTTTGTGAAGATGTTGTTGACTGGAGGGAAGCTTATAGATTACAGCTATGGTGGGGGTCTTTGGAGAAGTTTAATTATGGCAAGAGTTTTTTGGGTGGGGATATCCGGCGGCTGCATCAGTGGGGCCTAATGGAAGGAAGTTGTGCACTTGGGGAGGACATAGGGACCACAGCCCCTCCCGCTCTCTTGCTTCCCAGGACCATGGTGAGCAGCTCTGCATCCCCTCCCATGGTGCTGGCTTGCACAGACCCAAAAGCAACAGAGCCAACCAATCATGGACTGAAACCTCTGAAACCATGAGCCAAAATATAGCTTTTCTCCTTGTAAACTGATTATCTTGGGTTTTGTTTGTTTGATTTTTGGAACTGGGGATTGAACTCAGGGGTACTTGAGCACTGAGCCACTCCCCAGCCCTATTTTGTATTTTATTTAGAGACAGGGTCTCACTGAGTTGCTCAGCACCTCGTTTTTTGCTGAGGCTGGCTTTGAACTCGTGATGCTCCTGCCTCAGTTTCCAGAGCTGCTGAGATCATAGGCGTGCACCACCCTGCCCGGCTCTTGAGTGTTTTTAACACTAATGGGAAGCTAACACATCTCCCTTTACTTGCCTTCTACCTCTCCCTCAACACACACACACACACACACACACACACACCCCTAGGGGAAGGTTATGGTTTATTTAGAATTATTTTATACATACTTCACATTTTTGCTTTTCTTATTCTTTTCCTTTTTTTTTTCTTTTCTAAATACTCAAAATATCTCAGAAATATTTCCCAATCAGCCAGTGTGGCTGGAATTCACTCTTCATGAGGGTTACTCAGGATAGATACTGTGGGATGGCCCATTCACTCTCCATTCAGTTCTCTTCCCAGTAAGAGAAGTTGAAAAGCAGGAGTCTTTGTTTCCTAGGTGTTCGCCTGTTAACCTAACTATGGGTTAATCAAGAAAGTTAAGTCAAGCTAACTCCATTCTGCCCAGACACTCCCCCTGCTCTCCCCCCCCCTTCCTCCTTCCTGTTGGAGTCCACGCACCCAGAGGCTGACACCCTCACCCACCTGCACCCTGACCACAGCACTCACAGACTTTCTGAATATGTGCAGGGGTCTGCCACTTCCGGGAGCTGGTGGCAATGTGCCTGCTCCTCCTGCCCCCTCCCCTTTGTGGTTCCTGAGGTTTGAAGCTTGTTCTCCACCTGCCTGGCAAGGGCTAAGCCCACCCCCAATGCATAACCCAGGCTCTGACTTAATAAAAGTTTACTTCAGAGGAGTCTGCTGCTGTTCTCTCTGCGCAGAGGCAGCCTTGTCCAAGTTCCTGACAATTAACTTGCTGCTGCTTAGCTTCCATGTGTTCGAGTGATTTAGTCCCATGGCACTTTCCTAATGCGTGGTGTTAGGGTTCCTGATGCAGATTGATTCCCCCCATTCACATCAGGTTAGAAAGGTAAAGACAAGGTAGAGCCCATTTTCCTGCCCCTTTGCCCAATGCCAGACAAGATCATGCAGATAATGATTCTCCTTTTGGAGTATCCCTTATCCAGCCTCCCAGGTCTCAGGAAGCATTCATGGTGGGATAGTAGAAGCCACATGCTGGATGGCAGCTGTGACTTATCTCTACCTTCCTGGTGTCCAAAGATGATCACAGCAATGACAGTACCAGTGGGTCCTTGACCTCCTCGTCACCCCAGGGATGGGCTCAGATGGGGCTCCTTCCCTGTCGGTCCTTCCTGGTGTTGCTGAGGTGCTAAATGAACACCTGGAACCCTTGCTTAACTCCACGTTTCTTGTTTCAATTTCAATCAAGTTTTCTGTTATTTCAGCCAGGCACATTATTGACTTAAATTAGAAAGAACTTATTTTAAAATAAGGGAGAAACTAAAAACCAAAAGCAAATGTAATTCCAGATAATAAAACACAGAAGCTATTCCAATTAAAATCAAGCAAGACCCACTTAGGGACGCACCCTCCTGCCATTATTACCTAACAGCCTTCTTGAAGGCTCTAGGGAATGCAAAAAGGCAAATTGGAAACAGCAAACAAACAAAAAATCCCCATGCATACAAAACAACGTAAAGCAAGACAAAACTAGTAAGACCCTGTCATAATATAATAAACAAAGCCCCACAGATTCACGGTCTCAGCCCTCCCAAGATTGTGTGAGCTCATGTTTGCTTGTATTAAATCCCTTCCTGCTTAAAATACATGGAATGCTTTCTATTTCCTCTACTAAATCCTGACTGATACACTGATAAATTCAACCCTTCCTGTACCAATGTGTATTCATTTTGCCTCACATTTTTCAATATGAACACAAATCATAAACATCCTTGACTAAAACCCTTCATCTATACGTAGGACACTCCTATGCGATTGAATTTTGAAGTGCCAGGTTTGAAAGGCGGGTATGTTTTATTAGAACGCTTTCTAAAAAGGCAATAACAATTCCTATTTCTAGCAGCAATTCAGATTTCCTTGCATACCTGCCAATAATAGGTGTTATTATCGTTTTCCATTTTTTTGTCACTCTAACGTAGGATTAAAATAGTATCCAAAGTGGAATTTGTGTGCTAGCAATTCCTTTTCCTAGTGAATTTAAGCACATTTTTATGTCTCTGAATATCAGTGTTTGCTCCTCCAAAATACTGACTTACATCTTTTGCCTATTTTTTTTTATTCTGAGCTTTTGTTTCTTTATGTTTTTTTGTCAAATTTGTAAGAGATCCTTGTACATATAGGTTTGAACACATTGTCAAATGCATTTTTAATCTATATTTTCTCTGCTCTATATATCAAACATACCCCTTTCCTTTTATACATTCTGGGTTTTCAATCTTAATTAAGAAAGTTCCCCCCCAAATCCTGAATTGTATTTACAGTTTCTCAAATTCCTTTTATAATTTTTATTGTTCTTGCTGGGCATGGTGGTGCACACCTATAATCTCTGCAACTTGGTAGCCTGAGGCAGGAGGATTACAAGTCCAAAGTCAGCCTCAGCAATTTAGTGAGACTCTGTCTCAAAATAAAAGATAAAAAAGCCTGGGGATGTGGCTCATCAGGTAAGCATCTCTGGGTTCAATCCCAAGTACCCCCCTCAATTTGTTTTTGATTGCTCTCTTGTTATATCAATTTTTAGTCCATTTGGAATTTCATTCTAGACCATGATATAAATGGGAAACCAACTTGGTTTTCCTCCAGTTGTGCCTTTGATTAATATTTGATTAAATAAATCTAGCTTTACCTACTTAGCAAAAATCCATTTCTAGTTCTCTTCTTTGCTCCACTTTCTCTATATCAGCCTGCTTATATCAGGTTGGTTCTATTAATGTGGCTTTAAAGTGTGTTCTGAAATCTAGTCATGGAAAGACCTCCTCACTATTATTTCTCCTATTTTTTTAGCAACCTGAGATATGATTATTCTCCCAAATAAGTTTTAAGATCACATTACCCAATTCCAAACCAGAAAATTAACCAACATGGCACTTTAGGCTTCTAAATGAACTTGCATTAAATTCATATTAACTTAGGGGAACTGACTTTTCATTTGTTCAAATAACATTCTTTCCTCACAGGTGCTGTATCTTCTGCTAACTTTTCTCACAGTTATGCTTTAGTCTTTACAACCAAGGTCAATGAAAGTTTTCAGCCTTACCTGGTATTGCTAAAATGGAGAAAAGCTATGGATAGACTATATTTAGCTGATATCCAAACACTTTAGCAAATTTTCTATGGTCCTAGTAGTTTTTTACTAGAGACACTTAGATTTCTGAGAAAGTCACAGGGTAAACAAAAAAAAAAAAAAAGTTTTATCCTTTGTCTTTTTTTTTAATCTAGTCCTTTTTAGGCGTTTAAAAATTTTTAAACTGATGCATGATAACTATATATAATAGTTGGTTTCATTGTGTTTTTTTCTTGTTGTTTATATTGATTATTAAAATATTGTACTCTCTGACAATGCAAATTCTGCTGTAGGACAATCACACCTAAGTTCAAGTGAGACTAAGAAATGGATGGCAGACCCTATATTCTCATTATCTTCCTGGGCCAATCTCACAAGCAAAATGGGAACTAAATAACTCAGAAATTCTCAGATTTCTGTATTTAAACTGGAGCTGACAGGTTCTGCTGAATAGTACCAGAATTGGTTTAGACAGCATAGTCCAAATCCCAAATACCCAGCTGGTTATACAACTGATCTTTTTCCATTAACTTACAAAAATTCAACTCCACCTTCTGCCCAGCTGAATTTGAGGGGCTTTGTTTATTATATTATGACAGGGTCTTACTAGTTTTGTCTTACTTTACGTTGTTTTGTATGCATGGGGATTTTTGTTTGTTTGCTATTTCCAATTTGTCTTTTTGCATTCCCTAGAGCCTTCAAGAAAATTGTTGGATAATAATGGCAAGAGAGTGCATTCCTGTGTTAGTCTTGCTTGATTTTAATTGGAATAGCTTTTGTATTTTATTACTTAGAATAATGTTTGCTGTTTGTTATTAGTTATGGGTCCGCCTCGTTTTAAAATAAGTTCTTTCTGACTTAAGTCAATAATGTGCCTGGCTGAAATAACAGAAAACTTGATTGAAATTGAAACAAGAAATGTTGAGTTAAACAAGGATTCCAGGTGTTCATTTAGCAACTCAGCAAAGTCAGAAATGAAATATTTGTGACTGGTTTGGTCTATCCCTCCTACTTATTGCCTCACAGTTACAGAATGGCTGTACCAGCTCCAGGCATCACAGCCACGTTCAAGGTAGAAAGAAGAAAGACAAAGACAACACCAACTATATTGATCCCTTTTTATCATATTAGCAACAGCTCTATCAGAAAACCCACAGCAGATTCCAGATAGCATAAATCACATGACAAGCCCTAACTACCAGAAGCAATTACTCGACTTATCCAGTCTCAGTAATGGAGGTAGTCAATGCAAGGAAGATTAGAAATGAGTTGGCATTAATCAACCTACTGCATCTGCCAGATATTCTAAACCAATTGTATTTCATTTTAACCCAGAATGAGCTGCTAAATCTATCAGAGGACTTTTCAACATTACTGGATATGATCCTGTAGGGTTGATAAATTCCCCCATAGTTTACTATCTTTGTGCACTTTAACTAAACCTTACTTGGTGATAGTTATTAGTTATTTTTTTCACAGCTGGATTACATTTGCTAATGTATACTTAGAATGTTTGCATATATACTAAGTAAAAGTAGTCTACAATTTTCTCTATGTATCACCATCCATTTTTAACATTTAAATTACATTGGGTTCACAAAATGAAGTGAGAATTTTTCCATCTTTCCTCTTGATTTGAAATTACATAATATTGGAATTACCTGGTCTTTAAGAATTGGATAGAATTCACCAGTAAAACTTATCCTGGTACTTTCCCAGTTTCTCCCATGATCATTAACTGGTCTAATCAAGTTTCCAACTTTCTTAGTTAATTTTAGTAACTTAAATTTTGACTACGTTTGTGCCACAGTTGTGAAGTCTAGAATATACCCTCAATCTCCCCCTTTCCTATGCCCCCAGTATTTTATTGATTGTTTCATAGAACCAGTGGTATTTACCTGTCACATTTGGAGGTGTTCTGTTTCATTAATTTCCATTATCTCTCTGTATTCTAGATTGTTTTATTGTTGCTTTTTTTTTAAAAAAGAGAATTCTTAAGATGAAACTAAAATCCTTTATCTGTCTCCTTTAATAACAAATGTTCTTTTTTCTTTGTCTTTTAGATAATTTGATTTCTAGAAGACAAAGAAAATTATTTTGATTTCTTCCTTATTTCAAACTTATCTAGAAAAGTCTTGATTTACAAGTAGTTACATTTTGGGGGAAGAGGCAGTGGTGAGAAGAATCTCTGCCATAAATATTAATGTCATTGGATTGTGACCTGTAATATCTCTACTTTCTTCAATTTGGAAGGGTTTCTTTATAGTCAAATACATGATTGATTTTTTTTTCCTCCATGGACAAACAAAAACTGTGTATTTGCTTCTTGAGAAAGAGAGGGTTCCGGATAAATCTATTAAAATAATTATGTTGATTATATTATTCAATTCTTCGATTTCCTTATTCATATTTGTCTACCGTGCCTGTTCACTGGTTTTGAAAAGAAATGTGAAAATAGAATTCCTGCTCTACTTGCTTTTCCTGAATTTCTAATAGATTGTACTCTGTAGCTGCTGTATTGTTTTTGTGTGTGTGTGTGTTATGATTTCTAGTGTAAAAATTGAGACTTCATTCATTCCCAAAAGCCCCTATGTGTCTTGCTTAATGCTTTAACCTTGAATTCTACTTGGGCTAAAGTTGACACTCCTCTTTGTTTACCTCTGTCTTCTTTCTCTTTGCCTATTCCTTTATTTTTAATTTTGTTCTTTTTTGATATACATGAGAGTAGTATTTATTTTGACATACCCTCATACATGGAGTATAACTTCCTATTCTTGTGGTGGTACGTGATGTGGAGTTACACTGGTCAGGTATTCATATATGAACATAGAAAGGTAAGGTTCCTATCCATTCTACTGTCTTTCCCATTCCCATCTCCCCTCCCTTCCCTTCATTCCCCTTAGTCTAATCCAATGAACTTCTATTCTTTCCTTCCCACCTTCCCTTGTTGTATGTCAGCATCTGCAAATCAGAGAGAACATTTGGCCTCTGGTTTGGGGGGGGGTTGTCTTATTTTACTTCGCAAGATAGTCTCCAACTCCATTCATTTACCAGCAAATGCCATGATTTCATTCTTCTTTATGGCTGAGTCATATATTTCCTTTATTTTTTCACTTTTATCTTCTTAAGTGTGTTTTTAATAAATATCATAGGACCGAGTGTTCTATACAAAGGCATTTTGTCATGCTCTTTACTATCCCTTCCTGTCCTCATTCCAATTTCTAGATTTTCACAGGATGATTTAGCCTTGATTTTTTCAGAAAATTATTAGAATTTTCTTTGTAATATCTCTCTTATTTTAACATACCCCCAATCTAGCACTCTTCAGGAATTTCCAGCTATAAAGTAGGTAAGGAAATACCAAACTGCTATAACAGACAAACCTTGAGATCTAAGAAGTCCAAGTCAGCATAAGCTTATTTTACACTGACACAAAGTGAAGTCTAAGGCAGGAGGCTTGTTCTGTGCAGACCCTCAGAAACCTAGGCTGATGGAAACCCTTTCACCATAAACCCCTGGCTTCCAAGTCTCCCAGAGTCTCAGCATGTGACTGGTAAGTAGAGGAAGAGACAAATGGACCAGCCTGAGAGGGGCTAATGTTCCTTCCAGCTATATTCCAGTGGCCAGAACTCACTCATGTGGCTCCATCAAACTTCAAAGGGGATAGAGAGATGTTGTTTTTCTATGTCCTCAGGGAGAAAAATAAATGGAAATAGATTTAGCAAACAAATTCTGGTCATTGGATGTCCAGATGATTAAATAATCAAGTGACACTCAACAACTCTCCAGGAAATGTAGCCCCAAGTCACCTCATCATTGCATTCAGCTCTAAATCCAGAAACTCCCCCAGTGATGCTCAGCCCTATCAATCAGGAGCAGCTGAGACCCTGAGTGGCAGTGACTTAAATTAAAAGACAAGTAACTGTCCCCACACACATACATATCAAATCTGGAATGTTCCCAATAAAAACAGAATAACCCCCAATAAAAATGCCCTTGTAGACCAAGAAAGTAACAGGAGTCACATGGTAACCGACCACAGAGGTTATGGGGACCTGCTTCGCAGGAATAGTGAGGTTCAGCCCTGGGTTGGGGAAGTTACTAGTGGGTGCCCTGATTCTGTTCCCTGAACTTCCTGTTCTTATTTTCCACAGCCCTTGGCCTCCATGTCTCTCTGTCAACATCTCTGAAGTAGTAAGTGGAAAAGCCATCCCCTCAGTCTAATCTTTCCCAAGGGATTGCATTTTAATGATAATTAGTTGTTCAAAGTTTATGTAAAAGTCTAGAAACAGATTGTTTTTTCAACTTTGCAAGTTTTCCAGTTCCTGGACTCTTCCTGTCTTGCTGATGCTGAAGACATGGGCAATCTTGGGAGAGAGAAATTGAAGATGGAAGAGGCTCCATAGCCCAGCCCCTGTTGGAACAGCATGCCCACCGCCCCCCCATCCCCGCCCCCCACACCATCACCACCACCACAGCACATGGGTACATCTCTGAGGTTTACCATGTCACCAGGAGCGGAGTTTCCCTAACTGCACATGGAAACGTTCACGGCCAATCATTGTTTTTCTTTCTTCATTCTCTTCCATCTTTCCATTCTGACTTTTGGGCTTGCTTTTTCTTTTTTCAGATATCCCCTTTGGATGTGCATTATATATTCCCTGTGTCATTGCATTCTTGTAAAATATCTTTCCTTCCACATGAAGTATGAAACGTATTTCCTTAAAGCTGAGATTCCACCTATTATAAGATCTACCATCACTTGGATTACCACTGAGAAAGCAAAGACACTTCAAATCAAGTTGTAACATCATGCTTTCTTATATCTTAAGCTTTATTTTATCATCATTGAAAGAAAATTTTCAGGCTTAGTTAGACAAAGATTTTTATCATAAGAATGAAATTATGTCATTTGCTGGTAAATGGATGGAACTGGAGACTATCATGCTAAGTGAAAGAAGCCAATCTCAGAAAACCAAAGACTGAATGTACTCTCTCATATTTGGATGCTGACTCACAGTAAGGGGTCAGGGGTGAGGGGAGGAATAGAAGTTCATGGGATTAGACGAAGGGGAATGAAGGGAAGGGATGGAGAATAGGAATGGGAAAGACAGTAGAATGGATAGGACATAATTTTTCTATGCCTCTACATGAACACATGACCCATGTAACTCCACAACATATATAACCGCAAGAATAGGAAGTTATACTCCATGTATGCATGATATGTCAAAATATATATTACTGTCATTATATCTAAAAAGAACAAATACAAAATCTGATAAATGATCAGTATGGTTAAAATATTTGAAGTATTATCCAAGGGTCCTGTTCATGTTTATTTTTTCACCTGAAAGTTTACTAAATCTTTAGTCCTTTACTTTAGTATATTCAGATAATCTATTTCACTTATTAAATGTTCTCTTGAAAAATGAAAAAAAAATTATCATATTTTACACTTGAGCATTAATCAAAGGGAGAACTGAACACAATAAATTGGATAAGGCACTTTAAATCTTCTTCACAGAGTCCTACAGTACTCTTCAATTCAGAGTTATAATATCATGTTTTAATCTCTACCATTGAGGGAGTCATTGGGAGAGTGCTCCGTTATTGTTAGGGTCTGTAAACAAGTCAAGATGGCGCCTGGCATTTTGCCAGAGGGAGTGGTTTGTGAATTAACGCCAGCGAGCCATTAAGTGTGGAGATTCCTTATTGGTTGACTGCTGTATCTAGTTTATGTTAATTAAGATAAGCTGTGTGGAATGTATATACACCCTTCCTGTCCTACAATAAACGGCTCCTACTCCTGCTGTATCAATGTACACAAGTTGCTCGTCACCCCCCGGTTATTTTGCTGCAGCCGGACTGCGGCACATTATTATCTCCAAAATTCTCATCCCAGCCTCTCACCCTTGTTCTGCAAGCTTTGAGGCCACCACTTTTTTTTTTAATCTTTTCAGAAGATGCCAGCAGAGTTTCACACACCCAGGACTCCTATTCCTTCCTGGTCATTAAATGGTTTGTCCTGAGATGTTGCTCCAGTCAAAAGTGAGCCATAGAGTTCTGTGGTCACCAGCTGAGGCCTCACTTGCAGCTGCAAACCTGCCCCATCAAAAGAGGCAGAAGAGCTAGAGATGGAAATGGAAGGAAGTTAGGATGCAGTGCACCCACCAGCTGCCCCTTGACTTTTCCTGTATGTTAATTACAGAAGGCGAAGGTGATCTAAGTGAAATATAAAGCAACGATCAAGCTACACTCCCCCTGCCATGCATTCCTACCACTGCAACACCTTCTATCCCATGTGGCAAGAAATAGTTCTGCATCTAAACAACTCTGCCTATGGGAAGCCCCTATCAGGTAAAAATAGAAGACACCGAACAAGAGAGGATTAGGAGTTCGCGCCCAGGACTGGTTTGGGAACCAACACTCTCCACCTGCCCAGAGTAGACTTTCACATAAGAGCAACAAAATGGCAATCCCAACTTCTCAGGGAGTCCATCCAGAAGGAGGACAGGCCAGCCTGGTCTAGACAGTGGCAACAGAGCTGTCGGTGCAAATGTGATCTCAGCTTAAGCATGGACAAAAATTCTCATATTTCAGGAACAAATGAATATAACCTGTGAGCCTTGCCACCCAGAGATCTGGAAATAAATACCCCCGCCCCCACTCTCTCTTTCCCTTCTTCACTCTTATTTTTTGTTCAGTTTTGTTTTTAGGTACTAGAAATCGAACTCAGGAGCTTTTTACCACTCTATATCTCCAGCTCCTTTTATTTATTTGTTTGTTTATTTGTTTATGTATTTATTTATTTTGAGGCAGGGTCTCCCTATGTAGCTTAAGTCTTCACTAATTGTCCAGGCTGGTCTCAAACTTGCAATTCTCCTGCCTTAGCCTCCAGAATCAATGAGACTACAGGCATGTGACTCTGCACCCAGTAAAATTAAGGTTCTCTAAGATGAGACAGCACAGATCCAAACAGGCCCGGAGCAGAAACGAGTCTTCATTCAGAGCCCTCTGCAGTGGTTTCCCCAGACATTCACCAGCGTAAGCTGCCATCTTTCTAACAAGATGAGGGAGCTGGCCCCTGGGGCTTCAAAATGAAGTCTTGGCTTGCCCAGGATCCCAGCACACTCAGTATTTATGTTTAGCATTAAATACCTCATGCAAAAATCATGACCTTAACTCCTGGGGCTCCTGCTCCCTCAGAAACAACTCAAGTCAAAGTTTCAGGTCACCCACGCTACCACCAAAAGGGGATGCAGATTAGTACCCCCAGAAGCAAATCATTTCTGCAGCTTCAAATTCTCCTTCATTTAATTAGCATGGCTGGTATGAGCTGAGTCATTTAGAATTCTTTATAGCCTCCTAATGGAAAAGTTAAATCTTTAGAAAACAAAGCCCAGATGTCTTGAAGTTGAACCTTGGATTGAAATAAAATACAGGCTATGATTTGTCTTAGGAAATATCAGCTTCCCAACTGCATCCAGAACTACTCTGACTTTAGTAGCACCATTTGAAGTGTTATGTACAGGACTCATAAGATCTAATAATTCCTTTGTGAACTATGAAAGAAATCTATCATTGAGGACTTTGTGGTCAGGAACACAGATTTAGGGGGTCAAAACACCAAGCATTCCCATTCTTGACCCTTCCACATGAACCCTTAATTAATTATAGGTGTCCTCATGTGAAAAACACTTTCATAACTGAAGGGTGACCCGTTCCCATTCATAAGCAGACCACAAATCAGTCATAATTCCCTAAACACTAGGAAAGAGCAGCTCGATTTGTATCTGTGTTGAACTTCAAGTGTTGCATAATTTATATCTAAAATCCACTCTCATACATCTACTAAAATACCCACTCTGACCTTCGCTCCCAATCCCAGCTGCATTAAAAGGAACTATAAATCACTGGAGCACAGGCGCCCAATCACAGCTCGGCTCTCTCAACGCCTGGCAACTTCTCCCCTTGATGAGTTCATCATCCCCTAGAACAGGTTATAAAAAATTGTTCACATTTTGAGATAATAATTCAAATAATAGCTCTTCATTTTATGCTGAGGCTCGTTGTCCACCCGGCTGAACCCAGTGAACATGCAGATGTGCATCCAAGTTCCATAGAACCTTCCATTTAGCCCTGCCTGAGAACACTACCCTCCGATCCAGGCTTACACCCATCCATGACCTGTTCTCACGTTAGCAGAGCTATGCTTTTGTTACAGAGCTGGGGCCTTTTGAGAAACTAAGGCCCCATGAAGAACACCCCAACTTCAAACCCTGATTCTCTCAACCGTGTCAGAAAGATTCCAGATGTGTTGCTCAGAGGAATAGGAATGAGTTTATTAAAGGGATAGGAAAGAGGAAAGGGGACACTCTCAATGGGGAAAGTGGGTCCTCTCAGAGAGAAAAGAGACAATGTGCCCCTCTTGCACTCCAGTTTTATTGGGGATCCCAAAGAAGTTTCCAGAGAGTCTTGCCCAGGTCCACTTCTTCACATTTGTCTGACAACAAGATGACACCAGACTTTTAAGCCCCCACTGCCTTGACCACTCTAGGTCATGTTGGCCCATGCTGACCAGTTCTAATTGAATTCTTACCCATACATTTTTACAGATTTTATGGTTAGGAAGAACTATTCTTATCTCTCAGATTTTCAGGATCTGGTCACCAAAGTCTCCTGGGTTCCTCCCATTGACATTATCTTGGGCCTGCATTTCTTCTCCTGCAGCTAACAGGCAGTTTGCTGAGGAATGTACACATCCTGTCCACAGAGGCCAAGCAGGGCTTCGGGTAAATTACCTCTTGAAAAGAAGCACAGTGGGGTCAGCACAGTGGGCCCATTTTATAGAATTATTCTTTTAACTGTGCTCTCAGTATCATAGTGAGAGACTCTCACCTCCTTTCTTTTCTCTCTCTCTCTCTCTCTCTCTCTCTCTCTCTCTCTCTCTCTCTTTCTCTCTCTCTTATTTTAAGGGATGACTTTTTTCCTTGTGACATTCTCAACTGCGGCCCAGGCCTCTCTCCACGAGAACCAAGTCAGCAATGTGCCAATTTGTTTGTTCTTCCTACATTTCTGAGCCTTGAGATCATGCCTGGCCTCTTCACCTTAGAGGACAATTCTTTACTGCCTGGGCAGGGTCAAGAGCTAGACAATGCACAAACACACTACTCAGGGTCAAAGGTGTTCTTCCAGTCTTCAGTTTCAGAACCAAAGGGAAGGAAAAGCTGAATATATAAAAGGCCACTCTGTCTTCCTTCAGGAAAAAAATCCTCTGAGTCCTGATCGTCAGGACCAGATGCCCTTGGAACAGGAAGGTGGGAATCCAGATGAGAATAAGAATCAAGAAGCTCTCGGCAGAACCTGGTGCACAGAGGCCAGGAATGAGTAAGACCCTGGCAAAGGTTAAAGCAAAGCCGCTTGCTAGATCCTAAAGGAGGATAAAGGTGGTGCCCAGCTTTGTAAAGAGAAAAGGCGCCCCCGTGGCAATGGCAGAGTGCTCTGTCAAAACTATAATCTCTGAAAGATGTTAAAATGGATTCTCCCTGAGTCCATTTACAGTCACCTGGAACAATATGCAGTAAAGGGAAGCCACCCGCATGGGTTTATGAAAACAAACTGTTATCAGCCTCACCTCATTTGGCTCTATGCTGGAGTGACAGGCAGGTGCTGGAAAGCAATAGATGTTATCTCTGGAGACTTCTGTTAGGCTCTGGGTTTGCTTATTGCCACCAGCAACCTAAAGAATTGGCCTTTGATTGAGTAATGTGCAGCCAACAAAGAACAGAAAGCCCTGTTTGGGAAAGAAAGGGGGACAGAAGGCAGTGGGAAAAGTGAGGTCCACTCACTCTGTCCAGCTTCAGGGGCACACAAACAGTGACAGACTCAGAGTGCCTGGAAATTTGAGGTGGAGGGACCTATCGTCATTCTGTGCCCGTGGTGGCTCACAGCGGCTTTTGTTCATCCTGGTAATGAAATCCACTTCACAATTATGATTAATTTTCTGAACTTGTGTCTAATGAGTGATTGTTTTTAAAGATTCTGTCCTGAGTTGCTAACAAATCCTGAACAAGTTTTGTTAATGTGAAAATCTAAATAGACTCAACTCTGGGTCAAAAATGATAATGCATTTTTACTATTTTTGATAAATATTAACTTTTGCTAAAGTGAATACTTGTCCTAGTTTACCAGGGAAGTTTCCACTGCATGCCTATTATCTGAGCAAAATCATTCCTATCTCTCCTCTAGCTGCCATCAGGGACCCAGGCTGGTGACAAATCATATGCTTATCCCAGCCCTGGATCACATATAAGGCTTCTTTCCCCACCAGGCTCCTGTCTCCCAATAACCCTTCTGCCTTCTCTAGCCCATTACTTTTCTACTGCTCCAAAGATCATTAATAATTCATTATTCATATCCCACTTACTTCCAAAAGGAATTAAAATTGTATACAAGGCATTCACTTGACAAATATTTACCAGACGTCAAAAGTTTCCATGAAGGCCACCTGAGGATATACCTACCTATGCACAAACTTGTTCAAATAAAAGTTTAAGAGGCAACAAAATCCATCCAGAAGTGGAAGATTATTGGATTAGAGACAATGGGTGAGACAGTAATTAGAACTCTTTCTATATTTGCCTTTAAACTTCCTGGCAGTGAAACCAAAAAGTAAATTATAAAGTGTGGAACATTGGTCATGTTGCCAGAGGACATGAAGGACGCTGAGTCCTAGAGAATGCAATCATGTATTCATTAAATATGTACGGAGTACCCACTGTGTCCTAGGGATTGTTCTGTGTATCAGGATATAAAACAGAACAAAGAGACAAAAATCCCCGCCTGCCGGGAGCTTATATTCCTGTAGAGTTAGAAAATAAATAGAGAATGTGCCAGATAGTGGTAGCGCTATGGAGAAAATGAAGCCCAAACTACAGAGGGCTTGGAGAAGGTTTTAATAGGATGGCTAAGACTTTTCAGAAGTGTGAAGAGGGAGTGGTCATGGGGATTTCTTGGGAAGAGTCTTCCAGACAGAAAACAGCAAGAGCATTGACACAGCTGGGTGTGGTGGTGCACACCTGTAATCCCAGCAGCTCGGGAGACTGAGGCAGGAGGATCACGAGTTCAAAGCCAGCCTCAGCAAAAGTGAGGCACTAAGCAACTCAGTGAAGCCCTGTCTCTAAATAAAATCCAAAATAGGGCTGGGGGTGTGGCTCAGTAGTCAAGTGCCCCTGAATTCAATCCCTAGAACCCACTTCCCCCAAAAAAAGCATTGACACATAAGACCAGAATGGTTCCAGAACACAATCAGGAGCAGATTGTGAGGACATCAAGTCAGGAGTGGGGCAGGAAGGGACACAAAGTGGAGGTTTTTCCTTCCTAAAGATGGAAAGCCACAGGAAGATTCTTGTTGGAGAAATATCATGACCTGACATGTTTCACAGGCTCATTCTGGCTGCTCTGTTAAGAGTAGATGCAGAGGAACAAAGGACAGAAGTAGACCAGTTAAGAGGCCAGTTAAGGACTGTGTGAAATTATCCAAGCAAGAGAAATTGATGAGCAATGGTCAGGTCTTGGGTGTGTGTCAAGGTAGAGGCAATAGTATTTGTTAGCAGATTGCATGTGAAGTGAGAGAGAAAGAGAGGATCAAGATGGGCCTGGCACCGTGGGGAAAGAGCCGGAGTGTGGTTCGAGCCATGTTAGATGGGACATACCTAATGGACATACCCAGAAATGTCAAGTCGAGCAGGTGGTCAGATAGGAGTCTGGGGTTCTTGAGAGTCCTTACAAAAGGACATGGAATGGTAAAGTGGACAATGTCTTTAATAGATATTTATGCCAAAATACAGAAACATGTGTTTTATAGCCATTCTCCTATCAGCCTGCAATAAAAATCAAGGTTTATTTTTCAATCATAACTAAGTGAGGTCCTTTCCGGAGGCATTCAGATAGTGTAGCAACTGTCCTAAGATGCTGCCTTCAGGAACATAACTTAAGGAGAGAGTGTACTGAACCCAGAGGAATGGGCAATTCGTGCAGATCTTGGCCTGCCTCTCATCACTATGATTTCGAGCTTGCCTTGGGCAAGAGTGAGTGCTTTGATTGGACTTATTCTCTGGAGCTGATGGTCAGGCAGCAGAGCTGACACTTTGCTATGAAAGGAAGAGAGTCTGATAAATTCTCACCCAGATCAAAGCCTGTCTCACCCTTACTTGAAGGCTGGTCACTGGGATACCCGAAAGACATAGCTGCATTTTCCTTTAAAAAGATCCATGAACTTATAAAAAATTGGCAGATGAATCTAAAACCGAAAACCCAGAATGAAAAGCCAGTGCTCAGCAACAATCTGGAATTATCCAGATTGGGTAAATCTTTTCTGGCAAAAGTTGGGATCTCAGCCAGTGATTAGCATAGACAGATATAAGTTCATTCCTTCTCCAGACAGTAACTGAAGAGTCCAAACCACACCAGTCTAGAGGGAAAAAAGAAGTGTGCAATTGTCAGAAATATAACAGAACTATCAAGAGTACATATCAGTAACATAAACTGGGAAACATATCCATGTTTGGTTTTGCCTCTGAGAGTGTAAAAATCACATTTTTAAAATAACTTGAAACCAGGGATTTAATTTGTCTTGCTAAGTCTGTATCCCCAACATCTCCCAGAAAAAGATTAGCATATAGTAGGTGTTCAATAAAACATTGGCAGAGGTGTTGGAAACAGGGCTCCAACAAACGCACCGGGGAGAGCGCGGCGGAGGAGCGTGCCTGGCTCTGGTAAGGGCTGCGGACCTCGCTCCCTGCGCTCCTGGGGAGACCCGCCCCGGTGCCTCCAATCAACATAAACTTCTAAAAAAACAAAACCTGCGAGCGCCATCTTGTGGAAAGCAACATGACAACATCCCAGATTCCAGTCACCAGGCTGGGAGTGGACACTGGCACTTACTTATGTGACAAAGTGCTAAAAGGCCAGGAACTGCTGGAAGTGGAAGGCTAAGAAACTTGTCTTGAAACTGTATTTGCATACCAAGTACCAAGTTTGTCTTGGATTTGGGTGAAGTCCATGGAGATTGTAGGGGGCAATCTAATCTCCCACAAGTCAGCTCTTGACACTGCCCCCTGAGTATAATTGAGAAGTGTCCATCTCAGAAAATGTCTTTAACCAGTTCTCCATTCTGCTCCCAGCAGTTTGTAATAACCTAACCTTGCATTCTTCCTGGGTGCTTCAAGAGACCCCTTGGATGTGGTCCAAAGAGCTCTCTGGACGCTTCAGAGCATCTTCTGACTTCTGGCTGCTCCTCCACTCAGCCCTGCACCCATAGGCTGGTTTAAATTTACCTCTCTTCTGATTTCCCCCATACAAGTGTGGGGAGGGGCAGGAATAGTCATCTGATCATCATCTACTTGCTGATCTCAGGAGACCCCCAAACACAGCACCCTTGAGTTCTGTGTGTCCTCTCTGTCCCACTGGGCTTCTCTCTTGTGTCATGCCCACCCCATTCCCAGGAGCCAGGCACAGGCCACCAAAGGAGGATGTGAAAAATCCAGTAACACTCATGGTACACCCGAGTTCTTTAGGTTTTGTGGCTAAATTGGAACTTTGGTGGAACCTCTTCAAAAGAGTAAAGAATAGTAATTACAAATTTAGGTTCAAACTTGATTATTTATTTAGACTGGAAAATCACAGCAAATTACAGGCACTTCAAAGATGCAGCTCCTTTTCCTCTGAATTAGTTATTTGACAACTGACCAGAAATGCCTAGGTAGTAATGGATGGCAGGCTGGCACCCTCTTCCGCGGAGGGTCAGTCTGCAATTTCAGCAAGTCCATTCACAGTGGCCAGAGCATGTGAACGTCACTGGATTCCCCCAGCCATGAACCCACATGTGTGAACTCTGTCCCCTTCAGGGCAGTTCCCTGCCCACCTGGAACAGTGCTCAAGAGGATGAAAGGGGAGGTCATCCGGGCAGCTTAGGGGTCTTTGTCCTGGGGAGCAGCATAGATGCTTAGGATGCTTTGGGAGCCACGTGTCCCAACTCTTCAATTTAGCAGCCACCCACAGACTCGGCGCTGGGCCTCGAGATTCTGGAAGGATGTGTACAGTCCCCACAATCCACAGGGCTGCAACTTCCACCTGACACAAGCAATGACGAAATCTTCCTGGCCAGTCCCCTCCGCTAGGAGATGGGCTGGGAAAAGGAGGTCAAGGCAGGTGCAGGGTCTTAGAACCCCGGCGACCGCGCAGGTGGGGTGAGGGGCGGGGCGCTGTCTCCATGGAAACAGGGCTCCAACAAACGCACCGGGGAGAGCGCGGCGGAGGAGCGCGCGCCTGGCTCGGGTAAGGGCTGCGGACCTCTCTCCCTGCGCTGCTGGGGAGACCCGCCCCGGTGCCTCCAGCCTTCCAGGCTTGGCAGATCCCGAAGGAGGAAGGAAGGAGCACTGTGGAGGGTCGGGGTAACAAAGAAGCGTCAACTCGACAGACTCCTTTGTTTCTCTCTCCCCTCTCTGCGCCTCCTCCGCCTTGCCCTCTGTCTTCCTCTCACCCCATCTCTCACCTTTATGAAGGGCAGTGTTCAGTTTTGATACTTGTACAAATAAAGGAAGACCCGGTCCCTTGCACTCCAGAACACTGGCCTTGAGTTGAAAGGAAAAGTGTAGATGCCGGTGGTGGTGCATCTTCCTTACCTGCAAAGCCCTGAGGATCCACCAGGAAAAAATCCCAGACCTGAAATCCCAGGCTTGCCCAGCCCTACTCCTGTCACCCAAGGCAAGTCACTCAGTTTCCCCGTGTTCCTTCCTCCCAACCTCTGTAAACAGGGAGGGAAACAGCGGTCCTAACTAGCCTTCCAGGCACATGGTGAGCATTGGTGTTTTACCAGTATTCTATGCCATGTGTGGGCTCCAAGTCTCTCTGCTTGAAAGTTCAAACTTGAATACATTTATATATATATATATATATATATATATATATATATATATATATATATATATATATAAAATCTCCCTAGGAAGTTACGTTTTAATGAGAGCACTGGGTGTCTATACTACTAACAACTGCAGTGATTGGTCCAAGGGGTTCAACAGAACTTTTTGACTTCCATGTTTGCCCCTCCCCATGTTTTAATGTGGATCCAGATCAGCCCAGGCATGGCACAATGGAACTTTCACAATAGGTCATCCTTGTTCCCCCGCAAGAGGGAAAGCAGCTGCTTTCATAGAGAATCCTGGCAGTAAGTTAAAGGGCTTAGTAACAGCCACAGAAGATAACAGCAACAAGCATGGCTTGCTTTGCAGAGCACTTGTAGGGTTCCCTGGGATCCTTTACAGAAATGAGATTCCTCTCCTTGCTCCAACTAGGATTTCTAAACATTTGCTGGAAGAACCCCAGTGTCACCCAAGAGCCCCATGACCCACCCCGTTCTCTTCTCTAGCTCCTCTTTGCTGTCTGAGTCCACCCAGCACTTGTCCCTTGGGTTTTCCCAATGAAGGAGGGTAGGTTAAACACATGGGAACTGAAATATCCAAGACAGAAATCTGATTTGCAGTTAGTCTCCTGTGGATCATCCATTTGGTCTCCTGAAATCCCCCTATGTGCCAGGCATTGTAGTAGGCTACCATCTTATGGATGAAGCAGACATAGAAGCAAATGAGTGGACCAGTGGCAGCGCAAAGAGAGCTGAGGGAGGAGACAGACTTTTTCTGCAAGATCCTGCATGTCTTCCCAGTAGAAGTGAATTTGACTTGAGTTTTGAAGAATAAATAGAGTTGCTGCTTTAAAGTGATAGGAAATTCAAAAGCAAGGCTGGGACTCCAAAAGAAATCCCACTGTGGAAGAGTCAGCAGAAATAACATTTGCACCCTCCAGAAAACAAGCAAGATGATGAATATTTGGGAGCAGAAAAGTGAGAGCCTGGAAACCCCAGTGTTAAGGATGTGCAGGCAGGGCGACTACTGCACTGGCTCCAGAGACACAGGCGCCCATACCATCCAAGCTAAGGCACCACCAGCCCAAAGGCCTGGCCTCTTTCTAGGCTGACTCTTAATGTTTCAAAATGTAACATTGTTAATAGGTACATCAAGAACTGACAGGAAGTGGGCATGGTGGCATACACACTTAATCCCAGCAGCTGGGGAGGCTGAGACAGGAGGATTGCAAGTTCAAAATTAGCCTCAGCAATTTAGCAAGGCCCTAAGCAATTCAGTGAGAACCTGTATATAAATAAAATATTTTAAAAATGGCTAGGGATGTGGCTCAGTGGTTTAAGCACCCCCTGGTAAAATCCCCAGTACAAACAAACAAACAAACAAAAAAGACTGACATGAAAGATACATGCAGAGTTTTGAATAAACTGATCTGTCCTACAACCAAATCTCTCCAGTCTCCTCTTGGAAGTTCCCCCCACTACTCTCCACCAAAGCCAGAGGCTTGTCTTGCACCATGAGACAGGGTGTGAAGCCCTGCCCTCCCATTTCTCCTGATGGAGACAGAGTCATTGTGTCCTGTTAAGAAGGGAACTCAGCTGAAGATTCCCCACCCTCCCCAGAACTTAGCCAGTGATCTGCATTCATGCATCCTCAGCCCACCCCTGCTGATCTTCTTGATCTTGCTGTTTTATTTGGCCTTTTCACTATCAGGTCATGCAGCTCAGAATCTTTCAGCCTAGAAGCATCTGCCTAGATTCTTTCTGTTACACCAAAAAAAGAGATGCTGGCTTAAGAATGGAGTTTACTCCATTTAATCCCACTGTGGTGGTTAATTTGGGTCATCACCTTGCCTGGATTTGAGGATGCCTAGAAAACTGAACTGGTAAATAGGCTGTGTCTGTGAGGATATTTCCAGAGAAAACTGGCATGGGCGACAGTGAGCTGAGTGGGGAAGACCATCCTATAGATTAGAGGTCCGGAATGAAAAGGCAGAAGAGAGAAGCTAGTCCTGCTCCTGCTCTCCCTTTATGAAAGGTTTGCTTTCCTGCTGCTGATGCCCATGGACATCAGACTCTAGGTTCTTCAGCCTTTGAACAGGATATACAGCCACTCTCCAGGGAGACCTTTGGGACTTTAGCCTCTGACGGAATCAGTCAGGTCTACACCTTCTTCCCCCGCCCCCCCACCACCACCTCTTTCTCATCCTGAGGCTCCACCTTCCTGGACTGAGCAACTACTGGTCTCCTCAGCTCTTCAGCCTACAGATGGCCATTGTGGGACTATTCAGCCTCTAATTGTGTGAGCCAATCTAATAAATCCCCTCTTAGAATTACATATATTCTATTGGTTCTGTTTCTCTGGAGAACACTAATACAGCCTGTACGCTCTAAATGTGGAACCAAGAATCTGGGCCCCACTATGATGCTTTAGCCTTTTGGAGAAAGGGATGCGTAGGCAGCCTAGCCCAAGTCCTGAGCTGTTTCTCAACTCCAGGATGAGCTTTTCAGTCCTGTCCTGATGGGGGTTGTGACACACTTCAGCTTTATGCTGGTTCGCAGCTTCTAGCCATGCTTTCAGAGCTGATGTGTGTGTTCCCATGGCTGGGAACTTATTGCCCCAGGAGCAAAGCCTGAGTGGTTCATGGACACAACCTAAGGAAACAAACACCAGTACTTCCCACCCGGGGCTGAGCTCTCACTTTTCTGAACTCCTGAAAACAGGCAGAGCTCAGCAGCTCTCAGCAAATCAGTCTGTGAAACCAGTTTTCCATAGGGTCTCAGGGATCCTAGGAAGCACTGGGGAGAGATTCAGGGACAGCACCCAGTGATATGAGGCACGCCCAGAAGCCACTAGATCCCAGAACTCTGGAGCCTCTTGGCTGCAGACATTTGTTTCTTTAGAAAGGACTTACTGCCACAAGGCTGTCCCTCAATGAATAAGGATATGGGTCAAATGGGTTAATAGGTCTAGCAAGGTCACCCATTCTCTATTCTCAAAATTCCTAACTTCTGGAAAATTGCAGGCTGCTAACACCATCTTGGGCCCTATGGCATGTGCAAACTAACCATCTCATCTGGACTTCGGAGATTTCCAGTCTTCACAATTTCATAATTGACCTGGGTAATTAGGCTTGGGTATTTACCTGCTCTGGTTTTGGGCAATCATACCCCCCCCCCAAAAAAAGTCCCCTTTTACTTGATCCTACAGCCTTCCCAAAAACCATGGAGGCATTTTCAGGTCGTAAAAGATACCTTCCTCTCCTGATCTCTTGATTCGGTCCTCTCAAGTCCATTGTGTGGAAACCCTCCAGCCAATGCTGCTGCCCTTAATTATTTATGCAGGTGGAGGAACAGCCTATATACCACTATGGGAGGTGGGGGAGAGGCTATGACACTGGGCAGTAACAGCAGAGCCTCTTCCCATAAATAAGCTCCACTGGAACTGCCCCTGGCTAGCTTTTAATTAAGTGGGGACTGTCCAGCCCCTTCACAGGCTCAGTGTTCCAGGAGCACTGAGTTTCCTACACTGGTTTCCTACAGGTCCCCCATTACCTCCTCTTACAGATAATTACTCTTCCAACTCATGTTAAAACTCTCCTCTTTTTTCATTCATTACATAATCACTCTATATTGTATTTTTATTTCTCTCTGCTTAAGCAAGACACTTTCTTGAAACGCTTAGGTATGCTTTCTGTAAACTGCCACCCAGTGCCTGACATAGCATCTGGCACATAAAAATGTCTGCAAGAAATGTTTATGGAAAGAAAGAGAAAGGAAGCAAAGAAAAAAGAATAGAAGGTTTATCATTTTCAGAAGGACTTTCATTGCTGTCTGGTTAATACACTGAATGATAAAAATCAGGATTCACAAATCTTTGAGCAGCCTCGGAGGGTGAGACAAAACTAGCAATGTAATGGCAATCTATGTAAATACCAGTTTTAGGTTCAAAAAAGTAAACGCAAATTTAGCAGAGAAAGAAAACACACATAAAGGACACGAAAGCTGCCTTCAAATGTTTGCAGCTCACTGTGGAGCAAATCTGTTGTGTGTAACTTCAAAGAGCAGACCCAGGAAGGCTGGCTGGAAGCCCAAGGAAAGAAGATAGTAGTAGAAGTTCTTCCCATTTGTTATCATGTGCTAAGTACAGTGCCTGGCACATAGAAATTGCATCTTAGTTATCACTATTATTACCAGCGTCATAGTCATTATTGTTTGTTAGAGCTGCCCAACTGTCTTCCTCAGTTGGAAATCCAAGGTTATCCCCCTGAAGTGACCTCTCTGGGCTATTTGCAGACCTGATCCCTAACCCACTTGTGGCTACCCTTTTTGCATAACCCTGAGATTCTAGGAACAACACCCTCTATGTCCCTGTAGTAAAAACCACAGATGCAAATCCTGCCTGAGGAACCCATTTTCCCACTCCCAGCATTCCTTGCAGTGTCCCTCCTACCAACTCCTCTGCAGCATCTCTTTGAGGTTGGAAAATAAAACTGCTTTGAGTGAAAGCTCTTTCAATCTCATATAGATACAAATGCCTTGTATCTTTGGGGATATGCCAAACTGCTCTTAGTATTTCAGAATTAATCTTATTAGAGAAAGCTCTGTTTAATCCCTACTGCTGTTTACCAGAGAGGTTCAATAATTCTGCACCTGTTCCTACGGCTGCTTTACCACAGACCCTTCTCTGATTCACTACTGGGAGGAAAATGCATCTGCAAACCTGGACAATGGGAATCTCGCCTTTGGTTTAATGACAGTGGTGTATACAGTGGCGTTTAAGTCTTTATCTCAATCTCTTAGAAAAAGAAAGAAAAGTAAAGGGCAAGGGGAGCGTGCCAATTGTGAATCATAACCAACGATATAATGAAGTCGCTTCATGAACTATCCAACTCAATATGATTATTTATGATAACTATCAGTATTGCTCAGAAAAAATGGAGTCCACTAGAGTATCTGCTGTGTCTTCCCAAAGAATACAGGAAACTCCTGTCCTTGACCAGATTACCTAGTTCATAAAATATATTTTGTATATAAATAAATATGTGTGTGTGTGTGTGTGTGTGTTTTCAAATGAAATTGCTGGTTCTCTCACTCCCAATACACTTCTGGACCTTGTCCATTTGGAACCATCCATGAATCATCCAAACAACCAACCATACAAGATACTCGTTCATTCTTTTTGACAAATATTTTTGGAGCTCCTACTAGGCGCCAGGCACTATTCTAGGTAGTATAAACACAACGGTGAACAAGAAAGCAAAGTTTCTATTCCTAAATACACAGAACCATGGACCTGATTCATTAAGGACTGACAAAGTCAGGAGGAAAATGAAACAATGTGAGGAGATTTATGGTGGCCAGCTGGAGAGGGGGCAGATGAGATCAACAGCCCAGGGAGGCCTCAGTGGGCAGGAGACATTTGAGCTGGAACTTGAGGAGCAGGAGTCAAGTGTTTGAAGATATTCAAACGGATGAAGACCTTTCCAGACAATGGGAAAGGCTAATGGAAGATGCCTCAGCTGGGAACAGGCGATATACAGCAAGCGGAGGAAGCAGGGCCAGTGTGGGTGACCTTGGGGGTCTTTCAAGGTGAAGTGCGGAGGTGGGTTTAAACAAAAGAGCAACACAATCTGTTGGATGCTTTCACAAGATCACCTCTGAAGAGTGGATTGTTAGAGCACAAGAGCCAAAGCAGAGGAACCATTATAGAAAAAATGGTGATTTTTACACAAGGATGATCACACAGTGGTGGAAAGAAAAATTAATTCAGGGTACTTTTGTAGGAGATGAACCAAGAGGACTTAAAAATTTAAAATATACTGTGGCATCCCTGTGAGTTCGCCATAGGGATGACTTATTCATGAATGTTTGGGAGGATGAAAGAGAAAAGGCTGCAGGTTTCTTCATTTTAGCATCGGGAGAATTATATAAGAGGTTCCTGAACTTTCTCAGTTCTTGGTATCTTTGGTTTCTGAGTTTTTCATGGTGCCAGAAGTCCAAAGGAAATCCCTAACCATTCCATTCTAAAAAGTTTACCCAAATAAATAAATATTTGTGGCTCATCCATATGTCACATTATTTTTTGGCAGTACCAGGGATGGAACCCAGGGGTGCTCTACCACTGAGCTGCATCCCCAGCTCTTTTTATTTTTTTATTTTGAGGCAAGGCCTCACTAAATCACCCATGCTGGCCTTGAACTTGCAATCCTTCTGCTTCAGTCTTTTGAGTCATGGGGATTATAGGCCTGTGCCACCATACCAACTTTTGGTCACATATTTATGTCCCAACTCAATATGTAGAAGATGAAGGAAGAATTAATGTTTTTATTTCATTCTTAAATAGCCACAATGACCTATAATGGAGAATGTGTACCCACTGAGAGGTGTGCAATCTCAGATCTTGGAATCACATGGGGCATGGCCAACCTCGTTTCCTCTTCCACACCAGTTTTTGCACATACTTGGCTTCTGATCTCAACAATTGCCAAAGACTCAGCTTTGCAAAATATGCCATCATCAAAAAGAATATAGCAAACCCTAAAGTTAGTAGTTCCCATGATGTGCAACAAATGTTGAGTATGTTTCATGTCCTTCAAAGATTTAGAATATCCTGTGGCATCCCTGTGAGTTCTCCACAGGGAAACTGGGTGCATAGATTGGTCATACTATTTAGTAGTGGAGAAGGAGGGCTGGCAAGGCAGAAACCGTAAGAGAGGGCTGCTTAGATCTGATTTGCTTGTTGGACATTCAAGGAGAGTTACTGACCAAGGGGTTAAGGAAGCATAGGCATTACAAAATAAATCTTTTCCAATGGTAGTATAGAAGAAGTATTTATTATCCATTTATTATTAGCAAGTACAATGTTCTCTGCCTAATTTTTTGGACAACTAACCAGAAAACTTTTTTCTTTCAGCTGTTGTTCTTGAGAAATCTCTTGGCTTGGACTCAGCTCATTCCCTGACATTGTAAGTACTGAACCCAAATAACATGATAATGACCTCAAATAATTCTTAAATTGTTCTCACTGTGAGTCACACTATGATCCCAGAGACAGCAGTGTCGGAATGCATCTCCATGAAGTAGATTTTATGTTCCTGCAGAAAAAGCATTTTCAATGCATCACATTTCCTGTTTTTTAATTGATTTAAAAAATAAGTGACAATGGAATGCATTACAATTCTTATTACACATATATACCACAATTTTTCATATCTCTGGTTGTATATAGAGTGTGTTGACACCCAATTCGGGTCTTCATACATGTACTTTGGATAATGATGTCTATCACATTCCACCATCCTTGCTAATCCCCTGCCCCTCCCTTTCCTTCCCACCCCTCTTCCCTATCTAGAATTCATCTATTCCTCCCATGCCCCCGCACCCTACCCCACTGTGAGTCAGCTTCCTTATATCAAAGAAAACATTCGGCATTTGTTTTTTGGGGGGCGGATTGGCTAACTTAGTTTAAATGCATCACATTTCCCATGGAGTCTGCAACACTGGGTAAATCTTGCATGCTCCCACCAACAAGGCATCCAAGGCAATGTTCCTACAGGATTCTAAGCCCTGATCTGCAAATTTTGAAATCCAAAAAGGTCTTAGGGCTGAAAACTTTTTTGATGAATTGGTGGCCAATTTATTTGGCCCTAAATCCTAACTCACCTGTTTCAACACTGACATCTTAGTCCACTGGTATTGTGGATAGGGTGTACCCCCAAAACAACTGACTCAGAGCTCAACTGGAAGGGTAATAGAGGAAAGAGGGCCAGTGTGGATGGTCCCTGGAGGGCTTTCAAAGTGAAGTGGAAACCATCAGGGGACTTTAACCAACTAAACCTATGTGGGACTCTTTGAAGTTTTTCTTTATCCCATTTACTGTGAAATTGTACATATTTGCTGCATAAACACTATGAATATTCATCATGGCATGTTTCTCTGTAGGGTTGTTCTATATCTACAATATATCTGGTGTATTTGAATTCCACAACACAACTGGCCCTGAGGATTTTGAATAAAGTTAGTCTTAGAAACCTAGGGTAGGAAGGGACCTAGAGATCATCTAAGTCAATCTATTAATATTATAAATGAGAAAAGAAACCTATAGACTTATATGTCAAAAGGGAATGTGTTCAAAATCATGTACTGGGTTTGGAACAGAGCCAAGACAGCTGCCCCCAACTCCTTGAGGTGGCCTATACAATTACTTGCACCTGTTCCAACACTGACATCTTAGTCCACTGGTGTTGTGAATGGGGTGCACCCCCCAAAACAACCCTCTAGTGAAATAAGAAATCAAACTGTCTAAAACCAAATATGCCAATTCCCAAAAATCCAAAGTCTGAATGTTCTATGCTGTTCTGATTTAATAGTTATCAGTAATCCTGCCTTGTTGACAATACATTTGAATATTTGAAGGAGGTTAATTAAAAAGCTCTCTGTAGAACCTTGAAAATCAGTGCAGTAAACTTTTAACTAAAGATGTCTTTTCATCTAAATGAATTTCCTTTTAGCAAGTAGGAACTCTGAATATTATTTCTGTGTTCTTTTAAATAATTGCCATGAAAGCCTCTAAATATTTGAAAGAATCTCTAAGATGCTGAATTGTAAAGATTAGAAAAAAGATATAGTTTGCTTATCTCCTCTTGCAGAGTGGTTGATTTAGACTAATCAGACATACCTAGTTTGAAATCCCAGCTATGGTGCTTAGTAGCTATGGCCTAAGGCCAGTTACCTAACATCAGTGAGCCCTGGTTTTCTTAGTTGGCTAATAGGATAATCACACTTTACCAGATTGCTGTGAATCTTTAAATAAAAAGGAACCCCCCCCCCCCAAATCAAAATACTTTATTCTGTCCTAGGCACACAGAAAGTGCTCAGTAAAGGACAGAACCTTAACTGCTCCCTCCTCTCCTCTTCTTATCCTCTGTACTTTCTTCATCAAGGAGGATTACTGTTTAGCTAGAGCATGTAGAATAGGCTTTGGGACAACAAAGTCCAGCAACCAGGAGGGAGCCCTAAAGAGGACCCCTAAGTGCCTTCCCCCACCTCTCTCAGCCTCCATGAGAGCAGACCTGGGTCCACACCCTAATGGGGCCATTTGTGACTTGTCTACCCTTGGAGAAGTCATTTGACTTTTCTGAATCTTACTGCGGTCACTGTAAAATGGAGATGATAGCGTTTCCTGCACAAGGCTACCATGATGACGAGAGGGCAGGTAAAAGCCCGGCAGCTCAGAACACTACACAAATACTTGCAGCATGGCGGAGCACGGCAGCAGCGCCCGGATGGGGAAACATCAGAGCCCAGTCAGTTTGTACTGATGCTGGACAGAATTCAAGGACATTTTAGGGTGGCGGCCTGGGAGCGGTTGAGAAAGGTAGCAGCAGGGATTCCTGAACAGTAAGTCACTTGGGACTGGACATCCCTGACCACCTCTTCAAGAAAGGGGAAACCTTGAAGGGCAGGAGTCTTCAGGAGTAGAAGGGGAGAGGCCTGGGGCACCCAAGAGGAAGGGTTAAAAGGGTGGAGAGAGAGGGGCCTCAGAGATTCTGAGAGGAGTCAAGGCAGTCACCGGAGCCCTAGAGGTTCTAGGGGGAGGGACCTCAGGGGGCCAGGAGGTGGGGTCTCAGGGGTGAGGGGGTCAAGGGTAGGAGCTTACAATTTTGATTCAGCCCCCTGGTTTTAGAACTGTGTTCATCAAGACTTTTTTTTTTTTCCTTTAAGCACAAAGTATTTATAGTAAAATCCTCTTCCTCCCCACTTTGATTCACTTTTGATGCTCAGGATGAAATCAATATTTTTCCTCAGATGACTTTTTTGACATCTGTAAAATCTGGGCTCCATTTCTCATCTGTCAAATGGGAATACATAGCCTACATCAAGACTTGCTGTGAAGGTTAAAGAGCCCATACTGTGGCCCACGCCATGGAAAGGTCAGACCCTTCCCACAGCCTCTCCTGACTGCCGACAGTCAGCAACTTGGGGGTCTAGAGCCAGGGTCTTCAGAGAGCTGACATTTGTGTGGATGAAATAGTTGGATGAGGACACAGATGTGTTGAAGATGGAAGGACAGAAAATGGCTGGCAGACCAACAAAAAGTTCTTTGGACAAGCTGGAGAGAATGAACTGCCTCAATCAGAGGGGAAAGGAACACAGTTGCCCTTTTGGAGTGGGCTCTGTGAGCTCAGTAACTAAGTTGGCAGGGTCCGCTATTCCCGGACCACCACAGGGTATGGAACACAACACAGTGTCATCTCATCTCTGCACAGTTGCCTGGGCCTACGCTTTTGTTCTGGTCCTGGCTGCTTCTATTAGGAAGCCCTTGACCCAGTACAATGCCCCCAGAGGGCAGTCAAAACGTGGGGAAGGCCCTGGAAAGTCCACCATCTACTGAAGAGTAGAGGAACTGCAAAGGGGAGGAATCACAGTCCACACATTCACCCAGTAACTATCACCCGCTTTGTGCTGGGAAGGGTTCCAGGCACTCGGGTCACATCAGTGAATGAAACAAAGACCCCTGCCCTCAGGGAACTTACCTTTTAAAGGAGGAGACAGAAGACACACACCGAAAATGAATAACATCCTTGGTACATTCAAGACATGCTCTGAGAAGAAAGCAGGATGGGTTAAGGAGGATCCGATGTGCACAGCAGAGCAGGTGACAGGGAACAGGGCATCAAGGACACCTTTCATTAAGATGGCAGAGTGAAGGAGGTGTGGAAGTGAGCCAGGCAGAGATCTGGGGGAAGGGGCCCTGGGGACAGTAGAGCAAAGGCAGAGCATGGTAGTGAGAAAGAGCCACCTCTTTATTCCAACAAAACATGGTTCAAATGAAGTCCTTGGGCTGCTTCCCCAGAAGAACATAGGTTCTTGTGATCAGGAAGGTAGAAGAGACCCAGGGGACGCATGAGAGAAAGACAGTTATGTCGACCAGGCCAGCAACCACATCCCTGTCTGTCTCACTGTTCCTCTTAGCCCAGGACAAGCGCCTAAGGACCACCTGAGTTGCTCAGAGGATACCTGCTCATCCTTAGGGTGCAGTCTGCTCTCTTGCCTCTTTCCCTCACCCCAAAGACCTTGTTCTCACCCAGCTTCATTTGGTTTCTGAAGCATGATTCCTTTCAGTAGGGCCATAGCTCCTGGGAGAGATAGAAGAACTGAGGACAGCACTGCCCTCCATTCACAGAAACCAGAGGAGAGAGACAGGCCCTGGTAGCTCCTTTGCCTTGATAACCACAACCAGAACATGGAGTCCTTCTGTAGGCTACTCAGCTGGAACCTATTACCCTTCCTCTTCTCATTTGCAGAGGGAGCGTTCTGTTTTGTTTGTTTACTTGTCATCTACTTCTGTCTTCCTCATTTATTTCAACTAAGCATGTTCACCTTAGAATAAAAAATGAGATCTAGAAATAAACCTCACCTTGTAGAAATCTGTCAGCCTCTCATTTACTATGCAGTGTGGAAGGTTTCTGGAAGTATGTTGACCTTGACATAAAGCTTTACCCACTTCACTAAATAAGCATATACACATCATCAGTAAGTAAGCTTGGCAAAGCCCAAAGCACATGATTAATACTCTCTTTATTTGTTCATTTATTCTTTGGGCAGATTTTAATGAGAACCTGTTACATACCCAGCACTATACTACTGAGAGCAGGAAATAGAAACGCGTTAGGCAGACAGGGTTAAGGGCCCCTCCTTAGGTGGCATTTTGCTTCCGCACTTCTGCCATTGACCACAAATGGAGTAGACAGCTCATGGCCAGTGACTCCATCGGAGCCTGAACATATGTGCCAAAACCCTGAGGTGAAGTGGCATGAAATCAACATCCTGATTGGACAGGAGGTGCATAAACACCGGGTACCCTGGTGTGACTGGACTTAAAGACCCACTTCTTTAAAAATCTCTAAGCCTGTGGTCTTCAAGGTCACCTAACTCCCCTCCAAGGTTATCAATATAAGCCCCTAGATGATAGACACCCAGTCCTCTTGGGACCCCTCCCCCTATGGGAGCCCTGTTTTCTTGCTGTTACTTTGCTCTCACCCTTCATGTCCATGGATTTCATTCTCCAAGTTCACAACAAAGAACCTGCACGTCTTCGTGTCTCACAGTGACCATGGGTAGGTATTTGGTGGTGAGCTCTGTGAACATGGCACTTACCACCACCAAACCAACAGCCTAGAGCAAAGGTCCCACCTCCCGACAGGGGCCAGAAAGAGAAGCCAATGCATGAGTAAGTAAAGGGAAAAAAAGAATCCGACCTCTTCATGTGTCTTTTGTTTCCTCACCTTTGATAGAGATTTGGGAACAGAGAACTATTGCTCTACCATAAGAAACACAACAGGACTGTGTGATAACAAGCCTGCCTGCTAACTGACCAACCAAGACCGTGGCAGGACAGAGGCAGAAATGGAAAGAGCACACACCATTCATTTCATCCCTATGGGAAACTCAGCCCAGAGTTGATGCTGTCTCCAAGAGAAGCCACGACCTCAAGACTTCGTGAATGCTTCCAATTTTTAGAAAAGCATTATTTAAACTGAATAAAAATGTCTGCCAGCCTGATTGGATGGAGGCGGCCGTCTTGGGAAGCTGGTCAAAAAAAAATGAAACATAAAGTTGCTTTTCCGGTTGTAACCACAGAAATTAACCTGCAATCTGTCAGAAACTATGATCAAAATGGATCAAGATCTGAATCACAAGTCAGAGCTAATGTTTGCCTCAGACACTGGGTATCTGGTTGCTCTTACTATTTATTTCTGCCTATAGGCTTTTTGTAGAAATTTCTAGAAGAATTAAAGGGAAGGTGTCTAGAAGGGAGTTTGTTTTCTGATCTTTGATATGAGAATGAAGCTGACTAGATCCTCTTTTACAAGGCCTGAGGAGAATATGGAAAGAAAAGGCTTCTAACCCTGAATGACGGTATGCTGTTGACAGGCAATCTGGGCTGTCTAGAAGAACAGCTGATTCTGATCTCTTAAGCAACTAAAATATCTGAAAAGTGGGAAGCCCTGAAGTGTAAGCCTTTGATGGAATGGAGGTGCCTACGCATGATCCTCTCACATCCCAGAGTGTGGCCTTCAAAGAAAACCAAACTGAACAGCTACTAAAGCAGTAAATATCCACTCAGAACTGCTGCAGTAGGAGAAAGGAGACCTCAGTACAGAACTGGACTCAGCTCTAAATGCAGCAAGAGCGAGTAGGAATTTATAGCCAAGGAGCTGAGTGGGACCCCTAAGTAAAAATGTACATCAAGATGCCAGGAGAATTGGGGCTGGGGCTGGGGCTGGGGCTTAGCAGTAGAGCTCGCCTTGCATGTGTGAGATCCTGGGTTCCATCCTCAGCACCACATAAAAATAAATAAACAAAATAAAGATATTGTGTCCATGTATAACTTAAAAAAATTAAAAAAAAAAAAAGATGCCAGGAGAATGGATGGAAGATTAAGAAGGAGCATCAAGAGAGGGAATTCTGGTTAAACTTATCTGACAGCATTTTTCTTCCTTTCCTTCCTTCCTTCTTTTTTTTTTTTTTTTTTTTAATCATACTAGGGCTTGAACTCATGGCTGTTTTACCACTGAGCTACATCCCAGCCCTTTTTTAATTTTTATTTTGAGAGGGGGTTTCCATATATTACCCAGGCTGGCCTCAAACTTGCCATCCTCCTGCCTCAGCCTCCAGAGTAGCTTGGATTACAGACAGATGCCACTGCATGCAGTTCTGACAGCATTCTCATTAAAGACAAACCAGGGAGGTCAGACGTCACCTGGGGGATAGTGGGAGATGAGGAACCTGATCAGATTATCATCAAGGGTGATTGCATATAGATAAGGAGGGGCGGAGTTCTTGCTAAACTGACTTAGCAGTGTTCTTGGTACAACTGGTTTTTATAAGGAAGTGCACAGATGGGCCTGCCTGGGAGCAGGTTCAAGAGCCTGATAAAAGTGTGGTCAAGCAAAGAATCCTTGTCACCCCTTTCAACTCCTCGCATCATCCCAGCGCTGGCTTGTGGGGAAGGCATGGAGACTGAGGGTAAGTTAGACGTGAATGGCAATAATAGATGGTGTGTTTAAGTTTTAAGTGAAAATAAGACTAGAGCAGCTTCCCTTAAAGTGGAAAAGGTTCTAGAGCCGCTGGTCACAGGGCAGATTCTCTAGAAATAGACTGTAAGGTGCAAATAGGGGAGATACAACCTGTTGAGATGCAAAACATTTCTCAACCCCTGAGAAAGGAAGCAGCAGCAGGACTGGGCCCAGGGATGGTCCCTGTGGTGCAGACTTGATAAGCTTCTGCCAGCCTGCTGGGCAGCTCTAGGTGAGTTCTGCCTCTCAGGCATCCCACCTGGGCTGACTGGGCTTTCATATCCACCTTCCTCAGTCATGACGTGAGACGGGCCATCCAAGAAGGACCAGTCTTCTAGCAAGAGACACGGTAGCCAAGGCACACCCTGCAGGAGCTGTCTGCTGACCATACTCCCCACAGCTGGGCAGCAAATCCTTCTTTGAAAAGAGGTCTGAGTAGAGCACCTTTGTGTTCACCACACCAGCTGATCCCAGCAGAATCTGTCCAAGGGCTCTAACAACACTGTGGGTGGACAGATGTGCCCACTGGCCTATGATAAATGCCCTGGCCCATTGCATCCTCATCTTGAACATCACACTGCTTATGTTAGAAGTGATCCTGGAGATGTCCTCTGAATGATTCCCTAGAACAGAACTTCCCAACTGGCCAGGAAAAGTAGGCCAAGACACCTATCTGTTCAGAACTCTTGCCTCCACAAGGAACAGTCTTGTTAGCTTAATCCCACTGTGAAAAATAAAGGTTATTTTTAAAACTTTGTGATGCACTGCTCTGGACCACATGATGGCCCTTCCTTCAGTCACTGGCCATAGAGTTACTGGACTTCTATTATACACCAGGCTCCAGGCTAACAACCACAGGAAGTAGAGAGGAGAACAAGTTATACAAGTTCACTGTCATTGAGACACAGACACATGCCTAGTGAAAGAGAGGTCGAATAAGTCAACATAGAGATAGATACATAATTAGACAAGTGACAAGTGCTGCAGGTGAGAATTTCGGACAGGGCAGGGAGGAAGGTTTGGAAGACAAGAGGTCAGAGACACAGGAAGGCCCTACAAGGCATGGGATGGCTTTCATTATATTCTAAGCACAACAGAGAGCTGCTGTGTGTGTGTGGTGGGGGGGGGGTCTGGAAGGCTAAGCAAGGGAAGGCCTGGTATGGTTTGTATTTCTACAAGACTTTCCATGGAGAACAACTAGCAAGGTGGTGGCAGTGGTCTCAGGAAGCTCAGTAATCCAGACTAGAAATGCTCTGGTCACTGTGGAGAGTCACAGTAGAGATGGGGAGGCAGAGGGGAATGCAAAATGCATTTTTGAAAAAGAATCAGCCCTTCCTGCTTTTGAGAAGTTCCCACTGCTGGAAAAACAAAATGATTACTTCAATAAAAATAAAGGCCCAGGTGGATGGGCATAGGGTGGATCCTGGAAGGCTTCCTGGAGGAGTCAAGATGTGGGGGACGAAACTTAAGTTTTTGCCCAGTGAGACGGGAGAGGGGACTTCTAGCAGAGATGACAGCATATATAGGAGCTGTGAAAATGAGCCTTGCTGACCTCCAACCACAGAGACCTAAATGACCAGGGGCCCCACCCACAGTGTCTACTCCAGCCTGCTGGTGCTGGTCACTTTGGGTTTAGACGTCTGTTCTCACGACTCTTTTTCCTCTCAAAATTCAAGCTCCTGAGAGTCTGTCTTATCTATTGTGACAATAAATATTTCTTGACTAATAAATATTCATATTCTCTAATAGTCACACTGCCCAACTCTAAAGTGCCCATCACTTCTTCACTTTCTGGTCCTCCTTGTTGACGTCATATGATGCAGTATTTGCAAAGTCTTTGCCTCCACACGTGGCCTCCCCATCAGCTCGTTGAGGGTAAAGGCTCTGGAAGTTCTATTTTTGTCCCTTCTCAAGAGTCACGATATTTAAAGACTCCCAAATGAAATGAGAGAACAAGTGGATTAAATCTCTGTATAGTTAGCTATTACCAACTAATGGGATTCTGTTCCTTTCTTTGTTCCCAGGGTGGTAAAGTGACTTCACCTGCTGCTTCTCCAACATGTCTTCTGAAAACAATTCAGTGTCAGGAGACTTGTCTCCTCCCTCTCCCACAACGTCTGGATTTCCCACACAGAACTTCCCTTCAGCAAAAGAAGATGCCAAGGTAGAGTTAGATAGGGAGAGTTTGAGGGATAAATCTACTCCTGGTAAAACTAAAAAGTCTCTGAAAGGGAAACATTACCCAGGAAAGGAAGAGTATCTGGAGAAGAGAGAGCATTCAAGGCAGGAAGACTATCTGGAGGAGGAAGACGCTCTGGAGGAATATGAGTCCACAGAGGAGGAAGAGTATCTAGAGGAAGACAAGTTTATAAACATAACAGACTACGTGTTTAAAGGAGAGAATCTGAGAAAAGCACATCCATTTCAAAAGCATCTGGGGCAGGGTGAGTATCCAGAGGGGAGGGAATATCTAGAGGAGGAAAAACGTCTAGAAGGGAAACAGTATCTAACAGTATCTTTATAAAGAAGAGCATCTAGAAGTGGGTAAGTATCTGGAGGCAGCCCTCTCAAAAGATGGTCACTCCTGGAAGAAAGAACAAGCCCCAGAGGCAACCAAGCCCAAATTATTAACTCTGTCCATGGTGCTGACAGGTAGGAAGACTCTTATAGGCAAAGTTCTCACAACTCCAACAGCCATGCCCCAAGCACTGTGCCCAAGACGGGGAGACCTCATGAAATAAAGTGCCTGTTTAAAAAAAAAAAAGATAATTTTTATCTTTTCCTTATTGTACCCATTCATTGTGGGTGTTTTAGATACTGAATATAGTATAAATTTTAAAAGAAAGGAAAGAAAGAGAGAAAGAAATTACCATTGATCAGAGATGATAATCACTTTTCACACTTTGGTTCTACCTCCTCAGTATAATTTACTGACTAGTGATATTTTATTCCTTTCTCAGTTACCAGGTTAATAAAGGTGGAGATATATATATAAACATATGTATGTATATGGATCAGAGGGGGGTTTTTTGTACCAGGGATTGAACCCAGGGGCACTCAACCACTGAGCCATATCCTCTGCCCCACTTTTTTAATATTTATTTTGAGACAAGGCCTTGCTAAGTTGCTGAGGCTGGCTTTGAGCTCATAATCTTCCTGCCTCAGCTTCCTGAGCCAATGGGAATACAGGCATGAGCCACCAAGCCCAGCTGCATCAAACTTTATTATAGTGTTTTAACCAGTTTTTAACGTTCCTTTGTTTATATACTAATATGCTGTGGTCATAAATAAATAGTATGTATTTATATGAATATAATTTTATATTTTAAATTTTTAGTATTATTTAGCTTACTTTTCTTTTTTAATCTTTATTTTTAATTAACTCAATAATTGTACATAATTATGGAGTACAACGTGACAGTTCAATGCATGTATTCAATGTGTAGTGATCAGATCGAGGTGATTGGCGAATGTGTCAGCTCTGACATTTGTCCCATCTTTGTGTTGAGAGCCTTCAAAATCCTCTCTATTAATTACTTTTAAATATTCAGTGAATTGTTGTCGAACATAGTTAACCTACTGTGCTATGGAACATTAAAAGTTATTCTTCCTATCCAAAGGACCTCTGTACCCAATAACCATCCTTCTCCACCTCTTCTCCCCCACTTCCTTCCAGACTAAGTCACAATATTTCCAATTGATCCCCTATTATCGACCACTCATTGTTTCTGATCTTATTGTTACTTTTGTAAAACAGCATTTTGGTGAACATATAACTAAGTTTTTTCAATGGTCTCTAATTATTTCCTAGAAGATTTTCCTACCATCTGATAATAGATCAAAAGACCCTGATAAAGACCCTACTATGCTTCTCAGGGTGCCCATTCAAACCCCCAGAAAGAATAGTCTTTCGATGCAGCTGAATATTTGACTTTGGAGTGATGCCTCTTATCCCAGGGCTGTCTCTGCAATTGGCACTACTTCCTTGAGTAGAATTTCACCATTTGGCAACTTCCCCCTTGTGCTGTTCACCAGCAGTGGTTAATGGGATTCACAGAGGTGCATGGGGTGTCTCACCTTGATGTCGTGACTACATGGCCATATCCAACAAGGTACAGAAGCTTTAGTTCCAGGCCATCTGTATCAGCTTAAGTCAAACTAGAAGTAAAACTAAACTATTCTTCTGCATCAGTTCCGCTACCTACTGCAAACATCCCAAGCAGCTTGAATAGTTAGTCCTAAAAATCTGATTCCACACACACAAAAAGCTGGGCGTTCTCAGCAGATATTTTACCTTTATCCTTTTTTGTCTAATCATATGTATCATTCTCCATTCCTACTATCTTCATGAAAGTTGAGTTGTTGTATTGGAGAGGTAATTGCTCTATTGCTGGGAAATTCTTTTCGGTGTGCCTCTACAACTAAGCTCCCTCTTGGGATCCTAATATCCCCACTGTTCAAGTACCAAGTGCAATTCTAATACTGAAAAATAGCATTCAGGGTTTTTCTCTTGCACAGTATGAATCAAGCATTCTTAACATGTCCTTTCTATGTGCTGAATCTTTGTAAATATATTACCCACTAGAGCAGGACAAATACAATGCTGTCAAGTGAATGGAACTGTGTATAAAGCAAAAGCTTTGAAAATAAATGGCCTGCTAGCAAAAATTGGAAAGGCACTGAAAAAAAAAACTGTAGGGGAATGCTAAAATGGATTTAAAGGTACATGGAAGAATGCCTTGGTCTATGCAAACCCAAAGTACCAAGCCAGATTGTACAAAACAGGTTAAGAAGGGGCTTACAAGAGAATTCACTCTTTGAAAGAATTTATAGCAAGGTTTCTTTTTTTAAAAAAAATGTTTTTGTTTTTGTTTTAGTTGTTGATAGACCTTTATTTTATTTATATGCAGTGCTAACAATCGAACCCAATGCCTCACACATGCCAGGCAAGTGTGCTACCGCTGAGCCCCAGTCCCAGCCCCAGCAAGGTTTCTCTCTCTTTTTTTTATTTTTTAGTTTTAGGTGGACACAATATCTTTATTTTACATTTATGTGGTGCTGAGGATCGAACCTATTGCCTCATGCATGCTAGGCCAGCACTCTACCACTAAGCCACAACCCCAGCCCCTCCAGCAAGGTTTCTTTATGTAGAATATTCTTCTAATATCTTTAAGATATAACTTTGTTTTTCCCTTGTTTTGCATCTCAGTGCCCAACAAGAGCACCTTCGTGACCCATAGCAGATGTTCCATACATGCAAATTGAATCAAATTATCAAATTCATTTTATAAGGCCACACATGAGCATACAGAGAGACATTTATTTTAAAAAATATATATGGCTGGGCACAATGGTGCATACCTATAATCCCAGCTACTCAAGTGGCTGATGCAGGTTGATTGCAATTTCAAGGCTGACCTGTGCAACTTAGCAAGACCCTGCCTCAAAATAAAAAGGCTGGGGATGTAGCTCAGTAGTAGAGTACTTATGTAGCATGTGCAAAGCCATGGATTCAATGCTCCATACTGCATGAATTAATTGGCATTTATAGTATGTTCCCTAGAGAAGACAAATAGGCTCCTATCCCTCATTATGATTGGCTGGTTTCCAGATATTAGTGGTGGATCACTATGTTGAGAAGGATTGTGAGGCTCCATCTGGGCTCAGCAGGAAAGAGTGCTGTGCTTGACTAGCAATGTCTGCCACAGGATCAGCCAGTGAAGGGGGAGCATCATTGCCCTTTATTTGCTTACTTAGTGGCAGATGGGAGTCTGCCACATGGGCACATTTTTCTTTCTATCTCTGGAGTTTGACTGCTTAGGTTTGAATGCCTGCTCTCTCCCTCTTTCAAGTTGCATGAAGTTGGACAAGTCACTTACTCTCTCTGTATCTTGGTTTTCTTCACTGAAATTAGCAATAGCAATAGACCTACCTTATTGGATGTATATGAATATTAATGGGGTCAAGTTATCTACAGCATTATGAGCTATGCCAGGTACTTAGCATTTTAAGCCTATGTAAATGTTAGCTATTATTAGTATCATTCCCCTGCTGTTGTCTTTGAATAGCCACACTCCCTGGCAACATTTCCCTACCCTGTGAAATGGACATAACCCAAAGACAAGACAAGAAATAGTGTAGAGGGTATGAGAGGGATCTGCACCCTCCACCCTCTACTCAGTGGCAGGTCAATTCTAGTCATTCCATTACTCTGCACAAATCCAGTTGTCAGACCAACAACCCCCACCCGTCTCTTTCCTAAAGACATGATTTCTTCCATGGCTGTGGAAAAATCCAACAAAATTAGATGTGCAACTAAAATATAAATACAGCATCAATTGCCACTGAATAATCTATAGTCACATTTATCTGACGTCCCCAGGGGGTTACAAATACTGGATGTGGCACGTGAGCGCAAGCCCTGTGGCACCAGCACCAGAAGACCCAGCACATGGTGGGGTTTATGACCTGGGCATGTCCTTTCCTTTCTCAGGGTTTCAGTTTCTCCATGCACAAAAACATCTTTCTTCACAAGGTAATTGGGATGATTAAATAAAATAATATACCTGAAAATGCTCTGTTATCTCCCACACCACATAAAATTGTAAGGTGTGAAAATACTCTTCTGATCTCACGAGAAGGAAGGTGCCAGAAGGAAGGAGTAAACCTACCTGCTGCCACAGAACATGCTGTCAAGAGGAAGGACCCCATGAGGAGGACCCCCACACACACACACACACTTTTTTTTAAACCCCAAGAACTTCCTAATGAGAAATCTGCTCCTTGGCAAGAGACCTCACAGTATGTTGATTTTGATTCATGAAGGTTTTGCCTAATAGTACTTTGAAACATAAAATACGCTGGATTTGGTTTTCTTTGCCTTTGCTAGCTCCTCCTGGAGCCTCTGACTGCTGTTTGTCCTAAATGCTATGACACGATTGTCAATCCAGTTGAGAGTTGATGTCCAGACTGCTATTCCCAGGAGGAAATCTAGCTATTAAGAAAGATGCAAGAAATACTCATAAAGCTGGAGGCGGGGGGGGGGGGGCAGCTGAGTTCTGATGCAGGAAGGCTTCCCATTTGTAGATTTGAGTTGGCAACTGGTAGGGGGGATGCTGGTGACCCAGGGCTGGGCAAATCCAGCCTCCACTTTCTACAGATTCTTGCTGTGTATTCAGCATGTGACCCATCCCAAGGAAGGTCAGGCAACACAATCCAATGGCACAGGGTGTGTATGGTTCATTTCACAGATTCTATCTCCTTTGATGCTCCCAGCCATGATCCCCCATCCCTGCTTTACAAATGAGGACCTGGATTCAGAGGATATGTGACTAGTCCAAGACCACAGGAAATAACAAGACCCAAGACAGTCTCCCCAGCTCTCTCTCCTATCCCAATCACTTCTTTCTCTTCTCCTTTTCATCCTCCTTTCATCCTTTGTTTCTATTTAATAAGCTATGTGCTTATCTTAATTTTCAAAGAAATAATCTATTCTTGCTCATCTCTTTAAAAAGATGAACTGGACACAATGACCCACGCCTGTAACCCCAGTGGCTAGGGAGGTTGAGGCAGGAGGATCGTGAGTTCAAAGCCAGCCTCAGCAAAAGCGAGGCACTAAGCAATTCAGTGAGACCCTGTCACCAAATAAAATACTAAATAGAGCTGGAGATGTGGTTCAGTGGCCGAGTGCCCCTGAGTTCAATCTCCTAAACCAAAACAAAACAAAAAAAAAAGGAAATTTGAAAAAAGTAGAAATACCTCACCCTATCTGCTAACATCCAAATACAGCTAAAGCAAATTCACATTTTAGTGCTTTGTATTCTGTCTCCTACCCTTATCATCTGCATATGTGACAGTGATGGTTGTCATTTTGTGGTAGTGTCTTGTTTTTAACCATCTTAAACATATTATATACCCAGCTCGTATTCTACTTTTATAACTGAGTATTACAGTTTCACCATTTGCCCATGTTGCTTAATTTTTGTAGACATCACACTTTCATAGGCAAGTCATTTCCTGAATCCCATTCTGTCCCATGAGTAAACTCTGGGTAAGTATAATTGTTAAACATTTAAGTTTCAAGTTGAACTGTTTTCATTCTCATTTCCTGACTGCTTCCACTTTGCCATTCTCTATTCATTGAATTCTTGGCATATTTTATCCCAATGTACGTGAAATTCTTGATGTCATACCATCAAGGCAATCAATCAAGTAGTTAAATGATATGAGCAATTTCTTTAAAGTTAAAAATAATTCTTAATATTTTTATATCCTCTGTACCTTGGTCATCTCTGGTAGACAAAGGTCTTTTGTCCCTGAAGAGGGAGGAATTTGTAAACCCCTAAGAGATTAGCAAAAGAAACTCAAATTTCCAAAATCCACAGTTTCTTGAAAATTCTGTTCTTGAATTCTGTCTCGTTTTATAAAGTTCAATCTCATAATGTATAAGACAGAGGTAAAGTGAAACTAGAAAACTGCTATAATTCAAGCCTCAATTTCAGTATCAGGGATTTTAAGAAAAAAAATTAAATACAAAGAAAAATAGTTTTTTTTTTCCTATTCCTGCCAATATTGTCTTTCTGTTATTCTGTTCTTTTTTCCAATAGACTTCAAATCGGTTTATTCATCATTGATCTTATCTCGTCTTAATGCAAGGTAAGAGTCTTTGCGATGGTGTGGGGATGGGTAAGTGAGGTGAAAACTCACACTTAGGAATTCTGTTTGAACCTTTGGAGGACCAAAGATGAGGAGGGATGTGGTACGGCTCCGGAGCAGGTCTCCTGAGAAAGAGGTAGTTGAGCAAGGGGCTTCTGCTCACCCCTGCCACAGAGTTGCTCACAGGGGTGGGTTCCAAGATCAGGGTCCTAGTGCCCAGAACTACCAGAGATAGAAGGGCAGGGCATCCGAGTCTGGAGATAAGAGCTCAACCCACCAGAGACAGCAGAGGGCTCATGGGCAGTGTCTTTGTGTGAGCAGAGAGTGGACAGCCAAAAGGAAGGCGCAGTCTATCCAGGGAAAGAAAAAGGCTGGGCTTGTTTCCAAGGTCAACTATCATTCAGGGAATATTGATTAAATTTCTGTGACAGGACTTGACACACCCTAGACACTCATTATGGAAGACATGAATAAATGCTTTCTATGTGCCCAGCTCTGAAGAAACCAGTATGGGAGCATCCCCAAGCCTTCTGATCCACAGTCCTGGTCCTCGTGTCTCATTCCCTACAATACCTCCCCAAAGCCCCCAAAGACGATCGTGGTGGCAGAGGTGGGCAGTCAAGTGTCTCCACTGGTCAACTGGGTTGACATGAGATTTAAAAAGTGCACAAGGCCAGTTTGGTTTTGGTGAGAAGCAAGAGTTAAATCCCAACTTTGTTGAGTAGGAAAGCCCCAAGGTCAGCTTGAGGGGACTGGGCCTCCTGTTGGCCCGGCAAGGTGGCATCCTGCTCCTGCTCTGCACCACCTCTCTGGTCCACACTTCAGGCCTCCAGAGGCTCAGCCAGGTAGATCTGATTGATGCTAACCACCCCTCAAAGGCCTTGCACATAAAGGGAATAGCTTTTGAAGACCCCTTCACTTCACTTCCTGGCACCCAAAAGCAAGTTCAGTGATATGGCGGTGAAGGGGCCTAACAGTAAAGTGATTGCTTTAAGGTGTCTGTGAACAGGGACTCTGGAGCCACACTGCCTGGGTTTGAGTCTCAGCTCTGGGTTTGAGTCTCTGCATAGCTTAGCTAGCAGTACGTTATAGGGCAGCCACTCCATCTCCTTGTACCTATTTCTCCACCTGTATAATGGAAGAAGAAGAGAGTTCGCCTCATGCGTTGTGAGACAGAGTTGTAACGTGCGGCTAGCACACAGGACAGCCTCTGCCTGTTATTCTCTATTCTGCTCCCACACTTGCCTCGAGCCACTTAGCACATCTAGAACACAAATCATGGTTCCAAGTCAGCTGTATTCCAAGTGATGTATCTATCCAGTCCTTTATTCATATTTCACGGGGAATATTTTCTGTTCCTAAGAGCTCTGAGGATCAGGGAGGACCTGAGGGACCTTCCTAGTGTCCGTATGCTCTATGGCTAGGTCTCTGGGGATAATGTCCTGGTTTTTCCTCACACAAGATAGCTGAGAGACTGAATCCTCCCCGAACCCATTCGGGCAAGAAGTGTTAACATGGGTGTTAAGGCAGGCATTGGGAAGGGGAGCAGCGACAGAGCAAGCATCCTTATAAACAGGAAGGCCACCTGCCACCCCAGACCTGAAGGAGCTCCTCCTTCCATTTCCCCACGACTGCCCAAGTTCCCCCAGGCAAGAGCAGCCCCCTTTCCTGCTCTGTAGCAGCTGAGGAAGCAGGCCTTGAGCAGTCTAAGCTCCCCAGGGGCTGGAATATGATGAGTGCTCCTTGTTCTCTCTCCCGTGTGGATGGAACATGGAGCTCTGTTCAGTCCAAATAGGCCGGGACCATGGTTCTGCTTCCTGAGAACTGAGGCTGCAGCAGAACCCTGGCAGGCACCACAGAGGCCCTGCCATGTCCCAGCCCAGGCAACTATACAGAGAGGGTGTTAGGGAAATGTCCACCAAGATGGCAATAACCAGAGTTCCCTACCTCTCCTCAAGCATAACCCGCTCTGTTTGTTCAACAGCTTTTCAAAGTCCTTTCATGGGGACTGGCATTACCTCTTTGGGTCCCAATGCACACTGGGTGAGTGAGGCAGGACAGACATTATCTTGCTACAAAGGTAAAGAAAAGTCTCTGGTGGCCTGGAGGAGTGACCTGACCTGGCCTTGAGGCCTGGAGCAAAGCAAGAGGTGACACTTGCCTAAGGACGTCACCTGTGTCTGCTTGTTCTTGACCCCTATGGTCACCTAACATAGGACCCAAGCAGCTTGCCCCTAAACCCAGGGCGCCTTTCCAATATTGTGCCCTGAGAATGTAGTGATCTGTGGCCACAGATCAAGGCCCTCCTACTGTCCCTGAGCAGGTGCCTGAAAGACCTGCCTGTACCTGCTACAGACGTGGAAGGGAAAACCCCATCCCACAGTCCCCACCACTAGGACAAGCAGCCTCCTCCTCTCACTCCAAGCCTCAGAGTCCAGCCCTCACCCACTCCTCTGTTCCTGCATCAAGAAATCTGTCCCAGATCAGGAGAGGTCCCACCTGACTTCCCCTATATGAACAATAGCAGATAAGTAACTTAGCGGTTACTCCACTAGTGTGCAAAAGCCGACATGTAAGTTCAGGTCATCTGACACCAAAGTCTGTTTTTTCCACCATCCATAGTCAGTTCTCCTGTATATACTGGACATTTTCCCAAGGGCCTGTTTCTGCCACCTGGGCCAGTAACACATGAAATGATTTCAGGGTCAAATTGCCCCCAAAAAACTCCTCTCAATTCCTTACAATTATAGTTCTTGGGTCCCAGTTAAAAGCCAGAGATTCCTGAGAAAGGACAGAGTATGGATCAGTGTTTGGGGGTTGTCTGTCTTTGATTCTAAGCGTCCAGAGAGGAGGGCTTGTGCCTCATACCCAATGCCCGCCCCGCTCGGGCCCTTCAGAAAACTCTCCTGATGGTGGAGGTGCTCATGGTAGTTCTACTGCAGGAACAAACCTCGGTGCTTGATTTAAACTGCTGTAACACCTTCAGTGGTTTTCCACTCTGCCTTGAGCAACAGTGAGGAAGAAAGGGCAAATGGAATGAACAGGGTTGTGAACCAGGAAGAAGGGGGAATGTTCTAGAATGTTCTGCTGTCAGTGATGGCAGTCCAACCCCGTGGTATTTGAAGGTACCTGGAGAACCTTTCATTTTGTAGTAAGGCGGAAGTTGGCCCCACACGGCCTGTGCTACCCAGAGTGGCACGCAGGCCCAGCGAGTCCTGTCTAATCCTATGGCCTCCATCATCTGTGACTGGCAGAAGTCTGAAAAGCAGCCACCTCCTCCCCAGTCTCCCAGCATGCCATGGACCTGAGTCCTAACCTGGTGTCTGACTAGAAACTGACCACCCCTGTGTTCCCCTCTGACAGGAGCCCAATTGCCAGCACCTCTCAGGCTACCTTTTATTATGGTGTCCCACGTTCTGCCACTATCTCTGCCGACTCGGAACAAGCCGAGGTTTCCATAAGACACCAGGCCAGTCAGACGAAATGGGCCTACGAAAGCAAGTTGGGTAAGGAAGGCTGCACCCTGCTGGGGTCCCATCACCAGGCTCCCTGAGGCTCAGGAAAGAATGGGCTCACAGTGTTTCCTGTGCCTGGGGGACTATGTCCCATGCTAATGGTGTGACACTGCTCCCCGGGTCATCCCACGTCATATATGCAAAAGAAGTTAATTTCTGCATGAGCACTGCCACCCCTTCCACCCGTTCCAGACTCCCTCTGCGCTGAAACAGATGCCCTCCCTCAATCTCCTCCCTTGTAGCTCATCAGTCTTCCTGTCCTTGTTCTACGTGAAACAGGAAATCTTTCCCTCCAGGACACAGGCCATTTCCTTCCCAGATTAGAGACAGGTTCCCTGGTGCGATAGGCCATATCCAGATAATCATGAGAACAGCGAAAGCGACTGAAGTCACCTCAGACTCTGTCTCAGCGTGCGGTCGAAGCCAGCCCTGACTCTGAACCAGGCAAAACCATCTGTACAATGAACTTCCATAGCTACAACTGGGAGAGACACAGGAGAGGGTTCAGCAAGATTGCACTGGGGGTCTTAATTCTCCATCCAATTAAGCCCAAAGGCCCTCCACTCTAGGGTCCTGGGGATGGAAGACTGAACAGCATTTCTCACCATTATTAATCATTTAAGTCTGGCCTTAGTGGGATCGATCCATCACTGATTCACAGATTTATTTCACATCTGTAGTCATGGCAGCAATAAATTAGATTCCCTGGTTGCCTCACCTCCCTGCCCCCAACTGTGCCTGCTAAATTTTGTAGCTCAAATATGGTTAAATGAAATTAGGAGCCAGAAACCCTTTAAGGAAGAACGGAGAGGCCGAGGACAGCCCAAATGAGCCGGTGCATGACCAGGAGTGTTTTACAGGCTAAATGGTTTCAGTTGGAACTTGTGTCAGCATGTGTGCCCTGGTGAAGCCCAAGAACTGGAATCATTTCAAAATCAGGAAGCATGACAGCTGGGGGAAATCTGAGCATTCATCTAGAAATTCGTAAGCAGGACTCTGAAAATCATTTCCTGAGTAATTGCCTATGAAGTGCCAATGCTAAGCTTGAAAGGATGTGAGAGAGGAGAGAGGGGGAAGAATGAGGCTGGATGTGGGAAGGAAAGACTCAGGCCTGTACCTCCCACTGTGAACCCACCCCAGAGAGACCCTGCTGAGACCATTGCTTTATGTGTTGTGTTCACTCATGACCCTTTTGTATTTAAGCCTAATTTGTATAGCTTGTCCTGTCTGTATTTAATTTAGGTTGTAAGTACCACATGTATTTGATCTGGACAGGAAAGTTTCACAGCTGTCTGTCCTACCAAAACTGAGTCCCTTTACAATTCATTGTCTATTCTGCAGACCCCAAGGACTTTGTCCCAGGCCACAGTGTTTCTCCAAGCCCACTGGGTACCCCTAGAAACAATATACCCCTAGAAACAGTTTCCTCTTGAAACTGTCTACATTCCCCATCTGCCCCTCTATGGAAACGGGGGTATACAAGTTTCTGAATCGTGGGCTGGGGGTCACATGTTCTCCTCTGTGCATGAGAAGTTTGTGTCTCTTTTCTCTTTGGTGTGTCTATAGTCACTTCATTACTGTGAACCTTCAGAGGGTGAGGGAAAACCTTGCCTTTTGCTCTTACAATCATTACAGCAGAAATCAAAATTAAGGAAAAGCAAGTCCCTAAAACTCATGGAAATTCCTTTCCCTTCCTGCTTGTGGCTTACAATTCATCTTTCTGGAGAGATTTGGTGGTAATAGGTTCGTGATTATGTCTAGTCTGTGGAATGGAACCAGTATGATGGAATGACAAGGCACAGGTATATTTAGCAGCTCTCAGAGCCTGGGTCACTGCCTCAAAGGCAGGAGTTTATGGGCTAGCAAGCCAAGCTGGTTGAATAATGCCATGGGAAGGAATAGACCATCTCCAGCCTCCCAGCCTCCTGGGTCAGGGACCCCAGACCTGTGATCCAGGCTCAAAGACAGGGAAGGCTGCAGGCGAGCCAGCCAGCTGAACTTCCTGCCGAGTTGCTCTGCATACCAATTTCAAAACGGTTCCAGGTCTCACCTCCATCAGAGTATGTATCCAGGGAGCACTGAGGAGGAACATCCACCTTCCAGCTAGTGGTACAAACACAGGTTGGCTTCAGGCTGGAGGAAGAAATGAAGCAGTATGAGACTTCGACATGAGGTGATGTAGGAAGGGCAGGGGATGCAGCCAAGAAGCATGGGGTCCCAGGAAGGTCGAGGGCCTCAAAGTCAAGAAGAGGGGAGGAAAAGGGCCCTCTGTCAGTGTATTAAGGAATCCTAAGAGTAGCAGACACAAGAAGGAATCTGCTTTAAGCCCAGGGCAGAACGTACCCATGTACTTGTTGGAAAAACACAGGAGACCATGACCAAAAAGCAACCTAAAGAGCTGGTAGTGCAAGGCCACAGCAGCAAGAGACTGCTGCTCCAGGAGGCCTGGGTCTGCACAGCCACACCACGAGATGCTTGCAAAGACGGCCACCCAGCCTTTATCAGAATCCCTGCCTGCAACGACTTGAAATCTTCCTTCTTAACAATATCTCCAGAGAATTCTGGGGAACCTGATAGAGAACTGAGAACTCTAGCTTAAGGTGAATTTTGTGGGTGTCAGTCTCGTGTTTCCATAGCATTTTTCATTATGGGATTGCTCAACCCCAATGGGTCAGAAACAGTGTTTTACATGGCACAACAGGACTGTGAACTCAATATGGAGCAAAATCTACCCAGATAAATCCTTGAAAGCTATTACTCCAGAGGGTGGCAGGTCTGATGGGGAAAGAATGCTAAAGGTACAGGAAATACCTTGTGATCCATATGAGGAGGCCTTCGGGAGGACCAGAAGGACTATTTATGGCCCCATGTGTCCATCTATCTAGATACAGAGCAGGATCATAAACAAAGGAGAACAGGAATTACAACACCAAGCATTATATCCATGCTCACAGAAATCCTCCAGATTTAGTGCCTGGCTCATAGGAAGCACCTATAAATATTTGTTAAATACTTTTTAAATTGTTGTTGAACTCCTCCTCTGATTCAAGATTGGATAATGGATATAAAAAGGTATATCCTGTCCAAATAAATAGTCTTGGTAGAAAAGGGGCTAGAGTCAGAGACACTATATGTATAGAAAAGTAGGTAAGGCTAAATGAAAGTGGGGGGCAAGTGATCCTTCAAGCCACCTGGCAAGACAGAGAAGAGGGTTGGAAAGCTCCCCAAAGTGCAGAGTGTGGTAGCACAGATTTTCCTTTAGAGAACTTGGATCTGAAAGATCAAGTGAAGAAGTTACAACAAAGACCATATTCCTGACAAAGAATTGTAGAAAAATGATTCTGAACTTTTAGTGTCAGGAAAGCTGAATCCCAGGATAAACATTCTTACGAAAAATAATAATTATAATACTAAAGAGAATACAGGAGGCAACAAAAGACCCTTTGAAAATGTGATTGGACCAAAAAGGTTAAGGCAGAGCTGCCATTGACACAGCATGGATGAGTGATGCAGAGAAAGTCAAGTTCTTCAATGGCTGTTGAATTTTGTCTTCACTGTGAAAGTAAATTATCTTCAGATTGGAAAGAATGCAACAAAATCAGGTAGGAAGTTTCAGAAACCAAGGATTGATGGGAAAATCAGAAGAGAATAGTTAACCCTAGATAAAATATGCTGCAGATTATAGAGTGAAAATAATTGAATCATGTTTCTGGGTTTTGAGGCATTGTAAGAAATTAGACAAATGAAAATGAAAGTTCACTTTCACTTTTTTTGTTGGGACCTGCTTCTCTATTACTCCTAAGAATGAAATGTAGGGTGTATGTGTGTGCGTGTGTGTGCGTGTATGTGTGTGTATGTGTGTGTGTGTGTGTGTGTATGTGTACACCCATGTGTCCACATGTGTTTGGGAGTGCGAAGAGGAGGTGGGATGGGGCAAAGGATAAAAGGAGCTAGGATCACAAAATTACGGAAGACACAGAACAAGGATAACCAAGAACTTACAAAAGTTTTTTTTAAAAAAACACAGTAGCCTCCCAGGGCTAACTCGACCAATTGATATCAGTCAGTCCCCACTACCATGTTTCCCAGCCAGCCCCCATTATGCACCTCTGAGAAAGCTCTTGGCAAAGAATGCCAGAGATGCCCACTTGCTACCATGATAGGTCACACCCTACTGTGTGTCCCCATGGTCTTGGTGCCAGCTGACTCCATAGCAGGAAGGGTATTTCTAAGGTTGCCCCCAACCCCAGCCATCCTAGAGACCCTGGGGACCCAGACTAGCCCCACAGTGACCATAGGGGAAAGCCAGAGAGAGGTTACCTTTTCCACCACTGATTTATTGCAGTCCTTATTCCCAGAGACAAAGAGGGGCAGAGGGAGTACCCAATCCATGCCCATGGAGCCCATCAGTCCTGGTTCTTCCCCTTCCTTGATGAGCCCGGAGAGAACCTCAGATCCCACATGTCCAACATGAACCCATTGGAAAGCATGATTAAAATTGTAATGCTCCATCTTCTTCTGTTTTTTTTCCTTTTATCAGTTTTTATGAAGCCTGAATTAAAACCAGATGATGACATCTCCATGAGCTCTTATTCAGAAGGTATAATTTGTAATGGTTTTGATGACCTGTAGTATTTGTTACTTATCCATGCGCAAGAAGATGAGAAGAACAGAGTTAGCATGCTCCCAGCCAAGCAGAACCTGCTTGATCATGGCAGACTGAGGCAGCCTTGATCAAGGCCAATGGCCAAGGCACTATCTTTGGAACTTAGTGTCAAGATCAAGGCTCAGATAAGACATTGAACCAAAGAGGCAATTGCTATGGCATTTTGAAAAGGAAGGAAACAACATTTATGACTGGAGTTAGGAGGGAAAATAATGAACTATCCATATGCAGTTCATTCAATGACATTAACTGTACACCTACTATATACTGGGCAGGATATAAAAATGGAGAAAAACATCTCACACTCTCAGAATTTAAACTCGAGTGGTCAAGAAATAGCAACCAAGGGACTATTTAGTGAGCATAGGCCACAGGCCTTGACCTGCTCAAGATCAAGGAAGTCTCTTATTCCAAATCATGTGATCTCCACTCTGTTCCCCCAGCTATTTAGGAGGTGACTTTAAAATTGATTCTCTTGGGGATTAAAGGGTCCCATTTAGTTCACCATACCATACATCCTGTTAATAATGTTGCCCATTTTTTTTCAGTGAATGTTGTCTCTGGATTGCAGCCAGTGGATATAGCTTGTAAGTGTCCATCAAAATATATCTTCCTGCAGAGTCTCCTAGGCTGGGGAAAGTGTCCCTGGTGAATGGTTCCCTTGCTGTTTGTCCTGCTGTCCTGCTTGTTAAGTCCTGGAAGGACTGCGGACATTCTGGGCACACAGCCTCAGAACCCCAAAACAAGAAATGAGGGAGACAGAATGATGGGACAGGCCCTGAAGCTCATCTTCCTACCCAAAAGCTCTGGAACAAGAGCCTCTACATTAAAAGATGGTTCAGGCTATTGTTGGGTCCCCTGAGGTCTAGAAAGCAGGACTTGACTGTGGTGTGTGCACCCTCAGATAGACTCATCCAGTGGCACCTTGGTAGCAAATAACTTAGAACTCCTAAAAATTTTTTAAAGATTTATTAAAGCTTTATTAAATGTTATTAAGGCGGGTCTGGTAATTCTAGATGGGGAAGGACAGGGGAGAATCCTTATGGTGCAGAATTCCAACTTGCACAGCACCACCACAAAACAAAAGCCCACATGAACCAGACCCATCCTCATAAGGAAACAGTTTAAGAACTATTACCTGTTGTCCTGGAGCATGAAACTTAGGGGTATTCTTACACACACACACACACACACACACACACACACACACACACACATCATTCTACCCCCTGTCCCCATGACTTATCAAACAGACTCAAATTATGGACTATGCATGCCACCCACATCTCTGCAACCCCAGAAGGTACTTCTGGATACAGTTTTCTCTGTCTTGTTCCATTTCCAAGGGTGTTCTAGAGAGGTGCTGCTAAATTGTTAATGCACAGTGCAGTCCCCTGGAGACCTTGTGTGAATGTAGATTCTGAGTTGGTAAGTCTGATATTCTTCCTCTCTAAGCAGCTCCCAGAAGCTACTGCTAATCCACCAATCACATTTTGGGTAGCCAGACTTTAGAACAGTTTAAGGATTTGTGCATGTCGCAATGGGCAGCCCAACTGATGTCCCACCTGCCTAGGTCAACAAGGTCACATGAAGGGTGCATGGGGTGAAAAGAGTATTGAGTTTCACTTGGGTGCTTGTTAATCTGTGCTGATTGCTCATTTCTCAGAGCTGGCCCTTGGGCTAGTCACTTTACTTCTCTCCTCCTTTTCTTCATCTATTGTCAAAGAGAAAAATCATTTAATGGCATTTGTTAAAGCATGAGACAGGCCAAAGTAATCAGACATCACTGGGAGCTGGAAGAGCTGAGGAACGTGATCAGATACCTAAAATGGTCAGATCTTGAGGGTAGGGGGTTCCTACTAAAGTGGTTTAGCAGGGTTTTTGCTAAAACTGGATTTTACGAGGAAGTGCACAGACAGGCCTAGCAGACTCAGGAGCCTTTGGTCAAGCAAAGAATTTTTGTCATTGTAACATGGGGACTATTGTTATCAGGGCAAATACAAATGGCTCAAACGTTTATCCTAAATTCAGGAAGTGCCATTGTGTTAAGTAAGCTTAATGAGGATGCAAAATCACTCTTAGAGAAGAGGCACTTTGAGTGAGGAAGAACTAAGATTTGTTCATAATCAGACCAGGAAAAAGACTCCATTCAGCACAGAGTGTGTGCCAGGCATTGACCTACATTAGCATTGATACTCTGAGCTACCCTAAAGATGAGTCTTACTGTCCCCATTGCACAGATGAGGAGCTAGGATGCAAGAAGGATGTGTGGTATGTCAGAGGTGGCTCAGGTCTCATAAGACAGAGCTACCACTTGAACCTAATCTGACACCTCCCCAATGTTCTGTGGGGCCACTTCAGGAAGATATTGATCTCACCAGAGCAGAAGTAGTTGGGGGGATCCCCAAAGGGTCAGTAAATTAGAAATAGTTTTCTTCTCATTCAATTCCAGTCATAGCTATGCTACTGCTTATTTACCATGCTTAACTTGCCATGTTGACAAAGCCCATTGATGTTAATAAGCTTAATTATTACATTGAATCGAAGGCTTCTGAGCACTACTGTTCAGTATTCAGAAATGCCAATTTCACCTTCTTCCTGGATAAACACCTACTTTTCCTTCCTCATATTAACTGGGCATTATTCAATAAAGCCTATTAAAATATAGCCCTCACAAATGATGGGGCTCTGGCTGAGCTGTGAGGGCCAGAGCCAGGCTCACTCTGGGGCAGTCACACAGAAGGCAGCTGCCCTTGCAGCTCAAAGCACCTTACACTTGTGGCTTGCACCTTGGTCTCTTAGACCCCTGTTTTCCCTGTTCATTCACGTCACTCCTCTGGTGCCACTCACAGGGAGCTTCCCCGATGCTTGCTTGAATTCCTGTGGGTCCTTGTTGGATTTTCCTAAACTTTTGAAAACTTCCCATGCTCCTCTCCACGGCAGACATCGCCACTGTCACATTAAGTACCCTCGTGGCGGAGATGTGTGTGACATGTGTGGCCGCTGGGGTATTGTCAGATGTGGCAAGTGGATAGAATCCAGTGCAAACCGAGGCTGCAGTGGGAGGTTTGCAGACAGACAGGCCCCTGGGCCTTGTGTCGCTGCACTCAGTGGAACTCTCTGTCCCATCCCATCAGGAGCCCAAAAGAGTCAGGGCTTTTATTACTCAATCAAACAGGGAAGCAGGGCAAAATTAATGAGGGTGGGGATCACGAAGAATGTCCCCTCTCTGCCCACAAAGACATAATGAGGATGCAAAATCAAACGAAGTCAGTCAGCCCTGTGCCAACCTGGTGGGTTTTCAAGGCTCTCTGGATGTCCCAGCTTGAAGGTATCATCCAGAAGCTGAGGCAATAGGCCACTGTCATTTCTCTGGGGACCCAATTATCTTGTGAGAGCCACTTCCCCCAAGCCCTCACCTCAGAAGCCACACCTTCCAGGGAGTAGGGAAGAGAGATTCAAGTTGTAATTATCAATCCCACAATTCAATTTGCACCCCACTGCCCTGGAGGCTTTGAGCAGCTCTCCTGGCCCAGAGAGCCACCTGCCACAGCTGACCTTGAAGAATAAAAGACGTTTGCTATCTCTGGTAGACTTTAACTGACTCGCTTGGGGAGTCCTCTCTTCTGCTTTGACCAGCGATTGTAAACCATAGGCCATTCCAGAAATAGGCGATAGATGACAAAACTGGTGGAAGACAGATACATTCTGTGAGAGTTCCAAGAAAAAAAAAATCATCTCCCTTTAGTTCCTCCCACCGCCTTCCAAGCCCTCTGAGGGCTGGCCTTGACTCTCTGTGTGCTCTCTAACTCCCCTTCTGCCCTCCTTCATGTTCGGCTCCAGGCAGACTGTGCTTTTTGTGGCAGTCTGCCTGTGAGTCTAACCACTCACCCCAGGGCCTTGCCCAGCCATCTGCCTGCTCCCTGCCTGACTTCATCTGGGACTCCCTCAAATATCACTTGATCGGACTGACATTCACTGGACACAAGAAACACACCACACTTGCTTCCTTAAGTCAGCCATGGAAACTGACCTTTATATTCCTATTTTATGAGTACTTCCAAGTTGGACTTTAGGTAATTTAATGGATTTATTTAGTCTCGTGGATGACTTAGGCATGTTTTTTAAAGGACAAGGGTAAATGTCATAAATCCATTTCTTTCCTATTTTGCTTTCCATTCCAATGACCTTCCTTTCGATGTGCCTTCCAAATTGAAAGCCTTGGATGAATGGGCCAGCATCATAGATGAGGCTGTGGACAAGGAGCTTAAGAACTACAGTGATAATGTAAGTTGGGTGAAGATTTGAGAGCACCTTCCTCCAAATATTAAAACAGGTGACACTCACAGGCTAGGCACATCCTCTGCATGGCTGCACCAGCCTCTGAAAGAGCAGGGCCCATTTAGGAGCCTTCCAGAATGTTCCATGAGACAAAGAGACTGAACAAGAGGACTCCCCTTGCCAGCACCTTCACATCACAGGGCTTTGACACTAGAGGACGTTAGTTAGACAGGGATGTCGCACTACCAGATTTGTGTTTATTTTTTTTGCTTTGATATTTTGATTCAACCTAGCATTTGAATCTCAAATCAAGTGTGCATGATTTTTAAATATTGAAATGGTAAAGAAGCTGTAAAATAAGTGTTTCAAGTCCCTACCTCCCAGAAATAGCTACTGTGTTTTGCTCTTCATGTAGCCATCTGGAAATTTTAATGCACATAAACAATATAAATCATACATATCCATAAATTAGATAGTAATATACATTCTATCCTATAGCTTGCTTTTCCATTTATTCCATTTTTAGAAATCTGTGGTGTTCTGTTATATCTTACACCAAAATTTAACCAGCACCCTACCAATAGATGTTTATTTCCAGTATATGTACTTATATGCATATACATATGTAGAGAGGGAGAAGAAATAAATTAAATATATATGTTATTACCTGTGCAAGAATATCTAAAGAATAAATCCCTTGCAGTTGAATGCCAAATCCAGTGTTACCTGCATCCTTAACTCGAATGGCACTGACAAATTTCTGCCCATATGTATTGTGCCACTTTCCTTTCCCCAAGAGGTCACACACCCTCACCCACCAAGGGGCATCATTTGGTCCATCCAACAGGGTGAAAATAATGTCTCCTGGGCCTATTTTTCAATACAAAAGGTGCAGGGCATGTTCACATTTGTCGGTCATATTGTGTCCCTTTCTGTGAAACGGCCAGCTTGTATGTTTTGTCTCCTCTTCTATTGTGTTACTTCTTTCTCGTTTCTTCTGATTTGTAAAAACTCTTTATATATTGAAGAGCTTAATCCTTTTTTTTTTTTTTTTTGGCATCTAGGTTGTAAACATTTTTTTTTCAGTTTTTTTATTCCAAATTTCTTCATGGTATTTTCCATGACATGGTCAATTTTCATGTTTAGGAAGGTTCATGGAACAGTTTTTTTTTTTTCTTATGACTACTGGGTATTTTTTTAGATTTAGAAAGGTCTTTTGGCTCTCAAAAAAAATTATAATTTATTTATTTTTCTAGCTCTCTAAGAGATCTTTAATATATATAAAAAAATTTGAAATGTATTTGGGGAAACAGCATGGCATAGGGGATCCGGCCGAAGTTCCCAACAGTATTAATTGAGTTCCTTCACGACTGACAGGATCAATTTTGCATTTTTAAAGGGCCACTCTGGTGGCTCTGTGGATTAGAGTGGGGAGACTGAGGACAGGAAGAAGAATAGTTCTACAATATCAGTACACATGAACAAAGGATAAAATCTGGTTGCTTAGGGCTATGTCCAATCACCTGCCGTGACATAGGACATACTTATCCTCTGTGGCCTGGGAAGCTGAAGAGGAGAAGAAGGGCTGGCATATATGTTGGGTAGAGTAGAAAGCTCCATTTGGGCACACTGAGTAAGTACCTGTAATACATCCAAATGACGTCAAGTTGAAAACCAGGAACAGTCCATCTAAATTCTAGGAGAATGTTCTTGGCTAAAGGCTTCGATTTGGAATCTGTATTAGTTTGCTAAGGCCACAGTAATAAAGTGTCACAAATGAAGTGGCTTAAACAACAGAAGCATATTGACTCCCAATTCTGGAGACTAAAAACCCCAAATCAGGACACTGGCAGGCTTGGTTCCCCCTGAGGACTGTGTGGGGAGAATCTGGTCCATACTTCCCTCCTTGGCTTGTAGATGACATCTTCCCCCACCTCGTATCACTTCCTGTTGTCTTACCTCTATGTTTCCCATTGTTATAAGGACACGAGTCATATAGGATGAGGGATCACCCCAATGGCACCATTTTAATTTGGTAACCTCTGTGAAGACCCTATATCCAAACAAGGTCACTAAGTTACAAAGAATAGAACTTCAATATACGAATCTGTGGGAGAATTCTTAGCATATAGCATTTAGCATATAGTTGCAACCTGGGAAATAGAGGTGATTATAGGGCATAATTATTATTGTTATTTTTTTTTTTACTATCACAGATAGACAGTACCTCCTTTCCCCCAAACACATAAAAACATGCCAGTGTTAGTTTGTTTTCCTACGTGAGCCTATGAGCTTTTGGTCAGCATTTAGAAGGGCTTTTAATAAATGAAGTGGAATCCAGGAAAAAAAAAGGGGTTAGAGGGGATGGTACCACATATGTTTCTTATCCAAATTCTATAGACGGTGACTGAGCCCCTGTGGTTAGAGTATAAAAGCCAGTCATGGATGGAAACCAGTTATGAAGCACATTGCAAAAGTCTGGACATGAGCCATGCTGCTCTAGAGTCAATGTGACAAAACTTGGCACCAAGTTTGGGGATTCTTTCCTCTCTGATTTCTGTACCATTCAAGGATTGGGGCATGGGCACCAACATTATCACCCAACATAATGTATTAGTCAGCTCCACGTCACTGTAACAAAATACCTGATATTGGCTACTTGTAAAGTAAAGACTTTATTTTGGCTCACAGTTCTGGAGTTTTATGTCCAAGATCAGGCAACCCCCATGGGTTTGGGCCTCTGGCAAGGGCAGCACACCATGGCAGGAGCCTGTGTCAGAGCAAGAAGTCACATCTTAAGCCAGGAAGTAGAACAAGGGAGAAGAGGAAATAGATACACACAATCCCTAGAAGGTGCTCCTCTAGTAACCCAAGCAATTCCCACGAAGCCCCACCTTTTGCAGGTTCTGCCATTTCCTAATAACGTACCCTGCGACCATGCCCTTAACAGGCGGGCCTTTGGTAGACATTCAATATCCAAACCATAGCAGTCAATAACATGGCTTAGCGACGCAAAACTTCTCCAAACAACTTGGTAGGCAACAAGTAGAACCAGAGCAAGAAAGGAAGAACGGAATGAATGCCACTTGGTGCCTGCAAGGCTTATTTTTGTGAACATACAAGTCCACACAAGTTCAAATTGCAAGGACCCATCTATGGGTCAGTCGTGATAAGAAGCACAGACCTGAGACAGAGGATCAAATTTACACAGTACAAAGGCTTTACACAGTGTAAAGCCCTTACCTGGGAAGAATCTTTCAATGCAGAGCTGTCCAGTACAATGATGCTCTACTGCTCCACGGCTTCCCTCAAAGACTTCAGCCTTGATATTGAATAAACAAGCCACCCCTAGGAGATTGGCCATTTGGGGATCAGAGAACCCGCTACACTCTTAAAATGTGAAATCACTTTTACATTTTATAGCCATTTTCAGAATTGAAAAAAAGAGGATATTATATCTCAAAAGAGTTCTTGAGATACTGATATTACAAACAATTCGTAAGGCAATCGGGTGGGGGGACAAGAAGAGAATATAATGAATTCTATAAAAGAATTCTTGCTAGCCACCCTACTGCTCCCCAACTTTGTGTCTTTTGAATCACATGATGAAATGTCACCTGGCACGTTTGGGAGTCCGAAGAAGGGATTAACTAATGAATCATTAATTTTCATTTTCTGGGGATTTCATTTGTGATCCTTTTTTTAGTTTTTTAGAAGATCCTATCAGGCAGTATTTAAGAGAATAGTCAGAGAAATGTATGCTGCCAATGAACTGGAAGACCATCTTAACATCCCCCTGACTCTGATGCTGGAAACTGAAAACAGAAGGAAGCTGGGAATGCTGTGAGTAACTGGAGAGGTGGGATTAGTGGTCTGTGGGTTTGGGGAGAGAGGAGGTGACAGCAGGCAAAGTTGTAAATGGAACCGCCAGGGGAGAGAGCAGAGCCTGGCAAGTCCCCTTGCAGGGAAAGCAGGCCCAGGCCAGGTACAAGAGCAACAGTGATACCCAGGGGTCAGACAGACACAGCGATCATCCAGCTGCCAGACTAAACTGAAAACCCAAGAGCAAGGAAATCACAAACATGGGAGGCACGGGATAGGAGCAAAGCCAGGGGCAGAGGTTGGAAATCCAGAGCAAGAAGGGTCGTTTAAGGAAAATGAACTTGAACAAGAGTCTAGGGAATGAGACTCAGATTCCTTTTAAAAGAGGGGGCAAGAGTTGTCAAGATGCTGAGCATCTCCCCCAACAAATTCCCTGGCTTCATCCTAGGCTGGCCGATGCTTTGCTTTGCTTTCTCAAGGAGGGAAAGCTATGAGCATCACTGAACTAGGGGTCACAGCCAGAGCCTCAGACCATGACGTGGGGAATGAGAGGGTTATTGCAAACCTGTTGCTGGGACCAGCTCTTTCTTGCTGGCAAGGCTCCAGTTCCCAAATATTCCAGAATCTCATGTATACATCCAGCCTGTGATGCGATATGTCCTCTCAGCATAGACACCTGGGTTTACTCTTATCCACTGTCAAATATCTGGAGGAGCAAGGTGTGTGTGTGTGTGTGTGTGTGTGTGTGTGTGTCGGTGGGTAATGGGGATGGAGGACCCATGGGTTTGTGGCTGACTCTCCAGCAGTGGTACCAAACACAAGCTGAGGAAACAAGTCCCCTCCATAATCACTGTAGCAAGTTCCATCATTGACCAATCAGGAAGAAACTGACTGCCAGCAACTTCCGTTTGGGGCTCAGTAGTCATGGGCAACAGATCCTCAAGACTTCTCCAGAAAAGGGGAAGGCAAAGGAACAGAGCAAAACACAAAGATCTCCCAAGAGCAAAACACAAAGCTCTCCCAAGCTCTCAGATCAGCAAAAGCAAATACCAAATAGCATCCGGGTAAATCAACCTGCCGCCTGGGTTCCATCTCTTCCCCTTTCTTCCCACTGTAGCCTATAAGAGAAGCTCATTTCAACCTGACTGTGCTCAACAAATATTTCCCCTGGGCTATGGGGATACAGTCATGTGTACCTCACAGCCTCACATTTGGGGGGATTCCACTTACTTGCAAAATACCAAGGGAGGCACATCCAGCCATTACAGAAAGGGCCTTGGAGCCTCTGGCTGGATCCCTTCACTAGAGTTTAACACTTGTCTGCATTTGGCATCCTGCTCACAGGCTTCCACCTCGCCACACGCTGTGGTCCTTATTTTTTTCCACAGGTGCCAGTTGGCAGAAATTGCTTTGATTCCGATTAGAGAGCTTACAAGTCAAACCGATAACATTCTGTACAAATGGGCCACCAAAATGCCATTCTTTGTTCCCCCACTGCTGCTTGTGTATAAATAGTAACCCTCTGCTCTCTGCTAGGTGACATAGTGTGACCCTTGCCATCAACTGAGGTTGCTCTGGGTTTAATTTTTATTTCTCTTCAGGGACTTAAAACCTGTCAGGTCAATGGCCTCCTTTTCAGTTCCATTTAAGCTTGGGAACCTCATTCTTTCTGACACCTTTCCTTTCAAACGAACTCAGATCTGAGAACTAGGAAACCCAGCTGCCCTGGAGACCACCTTATTTGGGGGCCCTTTTTAAAAATATATATATATATTTTATTTAGAGACAAAGTCTTGCTAAGTTGTTTGGGCCTCACTAAGTTGCTGAGGCTGGCTTTCAACTTGCGATCCTCCTGCCTCTGCCTCCCAAGTTGTGCCACCATGCTCAGCTTCAAGATAATTCTTGTTGAATTCTTTTTCAAGGGTTTGGGGGTCAGCCCATGTGCCCAGGATGAAAATCAGTAAGCCACCAGGCGGGAAGAACAGAATGGAGGCCAAAGGCCAACCTTTTATTCCTGACCATGGACTGGAAGGAAAGCTGGGTCAGACAGCAGAACCAGTGGCTCAACTTCCCCCACCCCCACCCCCACCCTGATATAAAAGATTCCACAGGCTCTAGCCCTGCCAGCTCTGTGCATCATGACATGTACATTCAGTCACGGTTTTCAAAGAGGATTCATGTTCCTTTTAGGTTGAAGGCAAATTTTGAAGCATTGGAAGACCCAATCGTATGGCTTATGAAGAGACATGAAGGTAAGCACCAGACTACCAGTCACTCCCCGTGTCTAGTCTCTGACAATCAAGTTGCCTTGTAAAGGAGGCAGAAATGCTTGTTTACTCAAGTACCGACTGGGCTAGCAAAGTCTGAGCTGCAGGGAACAAAATATCAAGCAAGATAGACACAGTCTAGGACCGGTGGACCGCCTGATCCCTTGAAGGAAGGGGACAGACAAGCAAGTGGTGAATATAATGGTTAAGTCCTATGATGGGTAGGGATGCTCTGAAGCACAGGGAGGGGCATCTAACCCAGATTTGGGGGAAAGGGTCTCCACTTGTGGGACCCAGCTATTAAGACATGGCTGATCATGGAGGTTACCAGGTTTGTGGGTTGAATCATGCAAAATTTGGGTCAGACTGCTTAACTGAGGAACTTCAAACCACAATATGGAGTATCTTTCAGAAAACCAGAGAAAGCTAACACAGAAAGGGTGGTGGTACCCATGAGAGAGACAGCCAATCAGCCATGGTCCTCTTCTCCCCTGAGACATGTCACACCCTCAGATTCCCTCTCAAGAGAGTGCTGTATCCCCCTAATAGTAGCATGTGTCCCAAATCTTAAGGAATAACCCCTGTGGGCTAAGTACTTGCATATGCAATGTCTGATTCAAAGTTATCTTCATAACCATGTGAAGAAGGATTAAGAAACTAAGGCTCAGAGAGATTAAGTGATTTTCCCAAGAACACCAGTCATTGAATGGAAAAGCCACACTGTTTTTTTTTTTTTTTTTCACTATTTCTCAGGCCAAACCTAGGACTCATCTCCTGGGCACGCTCAGGCCAGTGTGTCTAGAGAAGAAAAAGGGATGGGAACTGTCTAAGCCTAAGTCTCATGTCCTCATTGGAGTTAGAGGGTAGGGAAAAGGAGAAATTGTTACCTCCAGTTACTGAGGTGAGAGAACCTGCCCCCCACCAAGGCTCACACAATGGGGTACCCCCAAAACAAGGACAGGAGTTCACCTTCTCAGTCGCCAGGAACACAGAAAATGTCTATTACACTTACTGTTTTACATCTGTCTGCTACTTATGTTTCTTTTACCCTGTGGCTGTAGACACTTATGTCTTTATTTTCTTGGCACCTTAGCAAGGCATATAATAGGCACTCAATCAATGTTTCTTGAATGGATGCATGCATGCATGAATTTTTGCTCCTTTGAGGGAATAAAAGCCTTTCAGGATAATCTACTGTCCCATGTCCAGAGAAGGGCTTCTAATTGGAGAATGAAATTTGATATAATACAAATGACCGGATTCCTCCTGATGTCATCTCTGCCCACTCCCTGCTTGTTCCGATAACTGACCCCTAAAAGATGTGAGCTTATTACACAGAAATGTAATATTTGTGATTGTGTTAGTTAGCTTTTCATCATTGTGACCAAAAGACCTGACAGGAACAACTTAGAGGAGGAAAAGTTAATTTTGGCTCAGAGCATCAGAGGCTCAGTCCACAGATGGTCAACTCCATTACTCTGGGCCTGAGGTGAAGCAGAACATCATGGTGGAAAGGCTTGGTGTAGAGGAAAGCTATCCAGCTCACAACATCAAGGAAGTGAGAGCGAGGTGCTAGGGACAAAATACCAACCCCAAAGTGACCTACTTGCTCCAGCCACACCCCACCGGCCTTCAGTTACCACCCAGTAGAGTAGTCCTTGCAAATTTTTAATCCATCAAGTGAATGAATCCACTGATCAGGTTACAGCTCTTATAACCTAATCTTAATGCTCATCTTTGAAAATTCCTGTATTGTTTCACACATGAGCTTTCAGGGACACCTTAGATCCAAACCAGAACGCTAGTTGATGAAAGACGTCCACTTCAGGCTCCTGTTGTAGCTAGTCCCCAAGAAGCTAGAGAACTAGCTGCCCTTGAGAGGCAAACTCACTCACTGCCAGGGTCCTGCTTGGGTTTTTTTGTTTGTTTGGTAGGGTTTTTTTTTTTTTTTTTTTTTTTTTTTGTACTGGGGATTGAACCCAGGGGTACTTAAACACTGAGCCACATCCCTAGCCCTTTTTTATGTTTTGTTTAGAGACAGGGTCTCACTGATTTGCTCAGGGTCTTGCTGCTGAGGCTGGCTTTGAACTCACGATCCCCCTGCCTCAGCCTCCTGAGCTGCTGGGATTGCAGGTGTGCACCACCATGCCCACCTACTCTTTATTGTTAGTACACAGCCCAGGACTCTGAACACTTGAATTGCCAAACCAGGGCCAACTTCCCACGCAGTTGGGCGGGGCTCCGCACAGAGAGGGACCCTGTGCTTTGGTTAAAGCTTTCCTGTCACTGTCCTGAAATTCTTAATAATTTTGGAAAAGGATCCTGCATCTTCATTTCTCTCTGGGATTCTCAGTTGAAATGGTCTTTCCTGTTCAGAACCGTCTAGTCTGGAGTAATCTTGAAAACTCTCATTGGGTCTCTATGGCCTCCAAGAAAATGTCCCTATTCCTCATGTGACTTGCAAGGCTCTCAGCTTTTCCTCTTCAGACATACTGTTGTTGTTGCTGTTTTCCTCATTTATCAAATGGGCCTAGTGTCTCCTGCCACAGGGACTGTTCTTGCTGCTCTTTCTGCATAGAATGCTCCTGGTTCTGATATATGGCTCTGTCCCTCTCTTCAGAGGGAATGTTACCTTCTCAGAAGTACTTTCCTTGGCTACCTTTGACCATCCAGTACTCACCTGGTGGCATGTACCCATGGTCCTAGCTACTCAAGAAGGATCACTTGAGTTCAGGAATTTGAGGCCAGCCTGCTCAACATCCCATCTCAAAAAAAAAAATTATAGACCAGTGTGTTCACACACACACACACACACACACACACACACACACACACACAATATATACATGCACACCATCACTTTCCATCCTGCTTGCCCTATTTCTTCATAGCACTAGTAACCACCTGGCACATTACACTATTATCTGTTCACTTATTTAGCATCAGTCTCCCCTGAGATAGCAGGGACTGTAGCATCCTTGATACCCAGGGCAGCTCTTGGCACACAGGTACACAATAAGCATTTATTAAGTGAGCAAATGAACCCATGATTGAGTCCTATTTGCCTCTCTGGAATCGTCGGTCACCACTAGTTCTTTCTCCTTGGAGCCTTTGACCTTGTGCTAGGACACCCTCTTGACTGATGGACACTTACCTTCCACCAAAATTTGCTTCAGTTTCAGAGCCTGGTTAAGTTCCTTCCTGTGAGTTCTCATGGAACCCTGTTTTGGCCCCAATGGTGGGACACCCAGGGCTCTCTTCGCTGGCTCCCCAAACCCAGTTCCCAAGACAGTCATGCTCCTCCCTCCCACCAAGAGCATCCCGGCCTTGACCTCAGAGAGAACTCTTCTCCCCAGCTCCCTTCACTGCAGCTCCTGTATCACATTCAACACCCTCCAGAAGGCACTTGGAGCAGAGCTTCACTTGTCCTTACTAGTTTAGTTCCAAATTCAATTGTTATAAAAATGGATGAATATAAAAATAAACTTTTTGCTATGAAAACCAGTTGATGCTTTTTAAAAAGCTCAATAAGAAGATATTTTTTTTAAAAATTATTTTGGGTTAGTTGTGAACCAAATGTACATAAAAAATTGGGTAATGTGTAGAAATTGTTTTGTTTTTTTTTAAGATTGTACCATTCTGCACTCAGTCTATTAGAAACTGCCAAACCTGAAGGTGATAAGTAGTAAATTATGGGTGTGGTTTGAGCACAGAGCCCCAGTGATCAGATCTCAAAGGAAAGACTTTGCTCTATATTTTAATGACATATTCATATACATTTAGGCTTTAGGTGAAAGTAACATGTTTAAGGTGTGTTTCCCTTTCTTTAGTCTGTTTTTTCATTTAGCAGCCACAACTTTTGTCTGAGAACATGTCACTCATTGCTCCACACTTTGCATATGGCTGTCTCCTTCTCTAGTGCCCATGTCTGGACGGGGTGGCCTTCACCATCGTGTCTATTATTCTGCCCTTGACTGCTACACATTAAGCCCTTAGAAATATGTGTTCAGTGAATGATTGAATAAACAGAGAGAGCTGGAATTTCAGCCCCAGCCTTGCTAGCTTCAGAAACCTTGCTCTTCCTAGGACCCGGCCTCCTTCCTTATTTGGACAATGGCTGAATCTCCAAACCCTGAAACCCTCCCTGGCTCGTTGAGAGGGTCATCTCCATTTCCTTTCCCTTTCCTACAAAAACCTTACTCAATCCAGTCGCTGGACTGAATGCAAACATCATTCACTCACTGAATGGCAGGTCTAAAGTCGTCTGAGACTCTCACATTTCATCTCCCGAGTATGATGGAGCCTGAGCCAGAAGGCAAGAAGCGGGTTGGTGGTAAGAAGAAAGTGGAACTAGATACAGAATGGATACAGGAGGTGAAGGTAAGGATGGCGCGGTGTTGAAGCTCTCACTTTGGGTAGTTGTTGTTGTTGGGGTTTTTTTGGGGGGTGGGGGGCTGGTTTGGGGGTTTGGAGTTTTTGGCTCAGATGAGGCACATACACCATCAGAGCTGGCAGGACCACACACAACGTGAACACAAACAAGAAAAATGTGGATACTACCTGGAAGTTCACCAGACTGGGAGTGTTATTGGCAGCTCCAATAGGGTTTTTATTAGGATTTATTGAGATTCTTTGGCCTGCTGGGCCTGTAATGGACAACTGGATGTAAAGGAGGAGAATAAAGAAAATATATGATATAGGTCCCTCTCCTAAATAAATTAGAATCTATATCAAAAATCAATTACACAGTGAATGGACACATCCATACAGTGGAATATTATTCAACACTAAAAAGAAATGATCTATCAAGCTGTGAAAAGACACAGACAAAACTTAAATGCATAACACTATGTTAAAGAAACTAACCTACAAAGGCTACACACTATATGATCCCAGCTCTATGACATTCTATGAAAAGTGAATAACCAGGGACAGTACAAATATCAGTGGCTTCTATGTGTTAGGCAGAATGAAAAGAGAAATAGGCAGAGAGAAAGGATTTTTAAGACAGTGAAACTATTCTGTAGGAGACTACTACAATGGCAGATGCATGTCATTACACATCTGTCCAAACCTACAGAATCTATGACACCAAGAGTGAAGCCTGATGTAAACTACGGCCTTGGAATTAGAGAAATGCAAATCAAAACTACTCTAAGATATCATCTCACTCCAGTCAGAATGGCAGCTATTATGAAGACAAACAACAATAAGTGTTGGTGAGGATGTGGGGAAAAGGTACACTCATACACTGCTGGTGGGACTGTGAATTGGTGCAGCCAATATGGAAAGCAGTATGGAGATTCCTTGGAAATCTGGGAAGGAACCACCATTTGACCCAGCTATCCCTCTCCTTGGTCTATACCCAAAGGACTTAAAAACAGCATACTACAGGGGCACATCCACATCAATGTTTATAGCAGCACAATTCACAATAGCTAAACTGTGGAGCCAACCTAGATGCCCTTCAGAAGATGAATGGATAAAAAAAAATGTGGCATATATACACAATGGAATATTACTCAGCAATAAAAGAGAATAAAATCATGGCATTTGCAGGTAAATGGATGGCATTGGAGAAGATAATGCTAAGTGAAGTTAGCCAATCCCCCCAAAAAAACAAATGCTAAATGTTTTCTCTGATATAAGGAGGCTGATTCATAGTGGGATAAGGAGAGGGAGCATGGGAGGAATAGATGCACTCTAGATAGGGCAGGGGGTGGGAGGAGAAGGGAGGGGGCAGGGAGTTAGCAAGGATGGTGGAATGTGATGGACATCCTTATCCAAATTACATGTATGAAGACATGAAAAAAAAAACTATGACCTTGGGGTGTGTCAGTACATCATCCATCAATTGGGATATGTGTACCACTCTGTTGGAGGATGTTGATGGTAGGGAATGTGAGGGTGGACATTGGGGGTGTATGGAAATCTCTGTATTTCCACTTAGTTTTGCTGTGACCTGCTCTAAAATGTGAAGTTTGTTTTTAAAAACCAATCATGTGGTATATTTACAAAGAATGATACTATGAAGTCACAAGTGTAAACAGGTCTCAGAATGTTAGAATCATTAATCATGAACTAATAATTATGACCCAAGTTCAAAAAATAGACATTAGAGTGGAGATGGGAAAGATGCAGTAGACCTGGTGCCTTCAGTAAATATGTGCTGAGAACATACAATGAATGTCCCAGGTCCTGGAGACACAGGGGCAGACAAAACAACGTCTTTGCTCCCAGGGAGCTTATGTTCCAGTCAAAGAGAGAGTCCGAGTCCAAAACCACTATTCAATGCCACAGCAGCTATTATTGCATGGCACAAGGAGAAAGCAGCATGAGGACTCTCCAGCTGCTGGGCTGAGAGAGGAGTTGCTCCCATACCCACAGGGCATTTGGGGAAGGCCTGTGGGGCCAAGTGCCACTTGAGCCTGAGCCATGAAGATACCGAGGGGAAGGACATCCCAGGCAGAGCCAGGAAAGGCCCTGAAAACTTCACCTCAAGGACAACTGTGAGCAAGTGGCAGAGGGATGGGGAATGGGTACCTTAGGTCCCGAGATGTGTTAGTCAACTTTCCATTGCTGTGACAAAATACCTGAGACAATTCATTAAAAAGGAGAAAGATTTATTTTGGTTTGCAGTCTATGGTCACTTGGTCTTGACCCTTTGGGCCTGTGGAGAGGAGAAACATCACAGTGGAAAATGTATGGTGGCGCCCGGGAAGCAGAAGAAAGAAAGGGAAGGGTTGGGATCTTCATATCTCCTTGAAGGGCACACCCCCAATGTCCTACTTCCTCCAAGTAGAACTTACCTCCTGAAGTTTCCGCCATCTCCCAGCAGGGCTATCAGCTGGGGACCAAGCCTTCAAAACATGAGCAAAAAGGGGACATTTAAGAAGTTAACTATAGCTGGGTGCCATGGCACACACCTGTAATCCCAGCAATTCGAGAGGCTGAGGTAGGAGGATCATGAGTTCAAAGCCAGCCTCAGGAAAAGGAGGTCCTAAGCAACTCAATGAGACCCTGTTTCTAAATGAAATACAAAATAGGTCTGGGGATGTGGCCCGGTGGTCAAGTGCCCCTGAATTCAATCCCCAGTACCCAAAAAAATAAAGATAAAAAGAAGTTAACCATAACACCAGCTCACTGGGTTGAGCCACTGTCTCAAGGACACAAAGCCTGTATTAGTCAGGACAATGATCATCACCTGCTGAAATTAACAGTCTTTCCCAAAGCTCAGAGGCTTAATAAGCAGATGTGTATACCTTGCTTACTTCATATCTTATTTTCAGTCTTATTAGCTCTTTGAGTGACATTTCTCCAAAGTGGGTCTCAGGAATCTGGGCCTTTCATCAGGGGTCACCACTATCTTGGAGGTTTTTTTGTTTTGTTTTTGTTTTTGTTTTTATGTCCAGTTTCCTGGACGGATAGTAAAGCCAGAGTCCAGGCTTAAGTTCCATGACCGAAACAAGTCACACGACCCCCACCTAGCTGCACAGGAGCTGGGAAATATTCTTCCTGCTGCACCGAGAGGAAAAGCAATCAGCCACCCTCACTCAGCCACCTTTATGTAATGAGGTGGCCTCCATGTGTCAGAGTGGAAGAGAACAGGAAACGGACACTGTGTACCAAGGGGCAGACTCTTCAGGCCTCCTGTCAGGGAACGGGCTGCTCAGTACTCTTTATCTCCTGGGCCTGCCTGTAGGGAGGAAGTCCATAAAACAGTCCAAACTCTCCAGGTTGTAAGGGACAATGGGAAGGATATTGGGAGCCCTGACATAAAGTCTTCAGCTTCCTCATCTAATGAATTAAAGAAAACTGACTTGCTCTCTTACTCCAGCTAGCCTAGCTCACTCCATATTCTTCCTACACTCCAATGGAGGACACACATCCTTCCCAACAGTCGATCACACACAAAGCAAACCTCAGCAGACACTAAAGAGCTGATACCACATCACAGACTCTCTCCCTAATGCATTTTAATTAGTAATGCTAACAATGTAAACAAAGGCACTCTATACATTGGCAAATGTAGTACCACTCATAAGTAACTTGTGTACAAAGGAACAACTCATATTGAAAGAAAAAAATAAATGAATTTTAAAAAAATAATATTGGAAATTTGAAAATATTATGAATGGAGTAAAAATGAAAGGTAGATATCTCCACTCCTGGGAAACAGTTAACACAGTATTTTGAGAGGAACCTCGTAGTCCCATCTGCTTATGTAAATAAGGAGGATGGTTATAAAGAAAAAGAAAGATGAAGATCAATATGTTCAGCATCCAATTCAAGGAATTAGAGAAATAAAATAGAATAACCTAGAAGACCAGCAAAAAGTTCTTATTGGTAACAAGAACAGAAATTGTTTATTCTGTTCAGTAGAACAATTAAATAAACAATTCAATAGAATAATATAGTAAACAATATGTTTTAGTCAGCTTTTTCACTGCTGTGACTAAAAGACCCAACCAGAACAATTGTAGAGGAGGAAAAGTTCATTTGAGGGCTCAGGGTTTCAGAGGTCTTAGTCCATAGAAGGCTGGCTCCATTCCTTGGGGCTCAAGATGAGGCAGAACATCGTGGAGGAAGAGTGTGGCAGAGGGAAGCAGCTCACAGGGTGATTAGAAAGCAAAGAGAGAGAGAGACTCCACTTGCCAGATACAAATATGTACCCCATAGCCAGGCCTCCACTGAACCACTTCCTCCAGCCACACCCCACCTGCCCCCAGTTACCACCCAGTTAATTCCATCAGGGATTAATTCACTGATTAGGTTAAGGCTAGAACCCAATCATTTCTCCTCCAAATCTTCTTGCATCATCTCATACGTGAGCTTCTGGGGGACACCTCACACCCAAACCATAAAATAAAATAAACCATACACTTGTTCTTTGAAAATATTATTTATAAAATAGGCAAAGTTCCTAACAAGTTTGATACAGAAAAAAAAATAAAGAGAAGGCATAAATAATATAAGGAATGAAGGAGAGGATATAACAGAGGCAGTGGAATATTTTTAAAAAACAGTATATGACAAAATTTTAATGAAAAAAAATTTGCATAAAATGAACAATCTCCTAAAAAATATAATTTACTAAGACTAAGAAGAAAATTGTAAAAACCTGAATGGACCAACATTATGGGTTGAATTGTCCCCCTCCCCCTCCCCCCAAAAGACAGGTTGAAATCCTAACCTCCAGCACCTCAGCATGTGGCTGTATCTGGAAATGGAGTCTTTGTGGGTGTAATTAATGACATTAAACGAGGTCATGCTATAGTAGGGTGTGCCCCAGCTTCAACACCACTGGTGCCCTCCCAAGAAGACACAGTGAAGATGCAGGGATGGGGTGATGTACAGACAAGCCACAAAAGGTCAAGTCGCCATCGATTCCTAAGAGTCGAAGGTGGGGAAGAGGATCTTCCTACCAGCCTCCAGGAGGAAGCAACCCTGTGGACACCACGATGTCACACTTCTGGCCTCCAAGGTGGTGAGGGAATATATTTCTGTTACATCAGCTGCCCAGCTGGTCGGACTTGGTTCCACGCTGCTAGGAAATAAAAAGGACCAATAAGCGCTGGGGTGAGTGAAGTGAGCACTTCAGTCTGTATGGGTGTGCATGGGTGTGTGCATGCACGTGCGTGTGCATGCAATCAGAGCAGCACGTGGTCACACAAAGAGCAAGCAGATGCAGGGTCTGAGTTCTTTAGTGACCTCCGAAGCAGGACAGTCAGCACCTGCGTGCTTTTCACAGACATCTTTTCTTTCCCAGGTGCGTAAAGGTGATGGAAAATTAATTCTCTACCCCAATGAGAACATCTTCCAAGTTCTCTTTCCTGATGGGACAGGACAGATACAGTATCCACTGGAGCAGAGACATGCTCATATGGACACATACAATGTCTGATTTGGGGCTGGGGTAGGGTTTGAGGACTGTGTCCTCCAGGGGGTCCCAAGGGACTGCTTGTGCCTTAACCAACGCCCAGCTATCCATCAGGAAGGCTCGCTCTGCTCATCTCCTGCACAGATGGTGAAGAGTTCACATACATCATTCTGGAAGACAGTCTAGAGGCTAGCATCCGGGCCCTCGTCAATAACTCTGGCCATGCCACCTTCAATGATGAAAATGGATTTATCTGGTAAGCTTGAGTCATGTGTCCCCAGTACCCTGCCCGCAGGGTAGTAGTGCCGTGGAAGTTTGATCTCAGTCTGCACCACCCTCCTAACTCCCTGTCTCTAAACTCCTGTGTGCTGGGAACAGGACAAAGGTAACACGGGGGATGAATACAATAGGTCCTGCCCTCAGAGAAGGAGCAAGGTCCTGGTGGCACCATGGCCTCCTGGCAAGGGGTGGGGGTAATGTTAAAAGCAATCACAGACTTAGTTTCATGTCCTAAACGCCTCTTAAGAGTTGAGCCTTCTATGAATTACCTCTGATGATTCAGGGGTGCCGGGGCGGGGGGACAGGGGGCGGGGGGGGGGTGGCAGGTCCAGGAGCTGCTGACAGCTTTGGAGATATTGTGTTGCATACAGAATCCACAGTGAAAAAGTCAACTTCTAAATATTTCATTAGAATCAAACTTAGTTCTTGAAGTTCCCAGTTCTGGTGATGGTTGTATCTGGCAGTGTGCAGCTGGGCCTCTTCTCCCTAACAGCATGCATTTGGAGGACCAGAAGAGAACTTGGAGAAATCTAGCAACTACTTTTATTATATTAATGAAGAAACTTAGTGCTGGGGCTATAGCTCCATGGCAAAGCACGTGCCTAGCATGTGTGAGGTACTGGTTTTGATCCTTAGCACTGCATAAAAATAAATAAATAAAATAATTGTTTAACAAATAAAAAAGAAACTTGGGTTCAGAAAATGATAAGTCACTTGTCCCATGTCATACATAAAACTATAGGCAAGAAGTTTTATGGCATTTTGACTCAACCTTTAAAAAGCATTTTTTTAAAGTCATCAAATTAGGTATAAAAGAGAGATCACATCTCTATCTCTGAACCTCAAAGCCCATCAAAACCCAAGGGGACAGATGATATTCAGAGCTGGGTCAGGACAGGTCCTCTCCCCAAGATTCTGGTTCTGTGGGTCTGGAGTGGGACCTGGGAGTCTGCACTCTCTAAGTGCTTCCAGATGATTCTGGGGCTTAGATGAGTATGGTTGCCAAGGTCTCAACTTCGTGGGGGAACAGCAGCAGCCAGTGCTTTAAAGTCCCTCCTTCTCCAGAGGAGCCTGGTTCCGAAGTCTCAGGCCCTGGCCTCATAGCCAGTCCACCACCCAGCCATCCCTAACTCCTCATCTCCCATCTCTCTCCTTGGGACCTGCTTCCTGTTTGCTCTTTAAAGATCTTCGAAACCCAGGCTAACCCGCACTCAAGTGCTACCAAGAGCTGGAGAAATCCCAGCAGCTTCCCCTTCTGACTCTGTGCTCCTCCTCAAAGGAGAAAATAGGGCAGCTAAGAACTGGGAGGCTTCCTGGCATTCAAAGCTAACTGGTCAGAGTAGGAATGGGCTTCGCACTCACTGGCAAATGGCGCTTGCAGTGTCTAGGCCATGGGGCCACAGGCCAGGATCCAGCACACCCAGCAAGCCCTTGACTCTTGCCTGGTTCCTCTGCCTGCTCGCCGGTAGCTCCTGCCTCTCCCTTCTTTCTCCTGGCTGTCCTACACGAGGAGAAGCCCCTCAGTGTTGTTCCTGGTACTGTTCTTGCCCTTTGTCTTGGTGGTGGACGGATCACTAAGCCCCTCAGCAGGCCTCCAGATGAGAGACAGACTCTCTATTCCCCACCCACTCATCACCCCAAAAAGACACACCACAGGGCCAGACCCTCTTCCCAAATGGGTCCCTCCACCCTCTAAGCTGGTTTCTTTCCTGGGCACAATCAGGAGCCACTTGTCAAAAGAAACTAACTTTATTTTTAGAACAAAACACGCCAAACAAACAGCCTCTCAGGAAAAAACCCCTCAGAGCCTCAACTGCCACCATCGGCTTTCCACAAGCCTCTCTCTCCCCCCAAGCTTCTCTCCACCTCCCACAATCCTCCTGCTCTTGAGGCCGATTGGCTGGGTCACGTGGGCAGAGCCAAAAAGTCCCCCAATGAGCAGCTCCGTGGTCTGAAAGGGCAGGGAAACAGTCCAATGAGCATCACCGCAGAGGAGCCAATCAGCTAGATGTTGCTGGGGCCGCTGTGAGCCAATCATCAGCCGGCAGCTGGATTGCTGGCAGCTGGAAGTTTGCTGGGGCCCCTTCGGCTGTGGCTCTCAACATCTCCCCCTCTCTGTTTAAACAACAAGCATGTGGCTTAGGGACCGTGCCTGTTAGGCAGTCCAATTCAACATATGGTCCTTACCCGTCATCGGATGAACTGACCTCTAGGCGTCAGCCTCCTGTCTTAGGTTGGTACCACTGCAATTGGATCATACCCGTCACTGACTACCGGTCCAGCATACAGCTATACTTGTGGATAGGCCTTTGCACCAGTGGGGGGGTGAGGTTCTTTGCCTCACCTCTGTTGGCCCCCAAATTTTAGACCATCACTAGTAGAGGAGGATGCAAAATGCCATGACATTAAGCCAATTGAGGGCTCCTTTGAAAAATTGTACCACCGGTGACATCATCAGCAAAAATACCCCAACACTACCACAAGTCGCTGCACCAACAGATAGTTCAAAATGCATACAGGTGAGCTCACAATGTGTCCAGGCAAGTTCTGCAAGCAGTTCAGTGATGGCTATTGTAGAAGGTGTAGATTGGTTTTATCTTTGACTTCACCAGCACTGGGATGAAGATAGGAATTCTGGCAATAATGGCTAAAGAAAAAATTATGTAACATTACAGAAGGCACTAAAAGAAAACAATTTTCTTAACAATTTACATTGTCTTCACCGGCACTGGGATGAAGATAGGAATTCTGGCAATAATGGCTAAAGAAAAAATTATGTAACATTACAGAAGGCACTAAAAGAAAACAATTTTCTTAACAATTTACATTGTCTTTAAGAGAATTATTAAATATAATGAAAAGGAAAGGTGAAAGTAAACAAACAGATCTGTTAACCTTCTTTTTTGTTTACATATTAAAACAATCCTCAACAGTTGTTTACCCAATTTAAATTAAACCATATAAATCACGTGAAAAAAAAAATATTTGGATCCATTTTATCATGAGCGCTCATCATATATGATATATGGACATTCAAACATATAACACAAAACACAAGTGTGCACACATAACATAATACATACAACACATAACATTATAGTAAAGGCCTTATAACTTTTTACAGGTGAAATCTCCATTGCAATGTTTAAAAACTCTATAGTCAAAAAATAGAACTGATCAGCAAAACATTAACCTAGGTCTGTATGAGCTCAAAAAACAAAATAGAACTTCATGATATGGCAAAGGGCAATAATAAAATAGATATTGAAAAAAGCATCCTGGTTCTGTTGCAGATGTAAGAATAGCCAAACTGGAGTTTTGGATATCAGTTGTTATGGATTTGAGCCAAATCATCTTCTTTTTGGTCTGTAGAAATCGCTTTAGTCAATCTTTCTGGAATCCAAATCGGCTGCTGTTCTCCCTGTGGAAACACATAAACAGACCCCCGACTCCAGACAATCACTGGGTCAGGACTTTGGTTAATCTCTCTGGAATCCAAATCGGCTGCTGTTCTCCCTGTGGAAACACACAAACAGACCCCCGACTCCAGACAATTACTGGGTCAGGACCTTTCCATTGTCCTGTTAGAATATCCTTCCAAAGTACCTTGGGCTTATGTACATTTTTTGGACACATATGCCTTTCCGCAGCACTAAGTCCTGATGAATCCAAATTTAAAAAGTTTAGAGTAAAAAGGGTTATTTTAAGTTTATCTTTGGGGAATATATACCCCTTCCCAATTCCTTCTTTTTGCTTTAATAAGTACATTTTAATAGTTTGATGAGCTCTTTCAACTATGCCTTGTCCCTGTGGATTGTATGGGATTCCTGTTATATGAGTAATGCCAAATGTTGAGCAAAATTGTTTAAAAGAGGTAGAAGTATAACCAGGGGCATTATCTGTTTTTAACTGTTTTGGAACACCCACAGTGGCAAAATTTTGTAAGCAATGAGCTATAACATCTTTAGTTTTTTCTCCGGCATGAAGGGAGCCCATCAAAAATCCAGAAGAAGTATCAACTGTAACATGCAAATATTTTAATTTTCCAAATTCTGGCAAGTGTGTGACGTCCATCTGCCAAATATGGTTAGGTATCAATCCTCTAGGATTGACTCCAAGATTAACTTGTGGTAAAAAGGTCACACAATTTTGACATTGTTTTATTATTTGTCTAGCTTGTTCCTTAGTTATTTTAAAACGCTTTTGTAAAGTATTAGCATTGACATGGAACTTTTTATGAAAATTTATAGCTTCTTCTAGTGTAGAGAAAATATGTATGTCATGTGTAGTTTTATCTGCTAAATCATTGCCCAAACTAAGGGCTCCAGGCAATCCTGTATGTGCCCTGATATGTCCTATAAAGAATGGATCTTTTCTGTCCCAGATTAGACTTTGTATAGTGGAAAGCAAAGAGAAAACAGTAGAAGAAGGGGAAATCCTACCAGCATCTTCAAGAGATACTATAGCATTAACTACATACTGACTATCAGAAAATAAATTAAATACAGAATCTTTAAACATCACAAAAGCTTGTAAAACTGCATTAAGCTCTACCTTTTGAGCTGATTGTTTGGGTACTAAAAATGTAAAAGTTTGATCAGGGGTAACTACTGCTGCTGTACCATTATTTGACCCATCAGTGAATATATTTGGAGCATTCATGATAGGTGTTTTTCTTGTCATTTTTGGAAAAATTACAGGATGCAATGACCAAAAAGACAATAAAGGATTAGATGGTAAGTGGTTATCAAATGAAACATTAGATTTGCACATGATTATTGCCCAAGTATTTAACTCATTAGCTAACTCATCAATTTGATTCATAGTATATGGAGTAATAATTTTATTGGGAGAAATTCCAAACACTCCCTTTGCTGCTTTTATTCCTTTGAGTATTAATTGTCCTACAGCCTCAGGATACCTAGTAAGAATAGTGTTAGGAGAATAAGATAAATGTATCCATAATAATGGACCTTCTTGCCAAAATACTCCTGTAGGAATATTTTTTGTTGGTAGTACAATAAATAATAAAGGCAAACTTATATCAATTCTATCCAAATGCATATTTTCCATATATGTTTCAATGATTTTTAATGCCTTTCTTGCTTCAGGCGTTAACATTCGGGGTGAATTTGGATCTGATGGACCTTTTAGGATATCAAATAAAGGTCCCAACTCTCCTGTTGGTATACCTAAATAAGGCCTTATCCAATTTATGTCTCCTAATAACTTTTGAAAGTCATTAAGTGATTTGAGTTGATCTACTCGTATTTGAATTTTTGGTGGACGGACCATGGTTGAGGATAATAGAACTCCTAAATAATTAATTGGAAAATTTAATTGTACTTTATCTATTGCTATCTCTAGATTATAATTTTTTAATAAGTTTGTAAGTGTGGCATAACATTCTAGCAATGTGTTTTTATCTTTGTGTGCTAATAATACATCATCCATATAGTGAAATATTTGTAGTTCAGAATTTTGATTTCTAAGTGGCTGGATTGCTTTGTTAACATAAATTTGACACATAGTTGGGCTGTTAGCCATCCCTTGAGGGAGTACTTTCCATTCATATCTCTGATCAGGACCTTCATGATTCAGTGCAGGGATAGTAAATGCAAAACGTGGACTATCCTCAGGATGAATTGGAATTGAAAAAAAACAATCTTTAATATCTATAACTAAAACATACCAGGTTTTTGGCAAAGCAGACAACTGAGGAATCCCTGATTGAGCAGGTCCCATAATAACCATCTCATTATTAATGGCTCTTAAATCTTGCAATAATCTCCATTTACCAGATTTCTTTTTGATGACAAAAATGGGAGTATTATGGGGAGATACAGAAGGTTGTATATGTCCTTCTGCTAATTGTTGTTTGACCAGGTCATGGGCTGCTTGTATCTTTTCTTTAGTCAGGGGCCACTGAGGAACCCATACTGGTCTTTCTGATTTCCAAGTAATTTTTATTGTCTCAGTGGCCCTTTCTGAAAATCCAACCCATGTCTGTCTGTTCCTTGATCTATTTGTATTGGTGCTGCTATACCTTGTTCTTGTTTTTCTAATCTTTTTCCTTTCCTAAAACCTTGTCTAGTCATAATAGTGGGTGCATTTTGGTTGATGTTATTTGTTAATGTCAAACCTAATTGATCTAGGACATCTCGTCCCCATAAATTTACGGGAAGATGATCCAATACATATGGCTGTATAGTTCCTTCACATCCTTCAGGATCCTTCCAATCTAATACCATTGCACTTCTATGGGGATTAGTCGCCACTCCTAGGCCTCGAAGCGTTTGAGTGGCTTGTTGTAATGGCCAATGTTTTGGCCATTCTTGACGAGAGATGATGCTAAGGTCTGCACCTGTATCCAGTAGCCCATTAAATTCATGTCCTTGAATATTTAGTTTTAGCATGGGGCGAGAATCTAAATTTAAAGAAAGCATAGCCCAATCTACACCTGTGGAACCTAATCCCTTGGAACCTCTTTCTACAGTATGACTGGAAAATTTATCATGTAGGCTGGGTATTATTAGTAACTGTGCTATTCTATCTCCTGGTGAAATTACTGATATACCCTTTGGAGAACTGGCTATAATTTTTATTTCACCTTCATAATCGGGATCAATTACCCCAGGACTTATCATAAGTCCTTTTAGAGTAGAAGAGCTGCGTCCCAATAATAAGCCTACTGTTCCTTTGGGAAGAGGTCCTTTCACCCCTGTGGGAATGATTTGAACTCCCATCTCTGGAGTTAGTACTGCTCTGGCGGAGGCGCAGATGTCCAACCCTGCGCTCCCTCTGGTTTGTCTGATGAGGGATCTGATGGACAATGTGTCCTGGGCACTACCCTGATGGGGTTGCTGGGTTCCTCCAGTGCTCCGTATATTTGTGGTTTTGGGCCCCGGAGCATTGGGCCCCCTTGTCCATTTTTTGGCAATGGAGCCTGATGCCTTTCTCCACGATATCGTGGATAAACACCTGGTCCTTGTTCGTTTTTTGATAATGGAGTACCCTCTATGGTGGTTTGAGAACGGCATTCATTAGCCCAATGTCTCCCTCTACGGCATCGTGGGCAAATACCTGGTATTCTACTCCTTGGATACCTAGTTTTGTTAAACCCTCCTCCAATGGGGCAATTCCTTTTAAAATGTCCTGTTTGTTCACAATTGTAGCATGTTCTTGGCCTGGCATCTAAAGCCTGTTTTACTGCAGCTGCCACAATTTGCCCTTGTTCATTAATGTCTCTGGCATCTAAAGCCTGTTTTACTGCAGCTGCCACGACTTGCTCTTGTTCATTAATGTCTCTACATAATTTAATATATGTGTTTAAATCTTCATGTTTCCATGGTCTAATGATATCTCTGCACCAACGATTCGCTTGCTCATAAGCCAGGTGTTTTAGTAATGGCATTGCTTGTTCTGTATTCCCAAAAACTCTGGTAGCTGTTTGAATAAGCCTATCTACAAATTCAGCATAAGGTTCATTAGCTCCTTGTATTACCTTAGATAATTGACCTTGTAAACCTCCATGTCCTTGTAAAGTCTTCCATGCCTTAATTGCATCTGCAGCGATTTGTGCGTATACGCCAGGATCATATGCCATTTGTTGCTGCTGATCCTCATAAGGTCCCTTTCCTAACAACATATCTAGATTTCTCTGAGGATAACCAGCTGCTGCATTTCGCCTAGCCGTCTCCTTGCAAAATTCCTCATTGGCAACCTTCCATAACAGGTATTGTCCTCCATTTAGCACAGCTTTACACATATTAGCCCAATCTGCTGGTGTCATGTTCAAGTTGTTAATGGATTCGACCAAGCTTACAGTGAAGGGTGCTTGAGGACCATAGGTTGTTACAGCCTCTTTTAGCTGCTTCACTGTTTTGAAATTTAAAACTTGGTAAAATCGCTGCCCTCCTGCCTCAAATACAGGGCATGTTAATATTTGAGATCTTGTCTCAGGATCCCAACTATCAACTGCGGGGGTTGGGGACCTCCCAGCATATGGAGGTGGCCTTGTTAGTTGGACACTTACGTCCTCTGGTGATAGAAAGGTGTTAGTAGCAGTCTCCTGTAGAGGTGGTGCTGTTGGTTGGACACTTACACCCTCTGGTGATAGAAAGGTGTTAGTAGCAATCTCCTGTTGTAACTTTCCCCCTGATGGCTTTTTCTGTTTTACACTTTCTTTCTCTGTCTGACTAACTTGAGAGGCCTTCTCTTTTACTTGAATCTTTTCCTCTGTCTGACTAACTTGAGAGACCTTCTTTTTTACTTGAATCTTTTCCTCTGTCTGACTAACTTGAGAGACCTTCTCTTTTACTTGAATCATTATGTCTTCTCCTTCCTCTACCATTGTCTGAACTGAAGGCTTTGGACTAAGCAAACAAGATACGAACGTCCACAATGGCAATGTGCCAACTGGCAGAGTCCCTGGGCTTTTCTTTTCTATTCTTTTTAAATCTTCACCATGATGGTTCCATTGTGATATATTTAACAACTCCTCCTTAAAAAGCCATGGGCTACATTTTTGTATTGTATCAACGTATGCCCTGACTGCTATTGATTTTACTGGGATGCCTCCTTCCTCTAACAATTTACTTAACACTCTTTCAGTTTGTTTTTTACTAATTTCTGATCCCGTATTTCTACTATAATACAACCCAACAAGATGACGCCAAACAAAACCGAGACAGAATGAAATAAAAAGGGAACAACAAAAAGTCATTATAGCCTTTCTATCCTCCTGACATGTGCATCCGTCCTTTCTCCCTATCTGTTCCTCAGACGTAAATAGTTTTTCCTCAGATGTGAGCGGTTTTTCTTCCGTCTCACTCATCTCCAGGGACAGGCAACTTAAAACAAAAGTGAAACAAAATAACAAAAGAAGAATCTTAAAATGGCTACCCATCCTCTCGCCCTGCCCTCAGGGGCGAGCAGTTTCACTTACCCTCAGTCGCTCCCCGTGCGAGCCACCAAATGCCGCAGTCTGGCTGGGCACAATCAGGAGCCACTTGTCAAAAGAAACTAACTTTATTTTTAGAACACACACACACTGCACCACACAGCTCTTCAGGAAAACCCCCTCAGAGCCTCAACTGCCACCATCGGCTTTCCACAAGCCTCTCTCTCCCCCCAAGCTTCTCTCCACCTCCCACAATCCTCCTGCTCTTGAGGCCGATTGGCTGGGTCACGTGGGCAGAGCCAAAAAGTCCCCCAATGAGCAGCTCCGTGGTCTGAAAGGGCAGGGAAACAGTCCAATGAGCATCACCGCAGAGGAGCCAATCAGCTAGATGTTGCTGGGGCCGCTGTGAGCCAATCATCAGCCGGCAGCTGGATTGCTGGCAGCTGGAAGTTTGCTGGGGCCCCTTCGGCTGTGGCTCTCAACACCTAGGGACATCTGCACCACAGAAAAACGTGGCCCATAGCGAGTCGGTCCAGCCCCTGAGAGAATTCTTCAGCAGGACTGTGTCCCATGGTCACAAGGAGATTTTGAGCAAGATCTTCTGACTTTTGTACATCTCTGTAGCCTTTACACTGGAAGGAAACTTCTTGTGGTGCCTCGGACACAGGGCAGGATCTAGAGCTGAGCTGTTTGAGGACTGAGTACTTCTTGAGTCATTTTTTGATTTCCATTTCCTCAGGGAGGGTAGAAGAAATGAGCTGTGATTTGCCAAGTGTGTGGAAACTAAAACCCAGCCCCATCCCCAACGTGGTCCCCAGTCTCAGACCAGGCTTCCCCCAGGCTTCAGGGTTCCCAAACAGCAAAGGGACAGACCCACCTAAACTCAGGGTCCATGTGGGCATAGTCTGCCTTCTCCATGGTACAGGGCCTCCACTTCAGGAGCATCCAAATTCTGACCACCTCTGGCTGTTCTAGATCTGTCTCTGGAAGTCTTAGCCTAAAGTCGCTAACCCTAGAGCTTTGGGGAGCCCCTTAAAAGATTAAAGGGCACTGGGCACGGTAGGTAGAGCACACCTGTAATTCCAGCAGCTTGGGAGGCTGAGGCAGGAGGATTCCCAAGTGCAAAGCCAGCCTCAGCAAATTAGTGAGGTCCTAAGCAACTCAGCCAGACCCTGTCTCTAAATAAAAAACATAAAGAGGGCTGGAGATTTGGCTCGGTGGTTAAGTACCCCTGGATTCAATCCCTGGTCCTAAAAATAAAACAAACGAACAAAAAATCTACCTTCTCCTAACTTGGGTCTTGGCATTACTTTCCCACTTCCTTCCATTCCTCGGAGATATTGCAGCCCCAATGGCATTGATTCCAGGGACAGCCCTGGTGAGGTTCAAAAAGCAAAAGGCAGAACAAGAAGAATATTGGAGGAGGAGGGAGGTTAGGCTGAAAGGTCAAGAAAGGATGGTTTGAAAGTTAGGCAGTCCCTAGAGAGTAAGGATGGGTGAGGGGGAACCCACCTCCAACCCACCCTCCAACGCAACATCCACTCATTTGACACCTATCCATGTATGTGCTTGCATAGGGCTGGGCAGTGAGAATTCAGCAGGGTCCCCACCCTTCAGGAGGTTACATTTACTATTTGTGGCAGTTTGGGTCCATAAAGTCACTAAGTACTGAATTAGCCAATAGACCCTATCGTTCCTTGGGACAATATGTGCTTATACACACGTCACATGGTCAAGGACATGCAGAGCTGCAGAAAATTTGAGTTGCTGAATGTGCACGTTCTCAGCTAAAGTGAGTGGGTGGGTGGGGGTCACTCTGCCTCCTCGTCTCAGTTTTCACCCAGAAATGACCAGAGGACACAGAAAATGGGAGCAGGGCAGCACAACGGTCCAGGAACCTCCAGCTCCCGGGCCAGTGGCCAGGGTGTGGCTCAGCTCTGACCCTAGTTAGTGGAGTGGCCTCAGACAAATCACTTGACGTTTCCCAGCCTTGTTTTCTTTTAGTAAAATAAAGAAAACAGAATTTTGCAGGATGGGTTGTTTTTAGGATCTACGATATCATGTTTTGTGAGGGGGGTGTGTACAGTAGAGCCCCCTTCTCTGCAGTTTCGCTTTCTGCAGTTGCAGTCAACCATGGAGGAGAAGAGGGTGAGTATAGTATAATATGATATTTTGAGAGAGAGAGAGAGAGAGAGATCACATTCACATAACTTATTACAATAAGTTGTCTTAATTGTACTATTTTATTATTAGTTTTTGTTGTTAATCTCTTACTATACCTAATTTATAAATTAAAATTGATCCTCAGTAAATACGTATAGGAAAAAAATGTGCACAAGGCTCAGGAGCCACCTGCATTTCCAGGCGTCCCCCGGGATCTCAGCATGTGTCCCCTGTAGATACGTGGGTGTCTACTTGTGTACAGCACAGTCTTCCTGAGGGGCTATGGGTCCAGTATTTCCTAAATCAGTGACTTTACAGAACATAACTACCATGAACAGTGAGAACAGAAACTATGCAGGAAACTGACAAGGGGTGGGCCTGGAGAGTCCTGGAGAGAACCAGAGGGGCTGGTCCAGCTGAGACTTAGTGAGCAATGCCAGCTGTGTCGTGTAAGGTGGGAGAGCTTTCCGGAGAGAAGAGTGTGGAAGGAGATAAAGGGTGCAGGGGGCCCTGGAAGAAATGTCGGTCACCATTGTCCAAAGGCAGGGGGCAAGAGCCACCAAGCAAGGCTGAGCAGAGGGTATGCGGGGGCTGATGGCAGCTCCTGCTCTTGGGTCTTTATTTGTTGGAACCTCTCCTGCCCACCAAGACCCTGTGGGCATTTCTGTGGCCCAGGAAGAAAGGGAAAAGGCAGGAGAGAGAGGAAGAGAGGGGCCAAGCCCTGCTCTCGCACAGGGGGGCCATTCCCCAGTCTGCAGGGCTTGGCTGCAGCTCCTGATGCACCTTCTCCTCTAGGTCAAGCCTGAGCAGCAGCCTGGGCTACTACTTCCCCAAGGGCAAAAACCAGAAGGCCTGGAACTGGTGGAATCTGCAGGTCCACGTCCACGTGCCCCCTTTCCAGCCCATCTCCTTGAAAATCAACAGCTACATCCAGGTGCACATAAGAAGCCAGGACAAGATCATCTTCAGCTTTCTCCACCGACAGAAGCAGTTTCGTTTAAACCTGGGCACCAAGTTCAAGGTAAGTTCTCCACTGCCCCCACCCTCTGTTGGGTGGTTTTTCTACCTGCACACAGGCTGCAGCTGGCTTGGCCCGGCCGTGCCATGGGCCTCAGGGCCACCTCTGTGTCACACTAACCCCTAGAAAGACACAGCCACCCTCACTCACCTGGTGCTTACCCATATGCACACGCTTCTCTGATAATTTTCCAGCACCATGAGCGTGAGAAGGGCGGAAACCAACCTCTCAAGAACCCACTGAGAAAACAAGATGTCAGGAGGCATCACCTCACTCGACGCTCCCAGCAGCCCAGTCAGATGGCAGGGCCAGAGACAAGGGGGGTCTGTTCTCTCCTCCCCCAACACACTCGCCCCAAAACAAATGGTCACCTGAAAGTCTGTCGCGCCCTCGCAGGCCAGGCAGGAAAGCAGCGGTGGTTTACTCTCTCCCAGAGCTGCTGGATGAGTGACACAAATTGGGAAACTTAAAACTCCAAAAGCTTATTTCTCTCAGTTCTGGGGGATAAAAGTGGAACATGAGGATGTCAGTGGGGGCACCAATGTCCAAAGGCTTTGATGGAGGATGCTCTTGTGTTTCTCTAGCTGCTGGGGACTCCTGGTGTTCACTTGTGGCTGCATCCTCTGACTCCATCCTCACCCGCCATCCCCTCTGTGTGTCTGTGTGAAAAGATCTCTTCTCCTTTCTCTTATGTGGACAGCAGTCATTGCAATTAGGACCCATCCTAAATCCAGGAAAATCCCACCCCAAGATCCTTAATTACTCAGGATATAATAGTAAAATACAGTATTTCTAAACAAGGCTACATTCACAGGTGTGGGAGCAAGGGATTAGGTCTTGGGCGGATCTTTTGGGATGATGTAATTAAGCCCCCCATAAATGGTGAGTCTAGTCCCCTGGATTTCTAACTGTAGAAGATGGGCTCTTGAGATCCTTTCTGAGGACTAGAGGCATCAGGGGAATAAGGGGGTCCTTAGTACCTCCAGTGAGATCTTAACAAGACCCTGTTCTTGCTCCAGCTCCCCTTCCCCATTCCACATGGAGGGCTCTGTTCACAGATCCCACCGGGGAGGCACACAGGCCTCCAGAAGTCCAATCACCAGGGAGATAGAGAGACAGACATGTCTCCTTGGAGGTGAAGCAGATGGAAAAGCAGCCCAACAGCAGACTGTAGCAAATTTAAACTGCCCAAATATAATTTGAGAGGAAAGGAGGGAACATGGTAGGTTTAGGGTGACCAGTCACCCATTTGCCAGGACCAAGGAGTTTCCCAGGACATTAGACTTTGAGTGCTAAAACTGGCAAAGTTCCAAACAGGCCTGGCCAGCTGGTCACCCCGGTTCCCTTCCTGGCAGAGCCCGCCATTTTGCAGGCTAAGTAATGATGTCACAACATCCTTGCCTATTCTGGATTCCCCTGAGCAGCCTCCCCCCAAAAGAGGAGGCCAGCGCTGCTGTCCTGGGTCACCCACTCACATCCATTGCACAGTAGCTGCAAGCTGAAGAAGAGCCACCCCAGGCTGGAGAGGGCATGAAGGCCTTCAAATGGTGGTGGGTTTCCCTGAGGGAAGAGAGCCATGAAAGGAGGACTAACCAGAAAGGGTGGAGACTGGGAGGCCTAACAGGCCCAGGGAGCTGGGGTACCCTTGGGGAGCTGCCCCAGTGGAGGGGTGCAGAAGAAGCAAGTCAGCACAAATGTAACTTGTTAGAGCAAAAGGAAGGAGACAGAGCTGGGGCCCAAGTTGGGCAGCCAGGAGGCCCTAAGAAGAACTTGCCCTTCTACACCCACCTCTCTACTTCCTGGCTGATGTTAGCTTCTTGTCTGAGCCCACCGTCTTCTGAAGAGACGCAGGTTGTTATATGGCTTAAGTAAGACACTTTGCATGAAAACATTTCATCAGCCTCATAGAAGTAGAACATATTGGTGTTATTCTCCCTCCGGGAGTCTCTTTATCAGCTTTCGACAAGCCACAACCCAAGGCAGAAATGGACACTGAAGTGTCCTCACTGGGGCAAGGCCTCATTCCAACAAAACCCGGATACACTCCCAGTGAGCCTGTGGTGGAGTCGGGCTCACTGGCAGACACTGGCCCTGGAGAGTGCAGCCTTTGGAAGGCAGGCCAGTCCAGGGCACAGGAGCTGGTTTCTCTCTGGTTTGGGGTCAGGCTGACATGTGGTTGCCACCCGCATCACCATGGTCCAAGTGGCCATAGGCACAGGCCAAGTGAGTGTGTTTGGTGAACATCAGAAAGGCCACGGGTGGCAGTACTGGGGAGATAGATCAGTCCCGAGGGTGGAGGTTCCAAGGGGGTGGCAGGACTGCAGAGGCACTAATGTCACCTGGCCTTCTGTGAATCCCACAGTTCATAAACTCAGAGGTGCTGCAAGACCTGAAGGAGAAAACAATCCTGGAGGTAGATCCTGGCACAACAGCTCGGAAGGTCCAGATCCTTCTGGGAAAAATGATTAGGATCCTGAACTTGCTGACCATGTCTGATTTGAAAAACTTCACAGAGGCCTCCAAGATGTGTCTCATGGCTTTAGGAACCAAAAAGAAGAGATCTCGATTCTGTTTGTAGGGCAGTCACCAAATTCTCTCAGGCCTTATACATCATCCACTGAATGTCTTGGGAAGGGGGAATCCTGAAGAGCTTCAGGAAAGTCCCCAGATCGATCTATTATGTCTTTGAGAGTTGGTTTGTAATTTGGGACCTGTTACAGTTCCTTGGTAAGAGAAAAAAAAAAAAAAAAAACAAGAATGAAAGCAAGCTTTGAGGGACTGACAGTATGGGGCTGGGCACAGAGAAGATCTCCTAGTCAAAACCTGACAGCTTTGGGAGCACACTGTCATGTCAGTAAGCAACACATCCACACCCGCTCTGCATGCTCCTACCAGTCACTGCCATCCAGAAATTCTTTTGTAGTTCATTACCTGCCTTGACTCAGGATAGACTGTCCAGCTCTGCCCCTTATTGGCTGTGTGCCTTGGGTCAAGTAACTTTATGCCTCAGTTTCCACATCTGTTAAATGGACCTATAAACAGTATCTACCACTAGAGTGGGGAGTAGTGAAGAACTTATTGCATGTAGCAACCCTAGAATAGGGTCTGGCCATTAGACACCAGTCAGTGAGTGTCTCTAATTACTGTCACCGGGCCCTTCCCTTTATACCTGGGCAGTTCCAGGGAGGTATCTGTCCAGTATGCATCTCTTAGTAAGGTTGGGGGGTCTGCATTTCCCTTGGTCTACAGGGATAGCCCCACCCAGCCCCACCCATTCTGACCTCTTAAAGACTTAAGTTTTAAAGTATGTTTAAGTGTCCATTGTGAGTGTGTACTTGGAAATTTTCCTAGACTAATCTAATGTGCTAGTTTGTCTTTCTTGGGCCTTCCTGGTCATGACACTTACCACCATGGACCAAGCATGTAGCACGAAGGAGGTGGGTCCCTGGTGCTGAGCACTACACTTTTGCAAGTTCCATCCCACGTGGCTTGTGACAAAGAGTGTTTTCTTGATGACACTGGTGTTCACAGAGGTTAAATGACTTACCCAGGATCACACACTAGTAAGTGACAGTGAAGACTGGCATTCTGATCTACCTAGCTACAAAGTGACATCACTCTGGTGATAGCATTTTTTTTATTGGACTCCCCATTCCAGGCATCTCAATAACAACCAGGCCACTCCAGATACTACTACCCTTATTCTACTTTGTTGCAGGGTCTCTTCCTCCCCCTCTCCCTCAGGGAGCTTGGAGGCCAATCCCAGCCTCCCAGCTGCCTCAGCACAAAGCATGTACCCACCTCCAGGAGTCCAGCCACTCCTCCTGACTTAGGAGAATCTGGGTAATACCACGGAACACAGTGCCCTGGTCCTCAGCTGAAAGAGTGAAGGATGGAGGTGGCTCAGCTCCTGGTCCCCATGCTTTTGCACTGAGCCTGGAGGCTCTGACCTCCTCACACACACACCCTTGACCACCCACCCCATCACAGGAGAGGAAACCCACATGGAAAACCAAAGCCAGCCTGCACCTGGTTCCCCAAACTAGGAGTCAACTTGGTACTCAAAAGGACCCACATGTCAACTCCAATACCTAGGACCCTTTTGGTCATTTAATAGTCATCAACTCAGTAGCTAAAACAAAAAGGGAAATGTGAACCTGGTAGAACAGTGATCCAAATAGAAGATGCAATGGGTCTCAGGAGGGATTGGAGCCCAGGAGGCCTGCAGGGAACAGGAGAGCATACTATCTTTCGATACCTGGCTCATCCAACAGACCTCAGTTCACACGTTTGTCTGCCGATTATTCTCAAAAGTCCCTAGTGGTCTTGGGCATCCTTTTTCCACTCCAGTGTGGTAAGGGATATGGGATTATATCTTGCAACCACAGCTCCAGATGAGGCCTGGGCATGGGTCATGTCGAGAAAAGGTGAACTTGAGCTAGGAGCAACCCCAACCCACCCCAGGGTGCCTTTTATACATCCCTGGGATACTCAACTCCCAGGATGACCTTAACTCTAGCCTCAACCAAGTCAGTATAGGAAAACCCTATTCCCAGTACAGTCTGACAATTAGCCACTCCCTACTGTGAAGAGTGATACCCAAGTACCACAGCCATGGACTTCCGAGTCAGCTTTTTCACAACTGTGACCAAAAGAACTGACAAGAAAAATAAGAAGAGGAAATTTTTATTTTGAGGCTCAGTTTCAGAGGACTCAGTCCATAGAGAGCCAACTGCATTCCTCAGTGCCTGATGAGGCAGAACTTCATGGTGGAAGTGTGTGGTGGAGGAGAGCAGCTCAGAACATGAGGATCACAGAGAGCTCTGACCAATAAGGACAAGCTATAAACCCCAAAAGCACGTCCCCAGGCACCCACCTCGTCCAACCACACCCTACCTGCCTATAGTCACCAGTTAATCCTTATCGGGGGATTAACACACGGATTAGGTTATGGCTCTCATAACCCAATCGTTTCACCTTTCTTGCACTGTCACACAAGGTGAGCAGCTCTGCTCCACCACAGGTTCGTGCCGTGATGTTCTTTCACCTTGCCACTGGTACAAAAAACAGGTCCAAGGTGACCATAAATTAAGACTCTGAAACCATGAGCCAAAATAAGTTTGTCTTCATAAGTTGGTGTGTTGTCACAGCCATGGAAAGCTGACTGACGCACTTATCACCCATCAAAGACTAAAGGTCCTGAGTGGGCCTCAGGACATTGTTCTAAGCCTCCAGCCATCTCAGACTCAGCCCCAGTGCAACCTTACCACCCCACCCTCCTCTGCCCCATCACCAACCACACATGGAGATCCCATGATATCTGCCAAGAGTGGAAGGCACATGGGGTTGGGGCCAGCAGGGCATGCTAGGAGTTCCAGGGAGAGGCAATGGCATGTGCAGAGACACCGAGAGCCAGACAGGCAAGGGTACGGCATTGAAGGTATTTAGGACAAGTTTTATTTTTTCCTTCCTGTCCTGACCCTGTTCCTCTTCTTGGGGTGGGTTTCTCCCTTGTGAGAATTAATAGGCAGCAGTCACCTGCCTCCAATTTCGGAAAGCAAAAAGGTTCAGGATCCAGGTGGAAACCACACCAATAATCAAAACAGGGAAAATGTAATGTGCATTATTACCTGGTTAATAAGAGAAAATTCACAAGAAATAAAAGAGCAGCAAACAGCACCGTTCCCTCTCCCCCTCTCCCCTTCTTTTTCTTCTGCTTTTCTGGCACAGAAAAGACCCTCTGTTCTCTGCTTCTGTACTCAGGGGAGGCATAGAAAACCAGACTGACAGAAAGATCCACACACCACAGGGAGTTAACTTGGCCAACATGAAAGCAGAGGCAGCAATGCCCAGTCCAGGCCCTGCCACAGCAGTGGGAAGAAAAAAAAAGAAAGAAATCCAACTCTTTTACTCAAAAAAACAAAAAACAAAACAACAAAAAACCAACAATGCTGTGCTCACTCTGGTTCTCCAGCCTCTGGTCTGCATTACGAGGGACAACATCTCCTTTTCATCCTTCCAAGGTAGTCCTTTCCTGCTCAAGTTAGACAGTGACGTCTTCTGTTGCTTCTCATCCTGATTCAGGAGGGGCAGCAGACAGGGTCGGCTGAACCTGTGCACCAGGCAGAGTTCAAGGCTTTCTATTCCAGGAGCAAGGGGGATGGGAGGTAGCCATCTCTCACGCTGGGGACTGGGCTCTTGTAGTAAGAATGTTACAATATTCCAAGCCAGAAATACGAAAATGAGAGTTGGCCCAGGGCAACTGCTCTGAAACTACAGAAGGAAGGAGGGAAAGAACTATGGGGGGGGGTGGGTGGAGAACAGGCAGGACTTGGAAGGAATGGGCTGGGTGGGGAATGCTGAGTGACTTGGGCACTAGCTCCTTCAACAGATGCTTATTAGGTACCTATCGCAGGCACTGGTCTAGGTGCTGGGTATCCATGGAGCTTCTAAACTGGGTTGATGGCAGAAGGGCTAGCAAAAAAACAAAACAAAAACCCCCTCAAGCAAATTGAATTGTGTGTCAGGTATAAGGGTAACCAGGCCAGGTGTGGGGAGCATAGATGCTGGGGTTTGAGGGATGCCATCACATGGAGCAGGGTGTTGCAACCCCTGCACTACTAACATTGTGGGCTGGATAATTCTTCCTGTTGGGAGCTGTCCTGGCATCGTGAGATGGTTAGCAGCTCTGGTCTCTAACCACAAGAAGCCAGAAATAACCACTCCCCCACCATCAAGACAAAATGAATGTCTTCAGACATTGCCACATGTCCCCTGGTGCTGAGACCACTACAATAGACCATTTGAGGGTTTTTTTCTTTTTTCCCTCCTTTTTAGCCCAACACATATCTACTTTGGCTAAAGTTCCATGTATTTGAAAAAAATATTTATCCTGCAATTTTAAGGTATTTTGAATTTACTAAAGAGGAAACTCAGTAATATCCAGGTATGGTTCACTGTATAAGGTAACTGGTCTCTTGAAGAAAATGAAAAGAACAAGCTCTTTAAAAACAACAAAAAGTCAATGCCATGAAATCAAGCAAGCAAAAAACAAATTAGAAGGGACTAGAGAGTGAAAACCAAATAAAAATGTGTAAACCTGGACTTTTAAAAATGCCGTAAGAGATTTGGGTGGTGGTGGGGGGTAACTGGGAAAACGGAAATCTAGATACTCAATTTTTTCGCTTATTCATTTTTTGCAGCACTGGGGATTGAACCCAGGGCGTTATTCACATTAGGAAAGTACTCTACCACTGAGCTACATCCCCAGCCCCTGAATTTTTTTAAGATGTGAAAATGCTATTTTGATTATGTAAAAGAATATTCTTGTTTGGAGGTAGATACTGAAATATTTAGGAACAAACTGTTAATGAAGACTAAAATTCACTTTCAAATAGTTCAGCAATAGACAGTGTGTGTGTCTGTAACACTGACAAAGCTTACTTTAATTCATTAAAATGTATTCAAGAGCCCAATCGTGTAAGAAAAATTATTTTAAAACACGCATAGAAAAAACCTGGAAGCTGCATCTAACAATGGTTTACTTCTGAGGGCTAATTTATGAAAGACTTGCATGTTTTACAATAAAATTCAAACATTCGTGAGCATATATGTATAATTGCAAAATGTGTTTTTAAAAACACACTTATTATTTAAAAAAAAAACAAACACATTTATTCTAAAAGGAAAAACGGACATTTAACAAATGACTATTTAACAGGATGCCACTGTCCCACGTTCAGTAGCAGCTTCCTTTCTCCGGGGGTTCATGCCCAAGAACACAGTATAGACAAGTTAGCTAAAGAACCACACAGCAAAGTGCCCCAGAGAGGAAGCAATAAAGTCCCTCTTTTCTGAAAAGGATCTCTCATTATCTTCAGTTCCTTTACTACAGCTTCTTTTTAAGGGTTTAAGTCAACGAGGTTGACTCTTCAGTCTTTCTTATAAGATAGTCAACAGAAGAGAACTTAAAGATATGGGGTTGTTAAGCCAGAGAAAAAACACAAACCTGTTTTTATTATATAGTTATAACACTACTGAATTTTAATACAATTATCTCTGCTGGCTGTGCTCAGGAAATTGGCACTTTGCAAACAAACAAAAAAAATTTTTTTGCTAGTTTGAATCCACAGTGACCCCCAAGGCTTGGAACCAGCCCATGGCGCTACTGAGAGGTAATGGAACCTTTAATAGGTGGGAACTAATGAGAGGTCTTCTGGTCATCGGGGTGAGCCCTTGAAGGGGACAGGGGGGCCCCAGCCCTTTCCTCCTCTTTTTTGCTTCTTAACCATGAGGTGAGCATCTTTGTTCTCCCTCCATGACATGCTGCCTCACCAAAAGGCCAAAAGCAATGGAGACAACTGATCATGGGCTGAGATCCCCAAAACTGTGAGCCAAAAATAACCCTTTTCTCTTCATAAGTGCTTTATCTCAGATAACTGTAATGCAAAGCTGACTAGCACATCTTTTAACGAAGGAAGTATTAAGATGCTTCAAAAATGTCCTTTCAAAATGATTTATCTTGTCAAAGAAATTCATATACTACAAATAAAACTGGAGAAGTCTGAGTAAAATGGGTAAAGTGTATTGATGCCAATATCCTGGCTGTAATACTATGCTATGGTTTGCAAAATGTTGGGAGGAATTGGATAAAAGGTACACAGATTGCTATTATTTCTTACAACTGTTTATGAATCTGTAAGTTATCTCAAAAATTTTTAAAAGATCCACATATATACCAAACACACAAGCACAAAAGTAGGAAGCAAAAATCTTTATTTTTTAAAAAAATTCATTTATTAAAAACAGCAATTTCTAGCCAAATAATATAAAGCATTTTAAATTAATTATTTGAAAGTATGTACACTCTTTGTATAAGTAAACACTTGAAACTGTACAGATTTAAACAAATATTCATTTAGCAAACAAGTTGGATCACTATCACCTACTTAGCACTTTGTAAGGTGTTTGAGTGTTTCAGAAACAAAAGATCAGAACACAAGAAAAAGTGCCATTAAATATTTTTATCCCAAAGAACAAATCTGCTCTGTACATCAAACTACACCAGTCATAGTACTGTACAATAATCATGCCCTCATTTCTTTGGAAAGGCTATTTAAAAACCAAATGTACATATAATACACTAGCTGGATATTTTACAGTTTCATTAAACATGTATTTAAAAGAGTAAGTGGATGTAAATGCAATCTTCCTAATTCATTCATTTCACGGCAAAGAAAGAATATGGACCCTTTTTCCTTCTACCTTCCCAAAACATAAGAGTGGTAAGTTCTATCGAGCAATTTCTACCTCTGACAGGGTTGAAAACAGATGACCTGTTACAAACGACAGACATCAGTTTAGGCAGACCACCCGCACACTGTGCAAGAGCCTGCCTTAAGCGCACAAGGAGCACTGCTACAGCCGCACCACCTGCACCACAAGGCCGTTGGCCCCATTCCAGAATCCTCGGCAGTGTCCCACCTCCAGAGTTTAAATGACTCAGAATTCTTTTTGAACCCCACAACAGGTTACATTTCCTATAACAGCAGAGAGAAAACCAATCCAACTCCAAATTCAAAAAGGAATTTGTAGAAACATTTACAGATGTGCACAATTTGTGATCCCTGATATGGTATGGTGGTGCTAAAGTGTGGGCAGTGTTTGTATCCTTGTGTGTGTTGATAACATGTCCCGCTGCAGCAGGGCTAGAGATCCTCAAGGCTGGTGCATAGCATAGAAAACACACAAGTGTTCACATTTCAAAGAATGGTTGGAATCGAAGGTGGCGTGCAGAAGGCTGTAACCCTAAGCTTCACTCCTAAGACAGGGTACTCATCCTATGCACCAGTTTCCCTTCTCATTTTTATGTGCCAGATTTAAGACACCTCACTGGTAATTCCTGCTCCCTCATACTCACTGAGGCTCTGGGAAGCCCATATTAAAGATCCCAAACCTATCTACGCCAGGAGGTTGCAGCTACCTGCTTTTGAACACTCTGCACCTAAGCAGTTCAAGGAGTAGAGATGGCAGGCCTTACCCGAGATCCTTGATCTTTAACCACCTTACATCAAAAGAAGAATGATAACACCCTGAATTCCCAGGAAAGCAAGATGCGTTCTCAGAAGCAACCAATATACTCCCAACTAAACTTCAAAATGACAGGAGAAATATTACATTAAATAGAGTATAGAAATAAGATTTCTGGAAGTAAAAAAATAGTCACTGTGGAATGCTGGGTGGTTAAAAGTGTTGCAGTGTTTCACGTATTAGCAAACCTTACCCTTAGCAGCTTTCTGGATAGCTGGATATCTGTAAAGTTCTTTGCACTACTTATTGTAATCTATTTTTATTGCACAACTTTTGTGAAGAAACATTTCACTGTGAGCCCTCCATGGCTATGTCTTAAAAACTTACATTTCTTGTTACCATAAATAAGGCAGCTATCACTGCTCACCAATTAATCTTTGGCATTTTGATGTTTTTAAAAGGGAAACACCAAACTCTAAACACTTTGTTTCCTTCTGTAGTCAGCACTGAGCAGCACGCATTGAGGTTCTTGGGGACATTTCATGTAGGATCCTCAGTGTCCTGGCAGGCTGCAAGACTTCTCATCCCGTTCCCACCAGACAGACCGCTGATACGTACAGCCCAACCAGTCTGCTATTTAGAAACCGAAAGCAGGAGGTTCAACTGAAAAGCAAGGTGAAGGGCTGTTAGTTCTGCTGTGGGACCACCCTTGAGAGAAGTCCTCTAGAGCCTCAAAAACAAAATGAGGAGAAAAGCCCAAGATTTTTATAGCTACTGGGCCCTGAGCTTCTGGAGGAAGTGTGGGGAGCTACCACCATCATGAAATCCAGGCCCCTGAGTCACTTAAAGTCCAGGGACAATGATGGCAAAACAGAACACCAACACTAACAAATGACAGAAATGGATTTGTGTCACCAACGGCACCTTTTCCTCTACCCTCCAGCTTTCTCCTCCTATTCAACTCCTTAAAAGTTCCCATTCTCCCCAGTCTCTACTCACTTCCACCAGCTCTCCCAGCTTTACCTCTATTCAACATTCTCGTTCTTACTATATACTAAATTTCCAAATTACACTAAACTTAAGACCATAAATAAATATTCTCCCAAGCACTAGGCCACTCCTAATACATAACAGGTACTCGGTAAAAAAAACTGCTGGCTGAATTGAATAAATGAATGATAACTAACCCAAACTGGACTTTATATTCAATTTTTTATAAATTTAGGAAGAGAAGAAAAAACAAATACTTCAAGCATCTATTCTTATCTCTCAAATAACTTTCATTTTTATCTGAAATTTTCACATTATGAATATTCTGAACAAAATGATTCAGTACATTAAATGCCAGTATTTGAGTCCTCCACAAGAAGGTCATTTGTCTTGAACAGCAATTTTCACCACTGGAAAGGACTAAAATGCAACTGAAAACTCTAAAATCATCCCCAAAAGTTAGAGTAATTCAAAGTTTGAATTCTTGTTTATGAGAATAAAACAGTGTGCAGTTTTTAAAATTAAAACTAAAAACATGTTTGCTCAAATATATTACCTACTGTAGTGAAAAAAACAAGGGGCATAAAACTACTAACGGTTTTCAGTCTGTGCTTTACCTGTTCCATGGAAGGACAAGCAATGATCTGGATGTCTTCAGGACTGAACTCTTCCTTTAAAAGAGCATGAAACTTCTGGAAGACTTGCTGAATGTTATTCTTAGAAGAGGATATTACATCAGATAAGTCAGAAAACATGCACATCTTACACATGAAGTACTATGAAAGCTAAATCGTCATAATGTTTGCCAAAATGAATGGAAGAAATCTTTCATAAGATTGCCACTTAATATTTAAGATTGCACTTAATATTTCACATGTCAGCACAACCTGATGAAGACTTATCAGATAACATTTCCTAGAAAAACTAAACTCTAGCAAGCCCTGTCCCCCCAGAGAATAAGAGTCGTCAGCTATTTCTTACATAAAAGATAAAGTTCTAAGACATACAAAATGTACTTTAAAAATCAACCAACGCCCTGGGTAAAGATGTAAGCTCAACAAAGAACTATAAGTTATGAAATTTTCTCTGACATTTATTCCTCGGTGGCTGCCGCACACCATTTATTTCCACCACTCATTAGAAAAACAGGGTTCCTGGAATACTGCCTTCACCAGTGCTGGGCCACAAGCAAAATGTGAGGGTCTGACTTTTTTATCTATTTAATTATACTTTCAAAATTAACATTAAAAGTCAGCCTCAGCAACTCAGCAAGACTCTGTCTCAAAATAAAAAAATAAAATGGGTTGGGGATATGGCTTAGTGGCTAAGTACCACTGGGTTCAATCCCTAGTACCACAAAAAAGACAAAAAAACAAAACATACAAAGTTAACATTAAAAACAGAAGACAAAGTGAAAGTTGGGGGAAAAAAAGACATAATCAGAAGCTGGCTCTGAATGTCTTTCAAGAATCACAGCAATTATTAATCAACTTCACTAGAATAGTATATCAACAGTTTTAAACATCTACAGGAAAAGAAAAAGAACACTAGAAGTCTAGCCAACTTTCAGATAAATTATAGTACTACTCACCCTAACAGGTTTAAACAAGATGAACTCGGTGTCTTTATTGGACAGGTATAACGACATACTTCTCAACGTCAAAGGCAGCTTTGCTTTTATTGTCTTAAAGGCAGTCACCAGAAGGTCACTGACCTTTGCTGCAAAGCAATTAACCTGGTTAGGGTCACAAATTCAGAAGGGAAGAAAGAAAAAAATAGCAAAAGTCTCATTTCCCCAAAGAATGTGTCTCATTTTCCTTGTTTATCAAGTTTAACAATTAGCTCTACAAACATTAAGCATCTGCTATACACAAAACTCTAATCTCAACCACTAAGGCAGTAAAGAACTCTCCCAGCATGCTTTAAGACATCTGTAGGGGCTGTAATATATGCGTTTGGAATTTAGATGAGAGATAAGTGAGTTTGTTTTTTAAAGAAGTCATTCTTAGATACTTGTGAGAAACCATACTAAATGAGCTTATCTATCTACAGAACTGACTCACAGTCAGAGGTGCTGTCTAACAGTCTCACTCAGGACACTGAGAAGATATCCACACATATCTAAGGAAAACTAAATATCCATTTGTTGTATTCTTATACCACATTATCAGACAGCAAACAGAATTCTATAAGTTTTTAACTAAAATAACTATTTAACCTGAAAGAGCTACCTGGAAAGGAAGAGTAGTCATCTGTGAGGAAACTACCTAGATAGCTACAGAGGAAAAGATGGTTCCACACATGTTCAACATCACTCAAAATTAAAGAAATGCAAATGAAAGCAGTGAGATATTTACAAATTGACAATGATGTGGGGAAAGAGGTAGTTGGCCCTCCATATCTGCAAGTTCTACATTCATGGATTCAACCAACTACAGATCAAAAGTATTCAGAAAAAAACTGCATATGTACAGATATTTTTCATTATTCCCTAAACAACATCATATAACAACGATTTATATAGCATTCATGTTGTATTAGGCACTATAAGTAATTTAGAGATGACTTAAAGTATACAGAAGGACAGTCACAGGGTTTTTGCAAATAACCCATTTTATGTGACAGACTTAAACATCTTGGATTCTGAAATCTGTGGTGGGGGAATCCTGGAACCAATCCCCAATCAATATGGAAGGACATCTGTATCTTCATCAGTTGCTGATGAGTGTCCAATCTCTCTGGAGGGACACTAGGCAATTTCTAGCAAAACTGAAAATACACATACTCTTTCACTGATTTTCACTGCTAAAAATTTATACTATTTACATACTCACAAAATAAAAAGATGTGTGTATAGGGATATTTGTCAAATAATATATAGAAAAACTGAAAATAATTAAATATCAATTAATAAATTTCTAAAGCTATCATGCTATACTGATGCATTCCGTGTATCCATTAAATACAGTGGACACAGAAGGATATGCTGGTACAGGAAGGGCTATAAGACACACAGTAAGTGAAAAAGTAAGAGGTATAGTACAATCTCATTTGGATAACATTTTCTAAGTCCATATGTGCTAGTATACACAATGCTGGGAAAGAAACTACCTTTGAGAGCAGCACTAGTATGCAAGTGGAAAAGAGAGTTATTTTTTATTTTATACACCTTGAAAATTTTTAGACCATCCGAAAACACTTTTTTAAATTGAGGAGGGTTGTGATAAGACAAGGTAAGAAAGTGCATTGGCTCTTAAGAAGAAAGAGTCCAGAATTGTTTATTTTTTCATTGAAAGCTCTTCAAGACACTTCCTTCGTGGGTTCTGGCTCTGTGTGTTAACAAACACACTTCAGAGATCACTAAATGAGTTTTCAGAGCCCTTGATAAGCATAAAGTAGCTGTGCAGACTAGTGAATATAGTATCCTTTAATTGTCTAGAATCAATTAACAAAACAGCATTCTCTCCTATGAGTTCCTTCATTACGACTTGATCCAAGAACCTGACAGTCTACATAAACCAGTCACCCTGGGTTTCTGGGGCAGAAGAGATTGCTCCTGGACTGTTCTTGATGCTCCCACCCCAACAGGCCCATAAATCTCTTTGACACTGAAGTGTGGATGTCATGCATTACAGATCATGAAAATCCAACTCCACCCTCCACTGTGGCTAAATGGGCAGAAGATACACAAGACAAACTGAACTGTCATCTCTATATACACTAAGATCTCCTCACTAAGAAAGAAACCAAATGAGTTATGTGACAAAACAGCAAACCCATTTCAATCTGTCCTTTTCCTTTTATCGGGGAAACTGCTGCTTACTGATAATTCTAGTAATGCTTAAGGGTCCATTACATCTAACACTGAATTCTATTAGAATTCTGCTTGAGAAAATGACAACCACTATTTTGAGAGAAAGGATCTTTCCAAAAGGGAAAGAATAATATGTTAATTAAACATCAAATCCCTGGGCTTAGTGTACTAAATATGTCTGTGCCTATTTGCTGTTTTTATCTATTTTAAGAAAAATTTATTACATCCAAGAGGTTTCATTTACATAAACATTCAAAATACAAATCAACTCCTATTTCTAAATAAGCCCTATGAGTGGCTGAAACCTTAAGCCAAAGGCTCCAATTCATCCAGAGATCATGAGAGTTGCCTTGAGTTGGGAACTAGGAAGTCTGCTTCCTGACTATGAGGAATAGGTGGTTGACAAAAAGGCAGCCTATGATCAGAATTCCCAACACTATTGGTAAAAAAAAAAATCTGATTTTCTTTTGACAAAGTGTACTACTCCAACAAGTGTGCTCTGCTTTTAAAAGATGTTTAAGATTTCACTCTCATGCACAATCCAAATGTTTAAAATAATGAAGACAGAATATTCACAGTTTCCATTAAAATATACAAAAAGGTATTTGCAATAAAACAAATCATTGCAAACCTGTATTGACATCCTCAAAATGTACATGAGGAACATTTGAAATACAATTCTGTCATCCTTTCAAAGATAATATTTACACATCTTCATAAGAAATACATAGCTATTCTTAATTTCTTGGCCCAACTTCAGATTAACCTGAGGGGTTCATAATAACTGAAAAATCTGTAGGCTTACAAGAGTTTCAATCCTTTTTCTCAAAGGAAATGAATACCTGTCAACACAACATCCTTTCAATAGGAAAAGCAATCATATTAAAAAGTTGATTCCAGATTAGGTACCTGCAGACAGCTAATTTTTATGGGTGCAAAGCCTACTCTTTGGAACTACTTTTTGGAACTCTCACTACAAGCAAAGAGCTACTTTCCAACTTGGGCACTGCTTACACATAATTAAAACTGTTCTTTCACCATTTTGTTCTTTTCATTTTCAAAATATGGGTCAGGGGAGCCAGAAATATGCTTAACAAAATTATTTATTCTGGTTTAATAGCAACTTAAAATGTCACAAAATGTACCAGAACAATCCACAAATTTAGGCTCAGTTTTAAATGTCTAACATATAAAAGTAAAGAACCCTCCCATTAGACTCTGGGTATAGCTTAATGGTACACTGGGAAGCTGGGCACGGTGGTGCACACCTGTAATCCCAGCAGCTCGGAGAGCTGAGACAGAAGGATTGAGAGTTCAAAGCCAACCTAAGCAATGGCGAGGTGCTTAGCAATTCAGTGAGACTCTGTCTCTATAAAATACAAAATAGGGCTGGGGATGTGGCCTGGTAGTTGAGTACCCCTGAGTTCAATCCCTGGTACCAAAGGGGGAAATTAAAAAAAAAAAAGCAAAGGGAAGGGGACAGGGCAAGTAGAAGAGAGAGGGGAGAGAGGAGCCGGGAGGATAGATATAATCAAAGCATGATATATGCATGTATGGAAATGTCACAGTGAAACTTATTGATATGTACAATTAATAAAAGTTAATCATAATAAACAAAAAAAGTCTCTCCCAAAACAAAACCTCTAGCACACACATACACACAAAAATTTACATTCAGGGAAGTGTAAAATTGGAAACATCTCAAATATATCTATGAATCAGGCAATGATATTGCCTGCCAACTCCCACTGATACCTCAATTTTTATGATTCTTTTTACAAACACTCCAAAATATCAACAAAGAATAGAACTTAGAGAAAATGTGTAACAAAATAGTGGCCCAATATTTCTTCATATACTTGAAAACGGGTGTTTTTCTCTCCACAATTTGACTGTGTCAAATACAGTATTTTCAGAAAGCTATAAACAAATGAATGGCAAGAGTACAGAAATCAGCAGACTCAAAATGTTTCCATCCATACCAGATTTTACTTTTAACTAGGTAAGTTTATTTTTAATTCTTCCTTCCTTGGAATGCTTATTGAAATACCAACAGTGCTGGCCAATTAAGATCTGTTTGCTCCAAACTGAATCTAGATTAACTCAGATGTAGAACCCCAAAGTGAATAAGAAACAAATCCAAGCTGTCCCTGCAAGGACTACATAAATGCAAATTAATAATATCTTAAAAAAGAAATCCAAAATAGTAAAATCTGATTACCTGGTTGTGCCCAAGGCTGCTGTGAGAGGGTATACTTGGGACCTCCCTGACTGGCCATTGTTTTTAATGCTGAAACCTAGTGGAGGAGACAAGAAGAAAAGCTTCATTTCACAGGTGACAAATTAAACTGGTGCCACTCTCAAAGGATACAAAACACCATTTAAACCTACTAAAGCATACTGATAATCAAATGTGCAACTGCAACAAAATTGCACCACATCTCATATTCCTTTAGAGCTTATACAATTTTTCAGCAAAACTTTTTTTTTATTTCAAGGCATATGTTAGCTTGCAAAAAAAAAAAAACACCAAAATCATATATGGCATTCTGCCTAAGACATTTCAGGATAGGAAGATAAAATTGAAACCCTAGAGAAATGTAAACACAAAACAGATCTCTCTAAAATGGACTGTTAATATTAAATTATTATTGTATTTTATTAGAAATGTCATCCCAGCTGGACAAAAATCTCCTTTATATACCAAGAGGATCTATTTCTTACTATATCATAGGCAGAGAGAATGTCATTTAAAAAAATAGGATTTTTCAATACCATCAAAAGGCACACTTGACTATAAAAGCTAAAAATACAGACTTGGGAGCCCATCTTCTAGTCATCTCTTTCCATTTCGTAGCAACAATATAGAAAAGTGAATGTAAAAAAGTGTATTTAGCTGCTTGGACAAGACTGTTGTGTCAAGAGTCATCACACACTGTGATGGGAAAATGGGTGGCTACACAGGATGAGAGACAGAAATTGCATAAAACATTTTTTGTTTGTTTGTTTGTTTTAATGGACAGTCATGTACTGCCAAAGCCTTGGCCCCACTGGAAAGTCTCATTAGAAAAACCTTAGCACAGACTCTAGCTTCTCTTGAAAAGGGGCAAACAAATAGGAGGGAAGAGACAGGCATAAGGTTAAAGCTGATCTCTCCAGCCTTCTTCACTGCTGGTTTCTGTGCTGCCCATGTGCGTGAACTCGCTCTTTCCTCCTCTCAATTCTTCTCCATGTCTTTATTTTTTCATTGTGCGATTTGTTTTTAAAAGACACATTTCACAGAAGATTACAGTTTACTTAGACAATGCTAAAAGAAACAAAATCCACACTTCAATGTACATTATTTTGGGAATACATTCCAATTTAAAAGTATATATTCATGTTTATACATTTATAAAAATTAGAATGTATTTTTTTCCCACTTAAATCTATATTCTGGACATTTTTCTGGGTCTGACAGTTTTAATTGTAATGGCTGCCTACTATTCCACTGATTGTCCCAAAATTTAACCAATTTCAAGATGATATATATTTAGGAAGTTTGTTTTAAAAACAAATACAGATTTGTACATTCATTTTGTGTTTACTATCCAGATAATTTACTTATCTTTAAATCACACCTCAAGGAGTATTCCCTTCAAAAGTTTTCCTGGGTATGTAGAGTTCATGTCTCCTGAGAAAGAAACCCAGAGAAGGAACAGGAAAAGGAAAAAAATGTCTGGTACTCAGGGGAATAAAAAATGTTCTCCCCAATAATTCTCATCTTTTTTAAAACCCCAGAGATGAACAAAGACCCACTGTCTCATGCTGACATTGCCATATACATTTTAATGTTCAGATATCTTCCTATCTTGATTTCCCACTAGGTTATAACTCCTTGAGAGCAGGAATTAAATTTATAGATCAAATTCTATTACATGCACTACATCAAGAAAAATTTATAGGGTTACAGAGGAAATTAATAACACTTCAAAAGGAATATTAAGAATAAACTTGCTTATTAAACTGCTTGGGAAAAAGTGGTATTTTTTACATACAAGCCTGGGTTTTTAGCATAAACTGGTCCCACCAGAAATACTTATAGCTTAGCTATAAACCTAAAATTATACTTCCTTTAAAATGCCTTAATTTAGACTTTTGGCTAATGTAAAATCTTTACCTCAACTTTGTCTACTTTACTTTAAAATAACATTTCCACAGCACTTTACAATTACAAAGTGCCTTTACACATGATATTATTTGGTCCTTGCAGTAATTGTAAGACAATAGGACGGATTCTACAGTCATCCTGATAGAGGTTAGAAAACTAAGTCTCAGAGGAACAAACCTACTAACAGTTTCATTCAGCAAGTAGAGAAGAGGGCCTGGGACCCCACCTTCTCAACTTCAAGTTTTTAGCTCTTTTCGCTACACCTACCACCATCCCAAGTCCCATTTAAGAGTTTCAAGCAATATCCAGTACCATAGAATTCTAAATAGTAAAAATGCATCAACAGTTTTTAAAATTTGAAAAAAATAATAATCTGACTTAAATATTTTCACATGTACCTCTATCCCCAACACTCAGAAAATATATATATATATATATATATATTTTTTTTTTTTTTTTTTTTTTTTTTTTAGGCCATTCAAATACTTAGAGAAAAGGCTATTTTTCCAAGGACAGGAAATAAGAAATGAGCACGTGTATGTTCTTCTTGTACTCATTTTATTTTTCTCAAGAAAAACAATAATTACACCAAAAATCAGGAAAGCAGCAGATGAAAAAGACATAGAAAAGTTATCTCATGAACACTCAGCCACTCTGTGAGACATCAGTTTCTTAGTCTATGAAATGAAGATGGCTTCCCTTGGGAAGCCAGGGTTTGTGGGTAGAACTAAGGAAAATGAAGCATCTCAACAGGAGAGCCTAGAGAGAGCCATATAAAAACAAAAAGGCCAATCTACAGCAGATAAAAGGGCATCAGAATCATACATTGAGTTTTTAGGTTAAAAAGTCTTTGACATACAAAGAATGTTCTCTACACACAAACACAGTTTCATTGTGCCAACCCATATATATATAAACAAGCTGAGGACCTTTGTTGATAAGGCTTACATCTAAAATGGTAAGTACTGAGACCTACAAATTTACATTTAAATGAAAAATGAAGTCCTGTCTCTTTTCTATACCTATGGATATTATAATCATTTATCAAGGTACAAGCACGGTTGCCTTATAAAATACTAACTAAATAAAAAAGCCTGAGGTTCTGAACCTGCAGGTGATAATGCTGAGGCATACCTTTAGAGAAAAGCATTTTGAAGTTCTAAAATCTTTTTTCTCCTCTACTACTCAGAATGCTAGAAACAGTCACCAGATAAAAAAATAAAAATGCTGGGTCAACAAATTCTAAAACATAATGTCTTAAATGATCACATATGTCAGTGTGAACTCCAGTGTTTGTGTCTGCCTGCCTGCCTGCCTGCGTATCTCCCTGTCTCTGACTGACTCTATGCCAGCAGGACTGGAAGGAACCTGAATTTGGAATAAGACAATAGAAAAAGGATGCTCAGTCCTCTACCAGGCTGTGGTGTCTACTAAATACTAGGTCTAGAAACTCAACAAGCAGCAGCAAAGGACAGAGGCAACTGTGTCTGATCTGAGCAATGGCACAGTCAACTGACACATGATGTGACATTGGGCTCTCCGTGATGATAAGACACAAGCCTTTCCCTTCTTTCCCCATAGCGAAGGGGATATAAAAAGAGGTCCATAAGCCAGAGGCTGAGGCAGAAAGATAGCAAGTTCGAAGCCAGGAAACATGGTGAGACCGTCTCAAAATAAAAAATAAAAAGGACTCAGGGTGTAATTCAGTGGTAGAGCATCCCAACACTAGAGAAAGAAAGGGAGTTGGGGAGGAGGTATATGAACAGTTAGCTGTCCAGGGAATTGCCTTTATGTATATACAACATGTCCATGGTAAACTATTATATAATTCAGACTTGGAAGATTTTTTTTCTATAACGACATCCATTTCAGGGCCAGGGCTGTGGCTTAGTAGTAGAGCACTTGCCTAGCATGCGTGAGGCACTGGGTTCGATCCCCCGCACCACATAAAAATAAACAAATAAAATAAAGGTATTGTGTCCGTCTACAACTAAAAAAATTTAAAAAAAAAAAAGCAAAGAAAAAAAAAACCTCTCCATTTCCTTTTTAAATGCTCTTAGTCCAGAGTCTTCCAAAATATACAACTGTCCTGTTAGACCAGATTTATCAAGCTTGTACTAAAGCCAACTTGGACAACTTTATTAATAAATTTTGACTCTCTTGCTTTCTAGAAAAACTAATCTAGAACAAGCATTTAATCCTAGATTTCATTATAATCAACTCACAGATTTCAGAAGATTCATTTGACTGCTATTATTGTATAATGTTTGTCTACAATATTTCCTATCAGTACTAATGTGAATGTACTCTCAGAAATACACATTACAGTTTATAAGCCAATTTTCCTTGAGAATAATTTCAGTAAAAATGATAACTTTTCTGTAAACTATAAACTGTCAACTCTTGTACAATCTCCCTTTTTTAAAATCAAAATTTGGTACAGAATATTTCTACCACCCTTCTTTGTTTTGTGGTAGGAAAAAAATACACAAATATTCTAAATACTTCATATTAATGACTAAAATCCATTAATACAATAAGTATTTAAAAAGTGATTATTTTATCATTTCTGCATTTGCTTTTTGTTCTTTTTATTATTTTTAACTTAAATCTTCTTTTTTTTTTTTTTTTTTTTGGTACTAGGGATTGAAGCCAGAGTTGCTTAACCACTGAGCCATTCCCTCAGCCCTTTTTGAAACAGGGTCTCAATAAATTACTGTAGGGCAGGCCCAAAATGGCTGTAGTTAGGCTCTCTTGCTGAGGCTTGGGGATGGGATTGGGGCTATGATTTTAGTATGAAGCCAAGGTCAGAAACACCCAGATTCAGCACACTTACTCAAGGTCAGAAGCATTTGCTTGTGAGCATGCGCCCACTTATGTAACCTGTTAGTAATGTGACTTCTTTGTCTGGCCTGCATATAAAAAAAAAAAGGCTTATAGAAGTGGCTGGGGGCTAAATGAACTGGCTGAGGGTTAAATGGGACTGGTTGGGTTCTGTTGCTGTCTCTAAATAAAGAAAGTCAACCATCCCAATCATCCCAATAGTACCTTCTCATCTTTTTTCAACTGCAGGAGCCCCCTAACCTTACATCCTGAGCCTGAGCCACAGCAGTGGCAGGTCAGTTGCTTAGGGCCTCACTAAGATGCTGAGGCTGGCTTTGAACCTAAAATCCTCCTGCCTTAGCCTCCCAAGTCGTTGGGATTACAAACATGCACCACCATGCCAGGCTTAATTTATATCTTCTGTCTATCTAGGCCTCAGGCATATTAGAGTTGATAACCCACCAACAAGTTACTAAACAACAATATGCATAGCTATTTATTGATTATTTTATAGATACATCTTGCCTAACCAGTTAAGACTACCTCAACTTGAAGAAAATGCCACCATGTTTTTATTCTTTTTATGAAGTCCTTTAATACAAGTCTGGGGTAGACACTAGAGATTTAATAAACAAAGGTTAATTTTAAGACTTTTTTAACATCTTTAAGACCTCAGTGATGACACTTTTTAAAAAATAATTAGGTTGAACAAAAATGTTAGAATGACCATGATCTGCTCTGCTCTTTGCCAATCGACAGATTTTCGCTTAGGAGACAGAGAAAGAGTCAGCCTGTCATATATATGTATATTAAATCCACTTATATGACAGTTTACAATGTAGTGATAGAAAATCTTCAATTCTCAATTATGCATGCAAAAATGAAAGGGGCAAATAACAAGGCAAAGCAAGAAGAAAAATAAACCCTCCATTTTAAGTAATAGAAGATCTGCAGTTGTTGCCATGCAGGTGTAGGAAGAAGTGAGCATCCAGGAGACTGCGAGCGGTGGCCCACATGCAGATCACTCAATGCAACAACAGCTATGCAGCATTTGCTATCTTCCTCTTCAAAACAAAAACTCTCAAGCATATCTAAAAGTCCACATAGCAAAGCTCTTGTAATAGGAAACAGAATGATTTCCTAATTACTGAGACTTAGACTATCATCTCCTTCTGCAAGAGTTTTCACAAGAGGGTAATTCAAAAGCAAAGCCAGGGAAGAATGCAAAATGACTTTACCAAGCAGGCACCCCGTCTCTACCTTTGTCATGAACTCCTCCAGCTGCTCTACAAACAGCTTGGTCTGCTGCTGAATAAACTGCTCACAGGCCGATTTCAGATGCCGGTCTACATCTTTTTTAGAGTCAAGATAATGTTCTCTTATCTCAGGAGTACCCTTAAAAAGAAGATGACAATTTCCTCCTGTTTTTATGTGCCGAAATTACCAGACACATAAAGAATGTCATTTATCCCACCACCAATGAAACAGACTCTTCTCACCTCCAATAAGAACTCTATCAAGGCATTGTTGCTATTCAGCCTAAAAAATCTTGGAACAGTCATAGGGTTCAGGATTTTAAATGCTGCATCTGTGAAACAAAATTTCTCATCCAGTAAACATGTCAGTTTCAACAGAGAAGCTCTGTGTAACATCAGTTCTTTACTACCATGAAGCCACAAGGCATTCATCTTCACCAACCCACCTCCACAAATGACTAAGGGTGAGATGAACGTCAAATATGGCCACAGTACCCACACAGTTATTTTCTAGAAGTTGAATTGCAAAATGACTATTAATTTTAATTTGCCATTTACAGAAAAAAAGAAAAATGATAAATTATACTTGATATCATAAAATTTCACTTCTTTATTTTTGGGATGTTAAATGGTTTTTAAAAAACATTCACATACTTACCCAGATTTGTTAAGATCCTGACTGGCACAGAAATTTATTCACTTGAAGGAGTGTGAATAAAACAATGTGTCAGCCAGAAAGAAAACACCAAGAGGACATATTTACCCCTTAACCTCCAGACTAACTAGACTCTACACAAAGTACCAACTGAGGTCTCATTGATGTTCAAATGCAATAAGATATAACATTAGTTGTGAGAGGTTAGAGGCTTAAAAGTAAAGATAGCAATTAAATTAAGTGACAGAAAAAAAAAGGCCATTTCTTTGCTTTGCCCGACTAGAGAAAGCAAAGCATGAAATGCTTCCAACCCTGGTTTTGCAAGCACATGCCACAATAAATACTGCCTTGACCCTGGTCTTAATGAAAAAGAACCTCTCTCTATCAGATTCAGGCTTCACAGAAAAACGTGAGTGACTCTTTGTGTCTGCTATCTTTTTGTAGGATACCTGAAAGATTCTGTTTGCAATAAATAGAATCAAATCACCATCTGGTAGGGTTACATAAGCTTCACAATACATGGGGAAAAACATTCTTTAAACCAAATTTTGTCAAAATCTTAGGATGTTTCATCTTCTCACACCTCAGTGAAACTAGACTATCAACAAAAACTAAAAAAATAATAAGAAGAAGAATTAGAAAAAAATAAAAATAAAGTAAATTAACCTCTTGTCTATCTCATTACAGACATCAGCAGCCAGGAATTCTTCAAGACAAGAGCACCATTCCCATACCTCACACTGAAAGAAAAGAAGGAAATCACCTGGAGAATTGGGAGGTAAGAGCCTCAAAGAAAATGCCATTTGAAAATTATGCATTATGTAAAGGCAAAAGCCAGAAAATCTGGTTCCTAAAAAAAAAAAAAAAAAATGATACACACAAGCTTTATAAACCAAAAAAGTATTCTCTGTGGTGGACAGGTGAGAAATTAGGGGAAAAGAAGCAAATGTTTTAATATGACTCTGCAGGAGCCACAGTGGATCTCAGCTGAGTTAAACCAGACAAGCACAGTAATTAAGGAACTAAAATCCTGCTATATTTGGAATTTCTGTATTTGGGGTTGCTCTGAATCACAGAACACAGAAAATAACTTCAGTGACTACTTTCTCAATTGCCCCCATACATTAGAAAGACAGTTAATTCATTATATAAGCAGACTGCTTAAGGCATAAAAGCATAAACCTTTTAGAAAAGATTAAGAAAAGATAAAGTTTACAAAAAATTTGTAAGTAATTAAAAGAAATGAGTGATGTTTATGGTATATCCTTAATTGCTGAAGACCAACAGCTTGGAAAGTAGCTAATCTTTTAAAAGTCATCTCTCATTAATTCATAGACAAATCATCAGGATGGATGAATCATCTTTCCCACGATGAGTCAATATTTTTTACCAATTCCAAGACCTCATATCTACATGATTACTTATCAACCAGCAGATTTAAAAATACTACATAAGCTCACTTTAGTACCCAAAACATAGAAAACACCTTAACATATTTTCATTCTTAATGATCTTGACAACCCAGTTAGAGAATCATAACGAGTTCATTACGCTCGTTTTACCTAGAAGGAAGGTCGGGCAGGGAAGACAAAACACCCATCCAAGATCACACAAGAGCTAGGAAATGATGAACAGGAAAAAAAGAAAATCAACTCTCAGACTCTTAAACAAGTACTCCTCCCATTTTTACTCTGATTTCCTGAATTTTCACAAACTGACAAACTCAACTCCAGGTTTAAAACATACCAATTAGCTATCAGGTACTATTTACTAAGTAGCTATTATACTGATTTTTCATTTTGTAACTGGTTGTAAGTAATATGTGGCAGAGTCTAAGACGGTAATAGTACATCACAAATTGAAATGCTCATATAAAACTCTCTTAAAGAAAATACAGCAAGTTAGAGTAATTAGGATATTGATAGCTCAGCTTAGTGAAAACAAGATACACACTTAGCAAGCAAAGCATGCAAAAACATTGCAGATGAACATAAAATAAACCTATAACCTGTGCTGACACATCTGGACAGGTTCAAACACACCCAGGTGTGCCAGCCAGGACAACAAAGTACCTCTAGTTTTCTTGAGGTCCAGGGAAATTTCCTTAATGGTGAATTCAGTGTGAAATGGAGCAATTTGTTCTCGAAGAATCAAAAGGTGCTTAATTAAGAAAAGCTGTCCATCAATCTGAGTCTAAATTGTAAAACAGAAAAATTAATATTATCACAGATTAAATCAAAATAGGAGCATATAAGACACATGTTATTAATCAATACTAATCTACCTAATTTTATAGCCTTATGGCACTAATATGCTTCTAGTGTGCAATGAGCTCTTCCCATGTTACCCATGTTAGAATTACATAGAAAAATCTTGCTTCAAACTCTTTTTTTAAAAAAATGTTGTTCAGTTGTCAATGGATCTTTATTTTACTTATTTATATGTGGTGCTGAGAATTGAACCCAGTGTCTCACACATGCTAGGCAAGCACTCTACCACGGAGCTACAACCCCAGCCCTTGCTTCAAACTCTTAATACCACTTGCTCTACTTAGGAAATCCAAGAAAGTAAATTAGACAAAAGACAATAAACACCAAATGTAGAAAGAGAAGTCAAATCTATTTTCATATGGTGCAGAGGTAGAAAAGATGATGCTATCCAACACTAGCACAGAGCAGGAGGTACATAGGAATTCTAAGTATGAGCATGATTCTGCCCTCTCTTGGTCTTCTAGTTCTTTCTCTTCAGGAAGATAGCTTTCATTGTTTGATCAAAGCAATTTCAATATCCAGAACATCAGACATACTCGATACTTTTTTACAAAAGTACAAAAGGAATCTCTAAATGTAAGATGGCTTGGGGGTCACCATTTTGGATTATCCTGCCACCAAGAGAGTACTAACTACCTACACCCTTGGGAGTTCCATATGCCCTTTCACCCTGTCAGAACCTATCTCTAAGAACCCTGTGTTGCAACTGAGTTCTCAAAGTTCACCCAATTCTAAAAAATAAATAACCACAGCTCTTATTTTCAAGAGTCTGTATCTTAATAAAAGCAAGACCAAATGTGCACTTTCTTGCTGCCTTTCAAGGCAAAATCTTATCTCAAAAATACTTCAAATGAAATATTTTACATTAGAAAAAGTTATCCTTCAGTAAAGCATTATAAATTCAAAGGGATTATTAAATAAAGTGACACCCCATTAATATCTCCCTCCCTACTTCTAATAAGCTTCTAAGTTTGACTTATGCAATGAAAACTCACTTTGCATTCTGAACACAGGGCATCAAATAAGTATAAATGTTACACTTTAAGATACTTTTAAAAGAACTAAGACTTGAGAGCAAAAATAGTATCAAATAAATCTCTGTTTTACTAAAGTTATTGTAACCTAATAAATAGTATCATGTGAATTTACTAACAGACTAGGTGATCAACTTAAGAATGTAATAATTATTTCCTGCCTTAAAAACTAGAAAATCTAAGACCCTCGTTGTTATACAAAATTACATATAAGATGGTGTAAGGGGGAAGAAAAAAAAAGAGAAATGTGTTACAGTAGATGCGGTAGAGAGAGGTGATGGGAGGGGAAGGGAGGGGGGCATACGAAGGGGACAGGAAGGGCAGCAGAATACAACAGACACTAGTATGGCAGTATGTATAAACGTGGCTGTATAACCAATGTGATCCTACAATCTGTACATGTGAGAAAAATAAGAATTCATACCCCATTTGAATCAAATGTATGATATATGATATGTCAAGATCATTGTAATGTTTTCAGCAACTAATGAAAAGAAAAAAAAAAAAAACTAGAAAATCTTTCTAGGGGGCTCCAGATGTGGCTCAAGTGGTAGCAACGCTCACCTGGCATGCGTGAGGCACTGGGTTTGATCCTCAGCACCACATAAAAATAAAATAAAGATATTGTGTCTACCTAAAACTAAAAAATAAACATTTAAAAAAAAAAGAAAATCTTTCTAGCACATCAAGCCATTTCATTTTTTTTTTTTTTAACCAAAAACTAAAAGGCAATAGTACACAAACTCAGCAATGAAAATAAGTAAGCTAATGCTTACCAAATTTAGGGCTTCCTCACACATACCTAAACCTCTTATAATATGTAGGAAACAGAATTAAATAAAAGAGCATGGCCTACAGATAATGAAGACAGAAGGATGAATGATCAAAAGCTTAATAGAGAAGACAATGATACAAGAGATATCAGCACATAAACTTTTTCTTAATTAGACCATTCTTTTCCTTCTGGTGATCTAACACACATATGCTCCTAAAGAAATGTGTAGGAAATAGGGGCAAAAAGCACCCATAGTCACACAAATGTTTTTACTATCACATATTTATTTTAATACATTTTTCATTATCTAATTAGACTATATATCTAATTTGTATCCTTTCTTTTTGCCTGAACATACTTAAGGTAAATCTTGTCTCATTTTTTAAAAATTTAATGGCTGTATAAATTTCCACCATATAGAATATGCCCCAATTTACTTTACCATTTCCCTAATATTAGATATATTCCTTAATTTCATCTACAAAAAATGTGAGAAGTCAGACTTGCAAGTGCTATTTAAAACTTAAATCTTCCTATCTATATTCTTATTCTCCATCCTCTTCTAGTCCCTTTGTCAAATTTGAATTTCAACTCTCCATTTCTGACTAGAATATAATGATTACAAACAAAGGTAGAATCTGGAAGTCAGAGAGTTCAAACCCTCCAAGCAGTAATGAAATTCTGGGTGGAAACAGTCCCCACAGCTCCCTCCCTAAAGGTGACAGGTATTTTAAGTGAAGAGTTAAACTGAGCAGTGCTGTTGAACATGCTCTACTTCTTGGAAAAAAAAAAAAAAAAAAAATCTCAGTGCCATGGAAGAAGCACAGCCAGCAGTTTTCAACATCAGATCCCATCCTGATTGAAAATCTTAAGCCACATAGTCATGGCAACTCCTTCTATTCATACAACCCAAGGTTGACAATTGCCTTTCCTCAAAATTGACAGGCTAACTTCCTCCTGGTAAGACTATTCAACTATTTAAATCACCATTGTGATAGTTAAATTGCTAATATCCTTAAAAACAGTTTCTTGCTATTTCAGGGAATCAGCAAGAAACCTTTATCCTATAGAACTGATAAACTAAGTACCAATTTTGGTTTAGCAAAGCTAGACTCTCTTAGGGCAGTCTTTACTGAGCACTATAATGAAATACTAGCTTCTCTCAAAGGGCCTCAAAATTCAATCATATTAAACAAATCTTATTGTCAAAACAGCTTTAAATTTCTGTGCCTATAAATAAATGTTATATTGCAAAATATTATAGGTAATATAATTTCACCTAACACTTCGTCAAACCTTGTTTTTGCTGATAGACTCTGATGCTCCCAGTAAGGACTGAATGCAGGCAGACAATGCTTCCTGTGATAATCCCTGGAACACCGCCCTCTGGTGGAATAAAAGAGAACATCAGCCTGTGACACTTGACAAAACATATAAAAGGAAAATCCTAGGTCCTGAGGGCAGCAAACCAAATGCATGCTTGCCTTCACTACTGTTTATTACTGATACCATTCCTCTTGGAGCTTTCTATTCCCATGCAACCTTTCTAGACCAACATATAGTTTTGAAATGTGCACTCACGTCTGGAAGCACTCATGTGATCTTTAATAAAAATGTTCTACCACTTCTTGAATGCCATGCTAGATGCTGGGAAGTCATGGATCAAGAGGCAGGCAGGGTACTGATCTCATTCCAACATGATCTCATGTTATAAAGTGTTTTATTATTATTATTATTAATTTTTTGATTTGGGGTGGTTTTGTTTGTTTGTTTTGTCTGTACTGGAGATGGAAATCAGGGGCACTCTACTACTGAGCTACATCCCCAGTCCTTTTTGAAACAGGATCCCGCTAAATTGCCAAGGGAAATCCTCCTGCCTCAGCCTCCAGAGTGGCTGAGATTAAAGGTGTGTATCACCATGGCTACCAGTGGTCTCTTTTTAAAAGCTCAGAAACTAACTGTAAAACAAACCTTCAGTGCATCTACTTCTAAAAACAAATCCCAGGCAATTAGTCAGCACTGCATTTTAAGATTCATACACATTCATTATTATATATATATATATATATATATATATATATATATATATATATATATAAAATAAGATTCATATTCATTCATTATATGGTATTATTTAAAACAGCAAATAAATAAACATAATGGAAATGTTCAATGATCAATGATGGGAGATTGACAAATAAAATACCAGTAAATTAAGTTACAAACTACTGTGCATAAATAAAAAGAATGCTGAAGTGGTAAAATTCTTATAATTAAGTGGGGGGAAAACAGGTTACATATAATTAAGTGGGGGAAATATAATTAAATGGGGGGAAAAACAGGTTACAAAATGGAATATGAAGTATGAATCCTAATTAGGATTAAATTAAATGGCAGTGGCATGTTGGTCAGACAAGGATTCCCATCAGTTCCCTTGCTGCCCTCCCTGCCTCCTTTCTACCGAAGACATGACATGGTTGTGGTTGGTTATGTACAAGACATTTATTATGAGCCACAGTCCTGGTCCTGGCCCCCTACTTGATGTTATTCTCTCTGTATTGCTTCAACCTGTACAGAGGCTACTATGGGAAGGAAGGATTAGAGCTGTCCCCTACTGTGTCACTGACCTGCCCAGAAACTTAAAAGATGGGCAGCTTAGGAAAATATCCTCTCCCTCTCCTGCTCAGTCTTAATATGGTTTGTGTTGGATATGTCTTTCCTCACTTTCAGTAAGACTGAAAGTTTAAGACTTGGATGTGAGCTGAGTGAAAAAATAAGTAGGTAAGCCTAAGGCATAAAACAAAATCAGGCAGAGTAACTTCCTTAGGCCTACTTCTTATTGGGCTACAGACCCTATTAAGCAGCTCAGAGACTTCATTCATTGGGGTCTGTGATAACAAAAGATTCTGTGTGGAATAGCCTCCTGCACATTTCTCTTGGGATCTTGGCTCCAACTGTAGGAAGTTTAAAAATTCCAGTCTAATGCCATTATTCGATATACCTAATGTGGAGTTTGGGAAAGAAGAGATGCCAAATGTCCACAGTTCCCTCTAAAAGAGATCTGACAAACTATATAGTTTAAGTAGAGCAGTAGGATTCAAATGCCCCATGTAATACTGTGCAACCTTGTTCAGTCCTAGTATTCTGCAGTACAGAATACCTTTGGCACATGAGGGCATATGCATACTCCTTCTGAAAGACATCCTAAAGAAACAGTGGTACCTGGACAATTCACTACATGACTACTGTATGTAGTCACTTCTCTCTTTTTATGCAGTTGGACTTACAGCAATCAAATTAAGCAATGAAAAAGTGAATTTCAAATGGTCAAATTTTATGAACTATTTTGGCTTAGAAACAAACCACTGATAGCAAATACAGACAAATCGGCTGTTACAGGGAATGACAACTGTGTATGATTAAAATAACTCTCTTCTAGGAAATCAATGCACAATCTAAACTGGTGCTTTAAAAAAAAAGTACTGCCAACTTTAGCAATAACTAAGTTTATGGCTAAAACCACATGTGATCTTAATTATTTGTTAAGGATATCAATTCAAATTGAGTGCAAAACTAAATTATAGTAACTGCATTTAATACTAAATGTAGATTATAACTACATGATATTGAATATATCACTTTCTGCACCTCTTTTTCATCATTTACAAACTAAGATGAACAAAATGAACAGTGTTTTTAAACTTACTGGTGATCTCAGACACCTTTAAGAATCAATGAAAGCTGAAGTTCTTCTACTTAAAAAGTCACAAATACATATATACAAAATTTAACCATATTTACAAGGCTTCATAAAAGTCCTTTAGTGGATCCTAAGGGCCTACAGAATACTCATATTAGGAATCTCTAGATTGACCTTCAAGTAATCTCCATATCTAAAAATTATAATTCTAAGAATAACAAATAAAATACATCAAGATCTTAAAATAAAAATTTTAAAATATTCAAAGTGAAAGAGTAAATAAATTCACAGTAAAGATAAAAGAATTTACACACATACATCTATGCATCTGTATAATTTGGAGAGACAGACAAGAGTTCTTCGAACTGTAGGATACCACATTCCATGAAGATCTGCTGGAGAAATCGTGGTATGTGGTCTAGGATTGAGGGATTCTGTTGAACCTAAAACCCAAATGGAAAAGAAAACACATTTCATGTACGTGGATGTCTGTCTTACAATAACTTACGTGGAAACTATAAACTACTCCTTCTTGTTAGCTAACAATAACTGGAATGGTGTCAATTTTTTTCTAGCCTTTAATCAAGAATGCCCTAAGAAATCTAAGTGAGGTTTAACACAGTCAATGAGAACACAAGAGTATATACATATATTCCAGTTTCATATATATGCCCAACTCAAATTGCTTATGGAATAAACACAATTCCTATTTTAAAACAAGATCGAGATCTAGATCTGTATGTGATACAGATCTGACAGGGAGAAATGTCAGCAGTGTTGTGGGTTAGTGCTTTCAACTTCCTACTTCATAATTTTTAAGTTTTTTTATTATTAAGTAAGCACTATCTGTATAATTTTAAATCTCTTCCATAGGCCTCAAAATTTAAAATAAGATCTCCTTTATAAAATTTCTTAAAGAAAAACAATACTAAAACAGATATAAAAGAATATTAAGCATCTACAGTTTTGCTAAGGATTTTGCTATCTGTAGGACCTCTCCTTCAAATAAAGAGCCGAAGGGCTGGGGCTGTGGCTTTGCAGTAGAGCACTCATCTAGCACGTGCAAGGCCCTGGGTTCGATCCTCAGCACCGCATATAAATAAATAAACAAAATAAAGGTATTGTGTCCAACTACAATTAAAAAATATTTTTTTAAAAATAAAGAGCCAAAAAAGTAACCCAAATATAAGTTTAGTGAAATAAAGCTGGAAGTCAACTTTTGTGTTCATTTTTTTTTCATTGTCCTGTTTTAACAGCTGTTGACAAGCAGTGGGGGTTGGTTTACTTGCACAGCAAGCCATCGAAAGACAAGGGTCTCCTGGTTGCCTCTTCTCAAGAGCACAGGTCCTCGTCTATCACCCTTTGTGCCCTCGTCCCCCTTCACTTTTCTACACATAAAAGAAAGCCAGCTTTTTGAAGAGACAAATAATTATTCTCTTTAAAGAATGGTCTCTCCATCAATGTGCTATGTCACCTCATTCCACCCCAAGAACCAAATCACTAAAAGCCCTCATTTTGAAACCCTCATGATATTATTCTCTCATTTCTGACATACCTAGAAACCAGAAAAAGTGGTTGTTATGTATTTCAGAGTTGCTTTTGGTTTGGGCTCTGCATGCCACCTAATTCAGAGTCTTGCTTTCCACCTCAAATTCTATCACCATTCTGGTAACACCAATAAGCATATGGATGAACATATGACCATATGACCTTGACCATTTTAACTCCAAAGATTTTTACTCCCATGATACCCGCTACTCAGAGACAAGTTTTCTTATTACTTTCAGAATTACATTCTCAATACTTTAAACAGACTTTATTCTTACTCCAAATTATTCTAACTCATATTATGTGAAGCCTTCTCTATCCAAAATGTCCTTGTAATTTCATCTTTCTCATTTGTTTCCTCAAATGGCTCTGCCAAGCCCTCCTCCCTGGTTTCAGTCATAACCCTCTCACCTGCCTGTCTCTGATCTCATTGGCTGTTCTTTTTCAGCTCAGTTCACTCCTCTGCCCCAATTTGCTCCTTAATGTTGGCACTGGCTAAGTCTCTCCCCAGACCTCGGCTACAATCAATCGCTCAACTCTATAGAGTGGGGTGATCATATAAAAGTCCAAAGCATCAACTGCTTCTCCATTTTTATCTCTATGCTGGTTCTACTTATAACTCTAGAGCAGTGCTGCCCAATAGAAATATAACATGAGTCATGAATGTGACAGAGTAAAATGCCACATTAAAAAAAGGAAAAGGGGGTTGGGGATGTAGCTCAGTAGCAGAGCATGAGTATTGCCCTAGGCTCAATTTTCAGCACCACCAAAAAAAGAAAAAACAAGTGAAATTAATTTCAATATATTTTCTTTAATATACCCAAAATACCATTTTAACATGCAATCAATATAAGTTACTAAAAAGACATTTTCTATCCTTTATTTCATATTAAGTCTTTGAAATCTGGTGTATTTTTAACACACTTATAGCACATCTTCCACACAGCACATTAGAACGAACTAGTCATATTCTACATACTCAATGGCAGGTGATTACTGTATTGGCCAGCACAGCTCTAGATCCATATAAACAGATCTTCTCAGTGATTCCACATGAACTTCCTCAACTCTTCTCTTAGCCCTCACTTCTAGTGTGCATGAAATTCTTTGGACTCAAGACTTCTAACTGTATCCCTCTACTTCACACTTATCTTCACTGGCTCATCAACACCCTGATTCAAATCACATGTGTCTTTCAAATGGCAAAACACAACAGCCTCCAAACCAGCCTTTACAGTTCTGTCAACATAGCTTCATTGTAATGCCAGGCATGCATTAAAGAACAGGCTTTACTGGGAAGAGAAAACATACAAAGCCAGGGTTGGCAAGACAGGGATATACTATTTTCTCCAATAACTCTTAGAGGTTTACTAGAACCAAGGTATAGTGGACAAAAGGGACACTACAATGTGACATGGTTCTACTCACAGGAGGAAATTTCCCCCATAGTAAGTCTCCCCTTCTATGTGGGAAGTGTGATAAAATGTCTTTATCAGATAGGGAATGCCCAGGTTGCCTGGCAATATGGATTTGGGATCTTAACCATCTCTAGAGCTGACTCAAAATACCTGATAATGCTCTAAAACTAGGGATCTTGGGGGGAGATTGAGGCTTTTTAAAGCCCATGGAGTTATTGTTCCTCCTCTCCTAACCAGTCCCACGGTAAGCTGAGTTTGAGTGTCACCCTTACAGCTGGGGAGGGGGTGTCTTACTTCCTATGCACCTTGTTATCTAGGTCACTCCTGAGTGCTTCTTCAACAATTTTCCTCCTTGCATAACACACATTCTACTCCAAGCTATCCCAAACATTTAACCCCAATCCCAGCCACACAATACACAAAATGCAAATCTGATAGTACAATAACCCTCATACACTATACTAATAGCTAGAAGTATAAAAGCCATGGGACTATCCCACAACACTTACTACAGTCTGGCTTGCCTTACCTGCTTCTTCCCCACAGACAACCTGCGTCCAAACACACTAAGCCACTGCACTTTTCCACAGCAGCCCTAGTCTTCCATTCTAGCATGCCTTTCCACATGCTGCTCTGTGTATCTTAGACAACCTGAAGTCACCTGACTCTCACATTCTTCATAAAAACCAAAGCTTTCAGACGCCACACCTCACCCCGACTCCACCCCCTTGAATTCACAGTGCATTCCCTTTGTAATTTCCTTTGCCCCAAAGATTATCCATGATCCAAAAGATCCCTGTGCATCCTCTGAGCATCTCACTCAGCAATGAATTATGTCAATTATAGATCTCCCCCCATAAAGTGTAGGTTCCTCAAAGATATAAACTGTTTCATGCCTGGGACACAACGAGTACTCAGTAGAGGTTTCTAAGCTGAATGAATAAATGCTGGAAGTTAAGACATGATTACATACCAGATTTTGTGAGACTGTTAGACTCTGTTTCTTCTAGCCGAACATCTGAAAATGAAGCTTCTGAAGGTAACTTCTTCTGCTCATCTTTTAAACTCTGAGCAATTTGCTGCATAGAGAGATCAGAAAGATCATTATAGTCTTGTTTTGAGGAGTGTGTGGCAATATGAACTGGCTGAAAAGATGTTGGGGAACTCACATAAAATCAAAACATCATCCTATAAGTACTTCCTAATTATAAAGGGGGAAGTATACTTTTATAATCATCACCTAATCATTCATGGAACAACCTGTCATTACGTGCCTTGGATGTACGGAAGTAAAAAGTACACATAAGCTATTTGGCATTCTTACAAAAAATAAATAAATAACCTGAATTTAAGCAAGAGGAAACCATCAGATAAATCTATATAATGTGGCATATTCTACAACAAAGCTGGTCTGGTCTCTCTAAAAAAAGTCATTCTATAAAAACAAAAAAACAAAGGAGGTGGGGAAGGAAAGGAGTCTTAATTTGTTCAAAAGAGATTAAAGAGACATAAAAACCAAATGCAACACAGTAAACTTGATGGATCCCATTTCAGAAAGCTTTTGGTCCAGTTATAAAAGACATTTGAAGGACAAATGAAGAAATTTTAATATGAACTATATGTAAATAACACTGCTGAATTAATGTTAAATTTCTTTTAAGTGTGCAAAATGGTATTGTGGCTATGTGGCAACAATTCTATTCTTAGAAAAAGTATTTAGGATGAATTATCAAGATGTCATCAACTTATTTTCAAATGACTGGGCAACAAAGCATACATTCAAAGACAAAACAAATGTGATAAACATTAACAACTAGTGAATCTTGAAAAAATTACAGATTTGACTGGATATTTGATGATAGCAAGGAACTAAAATGTAAACTCATTTTAGGTGTGAAAATGGTATTATGGTTGTGTTATAAATCAAAGGGCTGGGCTGGGGCTGTAGCTCAGTGGCAGAGCACTTGCCTAGCATGTGAGAGGCACTAGGTTCGATCTTTAGCACCACATAAAAAATTAATTAATTAATTAATTAAAGGCATGCTGTCCATCTACAACTATTAAACATTTTTTTTAATTAAAATGCCTTTTAGAGTCACCTACTGAAGTATTTACATATTGAAATAATGTTTGAAACTTGTTCTAAAATAATTAATGCGAGCAAGAAGAAGTAAGGAGGTACAAAAAAAATGAGACTGGCCATGTTGAGGGTTGGGTAATGGTATGTAAGAACTCATAACAGTATTATCTATACTTTTGCTTGTATTTAAAATTTTCCATTAAAAAAGTTCTAGGTTCTAATTATAATAATATACTAAGCATTCTTTAAACTCTGTCCAAAATTAAAAGAAAATGAAGGTACAATATGGAACAGAAAGACCAGAAGATAAACCTAGGCCTTCAAACCATATATAAGAACTAGACATTTTCTAATTCTGAGATGACTCCATGATTTACGAGAATATGACAGTTCTACAATGTCAGCCAACTACAATGGCTCCTATTATCGACTCTCTTCTATGACACTTATAAAGAAAACAGAAAAATCACAGAAAGCACTAATTGACAATTTAAAAATTAAGAATGCATATGTTCTGGCAAAGGGGGAGAAACCTGAATAGAATGTTTAAAAAACAGAACTTAGTGTTTAATTCTTCAAGGTTTTAAAATTATTATTTCCTATGATTTTCACAGCAAGTTTAACTTGATTTTACATTTTGAGTGAGAATTAAAAAGAAAAATCCTATTTTAACTAGCATGAAACATTCAAAAGCTGTGTGGGGGCAGGAAGGAGATAAGGTGTGGAGCCCCTACCTCCATCATGACTAATTTATCAGGATATGCCAGGTCTCCAGGAGCTGGTTTATAGCCTGTGATGTCTGTCTGAATGTAGATGTGAGTTCGGTACACAAGTCGCTCTTGTACATCTTCCAACATCTGCTTTACTCCAGCTGCAAATGCCCCCAGTTGTTCAGCTAATAAAAAAAAGAAACACATCATCTACTCCTTTAGACTAAGGAAACTATTTTCTTCTCATCAAGCAGAAACAGTATGAACCATTTTTGCTCCAGAGACTGTGGTTGATTCTATTTCAGAATAACTCAAATGACCTAAAATAAGTTTAATAAATGTTTTCAATTTCTTTTTTTGTTGTTGTTGTTTTTTTTTTTTTTTTTTTCAATTTCTTCAATTTTAAAATTGGACCTTGTATCTCCTTCCTGGGACTCTGCAAAATTATTTTTATTATTAATATGAATAATAAATATGAATTCTAAGAGTGCTTTGGACTCTTCAAAATTCTTTTAGCCAGGCGCAGTGGTATATGCTATTATCCCAGTAATTTGGAGACTTAGACAGGAGGATCACAAGTTTCAGGCTAAGCACCTTAGTAAGACCCTCTCTCAAAAAAAGGGGAAGGGGTAGTGGAAAGCAGAGGATGTAGATCAGTGGTAAACTGCCCTAAGTTAAATCCCAGTACCAGAAAACAAAGAAAAAAAAATTATTTTATATAGCTTCAGACTAATCCTAAGAGATAGACCTGGCAGCTTATTAATTGGGTTATAGTCTACATCTTATAAATAAATTGAGTCCCACATATACTGACTTAACATTTTCACAAAAACAAAAAGTAAAAAATAAAAAGACATATGAGTTTATAAAGACTTCTTCATTTCTAAGATGCCATCAATGTTAAGACAACCAGTATTTCAGTAATATCTTTCCAAGGGATAGACAGTTGGAGACAGTATATAATAACATACATAAAACATTCATTTTAATTAAAAAATTGTCTTATGTTCAGAAACATTAATAAGGGAGAAAATGTATATATTAGACTAACTAAATACAACAGGAATGACTATAAAAGAATAACAAACTCATAGAGTCTACTAACAAAAGCCAAGGTGAAGACAATAAATTCTGCCAGTACGTGAAGGGTATTTTTTATAAAGGTATCTAAGTATATGATTAAGAAAATCATGTTTTCTATGACAATCAAACCAAATATCAACAAAGTAATCAGATGGATAGGGCAGAGATGTTCCAGAGAACTGCTTTCCTTTGTTTGTAACTATTTGAGATTATTTGTAATCTCAAAAATAATGAATCATTAGAAAATTGTTTTTGTTATTTCAAAAATTACTAGGTATAAGTCTGCTAAAATAATTCCAATTTTTAATCAAAAGTATGCGATACAGCCAGGCACGGTGGCACACACGCGTAATCCCAATGGCTCAGGAGGCTGAGGCAGGAGAATCTTAAGTTCAAAGCCAGCCTTGCAACAACAAAGCATTAAGCAACTTAATGAGATCCTGTCTCTAAATAAAATTCAAAATAGGGCTAGGGATGTGCTCAGTGGTTGAGTGCCCTTGAGTTCAATCCCTGGTACCAAATAATAATTATTACTATTATTATTATTATTACATAATATAGTCAATTGCTTTATATTCTGGTAACACTGTAGTAGAAATGCCTAATCCAAAACTAAAAGTCAGTTCTCTCTAGATTCCAGATGCCAGAATGAAAAGTGACTAATTGGGCTGCAATGCAGAAATGGATGGCTTGCCTGCCATGTGCAAGGCCCAGCGCCACAAAAATAATAAACATGATTCTTTATTTTGTTACTAATTTTGCCCAGGTTTTAAAATTCTTTTCCTATTTAATTTGTAACTTTAGTCACAGAATGTTGCATCTTGATTCAAAAAGGGGCAAGGCATCAACCAAACCTTCAAAAATATTTTTTTAAAAATTAAAAAATGCATAAGTATTTATGCATTGGGATTATGGGAGGAAAAAGATCTAACTTTTTTTCAAATTCACTACATCACAGACATAATTAAAAGACTTTTAAAATATTCACTTCTACTTATTTACCATTGTTCTGTACATGATCTTCAAGCACTTCATTTTTAAGAATTCCACAAAGTTCCGACAGAGTTTCTAAGTGAATAACATGAATTATCAGTGGCCTGAAGACATCATATAATGACACACACAGTTTCTCCAAAAGCTCACTAAAATGAAAGAATAAAATATGATTATTAGCAGTAATCTTTTCAGGACTTTCTAATACTTTAAAAGCTTCATTGATTACTTCTAGCCAATAAAAATAATAAATATCTACTGGAAAACAGCATCTGGGAACATTATAGAATGAGAAATGATAGGCTGAAAGTATTTTTGTGAAACTTTTTTCTTTAAAAGCTCAGAATCAATAAGCAATCCACAGAAGACAGTTCAAATTTAGCTTCCTACAACCAAAAGTCAACCTATTATAACTTTTATTTATTTTAGTAATAATTTTCTGTATGTCCTTTCAAAAACAAAACTATTTCAGTAGAATTCGATTACCTTTTATATTTCACTTCACTGTAAATCAAATGGTATGTTTCCTCCTCAAAACTTTTTAATATGTACAGGTTTAGATAAATAAAACTCAAAGTAATATAGACACATACCCAGTATTTTGAGAAATTTTAAACATTTGAAAAGAAAAAAATTAGGTTGTCTATATTCTTCATATAGTCAACAGTACATTTCTATATATAGTATTTCATCAAAAGTGATCCCTCAACCAAAACCATAAAATGCATTTTTTCTCTTCCTCATTACTAAAGTCATAAATAAAAATCTTTAAAGAGTCAAAATAGCCAACATGAAGAAACCAAAAGGGACTAACAGAAATGAAAGACACTTTCAGAAAAAGAAAAAGTTATTAAATAGTATCTGTATTTTAAGTACCTTACATTAGAATCATGAAATTTTTTAACTAGAAGGAATTATTTTACTAAGTGCAAACAGGAGATCTAGATTCCTTGCATAGAATTCTTCCTGTTGTACCAAAAAAGTCTCCATAATTATACTATGTCAGCCTTTAAACCACATATTTATTTTAAGAAAATAACCTACCCCATCCATCAATATTCTGTTCACAAACATAAAAAAGTTAAAACACTGCAGTTAATTATATAATACTCCTATAATACACTACTCCATCATGGCCATTAGCAAATTAAGTCTTATCAACAAGAGTTAGATCCCATGTACTACCTACTCTAATTTTGATGTCGGTTTTGTAAAAAATTCATTGTAAAGTTGGTGCTCATCCTGGCATACATGGACCATAAAGGCACAGCCACCGCGAACCTGCAGTAAACACATACACCACCTGCAGTTAGAGACACATAACATTCCAGCATTTGTGATATAAAGCCAACACTTTTACTGCAAAAAAGAGTATGCATACATTTATAAAACAACTTATCAAAGAACAAAAAAAAATGATTCGCTTCCATGGATTAATGCCCAATGGGATTATAGGTGATTTAAATTTTTTATTAATGCTTAATTTTCTCAACTTCTGATAATAACATAAATTTGTAGTTGAAAAACAGAATGTTTTTAAAAAGAACCTTTATGTTTTTCTATAGTATGAATTAAAATTGCAACTAGCCAAAAAAGTACTTCTGCAGCACAAGTGAAGCTAAAATTAAACTGTCAAAATAAATCCACTTTGAAGCCTCACCTTTCACAGAACAATACTTACTGATGAATCTTCATACCTCAAAAATAAATTAAAATGAAAATAGTTTGCAAAGTTAAATAAGGCTAATACTAAACTAGATTTATAATAACTGAAAAAAAATTTTTAGTTTTCTGACATGGGAACCAAAACTGATTTACCCAAGTAAATAAGGGGGGTTATCAAAATAGCTCAGAGGAAGGATTAACATTAAACCAAAACAAGGAGAAACTTACCAAGGCACAATGATCTCTGTTATTTTGGCTGGTTAACTCTGTGACAGTATAGGCAATACTAGGGCCCAGAAGGAGCTCCCGCTGATCAAGGTAACACTGGTGGATATCATTAAGCAGTTGCTGGTATCTGGTGGAAAGCAAGTAAGATTGGGATCTGAATCTTTAATTTCTAATATGTAAACTAAATCTGGTCTTAAATCCCAGCATAGGTTATTAAATCTCTAAAAGCATAATGGTCACCTCAGTTGCCTCTCAAACGCTTAGAAATACAGATATAAAATAAACCCATAATTAAGTAATGCCGTAAGCTTCAACTTTTAAAGGATTTCGCTTCCAAGAAGAGAGACATCAGGTCTGCCCAAATGAAAAGGAAATACTGCTTTGGGGAAATCTGCTGCCATTTAAACTTTCCAAATCAGGTCTAAGAACTTGCTCCCCCAACTTGCTCCCCCAAGTAAGTTATATACTGCAAGAACAAGATTGGAGGCTTCTGCTCAGAAGATATCAGTGACACAACTAGATCTGGGAAAAATAGTACAGGAGGAGATAATCAAATCAAAGAACATCTGAGTACTCACTCAGGTATTTTTTCAGATCGCTGTTCTATTTGTTCAATAAGAGTCTGCAGAATAAAGAAAAATACATTGAAAAGCATCTTTTTAATTGTACTTTCAATTACTTTCTGATTATAACAGTATCACACACTCAAAAAACTTTTTACATACAAGTCAAAATAATAAAAAACTCCTGGATAGTACTAAAAAGTAAATAGACTTAATATTTCAGTATATAGTCTCAGTTCTTTGTACCCACTGTTACTATATTTTTCTTTAAATGTAACTGGAATTATACCATATATTCGGTTTTATAGTTTGTTTTTTAATTAACACTATTTCAAAAGTATTTTCCTATCAAGTAAATCTGGTATTAGATGAAAATGTATAGAAAGTCTTAGCATGGTACCTGATACCTGAATGAATGAATCATCATTATAAATAAACATTATACAAATTATTACACAATATTCTATACCACCCTATTGAGTAGATATATTCTGAGTCAATTATTCCACTGTTCAACATTTCAGTTGTTTCCAAAGAATCACAATCTACTGGTCAAGAGCCTGAAGTGAAACTTTGGGGGTTTGAGTGTCTGCTCCACATAGCTGTATGAGCCCAAGCAAGTCTCACATTCTGAGACTCCACTCCCTACCAAATAAAACAAGTATCATAAAAGCACCTACTTCTCAGGTGGGGACCCCAACAAAATGGATCAAGAGAGAGATGTATATTAGGCTTTTGGTCTTTTCTCCTAAAAAATTTTTAGAAAGGAATCCACATACATGCCTACCAGCAGTCCTGTCTGTCTCACCAAATCCTCAAAAGCACTATTATACCTTAATGTGCCAATTTCTGACAAACCAAAAACAAACAAAAAAAAGCCAAACCATAACTTAATTTTTCATATTTTCTGTGAGTACTCTGGTCTTTTTATAATAGATCTTCATCTTTCTTATACTGATTAATAAGCACATAGAATATTTAAAAATATTGACCTTCTTACCTGTTGCAAACATTCTAGTGTCTGCCTTTGCTTCTGCTATTTAAAATTCAGAAAATTTAAATTTTATATCCTTAATCTTTTCCTAATTTTTTCCAATAATTTTTTTCTGGTTTTTTTTTTTTGGGGGGGGCAGTCTGCTTATTACTTTTTTTCTTTAATTTATGGGTTCACTTATTATAATGTGAAGAGCTTACTTTTTTTTTTTCCCTCAAATACTTAGCAAATTTTCCCAATGTGCCATGTAGAAAACTCCAGTCCTTTTTGATTTGGGATGTTTGGGAACATATAGAAGAAATTCCATTGGAATTTTTACTAGGAGTACCCTCCAACCAATAAGCTACCATGGAAAGAACTGATATTAAAAAACAGTCTCCCCAACCAGAAACAAAATAGTCTTACCCTTCATTCAGTCTTTCATGATTTTCAGTCTAATTTTATCATTGTCTTCATCTCTGTAATTCCGTTAAGGTTACTGCTAGGTGAATGTTATGCTGTCACTAAATGTATTGCTAGGTGAATGTTATGCTGTCACTAAAATAAATGGGACCCCATGACACACACTAATTGATTTCTAATAGTACATAGGAAAGCATTTTGTAATCACCCACCACACTAAGCTGTGTTATACATACCATTTCTTTCCTAATCACATTTTGTCATTGGTATTTGGCTAATAAACAAGCAATCAATCAGGTACAATCTATATCTCATACTACCAATTAACCACTCTTTATATCTTTTATTTAAAAAAAAAAAAACTAAGTTAAAAAAATTCCCTTTAATTGGCTGACTTTTAAGAAAGAAACAAGAAAGAGAGTGAAGTCAAGAGTCAGCAAAAGTAAATTATTCTTTGTAATAACTTCACAATGAGTAAAATTAACTGTATCTCAGATGTGTCATATAAATAACACACATGCACACGCACACACACACACAAACTCTCTCTAGATAGGTAGACAGACTTTTGCTCCCCCCATTTCCAATTGCTTTATCAAGATAAATATAAAGTGAATTCCTTTTAAGGAAGCACATTCCCAACCTCATGAAATATACTGCCAATACAACATCTACTTTTCACTGAATGACTGCAAAAATCTTCCTTGTTAATCATGCCTCCCTATCTCAAATCTCTCTTCAACATAATTCATTTTTATACTGCATCCTTAATCTTATGAATTGGCAAATTTGAACAAATCACTCTCCAGATTAAGACATCTCACTGGGGGCTGGGGATGTGGCTCAAGTGGTAACGTGCTCGCCTGGCATGCACGGGGTGCTGGATTCGATCCTTAGCACCACATAAAAATAAAATAAAGATGTTGTGTCCACCGAAAACTAAAAATTAATATTAAAAAATTCTCTCTCTCTTCAAAAAAAAAAAAAAGACATCTCACTGTTCTCTAATTTTCCTTAATTAGCCTGACATTTAATGTCCCTTGTGAGATGGTCTTTGTTATCTTTATTGTCATCTTTCCCATCACACACCACTAAAGTCCTGTGTTTCAATGAGAAATGGACAATAAGAAATTACATGGAGTCCTCCCAAAATACAAATCTTTTGTCTCTAACAACCTTCTCTATAAAGCCATTCTCTCTATATATTATTTAAAAAAAAAAAATTCTTTTATCAACCCTCTTAGGTCCACTAAATATCTGAACTTTTTAAGCTCAATTATCACCTTCATCTAGAAAGCTTCCCCAAGCATCATAGAAGAGCTAGGTGTTTCCTGCTCTTTGGACTTCGGAACACCCAACACCAAGCACCTAAGACACAGTGCTAAAATGTGAAAAGACAATGCCTATATTTCATTCATGTTCATTTTCCCAGGATAAGCAAAGGGCTGGCTAAATAAATGTCATAGCAAAATATGCTACTTATGATAATAGACTTACGCGGACTTTGGGGGCAGCAGTTCGAAATTTTACATAAAATAATGTGAAGGCATTGTCTGCATTAGGTACAGATGAAGGATCCTAAAGAAACATGAGGGAAGATAGGGAAGAAAGATAATTAGCAAACAAATAATTATTCAGAAAATGTAACATTAACCATTTCACAAGAGTCTTGATTGGCCTCTAGAACAATCAAAAGCTTAGAAAAATCTCAAAGATTACATATTATTATTGCTATGAGAAACAAGTAAGTGGAAATGTCACCTCTCCTCCCTTATTGTCATTAAAATTTGCCTTATTATTCGAATATTAGCAGTAAACAGACCTAAATTCAGCATATGACAGTGGCCAAATTATTTAACCTCATTTTGATTCAGTGCATTCATAAAATTTCCACAATACATACTTACAGAGGTTTTCTGCAGTTCAACAGTAAAGCACTAGTGTAGTAGGTACTAGTACTTCCTAAACTCACTGAAAATTCCACTAAATAGAAAACTACAGTCTGGCTGTTTCAACTCATCTAAAAGCAATGTGAACAGTAAAACAACCCAAATCACTGGCTTTGAATTCAAAGTTAAAGACACTCCATGTTCTTCAGAAAATAACCTTAAAAAATAAAACATAAACTTTAGGTTTTATTTTCTTAGGAAAGAAATATGCTCAATGACCATGGTCCTAGCTAATTCCATTCTTGTTTTCTAATCTAACACCCTGCTAATTTCCCACTGTAACTAATAACTGCAACCTGTAACCTGTTTCCTTCTTTTACTGATTAATTCTCCTAAATGAGTCCCTTTTGCTACTATTCTCCTGAATATGAGTTCCTTTTGATACTATACACCTCTTAATACTACCAAGCATTAGAACATACTCAATAAAAATGTTTGGTAAATTTAAAAAAATATAAAGACTATCAAAAAACAGATAATAAGGTAAAGAAAACGATTTGGGGCTGGAGAAAGGGCTAAGTAGTACAGCACTTGCCTAGCATGCATTAGATACTGGGTTCAACCCTCGGCACAACAACAACAAAATTAAAATTAAAATTATTCATCACACAGACTAAGCCACTTTTACTATTTTGATATATTTTCCAAAATTTTCATGAGAAAGAAATGTTTTAATATTTTTCTCATTTTGTTATTTATTATGTAATAGTATATGCTTATCACACTGTTAAATATTATTTGAAAATAAGACTACAATGGATACTTATAAAATAACCATTTTCCCTGTTATAAATAAAACTGCAGTACAGATTCTTATTTAATAAAAGGTAAAAAAAATTTTGAATAAAGCACTAATTTCAAACAAAGTTTATGGAAGATAAATGTATCAATAATAAAAAAACAAGCTGACATTGGGATCAGTTAACTCACCCTTCTTAGTAACTGATTTGTAAGGGTCTGTAGTGTATTCACAGTATATGTCTTCATGAGGTGCAAAGCTTTAGAAAGACATTGTTTAAACTTCAGTAAATATACAGGGTAATCTTTAAAATTAGGCTGTAAAAGAAAGGGAAAGATTTACAAAGAGGAAACAAATGCTAACAGAAAGCAAACTTTTAATGAAAATCAATGTGTCTTTTAAGTAATATATAAAACTCAAAAGTAGGTTTCATGTAGATCATAAGCTTCACAAAGACAATCAATCTGACTGACTTGGTCTCAGCCAAATACCCTACATCTGGCACAGAAAAGAGGTTCAATCAATATTTGCATTTGTGAGCAAAATATATTTTTATCACCCCAAACTTGGAATATGTAAAGTCCGTATAGAAAAAGGACTTAGGAAACATGAATACAGCAGTAACTCCTTGGGGGATAGGTTATCAGAGAGTTTTGTCTTTATTTCCCCCAAGTAACATTTCCTGTTTCCAAAGAAAAATCTCACACATCAGGATATTAATAACTTAAAAATGGCTCATCCTTTTAGACAGGATAAAGTTGAGTGAGCCAGGACCCTTTCCATTCCAGGAGTCACCTTGGGAGCTAAAATTATTTTTTATATCACTACTGATACCAATAAATTTACTAGTTTTTATTCAACATGCTACAACACATACAGCCATCCCTCAGTATCCAAGGAGGACTTGTTACAGGATCCCCAAGAATATTAAATCCATGGATGTTCAACTCCTTTATATAAAATGGTATAGACTTTACATATATCACCTTCATACAACCTCCTGTAAACTTTAAATCATTTCTGTATTACTTATAATACCTAATACAATATGATTCCTACATAAATAGTTGTTATACTATATTGTTTAAGACCTAATGGCAAGAAAAAGTTTGTGTGTGCTCAATATAGAGACATTTTTTTTTTTTTCTGAGTCTTTTCAATTCTCAGTTGATTGAATCCACAGGAGCAGAACCCTGGATACACAGAGCTGAATATATTTTTCCCTTCAGGAGAAATAAATATTTTACAACACAAGAAATAACAACAGGAATGTTAAGATTTCTTTAAAAAGATATAAAATACCATGACTTACATGAGATGAGATATATGTTATACAATCATCTAACTTGGCCAGCATAGGTATAAATCCTTCACTATTCACAGACAATGTAGGGGAATTCAATTTCTTCGAGGAGAAAAACAACAACAAAAACAAATAATCAATTGACCAAAAAAAAAAAAGTCACATACGGAAAAGTTAAAAATTACAAATTAGAGTTTATATATATATATATTCCTTTAGGATTTGATAGTGTCTTTACATTTTAAAAGTCATCAAAATATCCTTAAATATTTTCCATGCATAAGAATAAAGAAGAAAAAAAAAAAAAAGAATAAAGAAGAAACAAACAAAAAAAATATTGATTCTGATTATTCCTAATAAGCTCTGCAAAATTAGAAAATATTTTTATTAAACACTGCACAATGTTATATTGAAATAACACATCGAGTATCCAAATTTCCCACTTTCTAGCACTTGACAATGTATATACAATGTGTATATTTCTACTTTTGAAGACTGATAATTTTCTTATAAAGGTTTAACTAGCAGTCACACTAAATTCAGCAATCATATTATGAAAGTAAAATATTATCAGGCAATTATGTCTTATCTTGAATTCAAACAGCATGGCAATAAACTGTTTCCCATTGCATTTCATTGTTAACTATTAGTTTTATTTCAGTGTCTTTATTAAACTATAATAATTATGATTATTTTAGTAACTCAACACTATTTTTACATAATTATTATGATTAACTTGTGGTTAAGAAACATAATTTACACAGCAGTCTTTATTGAGTCTATTATTTGAGATATAGCATATATTATGAGAACTATACATTTCTTCAAACCAAACATGAGAAACAGTTTCTAAAACTTTGACTACCATTTTACAGTAATACAATCACAGCAAGATTTAAAATTGAATATTTCTTATTATAATCCTCACAGTTTACAAATAAGATGTTATAAGAAGAACAAATAAGATTTTAATAACAATAACACAATTTAAGAAATACTGCTTAAATCATGTTTAAAAAATTCTGAATTAGTAAAGGTATCTCCATGGGCTACAGAAAGGAATATCTATCAGTAAGCTATTACCTTAAAATATCACTCAAGCCAATATATAAGTTTGAAAAGCCAATTTATAAGTTTATACTAAAAAAGGAAAAGATGAAATAAAAATCATTAACTTTATTAAAAAGTAAAAAAAAAAAAACTTACTGTGTTAATAGTTTCCAATTCATTAAAATAAGAAAGCTTTTGTTGAATGTTTTCAGCCAGACTGACAAGTTCCGACTTGCATTTTTTAAAAGAGAAAAATCAATTATTATATGACAACTCTCCAGTCATAAAGTTACTTTCAACAAATTTATATTAGACATTTAGGTTTATATCAGATATAAGATTTCAGAATAATGCTCAAATATTTCTGCAGTCAGGACAAGAATTACTACCAATTTCATATTATAAAATAATAATTGTTTTTAAAAACACATAAGCTGAGCACAGTGGCACATGCTTTTAATTCCAACAACTCAAGAGGATGAGTCAGGAGGATGCCAAGTTCCAAGCAGTCTCAGCAACTCAGTGAGGCCCTAAGCAACTTAGTGAGATCCTATCTCAAAGGGGTAGTGATGTAGCTCAGTGGTAAAGTGCCTCTGGGTTCAATCTTCAATACCAAAAAAAAAAAAAAACCCACAAAACACATGGAGAGAAAAGTTTGAGATATACTAACGTCAGTGTTCAAAGTTACAAGTTTAAGTGAAACCTTGATCAACTGATCTTTTCAAAATTTCCAGCATTGGGCTGGGGATGTGGCTCAAGCAGTAGCACGCTCGCCTGGCATGCGCGGGGTGCTGGGTTCGATCGTCAGCACCACATAAAAATAAAATAAAGATGTTGTGTCCACCAAAAACTAAAAAAAAAAAAATATTAAAAAATTCTTTCTCTCTCTTAAAAAAAAAAAAAAAAACTCCAGCATTAATACAATCACTCTGTTTGAAAAAATGTTACTACTAAAGAGCAGACAGAACAAACTAGTAGTGGGTTTACTAAAATCCATTAAGCTCTGACATTATACTGAAAGCTACAAACTCAAAACCTGGGAAAGCTTGTCTTTGCCCCTATTCACAAGCTTATTTGGAAAAAAGTAGGTTGTTTTCATAAGGACCTGCATATTTGTCACAAGGCCTCATACAGAGCAGGGTTCAACATCTACTCCAAGAAATTAAGGAAACTGTAATTTTATTACATTTATAATACAATAATTTAATATAATTTAATTTACTTAAAAATAAAGTATTTACTATAATTACTGACCCTCTCTCCTATTCCAAATTACCTGTTCTTTTAGGAGCTGTTCACAGGCTTCATGTAGGGTTCCTGTCTTATTGGACACAAAAAGATACTGTTTCTGCAATGACTCCAGATGCTGAAGGGCACTGTTTACATCATTCAATATAGCATCACACTGCTCCTGAAACCCAGACAAGTAATCCCTCATCTGTCTAGAAAACAGAACCAAAAGGGGATTGGCAATAATATTTTCCCCCAATAAACATAGTCAATAAATAACAATTTCCCAAAATGCTTGAACTTTAGGAGGAAAGTATAACCTACTAACAAAAGATTATATTAAAAAATGTAGCAAAAGCTATGTCATAATCTATAAGGCAAATCACTGATACTACAAGCAATGAAAGAAATCAGCCTTGAAGCCATAACCTGACTTTTTACACACAAGGCAATAAAAACTGACAACTTTCAAAAGCTGGGACACTAAGCCATCCTTAGGAAGCAAGTAGGGTTGATTCTTCAGATCACTGCCACCTTTGAAAGATGATGTGATGTTGTAAAAAGAACTCTGGATTTGGAATTACAAGATCTGGGTCCAAGTTCCAGTCTGCTTCAATCTACATGACATTGAGCAAGTTGCTTAATATTCTCAGGTCTCCGTTTGCTCATTTACAAAATAAGAATAGTATTGTCTTTCCTCACACAGCTACTATGAAAATTAAAAGGAATCATACATCACACAGCTTAATATACTGTCTAGCAAAACAGCCATCAATAAATGTTAACTGATAGCCAGGTGCAGTGGCTCACGCCTGTAATCCCAGTGACTTGGGAGGCTGAGGCAGGAGGACTGCAAGGTCCAGACCAGCCTCAGCAACTTAGTGAGAACTTGTCTCAAAATATAAATAAAAAAGGACCTAGGTTATACCTTAATGGTAGAGCACACCAAGTTAAATTGCCTATACCTCAAAAAATAAAATAAAATAATAAAACGTTAACTGAATGTGAGTGTTCAACCTACAGTTCCAAAGTCAGCTAGAAAATTGTACACTGTCCTTTTTTCCCATATACATAAACAGAAATACATAGCTACACTGGATCTAGATGGCCATCCTTAAAGCTTCCTGTAGAGGTTTCTCCTTTTACAGAAAAGCAACAAACACCTTGTAAAAATCCTGTAAAATTCCTACTACCCAGTCTTCTCTGGAGTTGTTATTATTTTTTAATCATACAACTTCTAATGCCAGCTGTAATGACCCAAAGCCTCTCCAGCTATTCTTAAAGAAAATGTGGTTGCTTGGGTTTTCTTTGCACCTTAATGTATTTAAAGACAGAATATGGAATGCTTGAGATGACTATGGACTAAAAATTAGTATATCCAACAAATACAAAAGCCACACATACCTATATTTAGTTCCTTCATCCTGATCCATCTGAGTTTGCAGTTTTGCAAACCATGAAAAAAACTAGAAAAATAAAGAGTATTAGACTGTGAACCAAAGTAAAAAAGATAAAATGAAAAGTGACTAGATACTAAACAGCAAGTTAAAAAGGCAGACACTCTTACTGTTGAGGACTCAGTCATTTACCATTAACTTTAAGACAAGAGAAGATAAGTATTACATATGTAATATCTATATGCTAGGAAAAGCAAGGAATACTAAAAACATTGGCCATTTCCAGAGTAAAATAAGAGAAAGTATTAAAAATATAATATGTACAAAATAAATTTCTTCCTAAGAAGGTAATGCCTACTATTTTCCAAATTTAAATAGATAGCATAGGGTTTGGGTAAATATCAATATTAATGTTACCTAATCAGAACTGTAAAAATTTAAACTCAAAAATATTAGAGTGGTTTAAGAACACAGATTTTGGCATCATCCAAACCTTAGTTTGAATCTGCTACCAATCTTAAAGAAAATATCTATTTAAAAACAGGTATATGGAGGTGGGGGTTCATCTTAAACAAGCATGAAGGAACTTTCTGGGGTGATATGAATATTTTAGGCCTTGAAAGTAATAATAGTTATACAATCATTTAAATCACTACATTTAAAATAAGTACATTTTATTATATGTAAATGATAACATATTAAGATTCTTTTCTATTTTTAAAGAGAGATATGCAGGTACAAATTTAATATAAATGATTTTGCTTTCAAATAGTCCAAAGTTTGCAGACATGGTGCAAGACTGCCTTCTACAATGCTCAGGGGGGATTCAATGTCAAGGGCATGTAGTTTGGCCGTGTACCTTGGCTGTCACTTAGTTAACGTTTATTGTGTGCCTGCCACACATTGCATTTACATGCATGTAATGCATGTAATTATTAATTCTCACAAAAATCCTATAAGACAGGTATAGAAACATCCTTGTTTTACAGATTAGTTAGGAAACTAAAAACCCTAAAAGGTTTTTTAAGTGATTTGCCTAAGCTCATAAAGATGGTTAAGTGGCTTTCACATGCAAGTCAGAATAACTCAAGAGCCAGAGCTCCCAATTGCTATACATCACTGCCTTTCTTGACTTACTCTAGACACAATTCAGTACATCTGCTTTATATCTTATGTGGAAAATGCCTTACCTTTAATTCTTAAAAAGACGGAAAGAGAAAACAAGGAAAGCCTATGCATTTATGTCTGAAAATCAGCAAAAAGCAGAAACAAAGAAAAGATTACTCATGCTATATTACTGAAAAATAACTATAAACCTTGGTCAAAATAAATGTTCAGTAAGTGGCAGCCAAGGCATGTATTTAGGTTTTTGTAAAAAAAAAAAAAAAAAAAAGCCAATAAGCCAAGGGGTGGGTGTGTGTGTGTGTGTGTGTGTGTGTGTGTAAATATGCATGTGCTGGAAGGACAGGTTAACATTTATAATATATGCATTGAGGGAAATCAAATTCATAGTTCATGAAATATTAAAACCTTAATATAATCATGTATCAATATTCAAACTTGGAATATTCTATTTTTAGCTATATTTCCAATATAATTTGGTCATCAATTCATTTAAAACACTTAAGAAACAGCCATAACTAACAGAAAATCATGAATGGTCTAGAAAGATTTGATGTCAACAAGTATCAAATATTCAGACCCTTTAATCAGAACCTTTTTCATTAGCCTATTTTGAGACGTCTAAAAAAATTAAACACCCTTAGAAAAAGTAATGCCATTCACCTGCTGTGCAGTTTCAATTCTTTCTTCTTCCATTCCTAAAGAGGTAAAGCCCTTCAAGAGAATGTCTTCTGTAGATTCAGGCACTACTGAAATCAGCTCAACAGGCAGGGAATGGGATGTTATGCTGCACAAGTCTTCAATTGGGAGCTTGAAAAAGAGAGCCACAAAATATTTAACTAAAAAATTCTCCAAATTTAACTCAAGGTTGGGCTTCCATTTTAGTTGTTTTCAAAGAGAAAAAAAAAATCTCCATTAAATCATATGAGGCTGAATAAATGCTATACAATACAACACTTTTCACTAAGTTTTGTTAAATTTTATTCTCAAAATGTAAACATGACATCAATTTCCCAACATTAGTAAGGTATGATTTTTCAGTTAGCTTTCTAACAATGGACATAAGTGTCTGCTAATCCACACACTTTTTTGTCACTTGAATTTCTTGTGTACCACCAGACAAAAGGGAAAGCCATGGGCTGCTACAAGTAGACTGCTCTCCCAGGCTCTAACATAGAAAACTGATCAACCAACAGAATTAATAAATCACACCCAAGAACTAACCAACAAACTCTACCTCTTCCTATCACTTCCTTCTACTGGCACACATCACCTACCTTTCCTGTTGACAAGTTTTGAAATTACAATGGAATAGGAAGAAATTTTAAATTTCCCATAATTTCATAATAGCCTCACAGATAAGACCTCACCTTGACACCAGTAGACCTAGTACTGTCCTAGTTCTCCACTACTAAAGATAGCCCAGGTATTAATTTACCTGTAGCTGTACAGAAAAGCTGTTTTTAGACCTAAAAGAAAGGGGTAGCAGATGCTGGGGAAAGCAAAAGGGCCAACTGTTTAGGTTCCTTCTAGTTTTCAGCCCCTAGTTCATGGCATTTAAGGTATGAAAGGCATGATCCAAGGTCTTAGAAAATTACTTTGTCCATTTTTCTAAACACAGACATTTTATCTAAACAGTATTTTCTCTTTCAAGTAAAAATAAGCTAGATGCAAAATATACCACCTCTAATTTAGAAACATAATCCTTTAACATGGAGTTTTGTTGTAGATGGGTTCAAATGGTGCTATACTTCTTAATGGCATGGTACTCTTGTTCACTTATAAACTGTGTGATACTGGGCAAAATACTTGCTGCTTCTTTTCCTCAATTTCTTCTCTTATCTGACACAGATACAGTATTTGTATTATCTAACTATCATGAAGAGCAAAGAAGATAGCACAGATGTGGGAAAACTGGCTTCTTGGGAGTGCTAGGAAGCTACCGACAGGAAGTGATCAGGAAAGTCCTTGATCCACTTTTTCCCCATGAATGAGTCTGACTCAAGAGCCAGGAGGATCCTAGGTGTAGGTAATACGTCTTACTAGGGGATCATTTGTTTATGTAAACTCTTCCTAAATGGCAAAAGAATCCCTGAACCACAGGACTGGGGCTCAGCAAGAATTAAGTTTCTCCACAGCAGTAAGAATATACCTGGAGTCTAATATGTCGCCAGCAACTGTGTGCTACCACTAGGGATTCTGTAGGATAGAGGGAACTGTGCTGAGTTAATGGCATGCACTCCTGCTCTGTGGAACCACCCCAATTACCAAGGAGCAATTTCCTGAGGAAGGGGTCATAATCCCCAGAGACAATGCTGCACGTAAAGCACTTAGTGAAAGATTGCCACATAGTAAATATTCAATAAATTGGATCTACTGCTATGATTAGTATTTTTTTTACTCTTCTTATTAGCAGCAGCAATAGAGTAAATTCATAAATCTGAATCTATACTGCTTCTTGGGAACAGAACAGTCACTAAGCTATCTTTACAATATTATATTAGTAGTAAATTTTAGGTGTATACAAGCAGACCATAACACAATTCAATCATATAATTCAATCAGCACAGTTTAGAGAATATCTAAACAGATTGAAGGAATCATGGATGAGGACTAGATTTGAAAAGTACACCAGAAAACACATGGAGAATAGGCTAGAATGAAGAAAGATAAAAAGAATGTTGCTTGCAACCTAACAACAGGAAAAAGTCAAATAATCTAGAAAATCCTAAGCATTCTTAAATCCATCAGGGCTGAGGTTACAGAGTAAACTACATAGCTTAAAATCTGGGGAAAGAGGCATTTCCAGGAAACGTGGAGTTTTGGCTCACTTGTAGGAGATCACAGGAAAAATGGATGACAAGCACCACCCAATCAGGTAACAGAATTCAACTAAATTTTTTTCACAAATTTTTTCACTGACAAAACGGGTGTTCACAACCACTAACGTGGTCTCCTCTACAGACTTCCACTGCCCAGTTTGTGAGTGACAATGTAAACACAATGGTACAGGCCTGCAAGAGAGCACTGCTGCTGTGTGGGCAAGCAGAACACAAAGCCCCACCTGAACCTTTCTCTCCAGAGGAACAAAAGCCTCAGGCCACTGGGAATAGGGATGACAGGGCAGCAAATTCTGTCAACTGTAGAGCATCATTACAGTGAAAAAAGGAAAAAGTAAACAACTGCTACTGTGGAAATGGGCACATAAAAGAATCAGTAAACTTGAATGTAGGTCAATAAAACCACCCAAGTACATGTATGATTGGACGAATGGTGCGTCTCTACACCATGTACAACCAGAGAATTGAAACATTGCACTCCATTTGTATACAATGAATTGAAATGCATTCTGCTATCATGTAAAACTAAGTAGAACAAATAAAAAGAATAATAATTAAAAAATAATCACAGAAAAAATAAATTTAAAAAAACCACCCAAAGTGAAACATAAAGGAAAAACAGAATACAACATTTAAGAACTACAAAGTGGTATTAAATGATCAGGTATGTGGGTAATTGGAATTCCAAAAGAAGAAAAGAGAAAGCAATAGCAAGAAAGAGAAAAGACAATAGAAATATTTGAAGATATAAGAGTTGAGAGTTTTCCAAAACCAATGAAAGTCATGAAATCACAGCTCCAAGAAGCTCAGAGAATCCCAAATAGAATACAACATGCATATACACATACCATGCACGCACACACATACATTTTCTAGATATATTATACTGAAACTCCTGAAAACTAAAAATAAAAATGTTAAAGGCATACATATATATATTCTCTATATAATAATGTACATTATTATATAGAGAACAAAGACATGAATAACAGCAGACTTACCAGAAATTATGTAAGTTACAAGAGAGTGCCATCTTTAAAGTGTCAAAAGACATATATGAATACACAACCAGTGTAACTCTAGATCATGTACAACCACAAGAATAGAAAATTATACTCTATGTATGTGTAATATGTCAAAATACATTCTATTGTCATGTATAACTAAAAAGAATTAAAAAATTTTAAAAAATAAAGTGCCAAAAGAAAAACCTGTCACCTCAAAATTCTACACCTAGTGAGAAGACCTTCTTATTTTTGTTTTGGGCATAGAAAAATTGAACCCAGGGCCTTACACATACTAGGCAAGCACTCTCCCACTGACCTATGCCCCCAACCCAAGAATATCTTTTTAACATGAAGGGAAAATAAAGACAGTTCAAACGAACAAAAGCTGAGAAAATGTATGACCAGAAGACCTATACTAGAAGAAAAGTTAGAGGAAGTTCTTCAGGCATATGAAATAATACTAGGCAGAAACCGAAATGAAGGTAAATATGACAGTATTTACTTTTTCATAATTCAGAAAAAAAAATGTCAAAAGGAATACTAGTGGCAATGTATTGTTGGTTCATAACATATGTAAAAATAAAATGTCTGGCAACAATAGCATAAAAAAGGGAAAGGAAGAAATGAAAGCATTATAAGGTTCTTACACTATACATGAGTTAATATAATATCTAAAGGTAGACTATGACTAATTAAAGTGGTGTATTGCAAACCTTCAGTTCTACAATACCACCCAGGCCTTGAATTCAATCTCTCTGAGAAAAGATTCTAAAACTATCTTTAAAGAATATATAAATCAATGACAAAATCAAATTCCTGGTTGTGATACCACATACTACAGTTTTGCAAAATGTTATAAAAAAAGAAACTGGCTAACGTGTACAGGGGGAATTTCTTTACGTAGAATTTACAACTGTTTCAATTTCTTCAATTGAGAAAGTAATGTAATAATCACATTCTTATGAATTCAAAATTCCAGACAAAAAGTAAAATTCTTCTTGTTCCAGAATCATTTGGACTATAAAGAAAAGTGCTTTTAAATGTGTTTATCTGAATAGGTAATAAATTCTCATAGCATAAAATTAAAGGAAAATCAGTAAAGAGTTTTCTTTCCTTGGACACATTTCCCAGCCATTCACTTCCAAACTTTGAGGCAGGATATCAATGCTACTAGTTTATTATGTATCTTTCCTTTTCTTTAAAAAAAAAAAAAAGTACTTTTTTTTAACCCAAATAACAGTTCACTATACATATCCTGCCTTTTTCATCTAATATGAAGCATTTTCAATTGTCTCTTTAATAAACAATAAGGGAAAGATGGAATTACTTTTACTTTAAATTCATAGTTCTGTCACTAAACTATAAAAAGCTCATTCTTTTAAAAGTCTAAGAGTACAGAATGTTTAAGTAAAAAGTAGAGATCTCCATTCTTCCCCTCTTCCCTATCCTTCCAATTTCTCTCTTCTGAGGCAATACCAATGCTTATAAATTTGAGAACTACAAAATTTGAGGGCAGGATAAAGACTCTAAAAGTAAAAGAAAACCAGAGATAATTTCTAACTTTTATCAATCTTTCTTTCATAAATATTATTGAAAAAACATAATCTTTTAAAATCCAAATCAACAGCAGAGTTAAAATGAAAAATAACATTCTCCCCACCTTCATTTTAACCATTTTCAATATTTTTGATATTCTATAAATCTAAAAAACAAATTTACAGCTTCATGTATAAATTCATCAAATAGGTTCTATCCATTGACTCCTCCCTATGTAAGATAAGGAAATTAGTACCCCTATATTTTCTTCTATATTTACTTTTCAGATATATCAACTATACCACCTCTCTTTTACTGTCAAAATTTATAATTACTCCTTATTCTGTGATTAAGTCTTTGGACTAATTTTTATACTATATGCTTATATATGTTATACTATATGCTTCTTGCCTTCTATAATCTGCCAGAATTGTAGGTTCACTGAGAGCGTCTTTGGTTTTGGTGTGCCACACACTTTTACTGTCATTTCAAAAGGACCCAGGGGTGCCATATACGTGTGCTCAGTGTTATTTTGAATTTTAAAAAGTTTATCTTCTAATTTACTTTAGAAAATAAAATCATGAAAACTCTAGATACCTGAGAAGCTGTCACAGATATTTCAGACATATTCTGTATCTAGATGTTGTTAAGTAAACAACATCTGATTACTTCAAGCATAAATACTACTTTTCAATCACAAGGACTTTAAATATCAGAAACAGAAGGCAGCTTCCTATTCCCTTATTCTCTCTAATATAAAACCATTTTCTCTCCAACCAAGCACGAGAGAAACCACAATATAACTACCTCAAATAAATCATTTTTTTAAAGTAGCAAAACAAGTTGTTTATTAACAACATTAGAGAAAATTCCCCCATTAGATACATTTGCCCAGCCAACTACTTTTCTCAAAATAGCTGGGATAGAGTGACTAGTCGAGGAGGGGTGTGGTGGTGTCATGTGGTGATGTCTCAAACCTGTCTGTTCTGACCTCTCATTGGTTCTGAGGAGGAGGTAACTCACCGCCTCTGGCTCTCTCACATTGCCCTGGCTTCTAGATGGGACAGCTACCACAAGAGAGAGAAGAGCATAGATCTTAGTATGGCTGGAGAGCTACAGTATAGCTTATGCAAATGGAGACGCTAACATATTAAATAATGACAAAAAACTATCAAGCTTTGCTTGACCAGCTCCATAAATCCAGGGGGCAAGGAAATAAAATAATAACAAGCTTTACTTCTTTTGTAACTCTGAGTTAGAGAAAAATCACTTTTATAATCAATTGGATCAGTTGACTCCATAAATGAAGCCTGATATTATTTTTTCTCTTTGGAGCAAATCACTGAAGAGCTACAGATGAAATCTCAGAGCCTTCCTCTTCTTACCTTTGGTCTGAGTGACACTTATATCTGCTCAATCTCAGGCTTCAAATCTATTCTCTTAATAAGTCACAAATCATTTGAAAGAAAGCACATAAATAATATATTAACAAGAAGCTTTCCATGTGTACTTCACATACCTGACTGCACTGATATTCTCATAATTCTCCATAAGTTTCCATTTTATAAAGAAAATAGAGGCTGTGTGTCTAAGCCACACTGTCTATAAGAAAACAACAGCTATAACAGTAACTTACAGGTAAATTTCAGGGTAAATTATTTTAGCATTTACCAAGAATTACTAAATTCAGCAGAAATAAAAAGGCCCTAACTACTAAAAACTTTCCCCTGGATATAAGAAACTAGTCTACTGCAATTTTTTTTTTTTTTTAATCTATGGGGAAACGAATATATAACTCCTTTAAAAAAATTTAAAATGAAAAATAAAAAACTCCTTTCCAAAGGAAAGGAACCAAACTTCTAAAGAATTTAATGGCTTTATGATATTTACTGAGAGTTAGCTGGCCTCTTGCTATTCTACTAACCTGCCCAGCTCCAATTGTTCAGGAAGTAATTTATCTCGTGAAAATTGTGAAACACTACAGAAAATTCTTTAGGATATACAAAATGAAAATTGAGGCTTTTTTTTTTTTCCAACACCAATGTTAAAAGGATGTAAAGACTTAAAAAATTAATTACTTCCCATCAGACAAACACTTTAGTAAAGGAAATGAGGGCTGCAGAGAACTTAGAAGCAATAGACTATCTATCTCCCCCTTAAAGATTCCAGGATGGGTAAATAACAGGCTGCTTCCTTCTCCCAGGAAGTCAATTCCAAGACTGCATTTACCAGGGAAACTCACTGAATTTCTGAATTTATAAAGCACATACCTAACCATAACTTAGTACTACTTTCCCCCCCCCCCCCAAGGCTGGCTTCTTATTTTCCATAGTCAATTCTCACCTTAGACTGTCAATTTCTCCAAAAGGCCTTCCTCATTGTCTAAAAGGGCACATCTCATTCCTTTTGGTCACACTATCATATTTGATTTATTTTTCTTATGTCATGGATCACTGTCTGAACTCACCTTCTTGTTCTTCTTATTACATGCTCATGATCTGCAAAACTACGTGAGCTCATGATCCCCAAAACTATGTGAACTTTCTTATTTATCTTCCTATCCCCAATTCCTAGTTCAGCATATAATTTAGGTTAAATGATTACTACATGCAGCTAATAATAAGTATCACTGCATAATGTGGAAGAGTGAGGTGGAAATGACAAGATTCCACTTACTTCACTCCAAACCTACCCCATGCTCAATACCATTAAAAAACTAAATAGTTTATAACCGCTTACAACAAATTTTCCTGTAGAACATGCCCTCCACGCTCCTCTGGCACTATGAAGTACAAGCATCCTGCTTCGGTGACAAAGTCTAATCAATTATAAACAGACAGGAAAATTTACAGAGCAAACAACTTGAATTATCCAGAACATAAAAGACTGATGGCCAAGTCAAAGAAAATTCCACTGGCTTCCTTATTTATTTCAGATCCACTTCTTGCACAACATCCTAGAGAACCCAAGAAAGAAAACTTATTTTATGGCAGAGCACACAATAGGAAATATGAAGAGAACCTTTCAAATCAAACCTCTAAAGTCTGAGAGCAGAAAAAGTTGAGGACACTGAAGTCAATCTGCACTTGGACACAAATTGTATAAAAAGAATGCTTTCAACATCAGAAGTAATCACGACTTCTTATAAGATAATCCTAAATCTGTCCCTCAAAACTAGAAAAAGTTGATCAAATATAACAATTTGTAAAATGTACTTCCTGCCCTTATAAACAGTTGGACAGAATCCCACATGCAGTAACATGCACAATACCCCAAATTAATTGGATTAAAAACTTTGACACTAAAACCAAAGAGTAACATTATTTAGTAATGTACTGCCTCAGATTTTAAAAGAAAATTCACTTGCATTGCTTTGCTATGGGCCAAATAAATCTCCCATAATCTGCACTTAATAGAGAGCTCACTGATCAATGTGCGATGAATGAAAACTGCCACTCAAGACCAAGTTTTGGTCTATCCGAGTCTTCCCAAGGAAAAAGAAAGCTGGATTACTCATTAAAGTGGTAAACGAGCATCAGCTGGAGAAAGTGCAGCAGCAAAGCACCTCAGGATCAGTGCACGTCCTGGGAGACAGTGGACTCACACCAGAGACACCTAGAGCAAGAGGCCAGGGGCAAGGCTCCGGGCCAACCGTCCCACGCCTCTGGGAGCGGGCTGGGTGCTGCCCGGCACCAGCGCCCAGACACTCTCGCAGCCCAACCCCCGTAGAAGCAGAGTCGGGGTCGTCGGAAGTGCTAGGCTGACAACCGGGGGACCTGCGAGGCCCCTCCCACCGGATCCGCCACCGTGGCCCGGGAGGAGTGGACAGACACCCGGGAAAAACGCTGGCGAGGCTGGGGTGGCGCCGGGGCGCCCGAGGTGTCCCTTTGCCACAGCCCGTTTCGCCCGTCACCTCACCTCGGCCGGCACCGGCAGGTTCTCCGTCGCTGCCTTCAACTCCAACACCGAGTCCGTCTGCCGGTCGGTCAGCGGCGCCGTCGTGTCGGGTCTCCGATCCCACAGAGCCAGCTTCTCCCGAGCGTCCCGCTCAGCTGCCGTCTCCGACAGCAGCAGCGCCGCCTCCGCCATCTCCGCGGCCCCGGCGGCCCTCAGCAGCAGTGGCGTGGAGGGGACCCCCAAAGAGAGGCCAGGACAACTTCCGGGAGAACCCGGGCTTCCAGCACCACAGCGGTGGCGGGGCGGGGCGGGACGGAATGCCCTGACCCCGGAAGTTCTTCCATAGAGTGTGGGTGGGACGGAAACCAGGAACGACGTGGCTTTAAAAGGGGGTACAAATATTTCCGGCTTGGAAGCAGAAGAGAGTGAAGGAGAAAGGTTCTGACGGAAATAGAAATGCCCCTACCGGAAGTCTTTTCTTTAACATCAGTAACTTTATTGTTACGTATTGTTATAATTATTGACAACTGCCCTAAGTCACCTCGCCCGCCGGAGTCTTGGTGAACTCCGGCATCTAGTGCCTTTCTTCTCACAGCTGAGTAGTCTGGGAGCATAGTGTGATTTTCATGTTGGTTTTTCCGCCACTTAGATCAAAACCTATAACAGCAACTTTTCCAACATCCGATAATATCTCTGTTACAAAACCAATTTATGGAAACACATTAAAAAAATTGTATGTGTTGTGTGTGTGTGTAAAACCTTTTCTCTGTATAAGCTGGTTATCTCAGGAATTTATGATAGTGATGGAAAGACATGTAAAGGGTATATTATTCTGCCACTATGTCAATGCAGAGATTTGAGCCACAAAATAAATGATGATAGTATCGGATTGTAACCTATATGATAAAATAAATACCCTTTTGTCTATACTGATATAAAAACAGGGAAGAGACAATCTTCTAACTTAGAGAAGAATTTCAAATCAATAAACAAAAAAATTAGAGAAATAGAAAATCATCAATAGGACATCAAAATAATAATTGTAGCAGGCAAGATAGATGAATGTATATTAAAATGAGTCAGCAAAAGTTTAAGGAGAAATGGAAATTTGCAAACAGCCAAATGATATTGCCAAGGTATATATTAATAGCAAGGGGAACAGTAACTTCAGAGGGAAGAAACCTGGTAAACCACCTTAACCATGTAATCTAAGTCAACATCTTCATAAAACTCCTTGACATAACAATTTGAAAGCATGGTATACCTTCTGTGGCATTCCTACCAAAAATGGGAAAAACTTATTTTAATCATGAAAAACATCAGATGAATTCAAATTGAAGGACATCCTACAAAATATGGATCAGTATTCTTCCAAAGGTCATGAAAGACCAGGAAAGACGAAGGGAATGTTGTTACATATTGGAGGTGACTGGGGAAGCATCCCAATACAATGCGGAATCCTGGATTGGATCCTGGGGCAGAAAAAGGAAAATTGTGGTGAAAATAAATTACAAAATACAGAAATTCAAATAAAGTCTGTAGTTAGGTAATAGTATTGTCCCAGTGTTAATTTCATGTCTTTAATTATACCCATGGTTAGGTAAGATGATTACGTTAGCGGAAGCTGTGCGAAGGGCATACCTGAACTCCCTGTACAATTTTTGCAACTTCTCTAAAGTCTAAAATTCTCTTCAAAAATTTCATGTTGTAGAAAATGTTTATCTTCTTGGAGAAAAATGACTGGGTTATAATTAAGACAAATGAAATAGTGTGTGGTCCTATTAACCAAAGTGAACACTCCCAAAGCATTAACAGATCGTTCTTTTTTCTTTGTTTCTTGTGTGTGTGTGTGTGTGTGTGCATGCACACACATTGACTTTTACACTCGAGAATAAGTATGTTAATCAAATTTCCATTACTATAATAAATTCCAGAGATAATTAACTTATAGAGAGAAAAGTTTTATTCTGACTCACAGTTTCAGAGGTTTCAGTCCATGATCACTTGGCTTGGCTGATTTAGTGAAGAAACACATCATGGAGGGAGCACGTGACAAAGAAAAACTACTCGCTTCATGGCTAGGAAGCCAAAGAAGGAAGAAGAGGAGGCCAGGATCCTACTGTCCCCTTCAAGGTCATACCCCAGTGACCTAAAGACCTCCCACTATGCCCAAACTCTTAAAAGTTTGCAGAAACTCCTTAGTCAGATTGCCGTTGCTGTGACAAAATATCTGAGATAAGCAACTTAAAAGGAGAAACAATTTATTATGGGTCATGTTTCTGAGATTTCAATCCATGATTTCTCGGCCCATATTGGCCTTGGGCCTATTGCAAGGTGGCAGGCACATCTCAGCAGAAGTACTTGGCAGAAAGGAAGGAGGGAGAGAAAGAGATCAAAGTGCGTTGGTCCAACTGTCTCCTTGAAGGGCATGCCCCAGTGACCACACTTCCTTTCACAAGGCTCTACCTCCAAATGGCACCACAGACTGGTGACCAAGCCGTCAGCACATGGTCTATGGGGAACAAGGCTTCAAAACATGAGCCTTCTGGGAGGACATTTAAGATAAATTGTTAGTTTTTGTTTTATTTGTTTTGAGGATGTTTCAGTCTTCCTGCCTCAAACTTCCAGGTAGCTGGAACTACAGGTACTTGCCACTGAGTTACCTTTTAAATTATTCAACCCAGCTTCAAAACACTATTTCTCTAGCACATTAATCCACCACCACTTCCTAAAGAAAGTCATCTTATAGATATTTACAGATGTGGCGCTATTTGTCTAAATGCCTAAAACTCACTCTCTTTTCTTCCAGGTAGACTAATCTCTACAATCACAGATATAAGATTGAATTCTGTGAAGATAATGCCCCAGATGTTATCCTTCAAGTGCCAAATGTAAGCATTTTTACAATGTGATTTTGGTTTGGGTTTGGGGAGGTTTGTTTTGTTTGTTTGTTTGTTTTGGTACTGGGGATTGAATCCAGGAGTGCTTAATAACTGAGCACCATCCCCTGTCTTTTTTATTTTGAGACAGAATCTCACTAAGTTGCAGAGGGTCCCCTAAATTGCCAAGGCTGGCCTCGAACTTATGATCCTCCTGACTCAGCCTCCTGAGTTGCTGGAATTACAGGCATATACCACTGTGCTGGAGTCTCACGATGTGTTTCTACTGCAGATTTTCCTAAATCCATGATCACTGTATTTTGATCTAAAGATCATTTTTAGTTCTATAAAAAAATTTTTTTCAACTGGTGTTTCATAAGGCTAACAGTGGACAGTGCAGATGATGATACCTAGGAAAAGACTTGGGCCAAGGCTAGATAGAGTTCTACTCAGCTGCTGTGAAGTCACTTGAGGGGAGAGGAAGGCAGACAGGAGCACAGTGATGCCTGGTCTATTTGTGGGAGGGCAGCAGGGCCTGGAGGATCCACCAGTCACCTGCTGGCTCTGCAGAGAGGAGAAGGGGAGACAATGAAACAGAGACATCAGGTTTTATGGGGTATTTTTATTCTGTAGAACATTAGCATAGAAGTACAGACATTTAAACAATATGGTGTTGCTCAAAATGTAGTGGAAAATGTGGCTTACCACATACGGTGGTTCACCCTCTGCCAGACTCTAGTGTCTTTTCTGTATGGATAAACATTGTCTAGTCTCTCCCACCCCCAAAATAAAAATTGCCTATAATGGATTCACAGTTATACCAGGGAAGTGAAGGGGAAAGAGTCCTCTTGTATTTTATTTTACTTTATGTGGATGTTGAAATGTCCTTTCAAGAAGGAAATTTGTCAACATCTAGCAAGTGAGTTGTACAAATCAAGTTTCTTATTATTATGTCATTTTTGTAGGTGGTGATGAGCTTTTCCCTGAATCACTGGACACTATAACAGATACAATTACAGTGTTAATTTCCTACTACAATTCTCATAGTATCTTTATTCAAGTGTTGGTAATTGTTTCATAAATCATTGGAATTGATACAATAAACACTTCTATTGCCTATGTCCATAAGTACGAGGTACACATATATATTCATGATGTGTGTGAGAGAGAGAGAATGAGAAGAAAACATTGCATGGCCATCTTCAGGAGAGGACAAAATGAAGTCGGAGCACTCTCGTCCCCAAGTGATGGAGGTCCCCCTATCAGCAGGAAGAAGAAGAGGAAAAGGAGAGGGGGAGAGAAAACAACAAAGAAAAGGAGAACTGACTAAAAAATGTAAAAACAAACAAAAAAGTGACCCCCCATTATTGTGGACAACTTCTTGTTTCTAAGATCTTATTCATATTTTTGTTGTTGTTGTTTTGATACTGGGATATTGAGCCTGGGGGCTCTTTACCACTAAACTATATCTCCAGCCCTTTTTATTTTGAGATGGAGTCTTGCTAAGTTGCCCAGGCTGGCCTGCAACTGGTAATCCTCCCTGCCTCAGCCTCTCTAGTAGCCGAGATTACAGGTGTGCACCATGGCACCTGGTTCCCAGATTTCATTTTTGGTCTCTTGATCATAACTATAAGTAGGCAGGGTAGGGGTTGCCATCTTCCATTTAGAGATAAGCAAATTAAAAACGGAGATTAAGGGAATTATTGAAGAGTTAGGGGAGGGTAAAGGGGAAAGAATCCTATTTTATTTTATGTGGGTATTGAAATGCCCTTTGAAAAAGGAAATTTGCCAACATCTATCAAATCAGAGACTGGAGAAATGGACAGAGAGAGGGAGTAAAAGGGCAGAGCCATTTGATTCTGCAATTCTATCTCTGAGAATGTATCTTAGAGAAATCTCATGTATTTTTTTAAAAAGAAGAAGAGGAGGAGGAGGAGGAGGAGAAGGAGGAGGAGGAGGAGGAGAAGGAGGAGGAGGAGGAGGAGAAAGTATACACACAGGATACTTTGTTATTGGGAAAAATTGGACATAACCTAAATATTTATCAACAGGGAAAGAGGTTTTATTTTTTTTTCTATTTTCAATTGCTACATAAAAACAAACTCAAACCAAGCATGGTAGCAGACACCTGTAATCCTAGCTATTCTAGAGGCTAAGACAGGAGTTCAAATTTCAAGTTCAAGGCCAGCCTGGGCAACTCAGCAAGAACCTGTTTAAGACAAAATTAAAAGGGCTGGGGATGTTTCTCGTTGGTAGAATACTCCTGAGTTCAATCCCCAGTACCACCAGGAAAAAAAAAAATCACGTCTAAAACAGACACCATTTTACGATTACCCTTCATGATTTTGTGGGTCAGGAATCTCCAAAGGGCACATTGAGAAAGACCTGTCTGTGCTCACAGTGTCCAGAGCCATAGCTTGCGTGACTAAAGTGGCTAGAAGACCTAACCATTGGGGAGTGACCGCCAGTCTCCACATCTTCAAGTGGTCTCTGGGCCTCTCTCCACTTGCTCCCTCCAGCATGAAGACCTCAAGGTATTTGGACTTAAATGGCTCAGAGTTCAAAGAGATCCCAGAGGCTTCTTTTGACATTGACAGGAGGTGACTTATGCTCATTGTCAAGTAAGTCACTAAGGTGGCCCAGATTCAAGGGAGGGAAATTCACTCCACCTCTCAATGAGAAGAGCAGCCAAGAACTTACAGTTCTTTTAATCTGCACAGATCCCATACTTTGTAATCATTAAAGGGAACAAAGATGCAAGAAGATGTGCAAAGCTCTGAGCTCCATCCCCAGAACTATGGAGGAGGAGGAGGAGGAGGAGGAGGAGAAAAGTATGATGTGGGTTCTGCTTCTATTAATCTGCAAATTAACTAGGGACATGAGGAAATTGTCAGAAGTAATGGAAATGTGAGCTTGATGTGGTGAGGGTGTTACAAGGGTACACATATTCCAAAGCTTGATCCAAGTGTACACTTTAAATATGGATAAAGTCCAATATACACATGTACAGTGTACTTCGATTACATCTCGATAAAACTGAAAGGGAGGGGAGAATGAAGATCTGTAAATACTGACATGGAAGAAAGTTCACTATATATTGTGGAATTAAGAAAGGGCTTGAACAATGTGAATGTAATCTCATTTTTGGTTCAAAACATACCCTTCCACACACACACAAAAAAAAAGTCTAAAAAGATTCACAGCAAATTTTTTGAGTAGTTTTCCTCTAGGAGAGAATTGGTAGAGCAAGTAGAAGAAGGTGGGACAATGTCATTATTTTGAGATTGTGTATTGGAAAAGGATTGTTACTATGGGCTGGGGCTGGGGCTCAGTGGTAGAACACTTGCCTAGCATGCTTAAGGCCCTGGGTTCAAACCCTAGCACCACATTTAAAAAATAAATAAATAAATAAAGGTATTGTGTCCATCTATAATTAAAAATATTTTTTAGAAAAAGGAAAAGGATTGTTTTTTAAAAAAAATGAATAGTGGATTGGAATCAGGCAATGTGAATTTTATTTCCAGTTCTCCCACTAACTTGTAAATTTATTTCCTAAAACAAAACGTACTTATTTATAGCAACATCGAAACTAATACAATACACCCTCTGTTCACTGAGTCCCTGCTGGCTGAGACCTAGGCAGCAAGCCACCGTCTGCAAGGCCAGAGGGCACAAACAGTCACCTACAGTAGGGGAGCCCTCTGCTGCCCCAGCCCAAGTAGAGCCGGTAAGGCAATATGGGCCTCCCTTCAGCCACCGAACTTGCATTCTGGGGATTATTTTAACCCACAATGTTCTACAAAATGTGTGCAACTATTGTTGAAAGACCTGTCATAAAGACAGGTTAGAGATGGTTAGAGATTTTTTTTAATTCTGACATTAAAAATAGGCATTCATTATGGGGGAAAAGATACACTCATACATTGTTGGTGGGACTGCAAATTGGTGGAACCACTCTGGACAGCATTATGGGGATTCCTCTGAACACTTGGAAAGGAACCACCATTCGACACAGTTATCCCACTCCTTAGCATATACCCAAAGGACTTGAAATCAACATACTACAGTGACATGGCCACTTCAATGTTTATAGCAACTCAATTCACAGCTAAGCTATGGAATCAACCTAGGTGTCCTCCAACAGATGAATGGATAATGAAAATGTGGTGTATATACACAGTGGAATATTACTCAGCCATAAAGAAGAATGAAATTATGGCATTTGCCTGTGAGTGGATGGAGTTGGAGACTATCAAGCTAAGTGAAACAAGCCAGTCCCCAAAAAAACAAAGGCCAAACATTATCTCTGATATGTGGATGCTAACACACAATAAGGAGATGGGGGTGGAGAACAGAAGTTCATTGTATTAGACAAAGGGGAATAAAGGGAAGGGAGGGGGAATGGGAATAGACAGTAGAATGAACCAGACATAACTTTCATATATGAATATATGAATACACGACCAGTGTAACTCCACATCGTGTACAACCACAAGAATGAGAAGTTATACTCTATGTATGTATGATGTGTCAAAATACACTCTACTGTCATGTATAACTAAAAAGAACAAATAAAAAATAAAAAAACAACAACAGCATCCATGCCTGTAATTCTTGCTACTGGGAAGGTTGAAGCAAGAGGATCACAAGTTTCAGGCCAACCTGAATAACTTATCGAAACTCTGTCTTAAAATTAATTTTTTTTCTTTTTTTTAATTTATTCATTTTTATTTATATGACAATGGAATGCATTACAATTCTTATTACACATACAGAGCACAATTTTCATATCTCTGGTTGTATACAAAGTATATTCACACCAATTTGTGTCTTCATACATGTACTTAGGGTAATGATACCCATCACATACCCATCACATTCCACCATCATTTCCAATCCCATTCCCCCTTCCTTCCCCTCCAACCCCTCTGCCCTATCTAGAGTTCCTCCATTCCTCCCATGCTCCCTCTCTCTATCCCACTATGAATCAGCCTTGTTATATCAGAGAAAACATTTGGCATTTGTTTTGGGGGGATTGGCTAACTTCACTTAGCATTATCTTCTCTAACTCCATCCATTTACCTGCAAATGCCATGATTTATTCTCTTTTATTGCTGAGTAATATTCCATTGTGTATATACGCCACTTTTTTTAATCCATTCATCTGCTGAAGGGCATCTAGGTTGGCTCCACAGTTTAGCTATTGTGAATTGTGCTGCTATAAACATTGGTGTGGCTGTGTCCCTGTAGTGTGCTGTTTTTAAGTCCTTTGGGTTTAGAGCGAGGAGAGGGATAGCTGGGTCAAATGGTGGTTCCATTCCCAATTTTTAAAAAGGGCTGGGGATAAAGCTCAGGGGTAGGGTGTTCCTAGGATTCACCCCACCTATTGGGGATTGGATGCTGATAGACATTGTGGTTTCCATAGCCTGTTACTGAGCTGAACTGCATAAACTATGAGAGAAGAAAGCAAAGCTGGACTTCAGGGAGTTGAGCAGGGGCTAGGAATCCAGGACAAAGGGACTGGGCTGGTACCAATTGCCCATGCGCGCCTCAGCTTGCAGCCCCAATGCAAAGGAGCAAAAAGTTATGCCTATAAACACGCGAAACTCATGCATATTCACTAGTGGTAAACCTGAGATAACTCGAGGACTGAAAGCGACCCAACGCACTAAAAGCAGGTCCTCCCGGGAGGTGTTGGCAATCTTCCCAGGATGCTCCTGGCCTTCTGCTGCAGAACTAACAGCCTGCCCTGTGAATTTTTTTGTGAGTGAAAACAAAACAAGAAGACAAAACAAATCATTTCTTTTTCCAAGCTAAGAAACGCTCATTATTTTGTCGTAGACTAGCAGGCAGTTTCCCAGAATAATCTGAGCATCCTTACATCGTGCTTTTAAATTTTCATATGCAAATGTCACCACACGTGGCTAGAATCCGAGGACGAGATGGAGGTTCCCGGCTCCCTACCTCACCTCTCCCAAGTCTCAACTTTGAGCTCTTACAGCTAGCTTGTCACTCAGCGCCCAGAGATGGTGGCAGGTGAGGTGGCAGGTGAGGACGCTCATGGGTGGCGGCCACCAATCCGGATGGGAGCTGTGACTGGGGCCCAGTGCGACCCTGTCCAGCTGCAGGAAAGGAGCGCAGTGCCTGGGTAGCACCACTTGCAAGGCCTCTGCAGCCCCTGCAGCTTAAGACAGCCTCCGCCCAGCCCCAGCCCAGCTTGGGGAAAGGACAACACCAAAGGGCAGTCAGCACTGTCCCAGGGGCTCTTTTGAGCCACACCTTTGGACTTGTGAAGCACCTGGGAGTCTGTAAAAGTCACAGAACTCACCACCAAGAGTGCTCCCTGGCCCCCCTCCATGTGCTGACGTGGGCAACTTGAATCTTTGTGCCTTGGGAGCCTGATGTAAAAATGTGCACGAAATAAAACGAAGGACCTGCCTCAGGATGTGGTAAGAATAAAACAAGGTGAAATGTGTGAGGGCCTTCGACCCTAGATCTCAGCTACTGAAGAAGAGAGAAGGAGAGGGAAAGGAAGGAGAAGGAGGAGAAGGAGGGGAGAGGGAGGCAGCAGGAAGGAAAGAGGCAAGAAGGAGAGATCTTCACGTTGTCTGGATTTTAACCCCACTGGAATTCTCCAGGCCTTCTTCCAAAGCTCCTAGGAGTTGGTCCCCACGATGCCGCTGGCTGCCTGTGGGCATCTTCCCAGGTGCACTGAGCAATCTCCAAAGACAACATCCCCAACTGCTTTCCCCCCATTTCCCATGTTGTACCCTGCAGGCATTCAGCCCCAGTAGCAGCAGGGGTCTGTGGTCATTGTGGTTTGCCAGGGGCCTGTGTTCTGGACACCAGGCAGCCGACCCCTCCAGCAACAGTAGGGAAACCTCTTCCTGCTCCCCTCTAGAGGGTCAGGGCACCTACAAGCACCTTCCTAGCTTCTCAAGAGTCATCAGGCAAAAGTGATTTCAGGCTTTATTTTCAGAGTATAAAAGGCACCAACCAGTGCCTGGCACGTTCCCAGTTGATGGTTCTGATCTTTTATGGATGGTACTTAGGGAGCTGGGGTTGTAGCTCAGTGGTGGAGCACCTGCCTAGCACACGTGAGACACTGGGTTTGATCTCAGCACTGAGGAGGGCTGCCAGGCAAGTCTCTGAAGCACCCACTGTAAGGATGGATCCCTCCTCTTTTTTCCTTTCTGCCCTCTTCTGACTTGGAATACCCCTGCCCCCTGTCCCTGAGGCATTTTTCCATTTCTGGGGCCTATTCTAAGACATTACCAAGGAAAGTCAAGGCTCCAGAATGTGGACTTTCAGACATTTTTCAATTTGTTGTTTTTAAATATACATGACAGTAGAGTGTATTTTGACATATTATACATACATGGAGTGCAACCCATTCCAATTGGAATCCCGTTCTTGTGGTTGTACATGATGTGGAATTGTACTGGTCATGCATTCATATATGAGCATCAGAAAGTTATGTCCAGTTCATTCTACTGTCTTTCCTATTCCATCCTCTGCCCCTTACCTTCACTTCCCTTTGTCTAATCCAGTGAACTCCTATTCTTCCCCTCCCACCCTCCCTTTTGTGGGTTAGCATTCACATATCAGAACACTCAGTTTTTGTTTTCTTGGGGGGGACTGGCTTATTTCAGTTAACATAATATTGTCTAGTTCCCCCCATTTACCAGCAAATGCCATAATTTCATACTTCTGGCTGAGTAATATTTCATTGTGTGTATATACCATATTTCCTTTATTCAAATTTCAGACATTTGTAGCAGATAGTAGGGAAGTTTCACCACTGTATGTGCCTTCAGAAGACTAGTAATAGGATATGGTGCAATATTCTCAAACAAGAGCCTGTAGACAACTTTTTAAAATGTGTATTTTGATTTCATTATACTCTTAAAATTATAATCATGCATATTCTGGATTATTAACATGACTTTTTTATAGGTGAGGATTACTCCATGACTTCAGCTTTTACCCGCCTGTCTGTGCACACAGATTATTTTAATTAAGCTACTAAAAAAGAGCAGGGTTGTTTTAATAAGTACAGGGTATGTACAAGTCAGTAAAAGGCAAAATGATGATCTACTTTGAGTGAAGGCTTCCAGGTAATTCATGTGACTGGGGTGCTGAGCATGTTGCTGGAGTAACCTAAGCAGAGTGAACCCCAAAGCAGCAGCTGTGTGGCCGTATCCACACTGTCTTCATGGTGCCAGCAGTGGTCTAATTTCCAGAAAAACAATACCTGCTGCCTCAGTAATGGGGCTAGTTTGAATGTTTTTGGCTACACATTGTTGTATATTATGCTTCTGTTGGCATAGAACTTGTAATTCTATTGCGGTATAAACATGCAAAGCTTATGCCAAGTTTTATTATTGCTCATACTTAGGCACCATAATACAATTATGTACCTCAACATTGGAGATCTGCAGTTTTTTCTAAAGGGCTTTATACATCACTTGGAGAAACTTCACTGTAGTACAAAGAACATCTGCCACAGCCGGGATATCTAAGTTCCAGTCGTGGTCTTGACATTGACCTGAAGGAGGCTGAGTTGATCATCTCTCCTCCATAGGTCTCAATTTGCTCATCTGTAGAATAAGGAGATTGGATATCATGATCTTTAAATTCTCTTCCAGCTTGAAATACTACTTCAAAAAGTACCTTATTTTACTAATTTTTTTAAATAGCATTTTTTAAAACATTTATTTTTTAGAAGTAGTTGGACATAATACCTTTATTTTATTTATTTATTTTTATGCGGTGCTGGACACTCTGAAGGACCCTGTTACCCATGGAGTGCTGCCAGAATAGCTTACATTATTGCTTCCAAAGTGCCTCTCACTCTGCCCCTCACTTAAATTCAGGGGGAGGTGGGTGGCTGTTATTATCTCCATCTAATGAATGGAAAAACCAACCCCCAAGAGTGTTTGCAACTTGCTCAGGATGACCATTGGAAAAGGCAGACCTGTCATTAGAACCAAGTTGCTGGACAAGACTTTTTCCCCCTCTACACCATTATGGATGCATGTGTACCATGTGACATGGACATTTGACCTTGTTAGAACCTGTTTGTAATGGGGCATGAGGCCTGAGGGTCAGAATTGCAGGCTCCCAGAAATGCCTCTGAGCCCCCGCTTGTGCTATAAAGCACTAATCACGGCACCAACAGGGAGGAACATTACAGCACGCTGGCCTCTACATCACGCCCCATTTTATTTCATTGCTTGTAAAGCAGTGAAATCACAAAATGGAATAAAAAGAAATTATCCTTATACATAACTGTGTGTTTGCAATGGCTTCCTGGATTTTAAAGCATATTCATTTGAAATTGATGAGTTTCTTTATGTACAATTCTCCCGACTACTATTAGAAGCATTTCTCTTGGTGTTGCTCTTTATGGCTTCATCAAGTGTTTGAAGATCTATTTCCCTTTTCAGATTGTTTCCTTGCTTTATCAAGTCCTCATTCACACATCAGTGGACTGTATACATCATCTTAAACCTGGATCAAAACCACGAATCAAAATTTAGCATCAAGGCATATTTTGAAGAAAGATATAATTGACTTCCAAGAATTTCAACCTCAAAAAGCTCTGAGCTGTACCTTTGCTAGTAATAAAATGAAAACAAATGCAATAAAAATCACATACTGCTGATAAGAATAAACACTGTAAAACATCTTTGAAATGTCTATCAGTAGCTTTAAAATGCTCACTTTAAAAAAATTTCCTCTTCTGGGTATTTTTCATAAATTGATAATCTCAAACATATTTTAAAAAAGCTTTATGTACATCCCAGCTACTTGGGAGGCTGAAGCAAAAGGATCAAAACTTTGAGGCCTGCTGCGCCCCTCCCCTGACTCAGGCAATGGCAAGGCCCTACTGAGGTGGATGGCACAAGGCGTCCATCCTCTGGAGGAGCGCAGTATGTTTCTGGGAATGGGCTGGTTTGTTTTTGTATTCCTTTAATAAGTATAGTTGCGACTTCTCATATGACCATTAAGTATGAAGGAAAAAACATGACTTTCCCAATTAATGCAACTACTTCTAAGAATAGATCTGTTTGCTCTAAATGCAATGATTCAGCTGTGGAGCATAAATTGTTAATGTCTAATGAAAAACTCCCTGTATTCCTGTCAAGGAAGTTTTTGAGAAATTAAATTAAAATCTAGAGAAGAAGAATTAATGTTAAGAAGACAGATTAGTGCTCAGTACTGGGCAACTTGTTCTTGTTCCTGTGCACAATGGTTTGTGCTCTTACTCTTGTTTGATTAAAATTAATAACAAGTCAACCACTTGCCGTAACCATGGCACCGGTTCCAGTCAGTAAGTCAAGAAAGAATAGTCAAGGTATAGGCCAATAGTTGGGACATTTCTAACTATTATTAAAAGTTAACTAAACAGAAACAGCTCAAAGCAAAATGCAAACTGAAAGGAAAAATGCTTGCTTATGCATAAGCCAAGATACATTCTTCTATTCTAATTGTAGCTACGTAATATTTTGTTTCTTTGAATAATGATTCCTGTTTTGTAACCACAAAGTACTGTGAGCCTGCCAAAATGAAAAGTATATATGATCAACTTCACAAGTAAAGATTGAGATCAACACCTTCACTTTGGTGTCTGTGTTGTTTCTCCACCTCCCTTTCGCCGACTCCTCACCATCCGTTCATCTCCTGAGACCCCCTGTTGGAGCTGGTCTCCGACAGAGGCCAGCCTGGACAACTGGGCAGGACCCTGTCTCAAAATAAAATTTAAAAAAAGGACTGAAGCTGAAGTCGGTGGTAGAGTGCTTGCCTAGCATTTATGAGGCCACAGGCTTCAATCCCCAGAACAAACAAACAAACAAACAAATAAATAAAAAGCTTTACGTACAAAGATGTTCAACACTTGGAAATAATTTAAATATAGAACTATGATAAATTTGATCATTTATTGAGATAGTACTGAGACTGGCAGCAGTGGTACATCCCAGTGACTCAGGAGGCTAAGACAGTATGAGCTCAAGTTTGAGGCCAGCCCTGACAACTTAGTGAGACTCTGTCTCAAAATAAAAACAGCTGTGGGTGCAGCTCAGTGGGAGACTGTCCCTGAGTTCAATCCCTGGTCCTGTAAAAATCATATATATACATACATATATAGTACCTGAGATTTATTGGTTTGGTGGCATATTAGAAGTCATTTAAATTATGTTTACATTTTACTTGTATTGTTAGGATTTTTCACATTTTACATGTGTATGCATTATTTATAATGATGTGCATATATCATCACATCCCTATGTACATTGGTTGCATGTGTTCATGCATGAATGTATATACATGTTGTATAGCATCTCATAACATTATCAATTTCCCATTCATTCACTCACTATTCCATTTACTTAACATTTATTTTGTGCCTACTGTGTGCCAGGTTGCATGCTCACCTGTGTATTCAATACTCAGGGGCACACAGAAGATGGCTTGGCAGAGAGTGACAAGTCCAGTTTTGACATAAAGTATGCCAAGGGACTATTTGTCCACTCACACGTATCTCCTTGTCCATCCTAAGGAGCTAGACCAAGTATCTTCCCCTACCTGAGGGAAGAATCAACAAACAACCATGTCAAATTAACCACTTTTGAGCTTCAAAATCAGTCACACATAAAACAGACATTGGAAAAACATATCATCCATTTTTGTCCTACCTCAGGAAAAGAAGTTGTTTAGAGAAGAATGGGAGTCAACAGAAGGGATCAGGACAGTTTCTTGCTGCAAGTGCTTTTGAGAAGGGGTCTTCCTCTCTGAGTGATGGGGACAAGGGTGGTTCATGAAAGTTCTAAGACTGGAGACAATATATCTCTTCCTAAATATAGTGGTAGAGAACAGCAAAATTCTAAGGTACCCCTAACTCCTAGTGTAGAGTGTGAGTGGTGGGGTACACATGCCTGAGAAATTCTGGAGGCAGCTTCACAGAGACCCTCACAGAGATTCCAGAATGGTACAGGCAACAATCAGATTTGCTCTATTTCCAAGGATGATAAAAGAGACTATGAAGTCATATTTGGGCCCAGAGAGGCCTAGGGTCCAGCAGTTTGGATGCAGCTACAAATGGCTAGGTGTCCCTTTATTCTCAAATTTAATATCTTTTTCAGGGAGGTCTTCTCTGCACCTTGGGTGAGGTTCAGCCTTCATCATACACTCCTATGGAAACCTATACTTACTCCTCTTATAGAATAGTTTCTAGGAAAAATATAGAAGCATGGCTGTCATATGCATATAGAATGGAAAGAGTAAACCAAATAGGGAGAGAAGACTATCAAAAATAACCAAGCAGATTATGAAATAATCCTATAAAAGTATAATAAAATCATAGGTTTAGAAATAAATGTAATATACATTATATGTATTATATATACATACATAGTTTTTTGTTGGTGGCACTAAAGAGCAAAACCTGGGCCTTGTATGTGCTAGGCAAGTGCTGTACCACTGAGTTAAAGCCCCAAGCCAAAAAACTAGAATATGTTTAAAACAACCTTAAAACTGAAACAGATAATTGGAATTAAAATAAATGGGGAAGCAGTCAAAGAGAGAATTAGTAAACTGAAAGACAGATGTAGAGAAATTTCCCCAAACACAAGACAAGACAAGAGGATAGAAAATATGAGAGGTTGAATCCTCTGGAGGAAAGAATGGAAAGGTTACATTTAACCAGGACCCCATCAAGAAACAGAATTTACCTGAGATGATTCCAATAGAGACTTTAATGAAAGAAGTAATCACAGAGTTAAAGAGACTCAGAGTAATGAATGTTAGCGAAGAGCAACAGTGGGAAAAATTACTACCTGTAGGGCTGAAGAGAAAATAGTGTTACCAGAGCCCTGTGAAAGTTACAGCTGCTGACAGGGAGGCAGTGGAGGAACACATCTATTGCCAGGGACTCAGCAATGAAGATGGAAGAAAATGAAAACAAAATGCCCTCTTTTCCCTCCCCCTCAAATTTCCTACTGGTAATTTTTCATCAGCTAAACTTAACCAGAAGCTAGAGAGTAAGGGAGACCGAGTGATACAGTCTACACCCAGGAATCAGCATCCAAAAGCACCGAGCAGAGATGTACTGGATCTGGATCTGAGTGAAAATAGAGATCAATCACCTTGTCCTTAATAATGGATTCAAAGTTCCAGTCCTGGAAGTACTCGTGTGCTGTTAAAGTTCTGAACACTTGGAAGAATTTTCTTTCCAACTATTTTTTCAGTGACACATCTGATTGAGGCTGTCACAATACAGGAGGCCATTTATATCTTGTATATTGTTCAGAACCATCTATAAATTGGGCCTTCATTTTTAATTCCTCTGTGAACTGACCATAGGGAAATCCCCGTGATGCCACAGGGGTGATCTGAGAGAAAGACAGCCATCAGCGGAACTGTGTGCTGTGAGGTCTGAGCCACCTACTCAAGCCTCAGGGAGTGCTCAATCTTACTACTTTGTATACCATACAACTTCCATTTGCTGACAAAGGGATGTAAGAGTGATCTGCCTGTGACATCTGTCACCGCATTGATGGCCAGGGTTGATTCGGCTGATCTGGCTGGCTAGGCAGGAGACTGCTTCCTCCCTCACCTCTCCGCGTGCTTCCCTCCTGAAGCTGTGTGCTCGGTGGAAGAGGACGACATTCCCTGATATAGGAGGACCTTTCTTCTGTCAAGGGTATACGAGTAGCTGGACTCCCCTGCTAGAACCTCCAAACAAGCTCTCAAGGCCCCATTTGCTGACAAAGTGCTGTTGTGCACACCCAACTTCATGGCTTGGGGGATTCAATAGCACCCAGTTCATGGCAGACAGCTCAGGTCATGTGATCAGATGTTGGTTTCTACCAGGGCCCAGTAATGAGTCAAGAGCTGTTTCTCAAAGGAAAAAGTTACTTGCAAAGGAAGACATGGTTTTGTTCCACACCCCTGGAGGTCTGCACTGTGAGTCTCCTATCCCCAGGGCTTGCTGATAGCATTTCTACCTCTGTTAACCAGTTTAGGCAAATGTCCCATGTGATCATGTGATAGATCATCTTGTACAACAGCCTGGACTTACTGCAACCTTTCTCTTTCTCTCTTTCTTTTTCTGGGACCCACTCAAAATCAGCAAGCGTACAAACTGCTTCATGAATGGGTGAAGGCAGCATGCTCAACTGTGCTGTATGTTATGTCCAAACATGACCATCAAGCATTTTAACTCAAGTGTAGGATGTGTGTAGTGCAGCAACTTGGCTTTACTTTGATAGGGGATACCAGCCTCAGGCCACCAGACTCCTACAAATGTCACATGCTCATCATGTTATCTACATAGTAAACCAGTTCTACGTTTTGTGGGATATGTGATTATTAAGACCACCAAAACCTTGGTTATGACAAAGTAGGAGATTTGTCATAGGCTTAAGCCATTCCTGACCCATGAAAGCAGTTTCCAGAGGGGCCTGCTAACCACTGTAAAGGAGAAAAGCCTTTTCTAGATCAATAACTGCATCACAAATGCCAAGAACCATCTTGATTTACTCTGATAAGCATAATATTTTTAGAAGAGCAGCAGCAATCAATCAAATTTTCTATACTCTCTAAATGGATCTCATTCTTTAAGACCTATTTGCTCTTGCACAGGCCAAATAAGCAAGTTAAATGAAGAGAAATCACCTGTGTGGTAAAATGTATCATTGTATGCCAAATAGTCTGATTTCCTCCATATGGAAGAAACATATACTTCCCAAACCCCATTAGATCTTGTCATGTGACTTGCTTGAGAAAATTAAATGTGAACAGAAGAGACATGGGTCACTTCTGGCCAGAAGCTTTGAAGACTGATGTATTCTTTGCTGTGACGAATTTTCCCTGTACTATAAGACTAGCAATGTTCCACATAGAGGTTACTCACGAGCCAGGATCTTAGAACACAACATGAAAAACAGCTGCAATTAAACTACAGTGAGCGGGCATATAGTATGAGCAAGAAATTAACTTTCATTATTGTACACCATTTGGGTTGTTACCGAAGAAACTTGGCCTAACAACTACATAAGGTTCCCAGAGATTAGCATCAGCCAACATTCAGTAATTCCTAAATAGTCCCAAGTGTTTTCTTTCCCCATGGCATGGAGCTCCAAGGGCTTGAGGAAAGATTTTTCATATATATTTCAGCAATGCCAAAGGGCTCCAGGTCTGTGAACTTGCTCAGATCTTGGAACTGGGTGAGTGACCAGGACTCTATTATGGTGACCCAAATTAGATCTCTGGCCACCTGAGAATTCCCAATTATTCAGAACAAATTATATTTTAGTAGGCTGACTATCCATCCTAGGGACACCACCAAAGACTTTCACAATTCAAAGCATTCCCTTCACCAATGTGGCCATGCTGACTGCTAGTGTGACTTGGTCTCTAAAATCAGAAAGCACCTTGAAATGGCCGCATTTCTCATCATCAGTCAATCAGGCAGAGGACACTTACTACAAAGTGTCTAAAGGAAATGGGGCTTCCCTCAGCACATTAAAGTTAACTCATTGAAGGGAATATCCTCTGGGCCCTCTTGGAGGACACGGGGAAAGGATTATTTTGATAATCTTAGTGTGGAGGTAAATATAGGGTGCACAATAAAAATGACTGTGTAAGCATGCTTCTACCAGGCATGGGTGACTGAGTATTCTAGGTGGTCTGTTTTCCCTCCTACTCCGTAGTGAAGAGGTGTGATGGTAAATGTTTAACAGCAGCAAAAACAAGACAAAGCCTTGATCTGCAGCATTATTAGTATCTGCAGTGTAAGTCCTCCTGTTGTGGTCAATATCAAGCTACCAACAAGACATCGCCCAAAATGGAGTTGCAAGAAGATGCACAACAGCATGTCAGGAGATGGTATTTCTACCGTACAGCCACAATAGATGGGAATCATTTCAATGGCACAGATACCAGAAAATCAGGAAATGGTAAACTTCAAGCATTTATTACCTTTGCTTTTCATATAATGTATTTAACTATAAGTCTACATAACTTAATTTTTAATAGTTTGTCACCACCAGTTCACAAAATTCCTGGAAATTTGACAATCAGCTCTCATAGCAACACATGCTGTGAATCAGGTCCAGCACTCCATTGTCCCTGCCCCAATTGTGGGATTTGTGCCCCCATCCAATTCTCCCTGCTGCTCAGCAAAGATAGTTATAGCTGAAGCATGGTGGGCAGACTCCCTGAGGTTCTTGGCTACAGCCATCAATATTCGAAAACTCAAAAGGAACAATGAATTGAATCGCTGTCTTATGTTCAGTGAAATCTTCTTGATAGACATAGAAATACTTGGGCAGCACTTTAGGGAAGATCTAATGGTAATCACTAATTGCTAGTACTTGGCTTTATTCCTTATAGTAAGAATTAAGAAGCACAGGAAAGAGCCTGGGTGAATGAAAACCATTGGCCTGACATATGGTAGTTTCTTTTTCTAGATCAGTTTGGGGAATTGTGGGAACCTCTCACAAGTATGAAAAATTCTTAAGTATTCAGATGTAAGTTTGAGCATGGGCCTCTACCAAGATCACAAGGATGCACACTGCTCGATGAATTGAGGAACTAGATCCCCCCAAAACCATTTATCTCAAAGTTCTGAAGATGGGTGGTGGTGACAGTTGCATGACGATGTGAAGGTACTTAATGACACCAAACTTAAAAATGGTTATTTTTATTTTTATTTTTTTGGTACCAGGGATTGAACCCAGGGGCATTCAACCACTGAAATACAACCCCAGCCCTTTTTTAAAAAAAAATTTGAGATAGGGTCTTGCTTAGTTGCTGAGGTTGGCTTTGAACTTGCAATCCTTCTGCCTCAGCCTCCTGAGCTGCTGGGATTACAGGCATGTGCCACTGTGCTAGTTGGTAATGTTTACTAATTCAGCAAAAAAAAAAAATTGTTAAACTTCATCTCAGACTAAGCTGAACACTAGCTGATGGTGAGGAGAGTGGTTGTACCCTGAGTTACTCCATGGTGTAAGAACAAGGAGTGCCTGAGTTACTACTTCATTTTTATAAAGGAGCAGTTTGCCATGAGCTGCTCCATTTTGAGTGCAAGTTCTAAAGCAGAATGATGTGGTGACTCATCTGGGCAAACAAACAGATAAACACCAGATTTTGGACATAACAAAATTTATTTATTTATTTATTTATTTTGAGAGAGAGAGAATTTTTTAATATTTATTTTTTAGTTTTCGGCGGACACAACATCTTTGTTTGTATGTGGTGCTGAGGATCAAACCCGGGCCGCACGCATGCCAGGCGAGCGCGCTACCGCTTGAGCCACATCCCCAGCCCCAACAAAATTTATTGAAAAGAATAATCCCCAGTTGCGCAGCAAAATCACAAACCGATAAGTTAATCATGCTAATAAAAAATGACGTGTAAACTTACCGAATTGAATCAGAATCACATGGATGTATGAGGGTATGAAACCCAAATCAAGGAACCCAGACCACCAAATGATACAGTCCCCTCAAACACATAAAAGGAAGGGCTACCTGAGACAGTGGCATGGCGACACACTGACCCATCATCTTATCAGACCATTCAGTGAACACGTCCTGAGGTCCTCAGTGACGAACTTTTGACTGTCCCCGGGGTCTTCAGTTCAGCTTGATCTCCCTGCTTGACGTAGCCCACTTCAAAATTGCCAGCGTTCGACATCTTTGACTTGAACAAGTTCTTTGCCCTGCTGTCCTGTTCTCCTAGGCCAGCTGTCTGGTTTTCTTAACTTTATCTGACCACCTGCAGTGACTTTGCATCTGGATCAGTCCCCTGCCTTTGCTTTCACTTCTTTTGAAAACTTAACTTTCTTAGCTTTTCTGTGACACAAATCATTGTGTGAAGTTAGATGTGTGACTTGAGTGTTTACGGATATTAGCAAAGAAGCTTGGAATGGAATAAAAAAACCTCGGGATGGCTTTAGTCTTGACACTAAGTGAACCACGAGTCCAGTCCGTGTCCTGCACAGGCGGTGGAAATGGGGTTCCCTTCAGTGGAATGAGCTGGCTGAGAAATAAAAGCCAGGAAAAACAGAACAACGAAAAAACCACAGGTCACAGATAATATTTCAAAAGCAGGGGCAGGATGGGCATGTCCACCATACGGATCCAGCTTCTATACTATGGCAAAATGGAGCCCGCACCTGCTTTATTTATATTGGAAAACATCAAAGGCCTTCCATAGCATGTTCTTCACCAAAAAAGGTTAAAGGTGGGCAGTCTAGTTCCCAAAGGATTACGCCCATCTACTATGAGGGAATCTTCCTAGTAGAGCTGAGAATAAGGTCACGTGCACTGGGCAATCTGTTCTGGGGAGAGCCACAGATAGTTTGCAATTCCAAACCTAAGTCTCCCTGGCTACCATACTCAGAGAAGACCCTCATGTAAATCACGGATGGCTTCCTGCACATGAGTATTTTGGTGAATTAAAGCCAATGAAAATTAATAAGACAGTGCACTATAATCAAGTGAGGTTTATCTCAGGGGTGCAAGGTTGGTTCAACATGGAAATCAATAAATGAAATTCATCACATCAATAGACTTAAAAGATAATAATCACATGATTATCTCAATAGATGCAGAAAAAGCATTTGACAAAATTCAGCATCTATTCATACTCAAAACAGTAGAAAAACTAGGGATAGTAGGACATATTCAACATTGTAAAAGCTATATATGCTAAACTCAAGATCAACATCATTCTAAATGGAAAAAAATAGAAAGCATTCCCTTTAAACACTGGAACAAGACAGGGATGCCCTCTTTCACCATTTCTATTCAACATAGTCCTAGAAACTCTAGACAGAGCAATTAGACAGAAGAAAGAAATTAAAGGGATCTGAATAGGAAAAGCAAAACTCAAAGTATCCCTATTTGCTGATGACATAATTCTATATTTAAATTTAGAAGACCCAAAAAACTCCAATAAAAAACTTCTAGAACTCATAAATGAATTCATCAAAATAACAGCATATAAAATTAACATCCATAAATCAATTGTGTTCCTATATGTTAGTGATGAATCAACTGAAAGAGAAATTAGGAAAACTATCCCATTCACAATAGTCTCAAAAATATTTATATTTGGAATCAATCTAACAAAAAAGGTGAGAGATCTCTATGATGAAAACTACAAAACTCTAGAGAAAGAAGACATTACAAGATGGAAAGATCACCCATGTTCTTGGATAGGCAGAATTAATATTGTCAAAATGGCCATACTACTAAAAGCGCTATATAGATTTAATGCAATTCCTACTAAAAGTCCAATGACATTCTTCATAGAAATAGAAAAAGCAGTCATGAAATTCATTTGGAAAAATAAGAGGTCTAGAGTAGCCAAAGCAATCCTCACTGAGAAAAGTGAAGCAGGAGGCATCACAATACCGGACCTTAAATTATACTATAGAGCTATAGTAACAAAAACAGCATGGTATTGGCATCAGAACAGACTTGTAGAGCAATGGCATAAAATAGAAGACACATGTGGCTCAGTGGTAGAGCACTTGCCTCACATGTGTGAGGTCCTGAGTTTGATCCTCAGCACCACATAAAAATAAATAAATAAATAAAATAAAGGTATTGTGTCCAACTACAACTAAAAAATAATTTTAAAAAAATAGAAGACACAGAGACCAAACCCACACAAATACGGTTATTTCATACTAAACAAAGTTGCCAAAAACTCACTTTGGAGAAAAGATAGCCTCTTCAACAAATGGTGCTGATAAAACTGGAAATCCATATGTAACAAAATGAGATTGACTCCTATCTCTTACTCTGCACAAAACTCAACTCATGGTGGATCACATTAGACCAGAGACCCTGCACCTAATAGAAGAAAAACTAGGCCCAAATCTCCATGTCAGCTTAGGAATCAAATTCCTCAATAAGATCCAAAAGTGCAAGAACTAAAATCAAGAATCAATAAATATGATGGTACCAAACTAAAAAGCTTCTTCACAGAAAAGGAAACAATCAAGAATGTGAAGAGAGAGCCTATAGAATGGGAGAAAATCTTTGCCACCTTCACCTCAGGTGCATTAGTCTCCAGAATATACAAAGAAATCAAAAAACTTAACACCAAAAAAATCACAAATAACCCAATCAATAAATGGGCAAAAGAACTGAAGAACAAATATATGAAAAAATGTCAACAAATATTTGAAAAAATGTTCGACATCACTAGCAATTAGGGAAATGCAAATTAAAACTACACTTGAGATTCCATCTCACTCCAGTTGAAATGGTAATTATCAAGAATACAAAAAACAATAAATGTTGGTGAGCATTTTGGGGAAAAGGTACACTCATACATTGCTAATGGGACTGCAAATTGGTGCAACCACTCTGGAAAGCAGTATGAGATTCCTCAGAAAACTTGAAATGGAACCACCATTTGACCCAGCTATCCCACTCCTTGGCATACACCCAAAGGACTTAAAATCAGCGTACTATGGTGACACAGCCACATCAATGTTTATAGTGGCTCAGTTCACAATAGTAAAAGCTATGGAACCAACCTAGGTGCCCTTCAACAGATGAATGGATAAAGAAAATGGATATATTGGGGCTGGGGATGTGGCTCAAGTGGTAGCACGCTCGCCTGGCATGCATGCGGCCCGGGTTCGATCCTCAGCACCACAGGGATGGTGTGTCCACCGAAAACTAAAAAATAAATATCAAAAATTCTCTCTCTCTTTAAAAAAAAAATAAAAATTAAAAAAATAAAGAAAATTGATATATATATATATGCACACACATATATATCACATGTATATATATACACATATATCCACATCTATACCAATATGTATATGTATGTATACATATATATACATAAATGGAATATTAGTCATAATAAAGGATGAAATTATAATATTTGCCAGTAAATGAATGGAACTAGAGACTATCATGCTAAACGAAATAAGCCAATCTCAAAAAATAATATGCTGAATGTTCTCTGATATGTGGATGCTAACACACAATGTGGGGGAGGGGAGATAGAAGTTGACTGGATTAGACAAAGAGGAATGAAGGGAAGGGAGGGGGCATGCGAATAGGCAAGACAGTAGAACAAATCAAGACATAACTTTACTATGTTCATATGTGAATACACAACCAGTGAAACTCCGTATAATGTTCAACCATAAGAATGGGATCCTAATTAGAATAAGTTATATTCCTTGTATGCATAATGTCAAGTAAATAAATAAATAAAATTTTGGTTAAATCTCCTGCCCTGGGCATATCTTTTAACTTGAAAATGTGTTTCAATGAGGGTTTCCAGCTACTTTGATGAAGGGATGGTGGTAATATCTCCCTGTATCTGTTTGATTTTGTTGTTATGTATTTTAACCAATGTATGTAGTTGGGAACGCCTTTTTACGATATAACTTAAGCATAAAGCATGCAGTGTGCTATCACTTAAACTTCATACTCCTGCTTTGGTTTCCAAGTTTTTGCTCTTGGTGTTCTCAATTCCATTATTTGCATCTAGTTTGTGAGACAGATTACTACACCAGCTTTGCCTTGCATTCCCCTGCTTTGCTCTAGAATGGATCTCCTTATAATGTGCCAAAAATTTACCCTGTCACATTTTCCCAGCTGCCAGTTTTAAAAATTCATACCCTGGCTTGAAAGCTAAATGTGTCCAACAGGTGCCATCATGCAAGTGAGAGTCCCTCTGTCCACAGGCATTTGAGACACACCAGCAGCCAGCTGTTCCCACTGACCTTCATATGTAGTCAACCATGTAAGGCTATATCATCCAATTGCTTAAATAGAACAAGGACAAGGTTTTAAACTGGAAATATGATTCAATGGCGGAGTGCTTGCCTAGCATTCACGAGGCCCAGGGTTTGATTATCAGCACTGTAAACACCTCCCTTTTTTAGGGCAATGAGACTATTCTGATAATATAACAGTGATGGATACCTATGTCCAAACCCACAGAATGTACAAAACCAAGAGTGAACCCTAATGTCAGCTATGGACTTTAGGTACTAATGATGTGTCAATGTAGGTTCATCAGTTCTGACAAATATACCCCTCTAGTGTGGGATGCTGATAATGGGGGATGCAGAGGACAAAAGAGAATTTCTGTACCTTCTACTCAGTTTTGCTATGGATCTAAAAAATGAAGTCTAATAAGAAAAAAATTTCCCCATTTTACCCATTCTGGTGTTTCCATAAACCACTGTTTAATCCAAATATTAAGACAGGCACCTAGAGAATATTTTTAAGTAAAAAAATTAATGAACCAAGTTCACATTCATTCACTGGTTATTTTCTGCCAACTGGGTATCCTTGCCTGGTCCACAGTGGATCAAGGAGCCCAGTCTTGCTTCTAGCAACACCCAATGTTGGAAGACAGGTTGAGGGGACTTGATAATTCACAATGGTGACCTCAGTCATATTAGTGTTTTAAATGTCCAGGCTGCTGACTTGCCAAACCAGCCGCAGGATCAAGTTCACTGGCCTCTACTGAGCTGCAGGACATTTCATACAATGGTGGGGGCAGGGATGTTCCACGCAGGTACCAGGCATTAAGCAAGATGATCCCTCAACTTCTCCAGCAGAGAGAAATGTCCTTAGACACGGTATCTTCCCCAGCCTTTTAGACTCTGTATTACCTTTGTTTAAATGTTTCTAATTATCTGAAATAATCACAAACTGTTTTGTTATTATATATTACTCTAATTTATTAAATAAATGAAACAAAAGATTTACACTACATATTCCAACAACATTTAAATAAAGAGCTTGAGATATAGATACTTGTGATGTGTATACTCTTTGAATAATGAATACTATTTCTAGCACATGAATAAATATGAAGAACAGGAGCCATTTTTTATATGACAGATCAGCAACATTTAGCATCAAATTACACAAATCCATAAGCTTACAAAAACATTTTCTTCAACTTGGTTATAAAAACTAGAAATTCTTTTGCCATTCGTAAGCAACATCCAAGGGGTGGGGACTAGTGATCATCCCCTGAAAATAAGGGGATCAAGCCTCCCAGTTCCTTAAGTTGTTTCGTGGTTAGACGCTTCCACAATTGCATTAACTTTCATAATTAAGAAAGAGAAGACTGAAAAAAAAAAAGCAGGTTAGGATCCTGTTCTATAAGGCACTTAATAAACCTATGCTACATTTGTGTCTTATACATGAGGTTTTGATTTCCTTTCACCTGGTAGGGACACATATAATTTGAATAAATGTATAATAATGACAGATTGTCCGACATTCACTCTATATGGTTTTCAAAACAACTTGTTTCCATTTTAGAAATTTTACGTGCTTTAAAAAATAAAATTTTTTCAACATTAAACAAAGAGTGGTTTGAGAAAAGCAATCTTTTCAACTCAAAGGTGAAAGTCTCTCTACAGAAGTCTCACACATTAATGGAATGTCCGCTAAGGAGAAAAAAATCTCCTATAAGATACATTCAGTGCCTGCAGACAGTTCAGGGTCCTCTGCTGCCATCTAGTGAAGCCAGGGGCATGTGGCCTTTCATCTTGGTCTAGGTAGTCAATACCTACAAACCATCAATGACCTTTTTTCTTTCCTTGTTTTTTGTGTTTTTTTTTTTTAATGACTTTTATTTTTGAAGATAAAATTCTGTTTCACAAAATGTTTTCCAATTTCTGTTTCCAAAATGTTTTCTAATAAAGACGACAAGGTAAAAATGGCTTGGAGGAAAATTGCCTGATCCTTCAAGAAAACTCATATTCCCTCTCTTCCAAGGAGGAAGGAGTCATGGGGCTAGACAAACTGGAAATCTCTCTGGCACATTCTGTAGAAATGGCCTGCCCTGGAGCCCAAGTTAGTATTTAATATGGTTCTTAAAGGTTGAACCAGAAAGGATCCAACCCCCTTTCTTAGGCTATCTTCTAGAAACAGAAAATTCTTGGGGCTCTGAGGGACACTTTTGTTTTGAAAATACAGTGAAGACGAGAAGGAAGGAGAATGATTTACTATAGCACTAAAAAAAGGAAAATGTCATGTACCTTTTATTGGAAATGAGATAAACAGGTACACTAAAGAAACTATTTTGGGCTGGGGATATGGATTCTCCATGCATGAAATGTCTTCTTCAGCTGTCTTTGAGGTCCTGGGTTCAATCCCCAGCATCACCAAAAAAAAAAAAAAAAAAAAAATCTAAAAAATTTCAAGCAAGTATTTTCCATCCACACTAACTAGGAAGTCTAAGGCAGGAAACATTTTAACAAACATGACACGAACTAAAAGTAAAAGCTAGAAATTGGAAAAATCAACTCAGTTCACTAGCAACATTCTGTTAAGATAAACCTTCATTTATATGTTCTTCTTTTTTAACAAAGGGCTTCACTCATTATTACTGTGAGAAGCCCATGGTAATATGACTTTCTTCGCATCCGCAGACTGTTTAGAGATTAGAGCTTCAACATGATGTAAACATACTTCACTTCAGGCCACATAGCAACACCTGCTCTTTTTTCTTCATTTGACCCCAACATCATTAGATATAATTATTCCCATTTTCTAGATTGGGAAGTCATAAATTTTGCCCAAAATCACAGAGCAAATTACTCACATTACCTAAAACAGGAGGCAAGCACTTGAAAACATCTCCCACCCACAGACCTTGTAACCTTGGAAGCCAACACAGCACTGGTATTAATACACTGTAACAATTCCTCACAAAGGTCAAGTCTTCAATGGTTTAAAATCACTTATTATAAGTGAAAGATCCAGAAAAGATAGGAGAGTATAGAGCAGTGCAATATCCCAAGGATCTATTTCCTGCACTGTCTATTCCTGGGGTTAACAAGTCCAGGTCTCCATGCATGAAATGTCTTCAGCTGCCAAGAAGCAAAAGATCCCAGCACTTCAGGAACAATAACACTGTCTTGGAGGCTCCACTGCATCATTTCCATGAGCTGTTTTAAAGCAGCAGACATCTGCAGCTATAAGCTGAAGAAAACAGCACATGGTACCTGATTTTCTTGCAAAATTTCTTTGTGTATTATCTTTGAAGTTGAAGGGCACTTCAATGGTAAGGACTAGTGTTTGGATGTTACAATTTAGGCCATTAAACACGGATGAAGAGCGTCCGATGCCAACAGCAGCAGTCTGAACCACCCCAGCCTTCTTCATCTGTTGCTGCCATCCCAGAATCTGTGATGAGCTGAGCAGTGAGAAGCAGAGTGAAACACAGGAAGCTCTACCATTGCAGAAGTTAGCATTTTCAGACAGATGTCTTGTGTAGCCCTCACTTGTCACAAGTCCAATTTCTTCAGCTGTTCATATGTCACAAAGAACTGCAGTGATGGGTTAAGGCTGCCAAAAAAATGTCATCTTACCAACTTCAATTAGTATAAACAGACTTACAACTCGCACACCTGCTAATAAATATGCCCAGGCACAATTAAATATGAGGAGCTACAGCCTTAACCATCTCCCCAAAAGCCTGCCCAGAAGGTCAGCATGGAACAGAAAGTCACTGCTGAGGACTGAGATCTGCAAATCCCTGGTCTCAGCCTCTTCTGGAAAGACACCCACACTGATTATCTTTTGTCATTTTGTATGTGATAATGTGATTTTGATTAGTATGAAGGCTTTCTGGAACAGTAAACTTCTTTGTGAAAGATGGAGACAGTTAGCAATCCCTGGGAAGCTCTCCTCTGGGTTTCTTCTAGGCACCCTTTCTTGTGAGGAAGGAGCAGATAAAGAGAATTAAGAGAAGGGCAAAATCCAACCCTTCTGCTTCTTCATTCTGCCTTTTCACCTATATTCACGTTTAGACAAGTGATATCCCCAATAATCTCATGTGTGAGACAATGAAGAAAACTCAGAGGTGAAATGTTTAGATTATGAGGGTTGCAATCTAATTGATGGATTGATCCACTGATACAAATTAACTGGGCAGTAACTGTAGGCAGATAGGGTGTAGCTGGAGGAGATAGGTCAATAGGGGCATGCCCTTGGGGTTTATATTTTGTCCCTGGTAAGTAGAGCTCTCTCGCTGTTTCCTTGTTGCCCCGTCCTAAGTTGCTTGACTCCGCCATGGCCTTCTGCCTCCTCTTGTGCCCAGAGCGATGGAGTCAGCCATCTATGGACCAAAACCTCTAAAACTGTGAGCCCCAAATAAGCTTTCTTTCCACTATGTTGTTCCTGTCAGGTCTTTTGGTCATAGTGATAAGAAAGTCAAATAAAACACACTTCTTTTCTGCCTCCTATTTTGGAAAAAAGGAATAGTGTAGACCAGCCAAACAATTCCAGAGTTGATTTCCTGTTTTCTCCAGGTAGCCTCAGCAATAAGCATTTTTAGACCCTGTTGCCAACCGTATCCTTCTCCAGAGCAGTTAGATATAAACTCAATCCTTGTCTCTCTCTGAAATCATAAAATCTGATGAGAAATTTCACTAATCTAATTACCTTTCAATAACACCATTATTAAACTAAGATCATAGTATCTAGCAGAGACTTGAGTAGAAACTAACTCTAAAAAAGAAACTGAGTAGTTATTTCTTACAATGAGAGGAACTCAAAAAGGGTAAGAAACCACTTCCAAATTATAATTGATAATGACAGTTTACATAAGCAATATTCTTTGGCTCTATCTTTTTTCAGATCTATTATGACATAAAAGGATACAATGATATTCCAAGGACCAAGTCTCAACCAATTTGGCCAAAACCCTTTATATAGAGCAAAAAAACCTTCATTCTTCCATGTCTGTTAAAAACAAAAGAAAAGAAAAATGGAGTTAACTTCCAACTTTCCAATTATGTCAAATGCATTAATAGTGTTTGCAGCCATCCAACACACACACACACACACACACACACACACACACACACACACAAATATATATATGAAATAACTAAATGGATCAAAACCTCTAAAACTGTGAGCCCCAAATATCAGAGTGGAAGCATGTAGAAAATGAGCTTTTCATTTCAATATCTGTTTAGATTTTATATTTATAATAGTTTACCCCCATGTAGCACAAAAAAAATTCTCAACCCTGCACAGACATTCATCCATTCTCACCTGTAACAAGCAATCCAGGGTACCCCTGTAGCCAGAGCATCCGCCATCTCTAATAACTCTCTGATTCATCATACGGGTTCTTACAACATCAACAGGGTTTGAGGCCAGGGCCCCCACCAGACCACAGGTGAAGCTTGAGCTATGAAGATTTAATTGGAAAAAAAAGGCCCCAAAAGTTAGTCACCACTCAGCACACATCAAAGAAGGAAACAACCTCCTCCCAAAAGTGAAGAGACATGTAATGACATGAAATATATCAAATAAAAGGTCCATATCTAGAAAGCTAGATAAACTTCTTTAAATACCAGCAATGATTTTATTGGCTTTTAAATTCCAGCCACAGCTAAGAGTACTCTGAGGTTCTGCAAAGTCAAAGAATCATAGAAACATGAAGGAACATACTCCAAGGATGAACTATTTCATCTATTTACCTGTAAGTGGCATCAGAGTAATTCTAGCCATATTATATTCATATTATTCATGAAGATCAAAAAACAAGCTCTCCCTAGTGGAATAACTACCAGGGGTCTTAGGTTCTCCTAGACTTCCACTCTCAAAAGACTACCACAGACCACATTAGGTATTATTCGATTGAACTGTGTTTAACCTAAAGCATCATCTGTACATGACTAACTGAAATCTACCTGCAAACAAACGTGCAAACTAATGTGACAGTCTACTAGTAACAAGTAGCCAAGTCTCAGCCAAACATTCAGTCAATCATAAGCTGAAAGCTGCCAAAACATGTCCAAATAGGGTCAATGCAGAACTGCAGTCAATCAGGCCATTTCTCAATTTATGATGGTGTTGTGTTCCAATAAACCCATCATTAATTGGAAATATAAATTATAAGTAAAAAATGCATTTAATATACCTAACCTGCTGAACATCATAACTTAGCCTAGCCTACTTTAAACATGTTCAGAATACTTATATTAACCTGCACTTGGGAAAAACTGTCTAATTAAAAGCCTACTCTATAATAAAGGGTTGAATATCTCATATAATTTACTGAATTCTGTACTCAAAGTGAAAAACAGAATGGATGTATGGGAACACTTTCTTCCCATTGTGAAGTTGAAAAAGACTAAATGAAACCATTTGTATCCCATTTCCATTTCTCTTACTATAAATGTTGCCTGCACACTTTGTGAATCAGAGCTTTCTGAACCACTTTTGGTCATGAGTGTGATACCTGGTTCATGAATCTTTTTCCTGCTCAAGAACTATGCTAAAGGTTTACTTGTCCGAGGTGTTTCTTTCAAGAGAATCAATTACTCACAGAAGGTTTCTAAACCTCAGCACTAATCACACTTTGGATGAGGTCATTCTTTGTTATGGAGGCTGTCAGTTGGCTGCCTGGGGAAGCTCTTATCCACCAGAGGTCAGCAGTGCTCTCCCTAGTGGTCACAGTCAGATCAGTCTCCATGCTTTGCCAAAAGTCCCTGTCAGGGCAGTCACCCCTGCTACTTTAAGTATTAAATAATCTATAATATGTTTATATAACATGATAATCTGAAGCTATTAAAAATAAATTAAGTCTGAAAGAACTGACATGGAAAGATGTGTGCAATTTATTGTTAAGTTTTAAAAAGCATATACAAATGGCTGGAGGTAAAGTTCAGTGGTAGAGCACTTGCCTGGCACACTCAAGGCCCTGGGTTTGATCCCAGTAATGAAGTACATGTAACATACTTTTGTAGACATTTATATGCACATTTATATACACACAGGTACATATGAAACTGTTAACAATAGCTGCCTATGTATAGGGATAAGAACTTATACTCTGTCCTGTTTGACTTCTGTGCTACACATTTTCAAATGTGAAAATATAATACTTTTATAATAAACTTTCTCTAAGGTGTCTATAAATTTATATTAAATTGTCACCCTAAATTGCATACCTAAAATATTAATTTTTAAAAAAACCCATAAACATACAGGAAGTGGGTATACACAGTGTCTCCCATCAGGCCTGAAAGAATCAGATGCTTCTTGGTGATGTCATAGACTGGCAGCTCCACACCAACAACAATAGCAGCCCTTTGAGCCGTAAGGGACACACCCTGTGTAAAAATAATAATAAGATGATTTGGATAGCCCTCCATAGAATGCAAACGTGCAAAGTTCTATTCCACACACTATAACCACTTTTCATGTGTTCCTCCTGTGGACCGACAGACTGAAAAGACCACAGAGAAAGCACTCCAAAGCTCTAAGGTCTAATTCTGACTCTGGCACCATCTGCACAATTTTGGGCCAGACCTTGGCCAGGACAAGTCACCTCTCAGAGCCTGAAGTCTCCTTGTCATACTGAGAGATCATACTACATGATATTTAGGGTCTCTTCTATGAACAGACAAGTCATTAGAATTCTAGCAAATAGCACTCCACACCAGCACTTGCCTAATATCCAGATTTCACTTCAGGGCCTTGAAACTATGTTGCGCCAGTAGAACTCAAACCCAGATACCTTCTCCATAAGGATTTAAACAACAAAAAGAAAACACATGCTCAACTTTCACAAAATTTCTTACACATGAATTATTCAAAAGGTATTTTAAAATCATGATATATTCTTTACATTTCCATTTTACAGATAAGGAAATAAATAAGGAAGATCATATCTTCGAGGGCAGAAGACACCACTCTTCCGTTATTCCTTTATGCCACTTGGGTTAAAATAAAATGATGGAAATAGGACAAATTTTAAAAAGGAAAAATGGTAAGAACTAAGTCAGCTGGATCTGTTCTTTAAGCTTACCTTCCACAGTCCTCTCGTCCCTTCCTGCTGGTAAATGTTAATGAAGTTGCCTATCATTCCACCTTGAATATTACTGTTTTGTGCTTGCATTCGTATCTAGAGATGATTTTAAAGACCAATAAGTGAAGGAAAATTGCACATTCTCCCCACCACCACCCTTGTATGCCTCTGAAAATCAATCAACTTGATAACCTTAGAAAAAACTGTAATATAAATTATTACTGTAATGCTGCTTAAAAGTTCTCAGTAGACTAAAAACATACAATGATTGGTTCTTGGGAACTCTGGAATCTCCAAAAGGCACCAAGGAGAGTCCAGGAGGTCCTATATACAGTATTTCATTAAGTCTCAATAAATTAAATTTTTAAAAGTCTTTGGGAAGGACAGAAAATAGCATATTTCCCTGTAGGTGACTAAGCAGGAAAGAAAGTGATGGCAATTCTAATATAATTAATAAGAGTTATCCAGTACACTTAGCTGCATGAAACACAGGCAAGCATGGGTCTTAAAATGCTCCAAGTCACTACTATTTCCAACCCGCTGAATGAAAAGGTATGCAGGCAAGCTGGCCACATGACGACCACATGATACTGTTAGACTCTGTTACACTTGAACTTACTAGTGAACTTCAAAAGGCCATGTGATCCACATGACCAAGATTCCACCAAAATATCATGTTTGATGTAGCTCTTTGCCTTCTTTAAAATGAAAAGGATTTCAACTAAAAAAGTGGTTACTCATATTTGTTTAGGGAGCAAACACATTACCACCAGCTTCTAAAAGAAATGGTTAACTGCCACACTAACATGGCAAAATAAACCAAAATATAGGAACTGCCTTTCTCCTAAGCCCTGGGGTATGTTTAAAAAATAAAGATATCCTGCTCTAGCTCTCTTACCTCAAACAGAAGGTAAAAGAGCCTTGTATTTTTTCTTCATACATGCTATACCTTCACTATAGCACATGTACCTAACATGTGGTATGCTCAACAAGCTGCATATAGCTTTGATGCTTCTTAGAATCTTCTATTAGATTGAAGTCTCTGAGAGCAGGAACCTTTTCTTAGTCATTTGAGATGCTAAGCATGTAGTCTTTGTTAAATAGAATACTTATTAAATGTGGGGATAGGAGAAAGAATAACTCAAGGGGGTTCAGAAAATGATGCATGCCTGTTTTTTTTTTAATATTTATTTTTTAGTTATAGGTGGACACAATATCTTTATTTTATTTTATGTGGTGCTGAGGATTGAACCCAGTGCCTCATGCATGCTAGAACGCTCTACCATTGAGCCACAACCCCAGCCCCCCCCCCTTTTTAAAATATTTTTTTTAGTTGCAGATGGACACAATTTCCTTCCTCCCTCCCTCCCTCCCTCCCTCCCTTCCTTCCTTCCTTCCTTCCTTTCTTTCTTTCTATGTGGTGCTGAGGATCAAACCCTGGAACTGCCTTTCCTCACACATGCAAGGTAAGCACTCTACCACTGAGTTACAGCCCCAGACCCCCTGGTTTTTATTTAATTACTTATGCCCTTGCTTATTCCAAAAAGGATTTAAGGGTGCTTGTGGGAGACCAACCTCGCACGTGACTGAGTTAATTCCCCTGCTGGGCAATGTGGCATCAGGCACCCATGCTGCTAGACTGCCCCGCTCTTCGAGGGTTCGAGTGACTGTGTCTTCCTACAGCCCCATGGGTGGAGCTATGCTCACCTGTTCCTTTGTAATATAACTCCTTACCCTGTTTAGGACAGAATGTTCCTTGGAAGTGCCTTGTGTGTGTCCCCTCCTCTTACTGTGCCATTGGGTTTGGCCTACCCAGGTGTCAGTCAACCTGCTGACACTGGACATCATGAAGATAGACTCAGCCCCCTGAAACCTGACCCCTTGCCTCTTTTGAATAGCTTCTCCTCAATAAAAGGGGTCAGCACGTGTGCTCTCTCTCTCTCCCTACAGACCCTTAAGGTCAGAGGAGCCGTTACAGCCCCAAAGAAAAAGATATTTGTGTCTCTTGTGTGGTTATTTTGCGCAGCCCAGTTAGCCCAGTTCAATGGAGCGACCCCTGAGCCTTTTAGTCGCAAGAAGAGAAACCTGGCAGGTGCTGTGTCTCTAGTTGTTATGGTTTAGATATGAGGTGTTCCCCAAAAGCTCATGTGAGACAATGAAAGAAAGTTCATAGGTAAAATAACTGGGTTATGAAAGTCTTGACCTAATCAGTGCATTAATCCAAGTGATGGATTAACTGGATGATAACTGTAGATAGGAAGGGTGTGGCTAGAAGAGGAGGGACACTGGGGGGGGGGGAAGGAGGAGCTAATGCCTTTGAGGCTTATATTTTGTTCTTGATAAGCAGAACTCTTTTTGCTTTCTGTTGCCATGTCCTGAGCTGCTTTCTTCTGCCATACTCTTCTGCCATGATTTTCTGCCTCAGTTTGAGCCCAGAGCTACAGAGTCAGCTGTCTACTGATTGAGACCTCTGAATCTGTGAACCCCAAATTAACTTTCCTATGTTGTTCTTGTCAGGTATTTGGGTCACACTGACAAAAAAACTGACTAAAATACTAGTTTCTCAATAAGGTTATCTAATACGTTACATCTAATTACAATAAGTAAATATCTTGTATTTCTTAAAACAAATTAAAAGGTAAGAAAATGCATTTAGAAATAGTTATTAATGAGCAGCTTGCATTTGTAACCCTTTCCTTTTTTTTTTTTTTGTACTGGGGATTGAACCCAGGGATGCTCCACTGAGCTAAGTCCCAAGCCCTTTTTATTTTTTTATTTTGAGATAGGGTCTCATTTAGTTGCTGAGGCTGGCCTGGAACTTGTGATCCTCCTGTCTCACTCTCCCCAGTCGCTGGGATTACAGGCCTGTGCCACCACACCAGGTTAGCCTATCTATTGTTAATAAACCATTAAGACAATGAAGATTTTTCTATGAAAAAAGAAATCAAATGCATCTATTCAAGCTTAAAATTTTTTCTTGCTCAGTCACCAAGATCCTTTTCTCCAAAATGAGCTCTATTTTTGAGCACATCTCTATCAGTGGGAAATGCACTTAGTGGATATTTAGTCTTTATAACCTTTACAGTATAAATAGATTTGCATATACACAGAATTTTATATTGACAGATTTTCATTATCTAAAATCTGTTGTTCATATGGCAATATGTAAATCAATGGATGTGTAACTGATGTGATTCTGCAATCTGTATACGGGGTAAAAATGGGAGTTCATAACCCACTTGAATCAAAGTGTGAAATATGATATATCAAGAACTATGTAATGTTTTGAACAACCAACAATAAAAAATTAAAAAAAAAAAAATCTGTTGTTCTCAGTAAGAAAATATAGAAAGTTCCTCTCAGATGTAACTAGCACTGCTTACTTTCAAAACATCCGTTGGATTAGCAATGGCTGAGGATATGACACCAGAGAGAATTCCACATATGACATTGATCAGTAGGGTTTCATCTGTAAACAAAGACATAGTATTTGACTTTCCATATATACAGAATTCTTCCTGTCCATAACCCAAATAAGTGACTTATTCACCTTAAGATAAATTTATCCTTTATGAATCAACTCATTTTCAAAGGAATTCTGCTAGCTAACTCTTAGTATCTGAAAAATAAGTTTGAATGATCATGCAAAGTGAGCTACCATCTACCAATTCAATTTTGTGTGTAAAGTCAGACCATCATAATTAAGATGAGCTGTATCTGTTAGAAGAACAAAAAAAAGACACATTCCTATGAGGTAACATGGAGCTTTGTTTGGCACAGACAGTTTTAAAAGCACATCATGTGTATTTAGTTTGAAATATGCCAAAGTATTTTCAAAGTGTTTCACCACTCTCATACAAGTGACTGGTGCTCATTCCATTGGGGGGGGGGGGGATGGGAAGAGAGAGAGAGAAAAGAGAGAATTCTGTGGATTAAAACAAAGTCATGGAACCAATCAGACATGGAGTATTGGAACTCAAGAGCTCTTAATGCTAAGAACTGTATTCAATGCTGTCCTGAAAAAATGGGTGATAATTCATATGTTTTTTAAAATTTTAAGCTAGATTAAATGGTAACAACATACCGTAGGTCTAGGCATTTTGGAAATGAGGACAACTAATTAAAACGTTTATAGAGATGGTTCTTTGTAAGTATTGCTCCTCTCAATTCAGCTGGTGCCTGACTTGACATAGCACAATTCTTTTAGACTTTACACTCAGACTTCTCCTTAGTCATAGTAAAGTCACAAAGAAAAATTCTTTCCAAAACCACTTGAATAAAAAGATCAAAAACCCCATCTGCTGGTGGACCCCAGGTGGAAAACAGATTCCCCACTCACCTTCTGGGCGTTCAACAAACAATCTCTTCAAGCTCTGGTAAGTGCCTATCTTGATGGTGCCATAGGAAGCCTGGCGTAGCATGGCGGGGGCAATCCTGCCAAACCAACAGGCAAGGGGTCACTTGATATCCTCGGGGAGAAACATGCAGAGACACACTCAAACTACACCAAAATGGATTTCTTAAAAGTCAAGATCCAACAAAAATACAAGTTGGCTCAGTAAAATTTGTGCCAATTACCAGTAAGTTCATCAAGTGGAAGCTTGGCCCCTCATATTTAACCTCAATGAAAATGTAAGTGGAGATCATTTGCCCATTTGTATGAAAATGCAAGGGCTTTCCTTTTTCTTCATTTAAACTATCCAAGTAAATTCTGTTTCATGCAAGAACTGACTGAGTAGGACCTTGGCTCATTCACTCTCTCACCCAGCACCTTACAGAACACTGTTTATTAAATACTGAACAGTGTTTAAATAGTGAAAATTAGTTCAATGCAACTCAGCCATACTGTATCATTTTCATGATGGCAAAAAAAAAAAAAACTAGATAATTCAGAATAGCTAAGGAAAAGGACTGTTCTTTCAAAGTGTGAAAAAGAATACCAAGAGGCTATTGAATACAGGAAAAACACAATTTCACCAAAACATATACTACATAAAATATGTATTTAGAAAACACCATTGAAATTAAAACTGAAAAGTCTACCATGCTAATTGATCTTCAAATATACCTTGAATCTTTACTTTTTCTTGATGAACGCTAGTCTTAGGTCTATCTGTTTGAAATGGTCAACAGTGAAAAATAAACACTCAAAAATTCACTCACCCTGAATACAGAGCCTTCAGCCCTTCTTCTCTGCCTATTCTCACCAATGCATGCAACATTCCTCGATACCTAATTTCTTTAAAGTTGGCGTCATTTGTCTGGCCTTGAATCTGAAGCCGTGTCTTGGTTAAATCAATGGGGAATGTGCCTTGAAATGTTAAAGAAATAGTTCACTTAATAAAAAGAAATTCCACTAAATAAAGTATCCATGGTGATATATTACTAAGGAAGCATTCAGACTATAATATGAAGTCAGAAATATTAAGAAATGGGAGATATTGTGTAATCTTCTATTTAAAAAAAAATAAGAAACCAAAAGATTAGCATAACCAAAAAATACACAAATGGGGCTGGGGTTGTGGCTCAGTGGCAGAGCACTTGCCTTGCACTTATGAGGCTCTGGGTTCAATCCTCAGCATCACATAAAAAAATAAACAAATAAATAAATTAAAGGTATTTGTCCATTTACAACTAAAAAAGAAAACAATTACACAAAAAATACACAAATGTATTTTTTTTCTTCACATTTTTATTCACACCTCATCTTACTCTACAAAGGGTCTGAGGAGATTGCATTGCTATAGAAAGTAGATAAATAGAATTACTATTACAAACAAGAAATGCACTTAAAAATCAAAGTGACTGGGCTGGGGATGTGGCTCAAGCGGTAGCGCACTCGCCTGGCATGCGTGCGGCCCGGGTTCGATCCTCAGCATCACATACAAAAAACAAAGATGTTGTGTCCGCCGAAAACTAAAAAATAAATATTAAAAAATTCTCTCTCTCTCTCACTCTCTCTTTAAAAAAAAAAATCAAAGTGACTATTCTGTATGTATGTAAAAAACTAAAATTGGGTACAATGTGACTGAAAAGAGGTTCAAAAAAAGTTCATTTTCTAAAGGAATCTTTACTTAGGAAGAAGCAGTGTTTTATAGTCTAAAATTAAATCTAATAACACAGGTAAAGATGTTTCACATAGTATCTAACAGCTAATCCAAACATATAAAACCCATTCTTCAAACAGTAACTTTGACTCACTGAATCAAGATTAATTCATTCAGTATAATGAAACATTCACTGAAATTCATCAATTAATTCATTGAAAGCCCCCCAGCAAAGAGACCTAGGAAACTGGGTTGGGGGTTAACATGTCTTCTAAGGCAACTGAGTAAATGAAGCGTCCAGGCCAGCACTAGTCACACAAAAGGCCTCAATCCATGTGCTGAATGACTGATTCCAGAGAAAAAAACAACAGAATCAGATGTGGAACCCAAATGATGAAGTCATTGATTGATAGGATACAGACAATACACAACTAAGAAGTGACTGAATGAAGTCCATCTAATAAATCAATCTCCTCAGGATCAGAGAAGTCCCTTGAACTTCCCAAACCTCTTTTCTGCCAAATGGGTTAACTGAAAAAGTAGTGGAAAGGGCGAGGAAAACAGAAACAAACGCAATCCAAACAGGATTCGTAAAACTTCTGTCTGGCTGGCAGGCTCAACTTTGTCCCCACTGAACTCTGAACCCTAAACTGCTAATAAGTAGCCAAAATGACTTATCTGTCTTTAAAATTAATTAAAAGGAGGCATTTTTAAATTCTGGGATTAATGTTTCCTAAGTTCACGTTCTGCCCTTGAGCAACATTCACATCAAACAACACATGGCAATTAAAACTCTATCCCAACACAGTAGGCAAGGTGACTTGGGGACCTGCGCTCCTTACCACATTCAGCTGTGATGGAGGCCAGACCTCCGTAGACAAATGGCTTCCAGTTAAGGGCTGACATTCTTGCTGTCCCTTCTCCTTTGACTTACACAAACTGGGTTTTTCCTGGGCACAAAAGAAAGAGGATGCAATGTAGTAACTTCTCTCACAGACAACTTCTTTTCTTTCCTGGGTTTTATTTGGAACTATCAGGGCTATTACCCACCCCCCCAACAATCCCAGGGCGAGCCTCACCTTAATAAAGCAAAGCACCCTGTGTCCTAAGCCCCAAATCAGCAATTTCTAATCTCACTTCATCAGTGGTCTTAATTTTTTTTTTTTTTTTTTGGTTGGGGGGGATCGAATCCAGGGCCTACCAATTGAGCTATATCCCCAGCCCAAGTGGCCTTAATTATTACTCCAGCCTCAAGAAGTCATCTGCCAGGCTAATATCTCAATGTGTGCTTATACATCCAGTGCAAGGCAGGGGAGACTGTTTTCTGAGTAGTCTATTTTATCTTCATGCAATAAATATTTGCTATTCACCTGCCACTATCTTAGCCAGTCCCTAAAGGGAGGCATCACAACCCTCAGGTGCCCTGGAGCAGAAAAGTGTTGCAAACCTGTGTCATATGGTAAAATGATAATTACTTAAAAATCACCACTATATACTTCTTTTTTTAAAAGAAAATTATATACATATTTTTGGTTGATGATGGACATTTATTTTATTCATTTATTTGTATGTGGTGCTGAGAATTGAACCCAATGCCTCACACATGCTAGGCAAGTGCTCTACCACTGAGCCACAAGCCCAGCCCACCACCACCTACTTCAAATGTATACTCAGTAAATGCCAACTCAGTTCTCTTGGCCACATGATGTTACTAGCTGGGAGGCAGCTTGGCATGAAGGAAAGAGGCAGACCTGGGTCAGGGCCACATTCCTATTTGTAGGGAAGTTCCTGTTAACCTCTCAGTCTAGGTATTTTCTTTAGCAACCACCACCATCACAATAGCCAAAACAACAATTAAGAGTAGAGCATATACATTTATTCACCAAGATGAATTATATACCAGCTATAGGCCAACTTTGAGATTAAATATTATATATATGTGAAAGATACTCAATAACTTTCTTCCCTTTATATGTCCCCACTCAATGTGGTATACACTCACATGCCACAGCCCAGCTCCTGCACATCTGTGGTATGTTCAACAGTTGTTATGTGATCTGAGTTGGAAACAAAGGCCTCCTTGTGCCCATTAACAGGAAACACAAGTTAATACATAGGAGTGCATGTAATATCAACTATAACTTTTATCAGTTTAAAGTAAAATTTCTAATTTATTACAGTCATTACTGGTGGTAATATGTCCAAAGTTTTTATTTTGCATGTGTTTAGGAATTTCCCAAATCCACATGTCCCAGAAGCCTACCCCAAGTCACTACTATCTAGAATGTCAGTTCTCAGCAGAGCCAAGATCAGGGTCACACACCTGATTTACAAAGAGGAGCCTATGTAAATCTAATAATAGTAATTCCTCATTTAGGAATATTAAAAAAATCATAGTTACAAATGAGTAAGGTAGAAGGCTCCTAAGCATAGAACCTGAAGGTCATCATGCTTTTATGTATTTTCATGTTAAAGAGCGAGCTCTGCCCCACCGAATTCCTCTAATCTCCCTATTATCCTTGAAAACACTTAATACCTGCACTTAACTTATTCTTAGCTTCACTAATATAATGACTAACATTATAAGTTATAGACTCTAAGAACACATTAATAATAAATCTAATGATTCATTTTTTATCTTCAACCCATTTTTGGGTTTTGCTAATTGCCAAGTTAAAAAGCAAAACATGGATTACATAACACTGGCATGTGAAATACCATAACTAACAAAATGGTTATGTAAATGATTTCAGTGAATCACCCCAAAGAGCTTGGGGTAGGAAAACACACAGGCTATAAAACCCAGTTGGACCAAGTTGCTCTCAGCCTAATCCACACAGCAGGTGGGGGCGGAATTGGCCTGACAACCCAGTGTCCAGACTCCAGATGCAGCATTCTTTCTGCTACAGCCTGAGGCTCTACAGTCATAAAGGAGTGAGAACATCTTAAAAATAAAGAACCCATAAGAAGGTTGTGATGGGTAAAGATATTCTCTTAATTTTAATGAGGGCAGAAATATCGCTAAGCAGAATACATCGTATAAACAGGATATATCTTATAAACAATAAAATGTGCTTCATTTCGGAGAAAAAAATCAAAATACTCAGAAGATAATCATTCTAAAAAGAAATTATTTTTTTTTCAACAAACAGTATACGAAGATGGTATTCATGTGATTTTTTTCAGCAAGTTTTTTACTGAGATGAAATTCATATAACATGAACAAACCTCTTTGAGGTGAACTCACACTGAGTGGCACTTCAGGATTGTGCAACTACCACTCTATCTAGTCCCAAAATGTTTTCATCATCTCACCAGGAAACCATTAAGCAGTTGCTCCCCTTCCCCTCTACTCCTACCCTCCTAAATGATTTGTATTTCGGGGGATGAGACACCATATACACATCAAGCACCTCTGTGGAACATGGGATTCCTTGGTAGTTCTGAACCTGCCTGCAGAGTTTCTTAATAGGACAGCCACCTAGGCCTCACCTACTGAATGAGGATCACAGGAACACAGCCCAAGGATCTGTGTTGCTACTGAAAAATCAGCAAACTAAATAAATGGTGGCCAATTATACCATGGGACATGGCAATCCTGTTTTAAGGAATTAATTTTTCAATGAAGACATTATAGCTGATTGTCATTTTCACTCACCTTGTTTACAAATGAATTTTTTCCACATGAATACACACACACACACACACACACACACTACATCCTCCAAAAATTTATGGGAAGTGAGATTATAACCGATCTTTAACTTTAAAAAATTTACCATATAACTTCATACCATCTCACTAATTAATTTCTAATTTCTGCCACTACTTTTTTTTTTTAAAGAGAGAGAGAGAGAGAATTTTTAAATTTTTTTTCGGAGGACACGACATCTTTTATTTTATTTTATGTGGTGCTGAGGATCGAACCCAGTGCCTCATTCGTGCTAGGCAAGCGCTCTACCACTGAGCTATAGCCCCAGCCCCTCCTCTGTCAGTTTTGATATTAAGTTTTTAGTTAGATTATAACCCAAAGGGTCTGGGTTAATACTCATGCAAATACTCAACTAAAGTCATTGTGCAATTGCCTCTTTGCCATTTTGAATCACTAGGGATGGATCACATCTCATTAGTTTTCAGAAGTACTGCCAAAATAAAACATCTTCCAAAATGGGTGTCCACTCCTGTGTCAGCATCCCTGGTTAAATTATGAGAAAGTTCTTTCTATTCAATTACATTGTGTTTCAAAGCTATCTAGTAAGAGGTTAAAAACAACTTTGTGGCTCTTTTTTTTTCCTAAGGAAAAGAAGATTAAATCCTTAAGATTAAAGGATTTAATCTAAGCAGTTAAGACCACTGGGACGTCCCAAGTTAATGTTTGCTGAAAAGAAAGAATAATTTGGCTTAAGAACCAGAAAGCCTCAGGAGGTCGACAAACATCCAAACAAAATAGGTCCCCGTTAAGGTTAGAATTAGTCACCTGTGTCTGATAACCTGTACTGGCCATAGCAGTTATTTTGAGCTGGATCTCTGTTCAGTAAACTAACTCATTTCTTTGTTCATGAGCACTCTTTGGAGATCCTTAACTTCCAATAAGTTTGAAAAAAATTCCAACTGTATCTACTAAAACATCTGATAGTCAGATCTTTGAATCCAGTCAAAACAGTCAGAGATGGATGTGTCCTTAGCAGCATCTCAGCCCAAGACCCTGGGAAGGGATTACAACTTTGCAGAAATCTAGGGTTAGGCAGTGTTTGTAGATCACTTCCCATTATGCTCCCTTTGGGTCATACTCTCAAGGACAGACTAAAACCCATTATGTTGCATTATGAACTCAATACTAACAACAGCTGTCATTATTAAACACTTGATGTCAGGCATTGCTACACATTGTTCACACAAAGGATTTAACTGAATCCTCACAACCCCATGAAACAGGGGTATCATTATTCACATTTCACAACTGAAGCAACACAACCTCTGAAAAGAAAAGTAACTTTCCTCACTCAGGGATACAGGGTATTCAAACTATATGTGCCTCTGAAGATAGTGTGATCTTTCTGCCATGTACTACTTTGCAGCAAAACACTAACTTCCAAAGGCTGTTTTAAAATACTGGGGTCTGAGGGTATGGCTCAGCCGTAAAGCACTTGCCTAGTATGTACAAAACCCGGGATTCAATCCCCAGCACTCACCAATACACACACACACACACACACTGCCGTGTGTGTGTGTGTGTGTGTGTGTGTGTGTGTGTTTATATACATCTTGGTGGGAGGGGAGAGAATTCTACACATTCAGAATAAATGTAGGATTTTTCTGCACGGAAGATAGAAAACCTCTGATTTTTTAAAAAAGTGTTTGCTGAATGGAAATGGCCATACAAATTTAAAAATTCCAAAGATTCTTCCTACACTTAAGATACATGCTAAGTTATCCATCCTCTCTGACGATATTTTCTCTTACATGACTACTTAATATTTATTTTCCCCTGACCTTATTTGTATAGGTGTAAGGAGTGGTAATTAAATATAGCTGTACTTCTGAAATGCTTTTCAAGTTTCTCTAATTAATTCTTGATAAATCCTTTCAATTTCACTTGTGTTTCCTTTTCCATCTGTAGTTTTAAGCTGTAATCAGTTTCTAAACTTTTGGGCTCTCAAAGATCTTTGTTCCCTGCTGGACTGCCTTTTCATGAACTTTTCCCTTTTCCTATTCTTTTTAAAAGTGCAAAACGAAAAATAAGCTCAACACAGTTTACCAAACGTGGAGTTAAAAGGAATCTTGGAAATTCCATCTCATTTCCCATGAATTAACTAAGCCCAAGGTCACAAAGATTGGCAGTAGCAAAGCCAGGACTAAAATTCATGCCTGTCAACTTTCTTACTGCACAAGTAGAGACGAATGTAGAATCCACAGAACAGTTTCAACACTGTTTTGCTCTTCTTGGGCAGAACAATACTACTGACCATTGCGATTGCTTTATATAAAATTACACCTGGAAAGACTTTAAAACCCAGAGCTACCTTAACTTTCTGATCAAATTCATTCGACCGGTTTTTGCAAGTATGAACCAACCTGGCTGATTCCAGGAGCAAGTCAAAGAGTAGAGTGTTCTTTCTCAGCCCACGAAGCCGGCCGGGCTGGGGCTCTACAGTCTAAAGGAGTCCAAGAGGGGAAGAGACGCACCGGCAGGAGGAGCTAACTGCTCCACCAATGGCGCAAACGCTGAAATGCCAGAATTGGTTTCACGCTTGCATCCCAATGACTGGAGAACAGGAATCACTCCACACCAACAACACAACCCTCCCGATCCACGGCAGCAGTAGCCGGGCAGCGGATCCTGTCCCCGGAACCTCGCGCACCACGGAGCCCAATCCTGCCTGCGAACCCTAGAACACCCGCAGACCTGAGCACGCCCAGCTGCGTCAGCTCTCAGGAGATCAGGGCCCCAAGGATACCTCCAGTCCTCGGTTCCTGGGCACCACGCTGTAAAGAGGACGTGGGCGAAGAGAAGCTGCCCAAGAACTTAACCAGAGGACCAAGGCCTCCCACCACCTCCAACGTAGGCTCGCACGCGGCCAGATAGGGCGGTGCCGCAGAAGGTGAAGAAAAGGCTGCGGAGCCCTGGGGCTGGTCTAGGAGCCAGCGCACAGCCCCGCCCCGGCCACGCCCCCGCCTCTGGCTCCCATTGGTCGCTGCCGGCACCAGCCCCGCCCAGGACGCAGGCTGCCCGGGAGCCGGGTGTGGAGGGGCGGGGGCGGGGCCGGGGCCGGGGCCGAGTTGCACCCCGATCTCCCCCTGCCGGCTCCGCAGCAAGCTGCCCCAGAAGCGAGGACAGCTCACGTTCACTCTCACATCTCGATTTCGCAGGGAAAGAGAAACCGGGAAGCCGCTAGATCCGCGGAAAGGAAGCCTTCTCAGGGGTAGTTTCCGGTCTGCGGGAACCTCCACTGTTGGAAGGAAGTAAATTTGCATTTATTTTTATACCCCAGTTTTTTAGTTTAAAAATCTACGAGCCGACCGAAAAATGGAAAGAACCGTACTATGAAAAGAATGCTCTTTACCCAGAGTTATCAGAATGCTAACATTTTTCAACATTTGCGTTCTCACTATATATTTTCCCACTGAACCAGTGGAAAGTTGACATCATGTAACAAGACATTAAATATATTTTCAATCATATCAAATGTACCATTCATGTTTAAATTTCCTCTCCTGTCCCAAAATTTCTCTCTCTCTCTCTCTCTCTCTCTCTCTCTCACACACACACACACACACACACACACACACACAAACACTCTTCAGGATCTATGGAGAATCAGCTTGATGCAGTTGATTTCACATCCCTAAACTCAGTCTGGAACAATACTCTCACTTTTTTTTTTTTTTATTCTTTATAGCTTTCACATATTTGAAGTCCAGGTCAATTGCCTTGCAGACTGCATCACTTCTGGATTTATGGAATTGTTTCCTCATGATTAAATTCAGGTTAAATATTTTAGTGAGAAAAGTAGGAATGATGATGTGTACTTCCCACTGCTTCACTTCAGGAGGCCCACAGTGTTCCTCTGACATCATTATACACCATGTCAAGTCCAACCCCTTTGCTCAAGGTTGCTTCTGTCAACAAAGCTATCTGCTGCATTTGTATTAATATCTGAAGGGATAGACTGAACCCCAGTGAATATTTGTCCCCATTTTCTGACTCCAAATGCAGCATTTCAAATGCAGCCTGAGGCTCTACACTGTCATAAAGGAATGAGAACATTTTGAAAAAAAAAAAAAAACCATAAAGAGATTGTGATGATTAAAGAAATTCTATTAATTTTAATTAAGGAGCACAATCAAAAAGGTACTGCTGATAGGATGTGTCTTCTAAACAATAAAAATGTGCTTAATTTCAGACAGAACCTTAAAATTTTCAGAAGTTGAAGTCATTCTAGAGAACAATAATTTATTCCAACAAATAATATACAAAGATAGCACGCATGTGATTTTTTCCAACTTTTTTTTAAAGGTGAATTCATATAACATAAACCTCTTTGAAGTGAACCACTGAGTGGCATTAGGGCATTCACAATGTTGTACAACTAAATGACTTCAGTATATACCTATGGACACATTATATCCATTGTAATATGGTGGCTTTCCAACTCCACCATTTTTTCTACATTTTTAGCTGACATTCCAATCTTAAAAAAAATGAAAGAGGAGTTCTCCCTTTCTCCCTCCTCTCTCTTTTCTCCCTTTCCCATCCTCTTCCCCTTTCACACTTTCCCTCTTCTTTGTTTTTGAGAAATGGTGTGGACTCCTGGATTCTTTTTATGTTCAGTCCTTACAATCAAATGCCATTATTATTTGTTGGTGCTCAAATTGACCACATTTGACCAGTAGAAGCCCCCTGGCCTGGTTCCTATGTCCTTTCAAATGTCTGAAAATCTTTGAGCTCTTCCTTGCTTTCTAGCAAGAGATCTACCAGTTCTCCTTAAATTTCCTTGTATTGTGCACTTTTAGTTTTATATTTATAATTTTAGGGTTTTGTGAGCCCTAAAGTTCTTTTTATACTTCACTACAATGAACAGTACAAGCCTTTACCCAGATACATACATATGTGTGTATATATAGGTCTATAATTTTTTTTTTTTTTTTTTAGATTGGGTCTCATTATGTTGCCTAGGCTGGCTTTAACTTCTGGGCTCAAGTAATCCTCCTGCCTCAGCCTGCCAAGAAGCTGGGGCTATAGGTATACACAACTACCACTGGCTTCCCTGATCCCAGATGTGTGTGTGTGTGTGTGTGTGTGTGTGTGTAAAACATCATGTAACAAGACATTAAATATTAAATATATGTATATATACATTTTAATTTTTTTTTAGTTATACATGGACACAATATCTTTATTTTGTTTATTTTTATGTGGTGCTGAGGTTGGAGCCCAGTGCCTCACATGTGCGAGGCAAGCGCTCTGCCACTGGGCCACAACCCCAGCCCCTCAGGTATGTCCCCACCCCCTCTCTACTTCCTCCTTTCCATGTTTGTATCTTCCATCTCCTCCAGTAAAAATCCTGGTTCCCATCAGCATCAACAAATTTACTCATTTGTTCTATTCTACAATCTACACAAAACTTACTCACCAGTACCACCAGCAGCAACAAATCTTCTAGGTTTAAGATTTCTTTGCTGTTCGTTTTTGTCTTTATAATATATCATTTTAAATCATTCAGTTAGTGTATTGTATTCTGAAATTGCTTGAATTATTATATGCTTTTTAATATGGCTATATTATCAACTTATGTTTTCATTTTTATTTGTGTCAATTTTAGAATTTTGTTTTTTCATCTTCTTAATTTTATTTTTTGAAAGTATAAAACACTCATATAGAATAAAACAAAATCTTATAAAGTTATACTCTGAGAAATCTTACTCCTATTCCCATTCCCTGAACTCCCTTCCTATTCACCCCTATCAGAAACCAATCAGTAACCATCAGTTATGGTTTGAATATGAGGTGTCCCCCCAAATCCCACATGTGAGACAATGTAGAAATGTTCAAAGATGAGATGAGTAGATTATGAGAGCTGTAACCTCATCACTGGGGTTGACCCATTTGATAGGTCAATAATTTGAAAGAGCTATTGGGCCAGGTGGTAACTATAGGCAAGTAGGGTGTGGCTGGAGGAAGTAGGTTATCTAGGGGCATGCCCTGGGGATTATATTTTGTCCCTGGTGTGTGTGTCTGTCCCCACACCCTCTCTTTCTGCCTCCTGGCTGAGCGGAGCAGTGGTTCTCCACAAGCCTTGTACCATGATGTTCTGCCTTATAGAGCAATGAAACTGTCTGATCATAAACTGAACCTCTGAGACAGCGAGCCCAAAATAAACTTGTCCTCCTCTAAGTTGTTCTTGTCAGGCATTTTGGTCACAGCGATGTAAAGATGACCAACACACCATCTCCTATCAGTTACCAACCACCATTAGTTTATAGATTGTCTCTCCAAAATTGAGAGAGAGAGAGAGAAAATGTGTGTATGTGTGTGTGTGTGTGTTGTGTGTGTGTGTGTGTGTGTGAGAGAGAGAGAGAGAGAGAGAAAATGTGTGTGTGTGTGTGTGTGTGTGTGAGAGAGAGAGAGAACCCGATGGGAGGGAGGAGGGAGATTGCTATATAACAAATCACTCCAAACTTGATTAAAACAGTAAACCTATATTATCTCACAGTTTCTGCAGGTCAGAGATACAGGAGCCACTTGGGTGGCTCCACGTTTCTCATAGGCAACAGTCAAGGTGTCCCTTGGGGGTGCAGTCATCACAAGGCTTAACCTAGAGAGGATCCATTGCCAAGTTCACTCAACCCGGCTGCTGGCAGGCCTCAGAAGATCCTCTTTCAAGCTTATTAGTGGCTGTTGGCAGGACTCAGGTCTTCTCTGGCTACTGGCTGATGTAATAGTTTCCTGTGGCTACTATCACAAATTAACCATAAACTTAAAAAGATCAGAACTTATTCTTTCACAGTTTCAAAGGCTCAAGGCCAGAAATCAATATTTCAGGAATGGCCACATTCTCTCTGAAGACTCAAGGGGAAAACTCCTCTTTGTCAATCTCCTGGCACTTCATTTTCTTGCATCATGAAACTTTCCATAAAATTACAACACAGCAACTTGCCTCACCCTAGAAAGAAAGACTTCAAGACAGGCAGGGTGGCATGTAATCCCAGGAACTCGGGAGACTGTGGCAGGAGGATTGCAAGTGCAATCCTGGGCAACTTAGAGATATGCTGTCTCAAATTGAAAAAAGGTCTGGAGACATACTGCAGCTGTAGAGCACCCCTGGGTTCCATCCTCAGTGACCCTACCACACACATGCACACACAAAGAGAGCCTTCAAGACAGAAATCACAGTCATTTAGTGAGAATGCTGTAGTGACATCTTATTATTTCTGTTGCATTTACTAGGAGCAAGTCAATAAGTTCACCTCACATTCAAGTGGGAAGGAATTATATTCAAGCATGAAGTACAGGAGATAGGAACCTTTGGATGCCATGTTAGCGGCCATATGACACATTACATGTCACCTGGAGAGGGCTCCCTGGCTGTATCAAAACATGATGGTGGCATCACATGGTTAGGACATATGGTGGAAGCTCAGGAAAGAGAGCTCACATGGCAAGAAAGAAAGCAAGAGAGAGCAAGCTGAGAAGGCCAAACTCACTTTCCAGCAATCCATTCTCCCAGGAATTAATCTAGTCTCATGAGATCCAACCACTCTTGGAGACAGCATTAATTTCGCCTGGCACGTGTGAGGCACTGAGTTCGATCCTCAGCTCCTCATAAAAATAAAATAAAGGTATTGTGTCCACCTACAACTAAAAATTAAATGTTTAAAAAAAATTAAAAAAAGAATATTGGGAGGAGGAGATTTTCCTCCTCAATTCTCAGAATGAGAATTCAGTGCAGCCAACATCTTGATTTCAGTTTTGTGGTACCCTGAGTATACAATCCAATCATGCCAAGTAAGACTTCTGATCTGCAGACTTGTGAGCTAATAAACGGATGTGATTTTAAACTGCTAAATTTCTAGTAACTCATTATGCAGTAATCAAAAACTAATATAGATGGCCTATAGGTTGTTGGCAATATAGTGGCATAATGAACAAGCATATATGTAAGTGTGTGTATATATGTATACATGTACATAAACACACAATAAAGCTATACCTCCTCAAATAAAAACAATGCATGTATGTGTGTGTGTGTATATATATATATATATATATACACACACACACACACACACACACACACACACATATATGTGAAAATATACACACATATTGTTTTTATTGGAGGAGGTACAGTCTCAGGATAAATTGCTGGGAGTGGGATTGCTAGGTCAGAATAAACACATAAGCAAAAACTTTTAACTATGGATGCATAGTGCTACTCTCCAGGAATACATTCATTGGTTCATTTAAGCCAAAGAAGTTTTAGCTCCATTTTTCAGATGAGGGAAGAGAAGATTTAGGTGGTAACTGGCCTATGCCATGGCCAGGGCCTGGAGCCATCTCTCTCCCTTGTTCCTTTCTATTATTTCTCTAGCTTAGATTTTAGGTTGGGCTAAGAGCCCCTTTCCTGCTCTCTAACTTGAACTCTAGGTGAATCCCTGTGTTTTTGTCCACACCGAGTTTTGATCAATACAACTTAGGTCTGTTTAAGGTATCACCTGAATCCTGACCATAAAAACAAACACAATTCCCAGTCTGTGGGGAAAGTCATGGGAATGCTTTCTTTTCCAGGGCAGGGAAACAAGTACATGCCTCTGTCTACCCCTACATTCCCCTCACCAAGTCCTGACTCTGTGGCACATGCATACAAAGATGCTAGATTCCTCCCTTTCCTCTAGAGCCTTTAGTCACCCAAACTCCACCACCACACTCAGCCCCAATAGCCTGTGCCCATACACACATAGCACAGTACTTTGTGACATAGTATAAAAATCCCTTTGAGAGTAAACTGAATTTCTAAAAATCTCGAAGTTTCTGTAAAATAGATGGTAGTATTTTCAGCATCCGTTATGAAAATGCATATTGAATCTGAAGATCTCCTGAAGTAAACTTGGGTCCCCATGATGGTCTTAGTGCATGGGTTGGAAACCACTTCTCCAAAGACTTGTAACTTGGTTTCGGTAGCATAACCAATTTAGAAATATCCAGAATACAAAAAGCAGTATAATCTAGAAATATTCCTAGTAAATATTTAGTGCTAGTTCCTGCTGGACACAACTTATTTTGTAGCTATTCTTTGCCTTCAATGTTACCCCCATACCAGCTGTGTTTATGTGCGTGTGTGTGTGTATGTGAGTGTGTGTGTGTGTGTGTGTGTGTGTGTGGTGCTGGGGGGTCAAATCCAAGACCTTGCACATGCAAAGCAAGCACTCCACACTGAACTACATCTCCAACCCTGTATTTTTTTTATCTAACTACAGTAAACATATCCAGATGGCAATATTAAATGAAGACTTTGTTTCTATTCAGTTCTAGCTACAACCCCATTAGCTCTCTGACCTTGGTTAATTAATGTCTCAGTTAATTAAAGTTCTTAGTTGCAAAATGGAAACAATGTTTACATTAGAGAATGTTAAATGAGGTAATGTATGTTTGTTAGCATTCTGTCATCCTAACAAATACCTGAGACAATCAATTTACAAAGAGAAAAAGTTGATTTTGACCCACAGTTTTGGAGGTCCCAGTTCACATTGCTTTCAGGCTTCTAGTGGTGTGGGCCGCAAGAAAGAAGGCAAGAGAGAGCAAGCTGAGAAGGAGCATGTGGTACCACATAAGTATGTGGTAGAGCAGAACCACTGCCCTTGTGGCCAGGAAGAAAAAGAGAAAAAGAAGAAGAGACTGAGGTCCCACAATCCCTTTGAGGACAAACCCTCAACCACCTAAAGACCTCCCACTAGGCTCCACCTCTAAAAGTTTCCACCACATCCCAAGTGCCAAGCTGGGGACCAAGCCTTTAATACATATCTACCTTTGGGAGATATTTCAGATCTAAACTATAGGAGTGTGCATGTTTTGTGAAATGTTAAGTCCTGTAGAAATATCTTCGAAATTTATCTTGTTGTGTCACTTGCCAATTTAAAAGTCTTCAATGGCTCTCCAGTGTGCTCAGGATTATGGTAAGCCCCGAGGCTGCCTTACAAGCCCTAGCTTTCTAGGCATATAGGGATCCTGTTTCCCATCCTCCTTTCCCTTTCACCTGCCTCTTAACCGTGTATTCTGAAGTCTGACCATTTTGTGGGGAAGCTGGACCTTTAGGCTTCTTTTCATTTAGGCCTTGTGTTAACACACTGTGCATGCCATTATTGGTACAGCAAGGTGGCACAGCTGTAAGCCAGCACTGCATTCCCTGAGGTGGACAGCGGCCATCCCTGTGAAGAGCTAGGCAGTCCTCACCCACATGGTAACTTTCATCATCTCTGCAGCTGCATTTGAACACTGAATAACAAATGCCTTGGAATTAGCTGAAATTTAATAGATGTGTGTCCAACTACATTGGGCTACAGGAATGAAGCTGATGCATTGTAATATGGCCTCCATCTTGTCAGGAAAGAGTCTCTTGGGTGTTCCTGGATGCTTGGTGTAATGCACATTGAAAGGCTTTAATCAGACTCCTTTTAGGAGGAGTCTTCAGTGGTTGGTGGAGGGAGGAAGTTGTATCTGACTGAGACATTTGGTCACTTTCTCCCTTTGAGTAATTAGAGATTGCTACTCCTAACAAGAACACCTATACTGACAAGAGTTCCCAGCTGGTGTACTGGGATTGAGCCAGTGAAATTCTTTGTCATATCATATAGAGGAGGTTCCCAATCAGAAGATTTTGCTCCCCAGGAGACTTCTGGCAATGTCTGGAGCTTTTTGGTTTTTATAACCTGGCATCTAGTGGGTAGGGACCAGAGATGCTGCCAAACATCCTACAATGCCTAGGACAGTTCCCACAACAATGAATTATCCAAATGGAAATATACCGAAGTATGAGAAATACTGTTTTATAGGAATATTGCTTTTGGTAAGTTTTCTTGGTTTCAGGTTCTTTGTTATAAACTTGTATTTATGGTACTAAAAAAATCAAAACAAAACATATATTTATCAGGGTGCTATAGATGCACCTGTGTCCCAGCATTCAGGAGGCCAAGGCAGGAGGATCCCTTGAATCCAGAAGTTCAAGACAAACCTGAACAACAAAGTGAGGCAACATCCTCATTTTGTTTTTTTAAATCTGTAAGCAGGAATGCCTATTTTGTGTGTGTAGAGAGAGTTTGTAAAACACCTACAGCTTCCCAAACAGGCCAATAGTCACTTTCAGCTGTGGAACTTGGCATATGCTACCTTGCACTTACTGAGTTCTTTCTCTTGCTAATCCCCTCTCATCCTTCAAGCCTGTTGGGACACTATCTCCTCCAGCAAATCTCTCCTCATCCTGGCAGCCTGATAGGACAAACCAGCTGTCAATACAAACTCTGAATATGATTGAGGCAGTTTATATTCTTAGCCAAATTCTCTTGCAGTTTCTATTTAAAATCACAAGTATAAAAATCAATTGCACATTTCAAATTAAAATAATAGGATAAATTGTTAGATTGTTTAAGGAGAATAATTTCCACCTTTGCTATTGTATTTCACATAAATAATAAACTCATGCAGATTGTCTTACACTTTATAGCCAGTACTAAAAATATTAGTACTGTGAGTTTAATTTAGATCATCGTTTCTATATTTAATCCTAAACCTTTCTGGAGTTACATAATCATATAACTAACAATAGATTTACCAGGTCAGATCATCTGAATAAATGAATGATGGGGGAAAAAATCAGGATATAGATGAGAATTATTTATTTTGAAGAAATGTGAGAATGGAGCCCAGGATGTGGGAGCAACACTGTGGTATGGCCTTTCTTACAGAGTGTCTGAAACATAAGCAGGAATCTCAGGTCTGAGCCTTTCCACTGGAGTATTTTCTCTCCCTTCACCTCTGGGTACCCCCAGTTATACACTTACCCAATTTGTCTGTGTCCTGCTTTGACCTTTGCAGAATGATTTAGGTGCAGAGAGAGAGAGATCACATTTAAAGGATTAAAAAAATAAGAGTAACTTCAAACTTCTCAACAGTAATGCTGGAAACTAGAGAAAAAGGGAGCTATGCCTCAACTTGACGGGAAATTATTGTCAAATTGTAATACCTGCCTACCCAAAGTAGAAATGGGGAAATTAAAAAAAAATTACAGTTAAAGAACTGATTTTTCAGCGTTTATCATCAGGGAAGCTAAGGAGCCTATGCTTTCACAAGACTAGAGAATAAACACAAAAGGAAGATATAGAGCTCAGGAAATAGGAGATTACACACGCAGGGAAGTGAGGAATCCCCAAGATGGCAGTACAAAGAAATCTCAGAGGACAACAGCAAATAGTCCAGACTGCAGCAGGGGTAGATGAGATCCTGGAAATTCATTGCCAAGAAAAGCCATGCAACATCTTCATTACCTGATATCTGTAAAAATATTGATAGGAGAGCTCAAAGATGAATTAGAAATAGATACCTGGGAAATTAAGCCTCCAAAATTTTTTATAATAAAGGCAATTATTAATTCCAGGAAAAAACAGAGGTTATATAAAAAAGGAAGTATAATCATGGTATACTACCTGGCTCAGCTATGAATACCATTTATAAAGTCAGAGTAATAAAAAGACTATATTATTGATTTAACCAAAAATTGTGAGGTGCAGATGCTCTTCAATTTACAATGAGGTTACACGCCAGTAAACCCATTATAAGCTGAATATATCACACATCAAAAATGTGCTTAATGCAATTCACAATAGCTAAACTGTGGAACCAACCCAGATGCCCTTCAGTAGATGAATGGATAAAGAAAATGTGGTATGTATACACAATGGAATATTATTTAGCATGAAAAGAGAATAAGATCATGGTATTTGCAGGTAAATGGTTGAAGTTGGAGAATATAATGCTAAGTGAAGCAAGCCAATCCCAAAAAAACAAATGCCAAATGCTTTCTCTGATTTAAGGATGTTGATTCATAATGGGGATGGGGAGAGGAGCATGGGAGGAATGGAGGAACTTTAGATAGGGCAAAGGGGAGGGAGGCAAAGGGAAGGGGCATGAGGCTAGGAAAGATGGTGGAATGAGATGGACATCATTACCCTAAGTACATGTATGAAGACACAAATGGTGTGACTCTACTTTGTGTACAACCAGAGACATGAAAAATTGTGCTCTATATGTGTAATATGAATTGTAATGCATTCTTCCGTCATATATAACAAACTAAAATAAATATTTACCACCAAAAAAATGTGCTTAATGAATCTAACCTACCAAACAGCATAGCTTAGCCTAATCTAGCCTACCTTAAACCTGTTAGAACATCTGTATTGGGCAAAACCATCTGATTCAAAGCCTATTTCATAATAAGAGCTTGAATATCTTATGTAATCTGTTGAATAACTGTATCTGAAAAAAAGGCTGGCAACACAGTACACTGTAGATTAGTGTTGTGTCCCCTGCCGATTACATGGCTGACGGGAGCTATGGTTCGTCTCCATTGCCTACACCACAAGAGAATGTGAAGCTCCATATTGCCAGCCCAGGAAAAGATCACAATGCAAAGTAGGGTTTTTGCTGAATGCATATGGCTTTCACACCATCGTTAAAGTCTGTGAAGGTAAACCAGGGGCCATCTTTAACCAGAATTGGAGGATAGTGAAGAAGTGTCTATGAGTGTGCACATGTGAGCACATGTGGGAGTGAGTATGTACAAGATAAAGAGAAACCACCTTTAGTGAAAGAAAGTGTATTGGTGCCAAGAGATAGGGCAAGAAATTGCAGATACAACAGCTGTTTAGAGATTCTGACCAAGTGCAAGTGGTTCCCTCTGGGAATCAGGAATCAGTAAGGGAGAAGGGTGGAGAAGGCTACTGTTACTTTTACCGTGAACCCTGTAGAGCAATGTTACTTTTAAAACTAAGAACACATATTATTTTTTAAATTTTATTTTATTAATGAAAAAAAAATACATTTCTCATGTTCCTCCTTGGCCATCCCTGGTTGGACCAAACCTGCTCAGTCTCTCTTTCACTGATCTTCTTTCTATAGATCTTTAAATACTAGAATGCTAAGGTTTCTACTGAGCTCCTTCTCTCAAGCCACACTCTCTCTGATGGTCTCACCTAGTACTGTGGTTATGAAAACACCTGACAGTTGCACATTTAAATCTAGTACTGCTCTGTTTGCTCCTCCACACCCATATCCTTCTTCCTGTTAGATGCCTCCTATTGGGTGTACTTAGCCTCAAACCCAACACAGCTAAGATTCTCCTCATCTTGTTTCTGAAGACTATTCCTTCCACATTGTCTCTTAGTAAATGTTACACCATCCTCTCAAGTGCAAGCCAAAAATTAGACATCATACTTAATTTTTTCGTTCGCTTTCAACTTCAGTATCCATATTTGATGTCCGGGTGGCTCTGCACTTAAAATGCACTCAGGCTTGTGTGTGGTTTAGCAGTAGAACTTTTGCCTAGCATGTGGGACTCCCTGGGTTTGATCTCTGGCACTGCAAACAAAACAAAAACAACCTAAGGTCATATCCATTCTGAACTAGATGGCAATATAGAAACATTGTTACTATTTACAAAGCAAAGGCCCTGGGTTGGACCTCCAGTACTACAAACAACAATTATTGCATCTCAAATCTGGTTACTTCTGTCCATCAATGCTGCAATCAACCTAGTCTAAGCCACCACAATCACTTGTCTAGACTTTTGCAATAGCCACCCCCTGCTTCCTCTCTTGCCAACCATGTACTGTGCCACTCTTCCTCACTATGCCCCTCCTGGTGGCATTAGTTAGAAGAGCAGGTGAAGGCATTGCTTCCTGTGCATACATTCTCCAGCAGACACCCTCTTAGAAATCGAATGTTTGCACAAAAGCGGTTGCATGAAAGGAGTTGCGCCAAAGCTGGTAGCTTGCCATGAACCCTTCCCTAAGGAGAGCCTCTGCTAAGCTTCTGGTTCCAGCCACACTGGCCCCTTTTCTATTCCTGCCAGTGTGTCCCATGTTTTTCCCATTCAGGTTTGTTGCATTTATTAGTTTCTTTATTCTGAAAGCTCTTCCCTCTCTCTTCTCAGAACTACTGCTTCTCATCTTTCAGGCCTCAGATGAAATGTCACTGCATCAGAAATGCCTTTCATGAGTACACTTTTTGAAATAGCATCCCTTCTGGTTATTCTGTATTATTTTATGCACTTGTTTCCTTCATAGCTCTTATTAAAACTTGAAATTACTTTATTTACTTGTTTGCTGCTTGTGTATTAATCCAGATTAGCTAACTACCATGAGTGATAATCCTAAAATCTCAATAGCTTAATGGAGTGAAGATTACTGCTCTCTCTCTCTCACCCCCACCAATCATAATGGTAATGGGGTTCTGCTACACAGGGTCATTTGGGGGCCCAGGCTTCTTCTTATAATGCAATCATCTTTATACCTGGCATCCTAGATCTCCATAGAATAGGAAGAAAAAGAACATGGAGCACAGACACTGGCTCCTTTTCCACCTCTGGCCACAGTCCACTGGCAAAAGCTAATCATAAAATCTCACTTAAATACAGGACGCTGGAAGACATGGTTTAACCATATATTTAGTGAGAGGAAATAAATTTTGGTGAACAAACAGTCAGTCTATGTCTAACTTTGGTGGAACAGAGTTCCATAGGGACAGGCATATGATAGTAACTAGTAACTCATTCCACTCTTCTCTCTCCTACCCATCTCCACAGCGCAGAGATCAGGATCAAGCTTTCCTGTTGCTAAAAGACCTTTAACAATGTTAAAGCTATTAAGGAAATAGATTTGTTTCTAGAAAATGAAGTAAAAAAAAAATAGATTCCCTCAGAGAGTCACCAGAGAGGAACACAGACCTGCAGAATCCTTGGTTTTAGCCCAGTGAGTCCCATTTCAGATCATCTAGAACTAAAAGAAAGGAGGTTTATATTGTTGTAATGCACTGAATTTGCGGTGATTTATTATAGCAGCAATAGGAAATGTATGTACTTTTCCTGCCTCCCTGACTCCCCACCTCTCTGCCATGTTAATTGGATGTACATCTTATTTTCTTTGTTCTCCCTTTGCAGGCATAAATCTCAGTCGGTTCTCTGCACCTTCTGGGAATGAACCTGACCTTCACCTTCACCTTCACTTCACCCAGTTTCACCCTAAACACTTAGAAGTCTGTTCCTCCCCACCCCACACACTCCAAATTGTGTGCACCCAGTGAGTTGACAAGCAAAATAGGCAAGAGGGGGAACAAAAATGTAGAGGTCCCCTCAGGAAAAATGGCCAAGAGGGCTACTCTTGTCTGAATGAATTCTTTCCCTCCACGTAGATTCTGCAAGAGAACTTAGCATTCTAATAGTAAGAAACTTAAGAATACTTACATTCTTTATTTCAGTTTCTTAAAAATGAGCAGTTATACTTTCTTAGGTGGATTTTGTAAGAATTAAAGGAAATAAATGAAATAATTAATAATACTCTGCATATAATAAACATTCCAATGACCATTGTTATTATTACCATTATTATTCCAGATGTCTCTATCATGTTACATTCAATGGATCCACCCTATTTAGACCAGAAAAACTGCTATAAAGAGTTCAATATTTTAATTTTTCTCATTAGTTTATACTCAGTACTGTTAAATATTTTTTTGAGCAGTCCTATTTCAAAAATCTTAGTTGAAACCAAAATATTGTTGTGGTTAGTTATATCTATGAGACATTAAGAAAACCAACCAATCCGACATGTTAAGAAAAAATCAATTTAAGCCTTCAGCAGAGTTGTCTGAATTATTTTTTAGCCTATTATCTGGCTAAATATTTGATTCTCCAACTTTCTGTCTTACCTTCATATTAGATACTTGCCAGAGCAAACTATTGGACTTAATTTTTTCAGAAACCACATTTAAAAGGCAAATTTTAACCTCCAAAAATAGATGGAAAAATAACTTTTTCCATGAAAAAGAATTTAGGGAACTGTAAGTGATCTGAGATTTGAGACACAGCAGAAAAGGAATTAAACAGGTGGCTCCCATGGGGTAATTTTAGCCAGTGTGCTCTGCAGCATGCCTCTTAGTGTAAGGGAAGTTGGTTAGGTACATTCACAGAACAACCAGGGACAGCAGAGTCAGAACTGATACTATTTTCAACAGTTGGAAAATTGAAAAGTTATATGATCCTATGAGGACTGTGTTTTCAGTTCTTGGAACTTACCCTAGGAACAGATCATCGTGTTCAGTTTTTACCTCTGATAAGAAGTGAGCATGAGCTTAGCAGGAGGACTCTGATCATATCAGGGTAATATTGGAAGGATCAAGGAAGCATGCTGAGGCCCAGGGCTGGCAAGGAGGAAAAGTCTGAGCAGTTCTGATGGGGCCATTGAAGTGGCACCCCCTTTCTCCACTGAAAAGTCTTAACTGGGCTTCTCCAGAAATCTTCACCATGGCTGATTTTAGGACTATCAGCAAGAGTCTCTACAAAAGAGTTCAATGTAGATAAACTTCCAATTTTTGTGTTGTCCTGTTTTACTTGGCCACTGGCTGGGAAGAAATCAGCACTCCAATGCTGCACACCCCCTTACTAGTTTTTCACCAACATGTATCTAGTATAGTAGTTTGTAGAAATGTATAAACAAGGCCTCTGGCCTTAAGCTGGGGCTTCACAGAGATGTCTACATTTCTAAGATAGGAGAACTTACCAATTGGGCTCCATGGTAACAGCTGGCAGAGGGAGGAAAAAAAGGGGAGAAGAAGCTCTCCCCTTCTCAGGTGCTGTCCTTAATAGTTCACATAAAAGCAGCTTTTTCTTTCACTTCTGCAGACTGTGAACTTCTGAGCCCCTCCCCTTATATGCTGGGTATAAAATTCTGAAACTTCCTGAACTCGGTGTTCAGGGGATTGATTGATTACAGCAAAAGCTGTGCCCTCTGAACCTGGCTGCAGCCAAATAAAAATGTTTCCTGCTATCTTTGGTGCCTTGCCTTGCCTGTTCCTACAATAATCCTAGCTACTAGGGCACTGAGGCAGGAGGATCATGAGTTCAAGGCCAGACTGGGCAACTTAGAAAGACCCTGTCACTAGATAAATATTTTTTAGAAGGGATGGGGATGTAGTTCAGAGGCAGAATGCTCCTGGGTAATCCCCATTACCATTAAAAAAAAAAAAGTTGAGTGGCAACTGATCCTCTGCTAACTCATATTGAGGCATTAAGCTGGAAAATTCCTCTTCCAATGAGTAAATGAAAGAAGAGCTTCTGTTTTCATGTCGGACATAGTTACCCATGACCTTGATGGTGACTCACATTGATCATCATTTGGTTTGCTTTTGGGTGAATCTAATTGCTGGCTAAGCCACCATAAAATATTAAACAATAAATGACCAGCAAATAATCTGCATCTTACTGCAAGAGCCATTTGAGAATAGACAGCAAGAGACTGAGAGGGTGATCCTATTACATTTGCTCAGGAAGATACCTTTTCCTTAAAGCCTATCAAGAAGATTAGTTAATTTCATAAACTATACCTACTGGGGTCAGTCTGACAGGCAGTATTGACAGTCTTTTCCATATAGAAGATGAGATCATCCCTAACATTAATACACAAATTCAAAGAGCTTGATCATACAACAGTGTGATGCATTAAATGCCACCAAATTTATGCACTTCCCCTTCCTCGGGTGCTAGGGATTGAATCCAGGGGAGCTTTACTACCAAGACACATCCCTAACCCTTTTTATGTTTAATTTTAAGACCTTATTAAGAAGCTGAGGCTGCCCTTGAACTTGCAATCCTCCTGCCTTTGCCTCCTTAATCGCTGAGATTATACAGGTGCACCACATCTAGCCAAATTTGTGCACTTTAAAATAATTAGACTTTATCTTATGCAAATTTCACTTCAATTTTAAAAAATCCAATGACATCACAGTTTGTTTTATTTTGTTCTGGCTTTCTGGCACTCTGGATAGTAAAAGCAGAAAGCTTTTATGGCTTTAATTTTAAACAAGTAAATAAAGATGAATCAACAGTGGAACCACTGTAATACAAAAACAACAAAACAAAACAAAAAAACCAGCAGATGGCCTAGGGCTAGCCTTTGCTCCATTAGCTCCATTAGCTCATCTGGAAAGCCTCAGGAAGCTTAAGTCACCCATGTCCCCTCCGAGAGGGACCAAGAGTGGTTAGACAATTAATCTACCACAACAGCCACACACATGAGCCAAGGAGGCCATTGATAGCAGCTGGAGGTGGCCTTCAGAGCTCTGCAACAGGTGCACCTCTACTGCCTGGTGAAGACTGAACTATAGAAACTCACTTGGGATATTTGCTGTAAAATACAAGGAAAAAGTCTTCTGATAGGTCAGGAGTAGTCAATTCAGAGGCAAAATATTAGAGGCACCATCATGGTGGAGCCTCAGAGCTGGGCTCCACAGTTGTCCAATTCAGAGGAGTCCCCCAATAGGAATTGTGACTGCTATTGGAGTAATGGGGCTACAAGTCCTCTGTGGCCTGGGACAACTTCCCAACTCCTTTATTTCCCTATGTAGCCTTCCAATTGACCCTCATTCCCAGAAATAATCTGAGGATGTAGGTACTTTGAAACCCAGAATCTAATTTACATTTAAATGCCATGAAAAGGAGTAATCAAAAGGATTCTGGCCATTCCTTTATTCCCTAATGGAGGATTGGTGGTAACTTGGTAGCCATTTACTGGTAGGGCAGCTCAGTTCCTATTCCTCCTCTGCTTTGCCAGTCTCCACTAGAAGCAGAAAACACCAAATACTTCTTTCCCAGCATTTCTTGCAGCTAAGTATGGCCAAGTGACAAGTACTGCCCAAGGAGACAAAAGTGAAACTCTTAGGGGGATACTGAAGGGAGTGTTTGAAAACGGTTTCCCTTCTATAGTCACCCTTCCTTATCTGTAACTTCAGTATCCTTGGTTTCATTACCTCAGATTCAACCAATTTGGGATAAAAATTATTTGGAATAAATTCCAGAAATCTCCAGAAAGAAAAACTTTAATTTGTCATGTGCTGAGCACTTGGCTGAATTCAGACAAATGCAGTGATATGTAGGCACACTCTGCTGTGGCCCCTTGGCATTTCACAGGTCCTCAGTCTCTCCAACACTCTTTGGACTCTGTTTGCCTTGAATCTCATTTGTGTACCAGGCAGTTGGCTCTGATAATTGTGTCTGTATTGAGAATGTGCACACTTTTTTTCTTCTCATTGTTCCCTAAACAATATAGTACGATTACTATGTACATAGCATTTTCATTGTATTAGGCATTGTAAGTAATCTAGAGATGATTTAAGGTATATGGGAGGATGTGTGTAGGTTATATGGAAATACTAATACATTTTATATAAAAAAACCTGATCATCTATGAGTTTTTATATCCTACAGGGTCCTGGAACCAATGCCTTTGGGATACCAAGGACTGCATATAAAAGGGCCAGGTACAAGAACAATGTGCCCTGATTCTGCCCCTTCCCCAAACTCCTGCCTTGAACACAAACATGGTAGCTGGAATAGTTGCCACCATCTTACTATTGTAAAATAACAAGCTTTTTTAAAAAAAGTCCCAGGAATTAAGAAGTATAGGACTGAAAAATAGCAAGAGTCAAGATTCTTATTGGGCATCTAAGCCAACACCCAAAACTTCCAACCTCCAGAATTCTTGTTCCAAGAGAGAAATACCTGCCTGGATATTGTAAACTTGCACTATACATGTAAAACTAATAAAATATGTTTCATAAATTTATAATTTCCTAAGTCAACTTTTCAGCAAATCACATCATCATCCCATGGTAGAATTTAGTCACTCCAACTATTTCCTATACAATCTCAAGTTTTCAAAAATCACTTTAGGTTTTGTTAAGGAGAGGCTTACAGGGGATACAGCCTTGTCATATGCCAATGCTCAAGCTTTCATATATGCCTGAAAAGGACTGATTTCTATTTGAATGAACCACCTCTTACATGGACAATATTCATGTGGCCTGGTGACATAGTTTCATGCAATAAGAAAGTGGAGACCTAAATCATACATGCAGTGAAGCCTGCTGTGTCGTTACTCCCTCTCTCATGAATCAATGTCCTAAGCAACTTATAAGAATTGTCACTAAATAAAATATTTTTTAAAAGGCTGGTCAATTCCAAAGAAAAGGTCTTATTAAGCAAGGATAAAAAATAAATAAATAAAGTTAGGTAAAGAAGAGAGAAGCAGGGGAGGAAAGAGGCACTGTAACTTAAAATCTACAAACTGACAAATGCCCTCACCTTCACCCCTCTGGCCTGTTTTCCTCTAGGCCTAAATCCTTAAAAGATCTAAGAAATCTAGAGTACTAAAAGTCCAATCAATTAGTGCCCATATACTTTGTTATCTTACAGAATGTATTTTCAGAATGATTAAAAGAAGCCAACAGGGAGCTATTGTTAGAGACCCAAGATATGGATATAGTCCAAGCACCATATATTAACTTGATAATGTCAACCTTAAGATTTTAAAAAGAACCAGACCTCCATCAACAATCAAAGGAGTTCAGCTTTCTTTCTTTCTTTTTTTTTTTTTTTTAATGTTTTTTCAGTTATACATGGATGAAAGGCGAGTGACTCACCAGAGATGGAGATTCAACCAGAGAATTATTGGGGGGCTGCCCAAAGGGGAAGAAAAGGAGGGGCAGAGAGCAGAGAGAGAGGAGAGGAGGAGGGCAGAGAGAAAGAGAGAGGAGAGAGAGGAGAGGAAGAGGGCAGAGAGCATGAGCTTGCAAGGTCTGGCTTGAGAAGGGTTGTGTAGGTGTCCTGCAGGTGCTGATTGGCAGGGTGACTCAGGAATGGCGAGAGAACACCGTGCGGGACCCTGTAAACTTTGAATTTGGTGTTCTTCGGCTTGGCGCCCTTAGGAGAGGAGGGGGAGGGGTAAGGGATTCTGTGATATTCTCCAAGAGACAGAAACTTAACTTCAGCAGGGAGTCCCCCCCACACCCAACAATGGACACAATGTCTTTATTTTGTTTGTTTATTTTTATGTGGTGCTGACGATGGAACCCAGTGCCTCACAAGTGCAAGGCAAACGTTCTGCCACTAAGCCACATTCCAAATCCAGGAGTCCAGCTCTTTAGGCTGTCACCACCCAGGTTTTGCTTGTCATGTTCATCAGTTACAAAGTTTCCTTTAAAAGAAGACTGAGAGCCACACAGTCCCCTCCCCCACCCTTCCTCTCCCAGAGAGTACACACCCTGCTCTGTTGTTTGCTCTCCTGAATAAATTTCCTTGCTTCCCTAAATAAGGCTCTACTTGTGCCTGGTGTGACCCCACCTTGAAATTCTTGTGTTGTGTAGGTCAAGAGCTTGCCACAGCTGAGCTGATACCCTACTGCCTTCTAGGGATTGGTGGAGAAAACTGGGACCTCATCTGGCATGTCTGTCTGTCTGTCTCTCTCTCTCTTTCACACACACACACACACACACACAGTCAATCAAATGGACACAGAGGAACTTTTGGAGACAGTGTTACCCTGATTATGGCAATGGTATCACAGGTATATCACAGTTATATCCTCATCAAATTGCATACCTTAAGTATGTGCAGTTTTTGTGAATCAATTATACCTTGTAAAGCTTTTTGAAAATTAGAATAAAGAAAAGGACCATTGTAGAGTCTAATATGAACATGATATAAAAAAAATTATTAGGGAGTTGCTCTTGTGGAAATACACAGCTATGCATATATTCACTATCTATCCCAAATGTTCAATATATGTATGGACTAAAGAGTTCATCATAGCTAACCCATGCAGCAGGAGCTCTAAATAGATGGCTCAACAAATGCTAGTTAACTAACAAATTCCTCAGGAGAGGGAAGTTCAGGCAGCAGGCATAGTTAACTGGTGCTTGTGTAGCACCTGACACCAGAATGGTGCTGGGTTTCTTCCCTTATCATGTCCTTCCCCACAGCTCAAGGTCAGTGCTCAATTGATGTTTCAAGTCACATGGACATGCATTCCTCTTACAGTGGACAAGTGCCAAACTTGTTCTATTGTAGTAGAGCAAAATGGGAACTTTAGCAGTTCAAGAGCTGACAGGGTGAGGTTTTGCCCAATGACACACAGTAGCTTTGCTTACTGACATTTAACCATAGGCTTACAGTGGCTGACAGGTGCCTGTAAAAGATGCAGAAGCAGGAAACAAAGCAACAGGGACAGAACAACCCCGTCTAGGCTTAGTGCAGTACAAGTCCCTTAGCTGTATGAGCTAAAAGTCCCTAGGTTGTTGACAAGCTTGTATTCATATAAGGAATGTGGAATGTACCTTCCAATAGAATTGCGCCAACTCTTTTGCCTTGATGTCCCCAAAACTTTCTTATATACAAAGTAAAAGCCCTGCTGCACTTTTTTGGGGGGAATTATCCCTCTGAGCCATGGTGCCACTAATAGTGTTGCTTCCAGATCTCCGTGTCCTGACCCTCATTTCCCAATACACTATGAGCACCATAAAAAAGTATTGAACTGACAGAGGTCTCCATGTGACCAGGAAGCCCTGTCCAGATTTTGGATTTTCCAACAGCCTGGGAAAAATTCCACAGCTAAAGCTGTAAGTACCCCACGTTACCTCTGTCACTCTTTCACCTATTTACTTAAAAAGGGAGAACAAGACCTTGGCCTGAGGTTATTGATCTAATTCAGAGACTTCCCTCTGACACAGTATGTATAAAAAAAAAAAAAAAAATCCTATCTAAATAAATAGGATAACCTTTTCCCCAAATAAGTTTCCTTTAGTCAGAGTTTATTGAAATACACAAGCTAAGGAGGAGACACATGTGCTGCTGTTTCTTGCCATGTGATGCTGAATCACTTCCAGAAATTCCATCAACAGTTGTAGCACATAACCTTCTACTTCTAGAACCAGAGCCAGAATAAACCCCTTTTCTTAAGTAAAACAAGCAAACAAAAAAGCTAAAGAGGATTTGACAAAGTGATTTCCATGTGGTATTCATTGTCCTCATTCCATTTGTTCTAAAAAGAAAAAAAATCTTGATGGGCTGGGCAGATGGCTTTCCCAGGTGTGTCACATGCAGCATGATGTGAGTGCTCAACAAATGTGAGGTGAATAGCAATCAGCACAGCCAATCTGGAAATTGGTAAGATTCAGCTAAGAACAGTTTTCTGTGAGAATACCACAGGGTCATCATCACCTTGGGATTTGTCCATGATGGATGTCTCCAACTTTAGATTCTATTACTTGCTCTCACCCTCCAACAACATTTCACCTTAAAATGAATCACAACAGCAAACTATCCCACAAAGTCAGGAAGGAAGATAAATTGTATCATTGTGGTAATTCTATAGCCAGCCTCAGGAAGGACATAAAGAGACTCTTTCTTCTAGGAAAATATTTCCGATTGTTAACTTTGTCTGGTTTACAAATTCAATTTCCTTTGAATATCTACATTCACTTAATCCTCTGGCTCAGGAAATTAGAATTAAGCACCAGAGTATACCCTGAAATTTTTTTCTTGTGGTGCTGGAGATCAAACCCAGTGTCTTACACAATGCTGGGAAAGCTCCTTACCACCGAGCTCCACCCCCAGCTCTGCCCTGAGTCTTAAGACTTATTTTACTAATGTAGATAATGAAACAGAAACACAAGAGAAGGAAACAGGCAGGAAAAAAAATTGATAAAACTTGTGGAGAAGCAGTAATGGAGACTCCTCAGAAAACTTGGAATGGAACCACCATCTGTCCCAGTTATCTCACTTCTCAGTATATACCCAAAGTCCTTAAAATCAGCATACTATGTCAATGTTATAGCAGCTCAATTCTCAATAGCTAAGCTATGGAATCAACATAGGTACCCTTCAACAGATGAATGGATAAAGAAAATGTGGTATATATATACACAATGGGATATTACTCAACCTTAAAGAATGAAATTATGGCATTTGCCGGTAAATGAATGGAATTAGAGAAGTGAAATAAGCCAATCCCACCAAACCAAAGACTGAATGTTCTCTCAGATACATGGATGCCAACACACAAAGTGTGTGGGGGTAGGGGGCAGGGGGGATGAGATTAGAAATTCATTCGATTAGACAAGGGAAGGAAGGGAAGGAAGAGGGTATGGGAATAGGAAAGACATCAGAATGAATCAGACATAACTTTTTAATGTTCATATATGAATACATGACCAGTGAAACTCCACATCATGTAAAATCGACAGGAATAGGAAGATATACTCCATGTATGTATAATTATTCTAAATATGCTCTACTGTCATGTTTATCTAAAAAGAACAAATTTTAAAAATTTTTAAGAAGAAAACAAACTTGTGGAAAGCTGTAGGGAAACATGGAAACATCCTATATATAACCACATAACTTACATTTATTGTTTGGTTTGGTTTTGGTTTTAGTGTGTGGTGATACTGGGGATAGAACCCAGGGCCTTGCGCATGCTAGGCACATGCTCTACCACTGAGCTACTACATCCCTATATCTTACTTTTATGATTGGCTATAAAAACATTACTTTCTCACTTTGTTCACTTATTTACTCATGCATGTGTGCATTTAACAATCATTGAGTGCAGTGCTGGGTATGAAGATTGCAGAGTAGGGGTGCTTTGCCTTTAGAGATTTATGGTCTGTTAGAAGAGAAAAAAAAGAAAAACTTACATAATGGCCTGAAGAGGCTCTTTGAAAGCTTTCTGGGAAAGATGACTGACACTGGAGCTGACTAAGTTTTAAAGTATAAATGTAGGTTCCCAGTGGAAGAGCTAAATTAAGACAGAGTTAACTGAGGAAATGGATTCAAGACGGTTAAGAAAGTAGAATCTATAAAACTGACTGATCTGCTATGGATGTGGAAGAGAAGTAATCAAGGCAAATATCTGGGTTCCTGGCTTGTGGTGAAAGGTGTCTGATGGAGCCACTCAGAGCACAGATTTCAAGAAAAGGGGCAGCTGAGATGTTCTGATGATTCTATTTAAGATATTCGAAGAGACTTTAAGGAGATATGTCTACAGTCAGTTTGCTATATGGGTCTAGAGCTCCAGAAATAGATATGAGCTGGAAACAAATGTAGAATCATTGAAGTTACACAAGCAGAGGGTGAATCCGTAACTCCTGATGAAGGCTCCCAGAGGCAGTGAGATGACCAGCAAGTCAGGAGTCTCCTTAGGAAGTGCCAACATGGAGGATGTGAGCCAGAGAGAAAGAGAGAGGGCCGTGACCCACAGCTGAGGAGGGAGTGGCCAGCAAATCACATATAAAAGGACTGCTATGGGCTGAATGTTTGTGTCCCTCCCAGATGCACATGTTGAAACCCTCATCTCACTGTGATGGTATTAGAAGGTGGGACCTTAGGGGAAGCCAGGAGTGCTTGGTCCTCTGAATGGGATGAGTGTTTATAATAGAGGATGAAGGATGTGTCCTGGTACCGTTCCCTTCCAACTCCTGCACTATGTGAGGACACAGTATTTATCCCTTTCAGCAGATGCAGCATTGAAGTGCCATCCTGGAAGAAGAGAGCAGCTCTCACTGGACATGAAATCTGCTGATGCCTGGATCTCAGACTTCCATCCTCCAGAGCAGTTAGAGAATAAATTTCGGTTGTTTATAAATTACTTAGTTTGTGTTACTTTGTGATAGCATCCAGAAAGGACTAAGACAGAAGGTAATTGTGTCTCGAGGATGGGGCGCTCATGAGATTAATGCCTTTGTAAGAAGAAGCAGGAGAGAGTTGTCTCTCTCTGCTCTCTTCCAGGGAAGAACACAAGGAGAAGGCATCCATCTGTGAGTCAAGAGGAGGGCTCTCCACCAGAGTCCAACCATGCTAGCACCTTAATCTTATACCTCCAGCCTCCAGAACCATAAGAAACAAAGTTTTTATTGTTTCAGTCACCCTGTCTATGGAAATTTGTTATAGTAGCCCAGATTGGCTAAAACATGACAAATAAGGTAAATATTGGGATGGAGGATGTTACCTTTTCTTCTGAGAAGAAAGCAAAGGACAAAAGGAGAGTAAAGGAATGATTTAGAGAGAAAGAAAAAGGTAAATGATAGTGTAAGAAACACACTGGAGGTAAGTTTACAAGGACAGTTCATGGAGTTGAACAACAAAACATTTTCACAAAATACAGGGACCCATGACAGAGATGAGGGTCAGCTCTGTCACTAACAGGCTGGGTGATTCTGTGCAATGGTGAGTTGCAGTGACCTCTAAGTTTTCTTCTTCCTCTAAGAAGTTGGACTCTCTTGTCACTATGCTGCTCCAGTGTGCTTTTTATTGGCCTTCTCAAAACCAAGACGGGTCCTACTTGAGCCTCAGAAACCGAATCCTACCAGGTGCAGTAGTGGGTGGGATGAGGTTTGTTCACATGGGTCTTCCACCCCTAAAGAACTTGGAGTTCTGGCATCCTGATTGTAATAGGAAGACCCACCACAGCTGGGCAGGGCCCCTGTCTCTGCAGTTAGAACCCAGGGTATTTGGCTATGTGAGTCATTGCTGATGCAGGCCCCATGGTTTTTGGTCTGCAAAGCTACAGAGAAGCTGGCTTCAAACAGGTGTGACAGTTCCCACATTGCTCTTAGCTTTCATGATGTGCCTCGAGATCATCCCAGACCTTTATCCTGTATATTGTGCCAGGTTCCAGCACAACAGAGACCTTTTATGACCAGAGAGTGAAAGCAACTGACCTTATTTTGTGGAGTTCATAGCTGCTCTGTTAAAAATTAAGCTTCTGAACAATTTCCTTTCACTTGGCTATTAAAAGGATCCAGGTCTAGCTGATCAGTTTGGAAGAAATGATTCAAATGATTCACTCACAATCCTGTAAATCCATCTTGGTGTCTCTGTTCACACCATCATTTTCTTCTTTCCTCCTCTTATTCAAGACCAGGTGAAACTTCCCATCCTCTAGAAATGGTTTGTTCACCATGACACCTAGGTCCTTAGATGCCTACGACCAAATATGTTACAGATTAATGAATCTGACCTCATAAAAGGTTTTGAAGATGCTATTACTTCAGTAATTAATATCATCCACAATCAACATGTCTTGGCACATTTCACATAATTTCACTTTATGTAAGTGTGTAGATTATCACCTAGGGCTAGTGTTGATAGCGTCTCTTTGGGCTTCACTTTAGCATCAGTGAACACAGTATGTTGTTCTTTTTTTTTTTTTATTTTTTATTGTTGGTTGTTCAAAACATTACAAATTTCTTGACATATCATATTCCACACTTTGATTCAAGTGGGTTATGAACTCCCACCTTCACCCCATACACAGACTGCAGAATCACATCAGTTACACATCCATTGATTTACATATTGCCATACTAGTGTCTGTTGTGCTCCGCTGCCTTTCCCATCCTCCACCCTCCCCCCTCCCCACCTCTCCCCTCCCCTCCCCTCCTCTCTCTCTACCCCCTCCACTGTATAACCCTGAGGGTCTCCTTCCATTTCCATGCAATTTCCCTTCTCTCTCCCTTTCCCTCCCACCTCTCATCCCTGTTAAATGTTAATCTTCTTCTCCTGCTCTTCGTCCCTACTCTGATCTTAGTTACTCTCCTTATATCAAAGAAGACATTTGGCATTTGTTTTTTAGGGATTGGCTAGCTTCACTTAGCATAATCTGCTCTAATGCCATCCATTTCCCTGCAAATTCTATGATTTTGTCATTTTTTAATGCAGAGTAATACTCCATTGTGTATAAATGCCACACTTTTTTTATCCATTCGTCTATTGAAGGGCATCTAGGTTGGTTCCACAGTCTTGCTATTGTGAATTGTGCTGCTATGAACATCGATGTAGCAGTGTCCCTGTAGCATGCTCTTTTTAGGTCTTTAGGGAATAGACCGAGAATGGGAATAGCTGGGTCAAATGGTGGCTCCATTCCCAGCTTTCCAAGAAATCTCCATACTGCTTTCCAAATTGGCTGCACCAATCTGCAGTCCCACCAGCAATGTACAAGTGTACCCTTTTCCCCACATCCTCGCCAGCACTTGTTGTTGTTTGACTTCATAATGGCTGCCAATCTTACTGGAGTGAGATGGTATCTTAGGGTGGTTTTGATTTGCATTTCTCTGACAGCTAGAGATGGTGAGCATTTTTTCATGTACTTGTTGATTGACTGTATGTCCTCCTCTGAGAAGTGTCTGTTCAGGTCCTTGGCCCATTTGTTGATTGGGTTGTTTGTTCTCTTATTGTCTAATTTTTTGAGTTCTTTGTATACTCTGGATATTAGGGCTCTATCTGAAGTGTGAGGAGTAAAGATTTGTTCCCAGGGTGTAGGCTCCCTATTTACCTCTCTTATTGTTTCTTTTGCTGAGAAAAAACTTTTTAGTTTGAGTAAGTCCCATTTGTTGATTCTAGTTATTAACTTTTGTGCTATGGGTGTCCTATTGAGGAATTTGGAGCCCGACCCCACCGAATGTAGATCGTAGCCAACTTTTTCTTCTATCAGACGGCATGTCTCTGATTTGATATCAAGCTCCTTGATCCATTTTGAATTCACTTTTGTGCATGGCGAGAGAAAGGGATTCAGTTTCATTTTGTTGCATATGGATTTCCAGTTTTCCCAGCACCATTTGTTGAAGATGCTAGCCTATGTATGTCTTTTCCTATCAAATGCATCTCCTGTAGGCAGCATATTGTTGGGTCTTGTTTTGTGATCCATTCTACTAGCCTGTGTCTCTTAATTGGTGAGTTTAAGCCATTAACATTTAGGGTTATTATTGAGATATGGGTTGTTCTTCCAGCCATATTTGTTTATTTCTGTTACTAAACATGGTTTGTTTTCCTCTTTGATTATTTTCCCCCCCCTTTACTGTCCTACCTCCCACTGTTGGTTTTCATTGTTATTTTCCATTTCCTCTTCCTGTAATGTTTTGCCGAGGATGTTTTGAAGAGATGGTTTTCTAGCTGCGAATTCTTTAAACTTTTGTTTATCGTGGAAGGTTTTAATTTCATCTTCCATCCTGAAGCTTAATTTTGCTGGATACACAATTCTTGGTTGGAACCCATTTTCTTTCAGTGTTTGAAATATGTTATTCCAGGATCTTCTAGCTTTCAGAGTCTGTGTTGAAAGATCAGCTGTTATCCTGATTGGCTTACCCCTAAATGTAATCTGCTTCCTTTCTCTTGTAGCTTTTAAAATTCTCTCCTTATTCTGTATGTTGGGCATCTTCATTATAATGTGTCTAGGTGTGGATCTCTTATGATTTTGCACATTCGGCGTCCTGTAGGCTTCTAGGATTTGGGATTCTGTCTCATTCTTCAAGTCTGGGAAGTTTTCTCGTATTATTTCATTGAATAGACTGCTCATTCCTTTGGTTTGGAGCTCTGTACCTTCCTGTATCCCAATGACTCTTAAGTTTGGTCTCTTAATGTTATCCCATATTTCTTGGATGTTCTGCTCATGGTTTCTTAACAGTCTTGCTGAGCTGTCTATGTTCTTTTCCAGTTGAAATACTTTGTCTTCATTGTCTGATGTTCTATCTTCTAAGTGTTCTACTCTGCTGGTAGTATTCTCAATTGAGTTTTTAAGTTGGTTATTGCTTCCTGCATTTCTAGGATTTCTGTTTGTTTGTTTTTTATAACCTCTATCTCCCTGTATAGTTGATCCTTTGCTTCCTGGATTTGTTTGCGTAATTCATTGTCGAAGTGATCTTTCATTGTCTGATTTTGCTGTCTAATGTCTTCCTTGATACTCCAGATCATCTGAAGCATGTATATCCTGAATTCTTTATCTGACATTCCATCTGCTGCAGCTGTTACCTCTTCTAAAGTTGTGTTGACCTGCATTGCTTGTGGTCCTTTCTTTCCTTGTCTTTTCATACTGCTTGCGTATCTTTCCTGCAGGCGCAGGCGGCGGCTCTGCTCTCTCCTTATTCCAATTGGGGTGTCGTGGCTACCACGCCGGGAGGTCACTGGGCCTGTTCTGGGCGCTGGCGGCGGCTCTGTTCTGCCCCTACTCCAATTGGGGTGACGAGTGTACCACGCCGGCAGGCCACCGGGCCTGATCCGCCGGTCGGTTGCAGGTTTGCCTACCCTGCAGGCGCAGGCGGCGGCTCTACACTGCCCCTACTCCAAATGGGGTGACGTGTCTGTTGTACCGGCAGGCCACTGGGCCTGTCCCGCTGGTCGGTCGCAGATCTGCCCACCTTTCGGGCACGGGTGGAGGCTCTGCTCTGCCCCTATTCCAATTGGGGTGTCGTGACTACCCCGCCTGCAGGTCGCTGGGCCTGTTCCTGGCACGGGCAGCGACTCTGCTCTGCCCCTACTCCAATTGGGGTGACGTGTTTACCATGCCGGCAGGCTCCTGGGCCTGATCCGCCGGTCTGTCGCAGGTCTGCCTACCTTGGAGGCGTGGGTGGCGGATCTGCCCTGCCCCTCCTACCACACCTGCGGACCCCTGGGCCTGATCTGCAGGTTGGTCACAGGTCTGCTCACCCTGCGGGCACGGGTGGCAGTTCCGCTCCGCCCCCACTCCAATTGGGGTCACGTGGCCACCACACCGGCAGGGCCTGATCCGGGCGTGGGAGAAGGATCTGCTCTGCCCCTACTCCAGTTGGGGTGACGTGTGTACCACACTGGCAGGCCACTGGGCCTGACCCGCCAGTCTGTGACAGGTCTGTTTACCTTGCAAGCGCGGGCGGCAGCTCTGCCCTGCCCCTCCTACCACGCCCATGTACCACTGGGTCGCGGGTCTGCCCACCTTGCGGGTGCGGGTGGCGGCTCCGCTCCACCCCCTCTCCAATTGGGGTCACGCGGTCACCACGCTGGCGAGCCGCTGGGCCTGCTCCGGGCGCTGGCGGCGGCCCGGCTCCTCCCCTCTGGCTCGACGACAAATTGAGGAGACTCGGGTGTCTGTGCCTCACCCCCCCTACCAGGAGACCAACTGTTTCTGTCGCCGCTGGTATTGATGAAGTTCTCTCCTCCGCCGCTTTCTGATGACATCAGATCTCTGCCATGTTGGTATCCTATGCAAATGGCAGCATTTCGTTCCCCTTGCCGGGCAACCAAAGCAACGGGTGAGTCCTGACCGGCCCTCAGCAGGACCCGGACCAAGAAGCAGTTTCCGTGGGCTCCTAGCCCTGGGCCAGGGCAGTTCCGGGAGCCGGAACTCAGCCGCTCCGTGCTCGGTGTAAGCTCCGATAAGATTAGGCTCCAAGAAGCAGTCCCCGCGGGCTCAGTTCCGGGACCCGGAATTCGGCCGCTTAGTGCTTGGTGTATGCTCTGATAGGAGCAGGGTCCAAGAAGCAGCCTCCGCAGGCTCCCCAGCCCTGGGCCAGGGCGGTTCCGGGAGCCGGAACTCGTCCGCCCCGCGCTCGGTGTTCGCTCCGATAAGATCAGGTTCTAAGAAGCACCCAGGCACTGAACCCTAGCAATCTGTCTGCAAGCCGCAGGCGAATGGCAGCCTGAAATTACCTGTTGTATGGCTGAATGAGCTGCGGTCAGTCGAAAACAGGGATGGTGATGTCAGCTTTCCAACATGGTGGCTGCTGGCCTCCTCTGTGGTCTGACCGGTGTGGAGAACCGAGATGGACCGCTTCCTTCCCCCGTCTCAAACCCAGAATTCAGCCCTGAGTACGGTGCTTGCTCGGCTGGCAGAAACTGCAGCGCTGTATCCCTGCGTCGCTATCTCCTCGTTTCCCAGCGCGCGCTGCAGACTCTAGCCGCGGGGTGATTTGCTGAATAAGAGTGTTACCCTCCGTGCGACAAACCTCTCGCGTTTGAGTCCCCGTAGCCGATCCTCGTGCGATGGAAATCCTTCCTCCAGGTTCCGGAGCACCCCACTATTGCTGGAAATTCCTAACAAGATAGCCTTTAGCCGTCTTGACTTGTCATACTCCCACACAGTGAAGCAGCACACGGGGGCAATGCACTCCCCTCGCCGCCATCTTCTAAACCATGTTGTTCTTTTTTGATAGAGAAGTTAGAATTTTGCCAAAGGCTTTCCTTCCCCTGGACTCTTTTCAGACTCAGTTTTACTCTGCACTCATTTGTCCTGGGACGTTAAACACAACCCTCTAACAAGCTTCTCTCTCATCTTTAGAAAAACACAGAATGATCCAGAGAAAACAACAAAACTCAGAAAGAGCAGTTAAATGGAATGAAGCTTCCCTGGGAAAACATTCTGGATAAATGAAAGCATGGTGAGAAGAAATCTTTCAAACTGAAAAAGTCCTGAAAGCAAATCACTACTTTGTGCTGTAAACAGTATCATGAGGCACTGTTAATTGGGAGATGACCTTGACATGAATAGTTAAAGCAGACAAAGGCAGTAAATTGCAAAATCGACAGTGGAAGTCACTTCAAGAGATGATTCTTTTAATGTTTTCCAGGGACTTACCAGAAAACCAGGCGAGGCCATACAAAAAACACCAAGCCAAACACTACCTCAAGGAGGGTTTTACAGGTGAGTTTTTGATCAACTTTTATTTCTTATGTATTACCTTTATTAGGTACTTCAGGATTCACCTTGGCCAGGTTCCAATTTTTTTGACTTCTGAATTAATTAGATCTGATTGTCAAGAATGTATATATCTGACATGGCTATTTATAGTGTTATTGATTATAAAATTATTCATACTGTACTCAGTTTAAAATGTATTTCAGCAATTAATTATTAGGCTCACTGAATATATATATTCACATCCACGTGCTATGTGTGTTTCGTGTTATTTTGTTTAGTCCTTGTAACAACTCATGGGAGAAAGGGGTTATTACTCTCACCTTCCAGACATGGAAACTGAGGCTCAGGAGATGAAGTTATTAAGCACCTTGATCTCATTCAGCATTCTGTGTAGCTTTGCTTATTGAGAAAGAAGGCCCTGAGCAGTGATTGTACATTTCTTAACTAGTCCATATTTTCCATTGAACATAAAGTAGCATTCTGGATTTTTATGTTCAGACTCTTGCAAAACTGTTTGATCTGAGCAGTTTTCTGTAGTTAGATCACATCAAACCAGCTCTCAAGATGGGCCAAGCACAAAGTGGTGACATCAAGAGCCCCTGGTCCAACAACACCCATCTCAGAATTTCCACTCAAAGGGTACCAGGCCTGTTGGAACCACTCAGACATACCTTGAAGCTGGACTGTGTTTGACAGCACCAGGAGCACAGAAGTCCATCCTTTGAGGGCTGGCAGGTGGTCATTAATTACTCTGTTTCTTTTTTTAGGTGACTGAGGATAACAAAATTCTGAAAATACGCCTGGTATTGAACTGAACAAGAAGTGCATTTTTCAATCAGCCCAAGCCAATGTGGAATTCATTCACTTCTCTGAATACATGGATTTATCTCCTTTCCTTAACTGCAGACTATGAAGCCTCCAACCTCTGGTCCTGCCTAGGCTACACTGTTCTCTACATCCAAATGGAAAGGTTTTTCAAAAATGAATTTATGTTCATTTCCTCTTCTTTGTGTTTCTCTGATTCCTTCCAAGAAAAATCTGAGTGCCCTAGCCTGGCACCCAAGAGCCTTCTAGATCCAGCCTTTATCTTTGCTTTAGTCCCTCTAAGCTTTAGCTCTGGTAAAGCAGGAACATTTTGCTAAAATACTGGGCCTCCTCCCACTCCTCTGTCCTGGCTAACTTCTTACTAGATTCTGTGTGATAACTGCCCCCATCACTTCCTTCTTGGGATCCAGACCCTTTACAAGGTGCCTCTGCAGCTTCAATCTGAGAGATAGAGTCTGTTTCCATGAACCTGGAATCTGGACTGACCTGTGACTTGCCTTGACCAATAGAGTGTGCTAGAAGTCCACGTGTGGACTTCTAGCCTCAGCCAGGCCTTAAAATGCTGGCAGTCACTGTTAGCTCTCTTGGATCCTTGCCCAACCACTGCATGAACCTGAACTTCATTTTTGGACATAAATATATCAGTATGAAATAAGGCTTTAGATATGATTCCTGAGCAGCCTCTGAGGAGAGACTGAATGGAAAAAAGCAGAAGTTCTGGGGCATTAACTGCCCATGGGTGAGCCTTGACCACTTGGGAAACAAAAAGAAGCCAGACATACATATTTCCCCCTCTTCCCCTTTCTCTCTGAGCCATGGGTCTTCTTTGTAACTCTCACTGTGAGTGGATGTACCTGTTGAGCAAACCCTTGGTGTCTCCTCACAGATCACTGCAAATCAGTGGCCAGGGCTAGGTGTGGTGGCATATGCCTGTAATCCCAGTAATTCAGGAGGCTGACCCAGGAAGATTGTAAGTTCAAAGTCAACCTCAGCAACTTAGCAAGGCCCTAAGCAACTTAGCAAGACCCTGTCTCAAAATATAAAAAAAAAAAAACACCATAGCTCAGTGGTTAAGCACCCCTGGGTACAATCCCTAGTACAAAACAAAAAACAAACAAACAAAAAAAAACATACAATTGAAGATGAAATAAAACCCTTCCATGATAAACAGAAGCTAAAAGTATTCATAACCAGAAAACCTGCACTATGAAACATACTCAATGAAATATTTCATGAAGAAGAAAGGAAAAATACAAATTGAAAATCAGCATAGGGATGAACTACACTAGAAGAATAGTCAATTAAATGAGAATAAAGTCTGATTTAAACACTACAGATACATCATAATGGCACAAATTAAAGAGCATCTCTCTATAATAACATGGAATATAAATGGTCTAAACTCTTCAATCAAAAGACAAAGTTTGGTGCTTGAGTTGTGGCTTAGTGGTACAGCACTCATCTAGCACGTGTAAGGCCCTGAATTTGATCCTCAGCACCACATAAAAGTAAATAAATAAAATAAAGGTATTGTGTCCATCTACAACTAAAAAATAAAACAAAATTGAAGAAAAAGAGACACAGGTTGGCAGATTAGATAAAAATAAAAAACAAGACCCAATGATATGTTGTTTGCAAGAGACTCACCTCATAGGCAAAGACATCCACAAACTGAAGGTGAAAGCATAGGGGAAAAATCCCATGCAAATAATTCTCTTAAATAAGTAGGACCAATTATTCTCCTATCAGACAAAATGGATTTCAAGTTAAAATTAATCCAAAGAGACACAGAAGCTCACTTCATATGCTTGAGGGAATCATGCAACAAGATATAATGTTTATAAATATTCATGCCCCAAACAATGGTGCATCTACATACATAAAGCAAACCATTCTCAATAATAAGTATCAAATAGACCAGAATACAATAATATTGGGTAACTGTAACACAACTGTCTCACCACTAGATAGACATCCAGATTCTACAGAACTAAAAACTATGATTAATAATGTGACCCTAACAGACATCTTTAGAATATTTATCCATCAATGACTAAATTTACCTACTTCTCAGGAGCACATGGAGCATTTTCTAAAATAGACAATATTTTAGGTCACGAGTATCAACAGTTATGAACTTAGAACTGATATGACTCTTGAAAGTAGCTGCTGTGGAATCCTAGAATTAAAAAAAAAAAAATTGCATCCCTGAGAAAAGCCCCACTTGATCATGGTATATACTCTTTTCAATGTGTGCTTGGATTCCATTTGCTAGTGTTTTGTTGAGAATTTTTACATCCATACCACCCCTTGGTTTGCGTGAGGACAGGGCCATTCAGGTGAGCTCAACTGGGTACAGTGCAGCATGCCTGGGGCTGGGTGTCTGCATAGGTGAATTAGTTTTTACTATATATTTTTATTTGTTCATAATGGTAGAACATATTTTGATATATCATACATACATGGAGTATAACTTCTCATTCTTCTGGTTGTACATGATGTAGAATTACATTGATCCTGTAATCATATATGCATATAGGAAAATAACATCCAATTCATTCTACTGTCTTTCCTATTCCCATTCCCCCTTTCTTCCCTTCATTCGCCTTTGTCTAATCCAAAGTATTTGTATTCTTCCCCTCTCCAACCCCCCATTGTGAATTAGCATCCTCATAGCCTTTGGTTTTTGGGAATTGACTTATTTCACTTAGCATGATATTATTAGATCTTGCTTAGCAAAATTTTCTTTTAATCTTCAGTTGTGAAGACTCTTACTATCTGAGCAACAAGTTTAGAACACTAAATACTCTTACCAGTGACCCGCGCAAATAAACTGGGTTTAAAAGAACTGGCTGCAACATTAAGCTAAGAGGCAAAAAACCACACAACACAGAGAGTAGTTTTCTAATTGAGGGAGGGATGGTTCTGAGACCTTAAGGGTCAGCTTCCACGCTGGAAAGAGCTCTGGAGAAGAGAGCATGCACCTGGAATCTCTTTATTTTCATAAGGGGACTAGCAAAGGAGTTTCAATAAAATGTTCTTCACCAAATAAGGCAGGGGATAAGGTTTCAAGTGTGGAATCTTGCTTGGTGAGGTCTATTGACATCTTGGTGAGTTCACACCCATCTCAGGTGCTGTGTGGGATCTTAGGCAGAGCTTGAGAGGGAGGTCCACCTGCATCATGGGATCTCTCCCTGCAATGCCAGCCTAGCCCCTCATATGGCTACAATGCACAATAGCTCAGGTAAATCTCCCTCTATGCCCATCTCAGGATTCCTTCTACAGAGACAGAGAGGCCTGGGATGTTGAGAATTCAAGCAGTACAGAGTTTGGGATCTGAAGCTAGGTAGGTTTGGCCATGGGTGTTAAGGCATGGCCACTTACAATGAAAGTGGATCATACCAAGGGGAAAGGAGGAAAAAACAACATAGACACTTTAAATTAACACAGGGCCTGGGTTTAAAAAAAAAAAAAAAAAAACACCTAACTCAGTCTTTACATCTGGACAAACACTTAGAATTCATATTACTTTGCAACTCCTCCTCCCTGCCCTCCTCTCCACAATCCTGTCAGGCTGAATTTGTTGTGTGTTTGCCTTTTTTTAAAAAAAAAGATAACTCAGCTTTCAAACATAATTTAGTTACAACATTTCTATAATTGCAGAGAAGCAGTAAGGTCTGTGCCAACAACCTGGGAACTAGTGGTTGGTGTTTAGTTCTTGTTCTGCAACTTAGGAGTTTTGAAAATTTGTCCAAGACTCAAATTACCAATACCTCAGTTTTCTCATCTCTTAAATAATGATGAATCCATATGCCCTCACAGAGTTGTTGTAGATTCGAGTAAGACATGAACCAGTTGTGTGACTCTAAGGAAAGTACTTAAGCTCCGTGGATTTCAGTTTGTTCATCTACAGAAGGAATAGGTTGCAATCAGACAGGACTCTAATTCATTTCTAGCTTGGAACCTGTTTATAGCTACATTAAGAATGGTTTGAAAAAATGTGAAGTACCACTCAAATAATTACACATTAGAAACATCATGAAAATAAAACAGATGAAAGGAGAACTCATTTTATATATTTACTATGCATTTTTGTAAATTCCTGCCATTTCTATGACTATTTTTGTTTGTGTACCGACCATCTGAAATCAAGGCAGCAAATAAGTGGCTTAGAAAGAGAATTTAGAATGAAAAGGACAGTGGCCCAGGAGGAAAATGAATCTGCAAAGGAGACTGAGGTGGAGCAGTCAGGAAAGGCAGGAGGAAAATTGGGATGAGATTACCATGGAAGCCAAGGGAAGAATGAGCTTCAAAGCAGTGTGCTGAGTTCAGTGCAGCTCAGGGACCAATAAGATGATGACCAAAAAGGGCACACTGAATTTAGCAACATGGAGGCTACTCATGACATGAGCAAGGACTACTCTGCAGGGGGAGGAGGGGATGAAATGGAGGTCTGGCAGTAGCCACATGTATGGGGACACTTATGTGAAGAGGTTTTGCTGTGAACAGGGTTAGAATTATATAAGTTAGAGTGAGAGTAACAGGAGACTTGATCTTTGGGAACCATGAGATTAATGTCTGAGAATTTGGGGGAAAGTGGCTTGAGGTCTGAAGAATGTGAAGACTGCATGAGACTGTCAAGACTAGGCTTAACAGATGGGGTAGAGAGGGAAGATGAGAGGGAAGGGGAGGGGGGATAGTAGGGGATAGGAAAGGTAGCAGAATACAACAGTCATTAATATGGTATTATGTAAAAATGTGGATGAGTAACCGATGTGATTCTGCAACTTGTATTTGGGGTAAAAAATGGGAGTTCATAACCCACTTGAATCAAATGTATGGAAGATGATATGTCATGAGCTTTGTAATGTTTTGAACAACCAATAAAAAAATAAAAAATAAAGACTAGGCTTAAAAGACTCCTCCCTTTTCATCTCAAAAGAATTTCCAAATATGCTCCTTGAAATGGAAGTTTTGGGGGTGAATAACATTTTTTTTTTGGAGATATTAAGTGCTAGATGGAAGTGCATGGTCTGAGAAAGAGAAAAGGAGGCTAGATCAGTGGAACCTAAGGCTACTTTCTGTACAAATTGCAAGTATTCCAACATGAGGGCAACTGGTACCTCCCAGAAGTTGAACTTGAATTTCCCAAACAAAAGATGCTTTCATTCCTCTGGGCTTTCACAGCACTCTGTAAATCTCCATGTTGTCCTCTGGGCTACAACAGTCTCATCAATCCATGTAAGCTAGATCCACTACTAACCCCTAGGCTCCTCCAAGTCAAAGTCCCTGGTTCACAGCTGTGTTGCACAGTGTGTCTTCCACTATATGCAATCTGTGAAATGCTATTTAAGTTAAGGAGGAAGTGTCATCGGGTATATGCAGATTAACTTTACACATGACACTGAGTGACATATCTTGCAAGAACAAAGGTCTCCAGAAACAGCAACACAAAAACACTTGGGCCAGCCATGCTTGGAAGCAACATGCTGCCTATGAAAACTGCATGGCCACTCTGTTTTACAATTTTAAGAGAGCCCTGGGTAGCCTAGGAAAGCCTCCATGCTCCTAAACTTATTAGGTACAAAAGCCAGATAATTACCTAAAAGCATTTCCCAAAATGAACAAAATGGAAAAGTGACCTTTGAGTCTGTGACAGCCTATTCACGACATGTTTTAAACATGAGCAAAGCATTGTCAAGGCTTAGAGAAGCTCACAGGAGCCAACTTTTTTGCTCTCCCTTATGTACATATGCCATAAATTAAAAAAAAAAAAAAAAAAAAAAACTAGTTTACCAACAGCCAGAACCAGAACCCAATGGCTCATAATCACCCTGAGGAGTGATAAAATTCTGCTGCTGGTAGACTTACATAAACCAAGATGGAAAGAATTTTTTTAAGAATATTCCCATTGCTCAATAAACCTTAATGTTTTAAACCTGAAAGATAACTAGACTAAGAAGGAAAAGAAATCCATTTGGCAAGAAAAAGCAATTATTCAGAGTGTTGGTAGTTTAACTGAAATACATAGACTATCATATTTAGAGATTTTGAAACTATGCTTGCTAGTTAAAAATCACTGTTTGTAGCTCTTTACCAATTTTTTAAAATGCACTAAAATGGCTTTATCTAGTGATTCAGCTACTTAATGCTAAAAGTTGGAGCTTCTGTTCAATTTCTGATTTCTCTGTATTCAAAAGAGAAGATACAATAAATTTCAAAGTCTGAAACTTTTAAAAGATTCATCTGTTGTTCAATTGCAACTGAAACAAAAGTACTTCCCCAGATATAATAAGTCAGTCCAGTTGATAATCCTGACAATAATGAAAACGTAGAGGCTTTTTAAAGAAGAAAGTAACATTTCTAATTTGTTGAGGCAACGTATCCAAACGATTTATTGTTTTATTTAAAAAGAAAACCACAAAAACAATTTTTTTTTATTTGAGAAGTCCTCCTACCCAGTCCTAATCTCTGATAACCACTGGGATTGCAATAATTTGCTAAAGTAATAGTACAATTTCTCTTCTAAATAGCCTTTGCTTTGTTCCTCCAACATATGTATACATATATTTCAGTCTTTAGGCACACACTTGAATGTAGCCAAAGGACTAAGAGGACTGGCAGGGGACTTATGGTATTTGTGGGCAAGGTACAGATAATCAATAGGCTGGAAACATTTTCTAGGAAAAGAATGTACTAGACCTGCAGTTCTTATGGGAAAAAGGTGATCTTAAAAATTAATGAAACAAAGCAACACTGAAATATGAATTCTATGAAGAATAAGTTCCAAAGCATTTAGAGAGACTTACTGGTTTTGGAAAAATGACAATGCTAGTGTTAATAGATTATTTTACTTAGCAATCTCGTTAGAAATGTAACCGGGCACCTGCTTAGGGTTATACACAGCCTGTCTGGAGCTGTCTGGAATTCTGGACCCTCTTATATGTACTGGCTCAGCTTTTCAACAGTTTCAATGTCTGCTGATTGGCGAGAGTTCTGTCATGCTGTGTTGCTTACTACTCTTTTTCATTTTTTACATCTATTTGTTCTTTTTAGATATACATGACAGTACAGTGTATTTTGAATAATTATACATAGAGTATAACTTATTCTAATTAGGATCCCATTCTTGAGGTTGTACGTTGCATGGAGTTATACTACTCGTGTATTCATATATGAACATAAGAAGGTTGTGTTCGTTTCATTCTACTGTCTCTCCTATTCACATTCCCCCTCCCTTCCCTTCATTCCCCATTATCTAATCCAATATTCTTCCTCTCCTTGCCATCCCTAGCATCCACATATCAGAGAGATCATTTGGCCTTTGGTTTTGGGGTTTGGCTTAGTTCACTTAGCATGATATTCTCCAGTTTTATTCATTTACCTACAAACGCCATAATTTCATTCTTCTTTATAACTGAGTAATATTCCATGGTGTATATGTAGCACATTTTCATTATCCATTCATCTGTTGAAGGACACCTACATTGTTTCCATAGCTTGGCTATTGTGAATTGAGTTGCTACAAACATTGATGTGGCTGCATCACTGTAGTATGTTGATTTTAAGCCCTTTGGGTATAAACCAAGGAGTGGTATAGCAGGGTCAAATGGTGGTTACATTCCAAGTTTTCTGAGGAATCTCCATACTGCTTTCCAGAATAGTTGCACCAATTTGCAGTCCCACCAGCAATGTATGAATGAACCAGTTTCCCCACATGCTCACCAACATTTATTGTTACTTGTATTTTTTTAAACAAACTTTATTTTGCTTATTTATTTTTATGTGGTGCTGAGGATCGAACTCAGTGCCTCACATGCACGAGGCAAGCGCTCTGCCATTGAGCCACAACCCCAGCCCCTACTGGGGTTGAAAATTGCCATTCTCACCGGAGATGAAATCTCAGTGTACTTTAATTTGCATTTCCCTAATTGCTAGGGATGTTGAATATTTTTTCATATATTTGTTGACCATTCACATTTCTTCTTCTGCGAAGTGCCTATCCAGTTCCTTTGCCCATTTATTGACTGGGTTATTTGTTCTTTCAATGTTAAGATTTTTGAGTTATTTATATATCCTGGAGATTAATGCTCTATCTGATGTGCAGGTGACAAAGATATTCTCCCATTCTGTAGGCTCTCTCTTCACATTCTTATTATTTCCTTTTCTGTGAAGCAGCTTTTTAGTTGATACCATCTCATTTATTCATTCTTGATTTCACTTCTTGCACTTTGGGAGTCTTATTTAGGAAGTTGGTTCCTCAGCTGACATAATGGAGAGTTGGGCCTAATTTTTTCCTAGCAGGCACAGTGTCTTTTGTCAATGCCTAGGTCTTTGATCCACTTTGAGATTTGGGCAAGGTGGCAGGATAGGGGTTCAATTTCATTCTACTACATATGAATTTTCAGTTTCCCCAGAACAATTTGTTGAATAGGCTATCTTTTTGCCAATGTACGTTTATGGCGACTTTGTCTAGTATAAGATATGTATTTATGTGGGTTTGTCTCCGTGTCTTTTATTCTGTACAATTGGTTTTCATGTCTGTTTTGGTACCAATACCATGCTTTTTTTTGATACTATACCTCTGTACTATAATTTAAGGTCTGGTATTGTGATGCTTCCTGCATCACTTTTCTCACTAAGAACTGCTTTAGCTATTCTGGGCATTTTATTTTTCCAAATGAATTTCACAATTGATTTTTCTATTTCTATGAAAGTGTCTTTGCAATTTTAATAGAAATTGCATTAAATGTGTATAGCACATTTTGTAGTACAGCCATTTTGACAATATGTGTATCTAAGAACATGGGAGATCTTTTCATTTCTGAGGTCTTCTTCAATTTCTTTCTTTAGTGTTTTGTAGTTTTCATTGTAGAGGTCTTTCACTTCTTTTGTTAGATTGATTCCCAAACATTTTTTTGAGGCTATTATGAATGGTATAGCTTTTATATCCCTTTCTTTCGTCTAATTGCTTTGGCTAGGCTTTCAAGGACTATGTTGAATAGAAATGGTGAAAGAGGGTATAACTGTCTTGTTCCAGTTTTTAAAGGATAAAAAATGTCATTCTCCATTTAGAATGATGTTGATATGGGTTTAGCATATATAGCTTTTACAATGCTGAGGTTTATTCCTACCATCCCTAGTTTTTCTAGTGTTTTGAGCATGAATGGATGCTGAATTTTCTTAAATGCTTTTTCTGTATCTACTGAAATAGTCATGTGATTCTTGTCTTTAAGTCTATTGATGTGAAGAATTGCATTTATTGATTTCCATATGTTGCAATAACCCTGCATCCCTGGGATGAACCTCACTTGATCATGATGCACTATCTTTAAAATATGTTTTTGTATGTGATTCACCAGTATTTTATTAAGAATTTTTGCATCTATGTTTATCAGGGATATTGGTCTGAAAGTTTTCTTTCCTGATGTGTCTTCATCTGTTTTTGGTATCAGAGTGACACTAGCTTCATAGAATAAGTTTAGAAGGGTTCCCTCCTTTTGTATTTTATGGAATAATTTGAGAAGGATTGGTGTACTTCTTTGAAGATCTAATAGGATGTAGTTGAGAATCCATCTGGTCCTGGGCTTTTCTTTGTTAGTAGCCTTTTGATGTCATCCTCAATTTTATTGGTTGAAATTGATGTTTATATTTTCTGTGCCCTCATAATTCAATTTGGGTAGGTCATATGTCTATAGAAATCTGTCAATGTCTTCATGATTTTCTATTTTGTTGGATATACATTTTTAAAGTAGTTTCTGATTATTATCTGTATTTCATTAGTGTCCATGGTGGTATTTCCTTTTTCATCATGAATTTTAGTAATTGGAGTTTTCTCTTTTTCCTTGTTAGCTTGGCTGAAAGTTTATCAATTTTACTTTTTTAAATAACCAAATTTTTGATTTGTTGATTTTTTGATTTTTTTTCAATTTTTTAAATTTCAGCTTTGATTTTAATTATTTCCTGTCTTTTGCTGCTTTGGTATTAATTTGTTCTTATTTTTCTAGGACTTTGAGATGTAAAGTTAGGTTATTTATTTGGTGACTTTCTTTTAAAGAATGAGCTCAGTGCACTTTCCTCTTAAAAGCACCTTCCTTGTGTCCAGAGATTTTGATATGTTCTGTAGCTATTCTCATTTGCCTTTAAGTATTTTTTATTTCATCCCTGATTTCTTCAGTTATCAATTGGTCATTCAATAGCATATTATTTAGTCTCCAGGTGTTAGAGTAGCTTCTATTTTTTATTTTATCTTTGATTGCTAATTTCATTCCATTATGATGTGATAAAATGCAAAGTATCATCTGTATTTTTTATATTTGCTACGTTTTGCTTTGTGGCATAACGTATGGTTTTTTTTAAAGAAGGATCCATGTGCTGCTAAAAATAAAGTGTTTTCAGTCATTGATGGATGAAATATTCTATATGTGTCTGTTAAGTCTAAATTATTAATTGCATTTTTAGTTCTATAGCTCTATATTTAGTTTTTGTTTGGAAGATCTATCAAGTAGTGAGAGAGGCATATTAAAGTCATTCAATATTATGGTGTTGTGGACTATCTTCCTGTTGAAATTGAGAAGGGTTTATTTGATATATGTAGATGCTGCATTGTTGGGGCATTATATATTTATGTCTTGTATGTTATATTGTTATGTCTTGTTGATTTTTAGTTCCCTTAAGTAGTATGAAATGTCCTTCTTTGTTCCTTCTGATTAACTCTGCCTTGAAGTCCACTTTATCTGATATGAGGATAGAAACTCCAACTGTTTATGAGATCCATGTGAATGATGTTTTTTTCCCCATCCTTTTATCTTCAAACTGTGGATGTCTTTGCCTATGAGGTGAGTCTCTTGGAGACAGCATATTGTTCAGTCTTGTTTTTTAATCCAATCTGCCAATCTATGTCTTTTGATTAATGAGTCTAGGCCATCTACATTCAATGTTATTATTTAGAAATTATTTTTATTCCCTGTCATTTTGATTTATTTTTTATTTTTTTATTTGAATTGGTTTCTCCTTTGATTGATTATTCCTTTAGTGTAGTTCCTCCCTTTGCTGGTTTTCACTTTTATTTTAAATTTCTTCTACATGAAATATTTTATTGAGCATGTTTTGCAGTACAGGCTTTCTAGTTGCAAATACTTTTTTTAAAAAAAATCATGGAATGTTTTTATTTCATTGTTAGTTCTGCAATTTAATTTTTCTGGGTATAGTATTTTTTTAATTTTTATTGTTGGTTGCTCAAAACATTACATAGTTCTTGATATATCATATTTCACACTTTGATTCAAGTGGGTTATGAACTCCCATTTTTACCCCGTATACAGATTGCAGAATCACATCAGTTACACATCCATTGATTTACATATTGCCATACTAGTGTCTGTTGCATTCTGCTGCCTTTCCTATCCTCTACTATCCCCCCTCCCCTCCCCTCTTCTCTCTCTACCCCCTCTACTGTCATTCATTTCTCCCTCTTGTATTATTTTTCCCTTTCCCCTCACTTCCTCTTGTATGTAATTTTGTATAACCCTGAGGGTATCCTTCCATTTCCATGTAATTTCCCTTCTCTCTCCCTTTCCCTCCCACCTCTCATCCCTGTTTAATGTTAATCTTCTTCTCATGCTCGTCGTCCCTACTCTGTTCTTAGTTACTCTCCTTATATCAAAGAAGACATTTGGCATTTGTTTTTTAGGGATTGGCTAGCTTCACTTAGCATAATCTGCTCTAATGCCATCCATTTCCCTGAAAATTCTATGATTTTGTCATTTTTTAATGCAGAGTAATACTCCATTGTGTATAAATGCCACATTTTTTTATCCATTCGTCTATTGAAGGGCATCTAGGTTGGTTCCACAGTCTTGCTATTGTGAACTGTGCTTCTATGAACATCGATGTAGCAGTGTCCCTGTAGCATGCTCTTTTTAGGTCTTTAGGGAATAGACCGAGAAGGGGAATAGCTGGGTCAAATGGTGGTTCCATTCCCAGCTTTCCAAGAAATCTCCATACTGCTTTCCAAATTGGCTGCACCAATTTGCAGTCCCACCAGCAATGTACAAGTGTACCCTTTTCCCCACATCCTCGCCAGCACTTGTTGTTGTTTGACTTCATAATGGCTGCCAATCTTACTGGAGTGAGATGGTATCTTAGGGTGGTTTTGATCTGCATTTCTCTGACAGCTAGAGATGGTGAGCATTTTTTCATGTACTTGTTGATTGATTGTATGTCCTCCTCTGAGAAGTGTCTGTTCAGGTCCTTGGCCCATTTGTTGATTGGGTTATTTGTTATCTTATTGTCTAATTTTTTGAGTTCTTTGTATACTCTGGATCTGGGTATAGTATTCTTGGTTGGCATCCGTTTACTTTCAGAGCTTGGTATATATTATTCCAAGTCCTTTTAGGGCCTGGGTTGAAAAATCAGCTGAGATCCAGATTAGTTTCCCTCTAAATGTGACCTGTTATTTTTCTCTGGAAGCCTTTAAACTTCTATCCTTATTCTGTATGTTAGGCATTTTCATAAGAATGTGCCTTGGTGTGGGTCTGTTGTAATTTTGTATATTTGGGGTCCTGTATGCTTCCTATATTTGATTTTCCATTTCTTTCTTAAGGTTTGGGAAATTTTCAGATGTTATTTTATTAAAAAGATTGTGCATTCGTTGGTTTGTATCTCCAAGCTTTCTTTTATCCCATAAATCTAAGTTTGATCTTTTCATGTTATCCCATATTTCTTGGAAGTTCTTTTCATAGTCTGTTAACATTTTCTCCATGATCAAGTTTATTTTCAAGATTATATATTTTTCTTCATTGTCTGAAACTCCATCTTACAAATGGTCTAGTCTGCTGTTGATGCTTTCCAATGAATTTTTAATTTGGTGTGTTGATTTCTTCAGTTTAAAGATTTCTCCTTAGTTTTTTTCCAGAATCTCTATGTCATTTAAGTGATCTTTTGCTTTCTGTTTTTTCTCCCTTAAACCATCCTTTACCTCACAGATCAATTTAAATATGAATATTATAATCTCCTTCTCTGACATTTCTTCCACTGGGGTATTGATAGTTTCTGATATCAAAGTATTTTGGTTTGTTTGGGGTGATTTATTCCCTTGTTTTTTGTGTGTCTAACCATCTAACAGTTTGTTTTGAGGCAGTAGAGTTTCTGTCCTGTGGGCTTGCAGTGTCCCTGAAGGTTTCCAGTACCTTACCGTTAAGGGGGAGACAGATAATAACAACAACTGATGCAGCATTAAACCAAATAGCTCTTGCCATGAAATCTACAATGTTGATTGTCACAATAATCAGAAATGATACGGTCAGTTAGTTATTGCAATGGTAAAAACATTAAGTTTACAAAAGGTTTTACAATTTCATGTGGTGAACAAGGATAGAACAGAAGTGATGTATGATGTGATGATTATGAGAGAGGAGGAGAGAAAATAGAAGTAAAAAAATGTTAAGGGAGATCAATAGAGATTGGCTGATAGCAGAGGAGAAGGGAGAAAGAGAGTTGAGGGAAACCAGTAAGGGAGAGAAGAAAATGTAAAAAATAAAAATTAAGAAGATTACAACGACAAAACTGATATATACTACTCAAACATCTTAGTCCTCAAAATTTTGATCCATGGCTGGGGCTGTGTCTACCTTCAAAATGGGGTGAAGAGATGCATCGAGGAAGCTCGATCCCCAAAGAAAAGAAGGAGCATATAGAACAGGAGTATGCAGGGTCCTGGTGGGCGCCGCTCTGCTCCAGGCCATGGTGCAAGTGGAGCTCTGGGCTATCCCCAGGTGAGGGCAGAGGCTCTGCCAGGGGTTTCCACCTCAGCAGAGCCAGTAAATGAGGGTTGGGGAAGAAAGGATGTTGCCTGCACTGCTTGGTGGTAGCATCCTCAGCAGCCATAGTTGCATCAGGAGCAGCACAAAGCACAGTGCCAGCCCAGGAGGTGGCTGGAGCTGTTAGTGAAGTCACCTAATAGCTCTTTCTCCCTAGTATGCAAATTGACAAACAACCACAGAATAGGGCTCCGCATTTCATAATATCCTTTGAGCTATTTTTCCTCGCTATGCCGATCTGATTTATGCGAAAATATGCCTTGCACGTGTATGTGGAGGACCTGGAGACAGTGGATTCGACCTTTAGCTGTGGTCATCTACCTGGTGTCCATATAGTCATTGCGATTCCCCTATGCGTGTGGGAAATACAGAAACTGGATGATGGAATACATACCAAGGCTTGTTTTATTGCTGGAATCTTGTTGCTGTTGACTGTACCTATATCGCCGTGGGTGCTACTGCAACACCTACTGCATTATACACAACCTGAACCACAAAATCTAATAATGATTCTTTGGATGGTAACCATATACAGTTTAGGTAGTTAGATAGCTTTAAAATATCCCAGCATTGCACTATATGTGATTACCTGCAGAGAATGCTATGAAGCTTATGTCATTTACAACTTTATGGGATTCCTTACTAATTATTTAACTAACCAATATCCAAATCCGGTATGAATCCTTGAAGCCAAAGATCAGCAGAAATGTTTTCCACCTTCATGTTGGTGTCCATCATGGCCGAGAAGTGTTGCTATTTAGGTACAAACTGGGTGTACTGCAGTACAAAGGTGTCAGACCATTCACCACCATCTTTGCTTGAATCCGTGAACTGCTTGGTATATATGATGAAGGAAACTTCAGCTTTTCAAATGCTTGGACTTATTTGGTTATAATAAATAATATGTCACAATTGTTTGCCATGTATGTCTCCTGCTGTTTTATAAAGTACTAAAGGAAGAACTGAGTCCAATCCAACCTATTGGCAAATTTATTTTGGCATAAGGATGGTGGGTTCTGTTTCTTTTTGACAAGCAGTACTGCTTTGTTTGTAAAAGTTGATGCTATTTCTGAAAAGCATACATGAGAATGACAAGCTATAGAAGCCATGGCCACAGGACTCCAGGACCTTATTATCTGTATTGAGACGTTCCTTGCTGCTGTTGCTCATGGCTACACATTCTCATATAAACCTTATGTCCAAAAAGCAGGAGGGCTCCTGCTTTGATTCCTTTCTGGACATGTGGGATGTTGTTTCAAATATCAGAGATGATATTTCTGAACAAGTGAGGCATGTTGGACGGACAGTTGGGGGACATCCTAGGAAAAAAATTTTCCTGAGGATCAAGATCAAAATGTACACACAAGCTTGTTATCATCATCATCATCACAAGATGCAGTTTCTGTTGCCTCTTCTATGCCACCTTCATCCATGGGTCATACCAAGGGTTTGGACACAGACTCCACAGACTATACATACTACAGCTAAGATATGTGAGGAAATACTTAATGAAACTACTACAGAATAGAAAAAAAAGAGGCTTTAGATAAATCTGTGGACTCTTGAACAGTGTGCAAAAGCAAACTGCTACAACCATGCTATTCTATTACCTGGTATCCCTTGGCTCAGGATTTTGTTACTTGGGACAAGCCATAAATGATGGAAAATTTCAACATAAACACAGGTGAAGACCAAGTACAACTATTGGATTTATACATTTTGAGTTTTGTATATCACAAAATAATCAGTCTAAATTTCCTAGACTTAGACTTGATTTCTGAACTAGAACATCACATACTCAAATGATAGAAAATGACTACAGCTAAAATGCTCCTAATGTTTTACTGCATTATCAAGAGGATGGACCTAAATGAAGAAAATTTAAAAATCAGTGCTTCTGACTACTGCTGCATGAATATAATGCTCTGGATAGAAAGCATAAATTCAGAAGTATGAATTAGTAGACTTAATAATCATGTGCCATACAAGCTTACCTAACAATTATTTATCTACTTCCCAACTGAACATCTTTCAATAAAGAAGAGTTTATCATTTATTTTCTGCAAAATAAAATTGATCCATGAAAAATATCTGCCTTCAAAAAATTCCAAAAATGAGAAAAAGTAAATGAAGATGAATATCTATAAGTATCCTGTAAAAGACAGAGTTCATTAACAGGAAAGAAGAAGAGAGGGGGTAGAAAAGTGTTTTTTGATTTGAGAGACTAATTAGACAAATGCAGAGGAGAGATAGGATATGTTTATGAAGAAGAAGAGGAAGAGGAAGAGAAGGAGGAGGAGGAGGAAAAAGAAGAAGAAGAAGAAGAAGAAGGAGAAGGAGAAGAAGAAGGAGAATGAGAAGGAGAAGGAGAAGGAGAAGGAGAAGGAGAAGAAGAAGAAGAAGAAGAAAATAAAATAATTAAAGGAAGAGTGAAAAAGCGAACACTAGAGTTTGGTTGTTAGGAAGAGGAGAAAAAGGGAAATAGAGTTATGAAACATAAAAAAGAAAATCAATCCAGAAGATACTAATCAAAATTTCTAACCCTGAAAAAAAGAGCACTGAAAAATAGCTACCTTCAAGAAATGCTAAAAATGAAAAAGTGGAAACAAATATGTGTACAAATGTATAAATGTCCATCATGTATCAATCAATACACATTCAAAAACAGAACAACAAAATAAAAACAAAAACAACATAACAGAATAGTCAATGAGAGTATATGCACACTGTCTATGCCAAACTGTCCTTCATTTCTTAGCTTCCTTTGTCAGAGGAATGGTGTGAGGGTCTGTGGAAGACATTTTTGGCTTCACTTCCAGGGTATGGTTGCCTCTGGGTTCTATGAGATGAGTTTCTGCAAATGAAGCTCCCAGGGATGGCACAGGTTCTGGTGTTGCCCCAGGTATTTCATTGCAGGGGAGTTTGTGGGTGTTAAATGAATCAACGTACTTTTAGGACTGTACCCCACTACTCTCCCCAGGGTACCAATTGTGGGAAGAGGGAGTCAGTCCTTCTCTGGTTCTTTTGTTTGGGGACACTGCCCTTTTTGGCCTCTCAGAGACTGTTTTTGAGCACTGAGCTCAGTCACTCCGCCTGTTCAGATTCTCCCTGCTGCTGGTCCTATAGCTGCTGGGTTCAAGGAGGTGGGGAGGACTGGCTTTCTCGGGCCTCTCTGATCTGTGTTGCCCCCCGGACAAAGTAGTGTCCGTGCCAGTAATACTCTGTGCCAAAGATTCTCCTGATTTTCTAGGCTCAGTTTAGATTTCGTGGTTGGCATTTGCTGGATTCATGTATTGGACTCAGCCTGGAACTCACAGATCTAAGTTCCTGGTCTGAGTTTGTGCTGCTGTCACTTGGAGATACTAAAATGTCTCCAGCCCCACAACAGGCAGACTGTGACTTTCCCACAGCAGTTTAATGAGCCAAAAGTCCCTGGGTTGGCCCAGGGCAGGCTGCCCCTCTGACCCTGGGATTCCCCATACCAAGACCTCCCCACCACTTTTCTTCAGTCCTTTCTGACCTTGTGTATTAATTTTGCCCACCCCCACCCAGGAGCTCAGCTCCAATTCTGTTCCTTAGCCTTGTCTGATATATCCAAAATTTCCCAGTCTTCAAGGCTCTCTGTCCAATATTGAGTGCCAGTGGGGTGTTTTCACTCACAGAGAAGTAGTTGTCTCCCTGTTTGAGTCTGAGTTACTGAGCTTTGAGAAAAGCCACTTCCCACTAATCCGCCATCTTGGAATCCTATGGTTAGATAAGAGAAAGGAATCGGTTGCTCTAGTGGTTTAGAATGACGCTGGGTTTCTAGTCAAATACCCTGTTGCAACTGTGCTTGTTGTCACCTCCTTCATGTTAGTAGGCTTGCTCTTCTAGAAACCAAGATCAGATCCTCTTGTCTTGCTCACGGAATGGCACAGCAAAATAAGCAACATCTGTATTTATTTACCAAAGGAAAGAGTGCCTCAGGGATTTAGGAAATGTCATAAGAAACACTGAAAACTGCTTTCTATTATTCATATTTTAGGGCATCCCAAATCAGCCTCACTGCTGCTTGCCTCTGAGCTGTATAACATTACTTGGCTGCACAGAAACATTGTCTTCCATGGAAACCAAGGTGATCTTATGGGGTTACACAGAGACAAGATTTTTAATGTCAGTAGCATTTTCAGATTTTGGCAGGGTAGACACTGCCAAAATCAGGGTGCACACAGATTTTTGGCTAGTTGGTCACTATCTGACCAAATGGTAAAGTAGGAAATGCTGCTTGTACTACAGGCCATGATGGATAAAGAGTACAAATTACATAATCACTAATCCTGCTGTATGACCTGGGGCAAGTTACTTAACCTCTCTGGGCCTCAAATTTCCCCAATTATGAATTATACACTTGGAATATTTTCTTGTTCCCATATTGATAACAAAGGACAGAAATCTGTTTTTAGACTCTTTAATCAAACTGCTTTTTAAACCTTAAGATTTATAAAATATTAGCTTGAAATAATGTTGTAATTAGTTTCATATTCTCTTGATAATAGTAACAATGAGCAATAGAAGACACAGTAGATGTCACTTACTATTGTATACTATTATTATTCTTGGGCTTACAGCTATCAGGTAATTTTATTTATGTATTTTAAATTTTATTTTTATTTTTGTAAATGAATGGTTTTTTAAAGTTGTTTGTTTTGTATATAGATATCAAATTTTTCCAGCACCATTCATTGACTACCCTTTCTCCATTAAACTGCTTTTGTGGCCTGACTGAAATTAATTGACAACATATCTCTACGTCTATTTTGGACACTCTAATGTGTTCTATTGATTTGGTTTTTTGTTCTTTTGATAACATCATAATGTCTTGATTATTGGAGTTTCATAATAAATCTTAAAATTGTGTAGTTTGATTCTTCCAAATTTATTCTTCTGGGGCTGGGGATGTGGCTCAAGCGGTAGTGCGCTCGCCTGGCATGCATGCGGCCCGGGTTCGATCCTCAGCACCACATACAAAGATGTTGTGTCCGGCGAAAACTAAAAAATAAACATTAAAAAAAAATTTATTCTTCTTTTAGAAATTGTTTTGGCTATTTTAGTTTCTTTCCTTTTATCTACAAATTTTAGAATCAGCTTGTCTATAGCTATAAAAATGTTTCTGGGACTTTGGTTGGATTGTATTAAACCTATGAGTCAATGTGGAGAGAACTGTCCTCTTTATTATGTCAAATCTTCTGATCTACAAAATCAGTCTCTTTCCACTTATTTAGGCTTTTGATTTCTTTCTCCCACTCTGTAGGCTCGCTCTTCACATTATTGATTGTTTCCTTTGCTCAGAAGAAGGTTTTTTAGTTTGAATCCATCCTATTTGTTGATTCTTGATTTTATTGTTTTTGCTTTAGGGGACTTGTTAAGGAAGTCACAGTTCCTAAGCTGACATTTAGGCCTACATTTTCTTCTACAAGCACAGAGTCTCTAGTCCAGTGCCTAAGTCTTTGATCCACTTGAGTTGGGCTTCGTGCAGGGTGAGAAATAGGGGTTTAATTTCATTTTGCTACATATGAATTTTCAGTTTTCCCAGCACCTTTTGTTGAAGAGGCTATATTTTCTCCAATGAATGTCTTTGGCACCCTTGTCTAGTATGAGATAACTGTATTTATGGGGGTTTGTCTCTGTGTCATCTATTCTGTACCATTGGTCTGCATGTCTCTTTTGGTGCCAATACCATGCTATTTTTCTTACTATGGCTCTGTAGTATAGTTTAAGGTCTGGTATTGTGAGGATGTGGGGGAAAAGGTACACTCATACATTTCTGGTGGGACTGCAAATTGGTGCAACTGCTATGGAAAGCATTATGTAGAAAAGTTGGAATGGAACTAACATTTGACCCAGCTATTCCATTCCTTGGTTTATACCCAAAGGGCTTAAAATCAGCATACTAGAGTGATGCACCACATCAGTGTTTATAGCAGCTCAAGTCATAATAACTAAACTATGAAACCAATCCAGGTGCCCTTCAGCAGATGAATAGATAAAGAAATTGTAGTATATATACACAATAGAAATTGCAGTATATATACACAAACCATAAAGAAGAATGAAATTATAGCATTTGCTGGTAAATGGGTGGAGCTGAAGAATATCATGCTAAGCAAAATAAGCTAGTCCCCCAAAAACAAAGGTTGAATGTTTCGTCTGAAAGGCCAATGTTAACTTAAATGGGGGGAGGGGCGAGGGAAGAATAAAGGTGTTTTGGATTGGTCATAGCGCAGTGAAGGGAGGGAAGGATGTATGGGGGTAGGAAGGACAGTAGAATGAATCAGATATTATTACCCTATGAGCATATATGACTACATGACTGGTATGAATCTACATCATGTACAGCCAGAAAAAAGAGAAATTATAATCTGTTTATGTATGATATGTCAAAATGCATTCTACTGTTATGTATAACTAATGAGAACAAATGGGCAAGTGCATGTGTGCATACATGCACACACATAAACACACAAGAAATGCAAGGCAAAAAAAAATACACAGATTCAATAACCATCAAAATATCAATGACAAATACCAATGACATTCTTCAGAGAATAGTCCTTAAATTCATTTGGAAGAATAGCCAAAGCAATACTGAATAAGAAAAGTGAAGTAGGAGGCACTACTATCCCCAATCTCAAATTACACTATAGAGCTACAGTAGCAAAAGCAGTATGTATTGGAATCAAAATAGACAGGAAGACCAATGGAACAAAATGGAAGACACGGAAATAACCCAAATTTATACAGTCATGTGATACTTGACAAATGTTAAATAAATAAATGTTGGAGAAAACGCAGCCTGTTTAATAAATGATGCTGGAAAAACTGGATATCCATGTATAGAAGAATGAATTTGGATTTTTATCTTTCACCCTGTACAAAAGTCGAATCAAAAATGGATCAAAGTCTTAGGATTCAGACCAGAAACCTAACAATTGCTAAAAAAAAAAAAAAAAATCATATCCTCAACACTCTATCACATAATTATAGAAACAAATTTCCTTAACAAGGCCCCTAAAGCTCAAGAGATAAAACCAAGAACCATTAAATAGGATAGGATGCCATCAAATTAAAAAGCTTCTGCACAGCAAACAAGATGATTAAGGGTAAAGAGAGGACCTTTGGAATGGGAAAAAAAATCTTTGCCAGCTGATGGAGGATTATTATCCAGAATACATAAAGAATTCAAAATACTCAATGCCAAAAAAACAAATAACCCAATCAATAAATGGGCAAAAGAACTAAACAGAAATTTCTCAAAAGAAGAAACACAAATGGTCAACAAATATATAAAAAATGTTCAACATCTCTAGCAATCAGGGAAATGCCAATCAAAATTACACTAAGATTTCATCTCACTCTAGTCATAATGGTAATCATCAAGGATACAAATGTTAAACCACGACGCAAGAAAAGACCACTGACTCCAATTAAAATCAAATTAAAGCAAGCTTATTATTTCGACCGGCGAGGCTGCCTTTCCCATCAAAATCGTGGGAGCCAAGGACAGCCCCAAAGCTTTCTTGCAGCCCAGCTTTATAGCCCAAAAAGTTACACAAAGTGGGGTTACAGATAATAAAACTCTGAGGAGCATAACAGTTAGTTTACATTTTTGCTGGCCCCGACATCAGAATTTATGAAGGTCGTTAGAGCCTCAGAGAGGGTCGTTATTTGGCCAGGGAAGGCCAGGATTTATGAGGTGTCACTAAGATTTAGGAAAGGGTTGTTATCTGGTCAGAGAAAACCAGGCAAGGGTGAGTTCAAGGCACGGGCAGGCATTCCAAGCAGCGTTACAACATCAACTTATGGCCAGGCTATACAGACATCCTAATATTTTTACAGAAAACAGAAATGAATCCTTCATAACTTGTGACAAGCTGGTTTCTGATCTAAAGAGAATTAGGCTAGGTATATCAACAAATAATAATAAATGTTGGCAAAAATGTAAAGGAAAAGGTGTTCTTCAGTGTTTATCCAAAAGAACTAAAATCAGCATTTTGTAACAATATACCCACTACAATGGTTATAGCAGCATAGTTCACAATGGCCGAATTAGGAAAAAAACCCAGATGTCCATCAACAGATGAATGGTTCAAGAAAATGAGGTATATACAAACAATGGAGTTGTATTCAGCCATAAAGAAGAATGAAATAATTTGTATTTTACACTTATAGCACATCTCATTTCAAATTAGATACATTTCAAGCACTCAAAATCCACACTTGAATACAATATTATACTGTTCACTATAATACGATATTATACTATTTATTTAGTTTATAAACCAGCAAAGGTGAAGGACAGTCTGAAGAAGGTATGATGTAGAAACTGCCATAGTTAATGTTATGGATCCTAATCACAATGACAGTAATCATCAAGAAGGCAATGCAGTTGTAAACACCTAAATAAAAATGGGATGATCTGGGATGAAGATCAAGCATATGGGCCAATGTCCCCAGAATGGAACTTTTGGAAAGACTTATCTGTCTCAGTTATGGGAAAATGTTTACACAGGCAGCCAAACCAGTCAGTAAATGCTTACCTCTGTGATGCTCTAAGATGTTTCATAACAGACAAGAAAACAGCAGGCATTGGGCCAGAAACTACAACATGCCATGATAATCACAGGAATTGTCAGCAGATTATAAAGCACCATTTAGATCTGATTCACAGGGTCAATCAATGATTAATGAATACTAAAGAGCTGGCTCTGTCCTAATACACCTCAGGATTAAGAAAAGCTTGTACCCAGCATTTCGCCTTAACTTCCCACCCTCCTGGATGCCTTAGCCAGTGTCTGTCCTTCTGAATCAAATCATGTAGCTCCTCCAGCCACTCAAGATGACTCCTGGTGATCTCCTTCAAGTGCACTACCTACTTTCTCTGACAAATCCTCTGTCTCTTAAATGATAGTCTGTGAGCATTTTCTGATTTCATGGTATTAACCAGTATCCTGTGACTCCGAAGACCCATCATAGGCAATATCCTCTGATTTTGTTAATGTAAAAATGGGTAATGCTCAGTTTAAGACTGGATTGAGGCTAGATTACCACTCTTCAGTATCTATAACTATACACAGAATTACTACCTACAATAATTTACAAAATAATTTACAAAATAATTTCAATGATTTACAAAATAAAGCAAAGAGAAACAGAATTTTTTTGACTCTATATGAGAAGGAGTCAAATTACTAGTAATAGCAATTAAAGTGCCCTATTGAAAGCTATTTATTATAGGTTAGAGAGGTGTGACAAATTTTTAAAAGTCTGAGGACATAACTTTCTGAATGTCAAAAAACAACTCTGGATAGCTGGGCGTGGTGGTACACGCCTGTAATTCCAGCGGCTTGGGAGGCTGAGGCAGGAGGATTGCAAGTTCAAAGCCAACCTCAGCAAAAGCAAGGTGCTAAGCAACTCAGTGAGACCCTATCTCTAAATAAAATACAAAATAGAGCTGGGGGTGTGGCTCAGTAGTCGAGTGCCCCTGAGTTCAATCAGTACCAAAAAAAAACAATTCTGGATAATGTAACTGGCCTCTTATAAACTGAGACCAATGCCAGGTTCCACATGCATTCTATATGAGGCCCATTATTACCTAATACAGAATCTCAGGCCACTTAAGATAAAGGTTTTAGGTAGCAGAAAGTTAACACCCCAAATCCCTACGTAGGATGCCCAATGTCTGGGACCACACTACATGAATGTCATGATGAGCAACTATCTGCAGTGAGCTAATCTCAATAGCTGAGAAAATACGAGCAAAGGAGCTGGCTTCAGAAACAAAGGCCCCTTGTGTATGTACACTTCAAAACCATATCTGGAAATTTAACCAATAAAGATGAAGTCTGCTTTAATTACCTTTAAATTTGAATAAATGAACCACACATCCTTACTTTTGTTTTCTTTCTCCTAAGCATTTACAATATTCTCCCATTTCATAAAACTTTTAGTTCAATTGAATATTATAAAAAATTCACTTGGATATTTTATTAGATTTGTTTGTATACACCAGGAGTTAAACATCAGACAGTCTATTCAATCCTAAGTGTCTCTTGTTGCAAGATAGTTTGTTTCATACACAATTGGAATCTAATTCAATATTTCCATTATGTGCTATAAAGCACATGAGAACAAAACATCAGTTTAATGCAAGTAAAGTCCTATATTACAAACCTCTAATTCATGTGAGAATTTGTGATAGACAAATACTAATTAGCTATATGCATATCTAAGTATTCATCAAGGCTTATTAAAGACAGAATGACTTTGTGTTGATTCTTTAAAACTTTTTCTTGGCTCTATTAATGTAAAATACATTGGTATAGGAATTATAAGTGGAAATACAAATGTAGCTGAATTGAAAATTATTTATAATACTTACATATTTCCAGTAGTCAATTTCTCCAAAATGTCCAGTAATAATCCAAGTCCCTGACATCCAAAGCTTTCCACCCAACTGAAAAATGGAAAAGGTGGGGTTATACATTGTCAGTTTTTATTTTGGAATATCATAATAATGCTACATACCCACAGATATTTTATACTTGGCTATACTCAAAATCATAACTATAGTATAAGAACAATACCAACTAGAAAATCATTCATGATTCATTATCTTTGTAGTAGAATTAGGGCTAAGATGGGATAAGCCAGGGTGAGCAATTCAGCTTGCACCAGCCTGTGAGAGCCCATCTCCTCCATGCTCTGTGTCCATAGCATCACATAGGTAGCTTGAAGTCATCCACAGCCATAACAAGTATTTTACATCTCAGGAATTGTCAAAAACCAGAGTTTCACCACCCATTCTCCAAGATCTGGCTATAAAACATTACCAGCACACCACTGGATAAACCCCATCTTGGACTACATCAAAGAGCAGAAAATGGGTAAATGAATGATGGTCTGTGGAGGAAAGATGCAAAGAAAAACAGATTACTCACAATAATTAACATTAAAAATCAATGCTGTAGGAGAATATCACAAAGTACTGAAATGCAGCTCATTAAATGGTAAGAACTTCATATGTTTCAAATATTAGTTGCTTAAAAATAATTTGAATGAATATTTCCATCCTGACTAAATTACACCTATTCTATAAAACCAATGACCCAATCATTATGTTTAAATAAGTAGGACCTTGTTACCCACTGGACAACAACAGCTCACCCTGACCCCAGAAAGATTACGTTGGTAAAAATGAATACCTTCTTACACTGGTGACTTGGAAGCCTAGACCAATAACTAATAGAATGATAATAATCTGTCTCCAAAACAGTTGGGTGGGGAAGAAAAGCTATCCTAGGAATTTATAGGTGAATATTTATTTGTATAAACGTGTTCATATGTAAGAATTTATATGGTGTGTACAGAGTTGAACAGTAAGATATTAGAAACAAATTTTTATCAATAAAAAAGGACTTCATAAAGGAAAAAAAATTAAGTCATGTGTAAGAAAACACTACTTTTTTTTTAATGTAAGATACAACATTCCCAACTAAATGAGAGTGAAAGCTGTAAGAACAGCATGATATTTGCATAAAAGCAGTCACATACACAGAATAGAGGGCCTAGAAGTAAACCTACAAATTAACAACCAACTAATTTTCAACAAAAGTGCTAGGAACATGGAGAGAAGATAGGTTTTTCAGTAAATGTTGTTGGTAAAACAAGGAAATTCATATGCAGAAGAGTGAGACTAGATTCCTAACCTATCACCATTTTTTTAAAAAAATCAATTCCAAATGGATTAAAGACTAAATGTAAAACCTGAAACTGTGAAACTACTAGATGAAAACATGGGAAATGCTTCAGGACATCACTAATCATGAGGAAAATATATATCAAATCCACGATGTCAAATCCTCATTCTGGTATGAATGACTAATATCCAAAAGGACAACATCAAGTGCTGATAAGGACATGGAGTGAAGGGAACTCTTACACACTATTGGTAGGAGCAGCTGGTGAACTCAGCCATCATGGAAACAGTATGGAGGTTCCTCAGAATTTCAAAAACAGAACTACCACATGATCCAGCCATCCCCCTACTGGGATATATCTACAGGAAATGAAATCAGTGAGTCATAGAGACATCTGCACTCCCATGATTGTGCAGCACTATTCACAATAACCAAGATATGGGAACAATCTAAGTACTCATCAGCTGATGAATGAATAAAGAAAATGTGGTACATGTACACAATGGAATACCACTCAGCCATAAAAAGGAGGAAACCCTGGCATTTGTGACAGCATGGATGGAACTAGAGATTATTAAATGAAGTAAGCCAGGTGCAGGAAGACAAAGACTGCATGATCTCACAAATACATGGATCTAGAAGAGTTGATTTCACAGAAGTTGGAAATAGAATTGTGCTTACCAGTGACTGGGCGGAGGGGGGGGGGAGTAGAGGAGAGGAGGGTTGGGGAAATGTTGATCAAAGCATACGAAGTCACCATTAAGATAGGAGCAAGAACTCTTGGGGTGCTCTTGTACAACACAGTAACTACACATTAACAATTTTGAACTGGGTATCTGCAAAAGCCAGAAGGATTTTGAATTTCTATTTCCTCAAACACATAAAAATGTGTTTGAGGAAATAGATATGTTTAACCTGATCTAAACATTTTACAATATACACATGTATCAAAATATTACATAACTTTACATTATGATTTTGTGTTTATGTTCCAAAATAAATTTAAGTACAAAATATACTGTTCAAAATCAATGTTGTTCTTTTTCACTCTGAAACAGGTTTACTGTCTACAAATTTTCAGAATTTCTGATATTCAAAAAAGAAAAAAATTCTAAACAGGAAATTTCTTGCCATTTACATTGGCAATCTTCTGTCAAGATGATTTTCTTCTTCTCTGTGCAATAAAGTCATGGAATATCTAATTTAAGAATGCAAATATGAGGCTGGGGTTGTGGCTCAGTGGTACAGTGCTCGCCTAGCATATGCAAGGCTCTGGGTTCGATCCTCAGCACCACATAACAATAAATAAAATAAAGGCATTGTGTCCAACTAAAAAAAAAATTTTTTTTAAAGAATGCAAATAAATTGGAAAGATACTCCCTACAAAAGATGGACACCTGCCTGTTGTTATGGCTAAAAAAAAGTAGATGTTGCGAGTTTTCCAATCAAGATGATAAATCAAAAGAGACCCTCATCATTATACAAAATACACGTATGAAGATGTGAATTTGGTGTCAACATACCTTATATATAATCAGAAATATGATAAATTATGGTATAATGGTGTATTAAGAATTTTAATGCAAAATTTTTTTAAAAATTGAAGAGTCTACCCTCCACTATCAGCAAAAGACAGACTGCCTGCAGACATTTCATTTCTTACTTTCATATCTCACTTTGATGTCTCATGAGGATACCTAAGCACCCACTACACTGATTGCCTTGTTGACATCCTATTTTGTATTTATCCCTATTTCACATGGAGAGGGGAAGCTTTAAATCAAACATACACGGAGTAATTTGAAACTTGACTTGGTTGGTATTGAGGTATCTGGAGAATCTGGGCTCTTCAACCCTCTTGTATTAGAACTTCCCAGTGGGCCTTCAATATTTTGTTTCTAGTGAAGTTTCAATCACTCTATATTCAAAGGATATCCATACAGATATCCTAAAGCTAATATAAATGATTTTAGGATTATTAATATGGCTACCACGTTGATTCTATTCATAAAATACCTTATACCAAAATATGCAAAATCCATTTAAATTACAATAATGCAACATAAGATGGTATTTCAGTTAATACACTTATGTGTGACCAGCTAAAAACTTTAGGAAAAAAAGCCAATCCCTGTAAATCAGTAAAGCTTTCTGAATAATTAATAACACAACATAGTTATTTAAAATTTGTCACCCCTAACATAAAAAGTACGACTAATTAATGGGACCTACATAAGGTCTCCAATCAACTATTTCTAAACCTACTACATAGCTCTCTTTTAACCTACAGAATAGGAATCAATAAAATAAAATTTATAACAACTCATGTATATGTCATATTCTCATAATATACTCATGTATATATGTCAATTCTCAGAAAAAAAATTATTAAAATTCCATGTAAAGAGACATTACACCAAATGTCTATATATTTCAGTCTTTTAATTCACTGTGGAAATTCATTTTTCAACCAAAAAAAAAATCAGAGAGGTGGGCAGTACTGTAAAGACCTATATGTTTGCAGTCCTAACAGAGGTTTCTTGAAATACATAGTTTTCTCAATACTGAAAAAATTTCCATCAGTGTAAGAAACCACCAGAAAAAAAAAATCTGTCAACTGATCAATAGATGATCAATCTTCAGGAAACAGAATCTACACCACTTGCTCTGTCAGCACAGCAACATCAGACATTACCCAGGTGAACTATAAAATATATTCATGGAAAACTGAGCACTTTGTTAGTGCGGCTTCTTAAAAAAATAGAAAAGATGGAGATCAGTATGACATTTGAATTTGGAAACACCAGAATATTGATAGAATGGTAAATATCAATTTAAACATAATCTGCTGTGTGTGTGTGTGTGTGTGTGTGTGAGAGAGAGAGAGAGAGAGAGAGAGAGAGAGAGAGAGAGAGAAAGAGAGAGAGAGAGAGAGATTGGAGACTGTGCCTACAGGTCCTCTACTGCTGAGCTGCATCCCCAGTCTGTTTTAGTATTATTGCTTAATTTTAATATGAGAAAGATGCTTACTATTTTGCTAAAGTTGCCTTTCAAATTGTGATCCTCCTGCCTCTGCTTGCCAAGTCATTTGGGATTATAGATATGAGCCAGACCAAAATCACCTCTTAAAATTCTGTAACGGGAGATATCAAACTCTTCCTGAAATGATTTAAAAAAAAAAAAAAACTTATATGATCAAATTGCACATCCTAGTAGGAGTCTCAATGTAGCCTAAGAAGCAAAGAGGTAACCGAGAAAGAAAAGAGAAAAGTCAGAGAAGGATCAAGAGGAGAGAGCAAAGGGCAAGACTAGAATCACAATGTTCAAATCACCTTTGAATGTTAAAAAGTAGATTAGTCTTTGAAATGCAGTTATTGCTTGCAGAGAGACAGGGTGAAATAAAAGTGTGTAAAGCTGTTTCCAACATCTCATTGGTTTTAGGAAGCAAATATATCCAGTCATCTCAAGGAGCAATGGAGACAACTAGTAAGATTTAATTTTCTATCACTCTAAAAATGAGACCTATTCTACTCAGTGTTTGTGAAGATGAAAGATATCACATCTGGCTTTCTAGACCACTTCAGATAAACTCCTGTCAGTTGGAGATATGCACTGCCCATACCATCACCTCTTGACTATACTTGTGTCCAACAGGCAGGAAGAGTCAAGGAGGCCCTGGAGGGAACAGGCATCTTAGAAAAGTGGAAAAGCTGGTGTAGGTTGTAAGGATGGAACCCATGGTTTGTGCTCTACTTAACAGAAAGTCCTCAGCATAAAGGAGCTCGACATCAACATATATAAATATTTGAGTAAATGAAACAGCCCTTTCTTCCTACCTAGGGCAGGAGTTACACTGACCCCAGAGGAAAGGCCAACATCTGTTTCTAGGAGCCACAGGGAGAACACCTGCCTGACAAGTGCCAGCCTGGCCCAGGGGCAGGCCTCGAGGAAAATGCCAACCCAACACCCTGTCCTTCTGCTCCCGAGAACAACCACACAAAATGCAAAAAGGCGTTCCTTCTTTACACTGCCTCTCTCCCGGCCTCTAGGATCCCACACGTCTGTGACTGTCCCAATGTGGGCCTGGAGTTGTCACCTGGGCCTGGGCTTCCTCCCCAGGACACTCCTCCATGATCCTCAGTAGGCCTCTCCTGCTTCCCAGAACCCCCTGCACATTGTGACCTTTCAGGCAGCTCTTAGGCAATTCCTTCTGTAGGCCAAGATTGGGTCAGAAAATGGCCGTTTCCTGGCTGCACACCTGTGCCCCTGCCTCAAGCTGGGAAGTGGTTTTGCCTTAGAGGGATTCACCACCATTGGGATTTTTTTTCTATATAAAACATGCAAAGTGTTTCTCTTAAAAAAAAATAATAATAATCCCAAGCATCTGATAATTTCGCAAATGGGGCCCAATTTCAGAAAATGGAAAAAACCACTAAAATGACACATGTGACCTACATTTTTTTAAGGTATCCACACCTGATCATTGAGGGAATAGCAAGAAGAAGCTGCAAGAGAACCCCAAAGCATAGAGCAGTTCCACATGAGTACATTTTGCTTTTATGCAAATATCATCCATAGATGGCTTGTCATCTCCACTCTCCAAACCCCATGTGCTTCCTTCCCTACTACCTTCAGCAAGGGCCACGAGGAATGGTGAGGCAGCATGGCAGGTGGTGAGGCACACAGTCAGGGCGATAGGCAGGCCCTTCCCAACCCTTGGCCCTCCTCAGCCTTACTTGCAAACAGTATGGAGATGATGCCATAGAAATCTCTGGGGTTTCCAATGTCTTCTCAGATGTGATTTCTCCAACAGTTGCCACCCATCCCCTCCACACACCTCAGGAATGGATTCCTTCTGTCAAAGGCTGCCAGCTCAAAGTCAGTTATGTCCCATCCAACTGGGTTAAGGGGAGCAAATCTCCAATGGCACTAGGTCAAAGCATGTGAGAGCTAATTTACACTGGCTAGAGGCAAGAGACCCTCTACACTAAGGAAACAGTCCACATCTACATTGGCTAAAGGTGAGCATGTTACTTTATACACAGGCTAAAGTGATTGAGTCCTCATCTGCACTGGTTCAAGGTGAGCAAGTCTATGTACATTAAACAGGAGAGGGAGGCACAGTGTTAGGTCTAGGAGAGGATGCCTGGTGGGCTCTAACACAGACACTTCCCCCTTTTATAGATCAGCCTCTTTTTAAAAAAATTTTAGAATATCAGGTAGACTATGCAATTTCAGAGAAACCAATTTATTAAGAAATATCACTGCATACAAAAGCATGGGAAAAGGCAGGGGAAGGGTCTCAGGAAAAACAGTCCCGGCAGGTGGAGGCATGGGAGATGCCTGATGTCCAGGTAGATCCAGATGTGCTCCTGGCTGGACCCCCCATGTGGAGAAACCCAGCCAGTAGGCACTCAGTCCTACAGCTGTTGGAGTCCATGCGACAAATGCCAACATAGTGACAGCATCCACGGAGCAAAGGCTCCTCTGGCTGGCTGTTTCTTCGTTTGGTCCATCTGAACTGTCCATTTATGTAGGAACCACCCGATTTGTGAACCTAGCAGGTTTCTGCTCTCCTGGTGTAGGAGCCTCATTTTCGCCATCACATGAGGGTGTGCAACAGCACAGTCTGCGCAAGCAGGCAGCCATCCTCCGCCTCACCCGCTTCCAGCCCTTCCTGTGGCCCCGGGGATGCACTGTGGTGGCATCTTGGGAGACATGGCTGGCTGCTATTGATGGGCAGGGCTGGGGTAGGTCAGACACAGAGTGATGCTGGGAGGCTAGCCTGGGAGTGGGGGGCTTCTCATGTAGGAAGCGGAGTCTAATGGCAGGCCAGCTGGCCCTTCTGAAGCCCTTCTGCCCTGACTCCTTGGCCTCCTGAGGCTGATGATGCTCACAGGGCAGGGAGAAGGTGTGAAGGGCAGGCTCACTCGCCCTCCTCTGCGGGAGGGCAGGGGAAATGGAAGGATCCCTTCTCCCAGGCTTCATGCAGCCTGCCCCCTGGCTTATCTGCTGCTGGATTATGAGATAGGAAGCCATCACATCATCAAACTTTCTCTGGGACAGCGACAACCAGGTACTGTAAGGGTCGTACCCCATGTCGAACAGCATTGTCAGTACTGTGGGGTCTGAGAGGTTGGGGAGGGGCACATCATGGAAAGGTAACTTCTCCTCACCCTGATTCAGCCATGGGTCCACCAAGATCTCCTCTGCCGAGAGCCTTACTCTGGGGTCCACTGTCAAGATTTTCTTGATGAGTCTTTTGGCTTTGGCTGAGACGTGCCAGGGAAATTTCAACTTGGGGTGTAAGATCTTCCTCAACATCTTCTTCATGCTGGCCGCCGTAAATGGGCGCTGTCCAGTCAACATAAAATACAAAATGACACCCAGGCTCCAGCTGTCCGCTGGGGGACCCTCGTGTACTTCCTTGAGCACACATTCCGGGGCGAGGTAGTCCAGAGTGCCCCAAAACTGGGTCAGCTTCTGCCCAGGCTTGAACATGATACTGAAGCCAAAGTCGATGATTCGGATGTTGCCTCTGGCATCCAGCACAACGTTCTTGGGCTTCAGGTCTCCGTGCAAGATGTGCATCTTGTGGCAGTAGCACACCGCACACACGATCTGCCTGAAGAGTCTCCTGGCCTCCTCCTCCTGCATGCCCCCAGGCGGGACGAGGTCAAATAAAGATCCCCCAACCCCGTACTCCATCACGATGTAGATCTGTTTGTGGGTTTCAATCACCTGAAAGAGCTGGATCACGTTCGGGTGGTTCAGGGTCTTCAATGCCAGTATTTCAGGAAGGACCAAACTCTCCCATATGCTCCTTGGCAGGACTTTCACCGCCACCTCGGCCCCAGTGCGCAGATGGCGGGCTAGGATCACCTGACCAAATGCCCCATGATCAATGTCCTTCACGACCTGGTAATGGTCTGTGAAGGCCTTCTCCTGGCAGGAGCCAGGCCCCTGCGGCACTACACTAAACTCACTACTCTTACTATGCATCCTAAGCAGGAACACCAACTAAGGATGCTAGCTAAAAACAAAATAAGAAAATAAAACAACAAACCAAAATCAAAAAACAAAACAAGATAAAACAAAAAACCCAAATCAAAGAACCAATCGCCAAAGACCACAATCACCAACCGCCAACCACCAAACGCACTAACTAGCTGGGAGTCCGACAGGTCACCACCAAGAGCTTCCTGTACTTATGGACAAAAACCCAGCCTCAGTCACTCTGTTATATACCCGGGGATTGAGACTCCCTCACAATGGCTCCTTGTGAGGTCAGAGCAAGAAATGGCCCAATCATGCTTGAGTATCACCCCCACTGGCCATCACCCTTTGGGCCTATAGGACCTTTTCTACTTTCACAGTAATAAGAATGGAATCCAAGAAGTATTTCACTTCAATGGGTTATGGAAACTGACATGTATTTTTTTAAAATTAAAATTTGTACATTGCGCTTGTAGGGGACAGATGATGCAGGGAACCTAAGACAGCAGGAAACAGTTTTATTTGGCTGCAGCCAGGTTCAGAGGGTACAGTTTTCACTGTAATCAATTAATGCCTTGACTCCCAAGTTCAAGTAGTTTCAGAATTTTATACCCAGTTTGTTAGGGGAGGGGCTCAGAAGTGCACAGTCTGCAGAAGTTCACACAAAAGCACATTTTTCTTTTACTCTTTTGGGAAAATTAACCCTTCAAAGACAGTGCCTGAGAAGGGAGAGCTTCTTCTCCCCTTTCTTTCCTCCTCCTGCCAGCTGTGACTCTGGAGCCCAATTGGTAGCCTGTACTATCTTAGAAGTATAGACATCTCTGTGAAGTTCCAGCTCAAGGCCAGACGCCTGGTTAAAGGATTTGTCTTTTTTTAAATCAGATTTTGCAGCTATAAAGTACTATATTGGATCTATGTTTGTGAAAAACTAGTAAAAGGGCACACAGCACCAGAGTGCTGATTTCTTTCCAGGGCAGTGGCCAAGTAAAATACAGCAACAGGATAATAGGAAGTTTACCTACATAGAACTCTTCTGTAGAGACTCTTCTGCTGAGAGTCTTAAAATCAATTACGGTGAAAATTTCTGGAGAAGCTTAGTTAAGATTTTCTGTGGAGGAAGGAATGCCACAATAGGATCTCAATGGACTTTTCATTTCAAGTCTAGAAGTCTGTAATAACTTAGCCTTTGAATGACCTCATTATATCTACACTGAAGATATTCAACTTCTTTATTTCCAACACTGAATAATGAGTGTCAAAAGGATCGTAGCCCCTCACATCATGATACTATATAATGCTCTCTTCCCTAAGATACTCTCAAGCATGGTATGCACAGCTATGGGGTTTAGAGAGAGGAAGCACTAAAGAACAAAACACAGCGGGTTCAAACATTCAAAGTGATAAAGAACAAACCCTGATTGCCAAGAATCCTAGAACCAGTAATAGTGTCCTTCCCAGATGGGGAAGACATGGAGGCATTCTCAGGGCCCCTTCATGCTGCTGAAAGCAAATGCCGTGGACTGGGTGATTTATTAACAAATTATCTAGTCCCAGATCTGTAGACTGGCAACTTCTAGGTCAATGCAATTTGGTGCTGTGTCCTCATATGATGGAAAGGCAGAAAATGGAACTCATTTCCTCAGAACCCCTCACCCTACATCTTTTCTATTTTTTCTTTTTGTATTGTACTGGAACTCAACCCATCACCCAGGAGCCTTTCACACTTTAAGCAAGTGCTGTACCACTGAGTTAGATCTGTCCCCTTTTCATTGTGAGACAAGTTCTTGCTGAGTTGCTTAAGCTGGGCTTGAATATGTGATTCCCCCTGCCTCAGTGTACCGAGCAGATAGGCTTAAGGCACTTGTGGTTTAAAAATGAGGTGTTCCCCAAAAGCTGCTGTGTTAAGGCAGGAATATTCAAAGGTAAAATGAGTGGATTGTGAGAGCTGTACCTAATCTGACCCTATTCGTTTCAATGGATAAATTGGGTGTTAACTGTAGGCAGGTGGAAAGTGACTGGAGGAGATGGGTCACTGGAGTAAAGCCCTGAGAGGTACTTCTTTCCTGTGTCTCCTTTCCTTGTTTGTCCCATGTTGCTATGAAAGGAGAAGCTTGGCCCTTGCCCCAGGATGTGCTGCGTCACGTTTCGACCAGTACAATGTTTTTGGCCATCTATGGATTGGGAACTCTGAAATCCTGAGCTCCTAATAAAGTAGTCATCCCTAAGTTGTGCTTGTTGGGTGGTGTGACTACAGCATCAAAGAAAGCTAAGAGAAACATAAATTGGTACTGAGAAGTAGGGTCATTGCTACTAACTGGACCACATTGATCACAAACCATTAAAGCTGGTTTGCACTAAGAATACTTAACAGTTTAGAGATGCAAGCCTCAGAAATTTTGGAATGTAGTAAGCAGAGCTTGATGAGGAATTTTGGGAGGAGCTCAGAAGACCAGAATACCAACAGAAATGCTGACCATACTAATGAAGTTTCAAAGGAAATGGAGACTCTACATGAAATTGGACTAGAGGCTGCTTGTGTTATTTTCTGTCAAAGAACTTGATCGCATTTTGCCCATTTGCGGAGACCCTGTTTTAGGGTGAATTTTGAAGCAAGGAAGTAATTAATAGAGTTGAGGAAATTTACACACAGTACAGCATTTAGTCACTGGCATGGATATAACTGGCAGCTTTTAGCCCAGTTTACTGTGAGAATGGGGAGTAGCAAGCAGACTTAAAAAAATTTTACAACCTGCAGTTTGGACAGTTATGCACATGGAAAGCTGAGGCTAGAAAAGATGTGCTTGTTGAAGAGATTACAGATCCTAAAGAGATGCTATGTTCATTGCACAAAAACAATAGGGAAGATGTCTTGAGAGTATCTCAGGAATTTGCAAGACCATACCCACTCAGATTGGATCCAAGGCACAGAAGAGAATAATTCTTTGAATACAGGTCATGGGATCCTCTGCTGACCCAATGCCTAAAATGTTGTTTCACCATGCTAAGGTACACAGGCCCTCAGAGGCCACTTTAGCCTTGATTCCACACACAATGCATACACTTGTTATATTCCTGACACCAGGAACCAAGGGAGTTGGGATGCAGATATATATTTGCAGCATTCTGCAAGTTACTGAAGTTATGCTGCTGTATGGTAACATCAGACTGGTTTCTCTTTCTCATGTAAAACGACCCTCATGGGAACCAAAAGAAATACCTGGGGAATATCTTCTAAATGAAAGGAATTGGAATTTAAATGTTTCACTATAAAAATCAACTAGATTGGAAAGAAGATAATTTTGGAAAAATGAAAGGCACAGCAAATTTAATGCTTCCCTAGTCTTTTTATAAGGGTGCAAGACATAGCCAACTTGCCACCTGGCCTGCTCTCCTTATAAGGACACTGGTGCCAATGAACCAGATGCCCATCCTATCCTCAAAAGGTCAGAAGTCCCAATGGACAACTGCCCATCCTGCTCTCCTCATAGGGACACAAGTCCCATTGAACCACTAACCTAATCTGCTCTCTTTATGAGACAAAAATACAACAGTACCAACATCACACCCTGCTCTTTCTATAAAGCAACTCACACTGAACCAAAAGCTTGTCCTATTCCCTTAGGAGCCAATCTTGTGGTAATCACAGCATCATAATGCCATTTCCTTCAGTCTTGTCAGAACCTAAGCATGCTTTCCAGGGATATATTTCAACCCATATCATTATATTCTTAGTTTTCTAACAGTTTTTATCCATAGATGTTGAATTTGCCCTGTTATTCTATTCTTATCAATGAAATGTATTATTATATAGGGATTTTCATGTTTACTTTAGGATGGAATTTGAACACTCAATTTTGGGTTTCTTCCATTGTTTATTTTGACACTATAATTTCTAGTTAATGATCTAGTAATGCTAGCCTCATAAAATAAGTTGTGAATTGCTCCTTGCTCTTCTACTTCCCGGAAATGATTGCATAGAATTGTATTGATTCTTCTTTAATTGTTAGGTAGAATTCTCCATCTATACCCAAGATTCCTGTGGAGATTCTCAAATTAGGAACATAACTTCCTAATGATCATTGAACCCTGAAAGGTTCATAGTGTTGGGTAGTTCATGCTTTTCAAAAATTGGTTTATTTCAGTCCATTGTAGCTTATATTTTCTGTTGTTCAGTTCACATTTTCTGATACTCACATGAAAATAACAAGATTTTGCTCTGTTGCTAAGCCTGGGCTTGAACATATGATCCCCCTGTTTCAGAGTTCCAAGCAGATAGGCTTTTAAGCCTTTTGTGGTTTCAAAATTAGGTGTTCCCCAAAAAGCTGCTGTGTGAAGGCAGGAATATTCAAAGGCAAAATGACTGAATAGTAGTGCTGTACCTAATCAGACCCTACTCATTTCAATGGACTAAATGGGTGTTAACTGTAGGCAGGTGGAAAGTGAATGGAGGAGATGGGTCACTGGAGTCATGCCCTGAGGGGGTGCTTCTTCCCTGTGTCTCCTTCCCCTCTCTCTGCTCTGATATTGCCATGAAGGGAGCAGCTCTCCTTTGATTGGCCCTTGCCCCATGATGTGCTGCCTCACTGAGCTCACACTGGTGCTCAAGCAACCTTGCTCTTCTACATCTCCAAGTGCCATTTGTCTCTTTCCAATGCCATCATTTTCCATATTTCTCTATCCCACCCATGGCCCATGCAGGTGGTGGAATTGAAGGTTCCTCTTGGGTGGAATAGGCTGGCTGTGAAATAAAGCTAAGAAATAGAAAACAGCAAAGAAACTAAAGGACACCGGAAATATTTTTAAAAAGCGGGGTGTTGGGGGGGGGAGGGCGTGGAGGAGGGTTGGAAGGCTCTTATATCTTAGGGACAGAGCTTTCACACTGGAAAGAGGATAAGAGCTTGCATTTGCTTTATTTGTATGGCAGAAATATCAAATGTCTTCCATAGAATGTTCTTCACCAATTAAGATAGGAGATGGGCTGTCCAGTTTCCAACAGGTTACACCCAACTTCACAGCTAGCAGTGCAGTCTCCCTAGCATTGCTCAATCCATTGAGTGAAAGGAGCCACAAAATAGTTTGCAATGCCAAACCTAAATCTCAAGGCCAAGTAAAGATGTTCAAATAAGCTCAAATAATTCACAAATGGCATCCCACATTTCCTTATGTTCCATAACACTGGTTCAGGTACATGAGTACTTGATGCTCTGCAAGACCATTTTTCAACCCTGCAATCCACACAGTGCTGATAATACCAGCTCTCAAACTATGCTCACCATTATGTCAGCTCGTCTCCACATACTTTACATTTACAACTCATTTAATTTTTGCAATTACCTCCCATGGCAGGGACTATTATTCTCCCTTTTCTTACATGAGAAACTGGAGACCCAAATGGTTGAATAGTGTGCACATACCCATACGAATGGTGAATAAATAACCAGGATTTAAATACGTGTGTCCTAGATGCTGATGCACTTCCCCACCCTGACCCCCAGCTCGTCTGTGTCTAAACACACAGTCATAATAGCATTATGACAATAAGGCCAACTGGGCTTATCAGGAAACCACTCATGGTACAGTATGGTGCTTTGAAATGATTAAAAAAAAAAAAGTTAAAAAAATCAACTATTCCTTTTTAAAAAGTGACTTCTTCTCCTTATAATAAAAAAAAAATCAGGTCAATTTGTGTAGTAAAATATTACTCAGTTTAGTCCAGTTTCTTTAACTAGATCCTCTGGTGGTTCTGTTACCGCTGTTGACCGGTGAGGAGTCCTTGCTTCCCCGATGTTGAAGAATAACACCAAAGAAGCACGCCGCCGAGGCAAGGTCAGAGTAGAAATTAGAAGTTTATTAAAGGACAGCAGAAAAGACTTCTCCCGGAGGAAGAAGGGGACCCAAGAGGTGGAATCTGTGGAAGGGATGTTGTCTCCCCTTTTTATAGTTCTTTCAGTGATGGAATGTAGGTGGGAAGGCCCGAGGGGTGGGACACAGGTGGGCCAAAGAAGTAATCTGGTCAGGAAGGACTTCTGAGTCAGCACCTTTTTGCTGGGGGCTGTTCATTAACATTTCTTTGAGGTGGACTTTGGCCTAGGGCCTTTTCGGGACTTCATTAACATTCCATGAGTTGTCCTGTGTTTTCCCTGAGTCATTCTCCGCAGGGTCTCCATTTTAGATTTCACTCGATATTAGACCGATTTATCTAACTACACTGACTACCTAACTTTAAATCTGGCTTCAGTTCCAAAGAAAAATTCATTGCATGTTGAATTATGGAAATGCTTTCAGGCTTCACTGGGGTATTCACATGACTGTATGCATCTGCCAAACTTCATTAAACAATGCAAGTAAATGTTATTTTATGGTATATAAGTTTCAGTTCAATATTATGGCATTCTTTTTAAAGAATGTGGGCCCTGAAAAAAAGATCACACCATGACCAGAACCAACTTTTTAGAGTCCCAAATAGCAGTTCCCTGTTAGAAGTGCTCCTGAGACAGTGAAACATAGAGGTATTGTGAAGAGTTAAGAAGGTAGCTGAACGGCACACACATAGAAACTAAAAGCTTGATCTTTCTGCCAAGACGGCAGCCTGAACATTACTTTTCTTTTGTATGTCCCTCTATAACAAGAACAAAAAGACTGCTCAAAAACAATTAAGGATTTAAAGACATGAACCCTAAAGGACAGAAAGGATGGTGTATTTTTCAGGATTCTGTAGAGAAACAGAATCAATAGGAAGTATGATTATGAAAAAGAGATTGACTAGATTGGCTTATACACCCAGAATCAGGATAGCCCACAGTGGCCATCTGCAAGCTGGAGAGCTGGAGGAACCAGTAGCTGTGCAGATCCAAGAGGCTGAAGCCACAAAACTAGAGGGATCAATGATGATATCCCAGTCTGAGATGGAATCCTAGAAAGTGCCTGGAGAATCACTAGCATAGTCCCCTTTAGAAGAGAAAGGAGCAAGAATCTGATGTCCATTGGTGATTAAAGCAACTATTAAGAAACCATTCCCCCAAAAAATGGATCTTGCATCTTCCATTGATTCTTTGTTCTTCCAAGCCTCCAATCTATTGGGCTGTGCTATCCCACATGACAAACATTCCTACACACCCCTCAGTTGAGAAACTGATGTGACTCCATTTTTGAAAATAAATAACTGTCTAATTAGGAGCTATTAGATTTATGGCTACGTATTGTTTGCATTGGGTATTGTAAACATTGATCTCCCCTTTAAAGGCAAGGTATTAGTAACCTGTAGGAACACAACAAGATTATAGGGTAGAAACTGTAATATCTCAGCTCTGAACTGCAAGAGAGGAAGACTCACCAACACATGAAAAAACAAGGGAAGAAAGTGCCCCAAACAAACCAAGGTGATACAATAATAGAATCCATTGACACTGCAGTCGATGAAATGTCAGAGAAGGAGTTCAGAATGTACATGATATGAGCATCAAAGAATAACATAAGAGAGCAAATAAAGGCAAAATTGATCACTGCAACAAAAAGACAAGAGAGCAAATACAAGTAGCAAAAGATTTCTTAAAGAAAGAGACAGAGATTCTGAAAAAAAGCCAAACAGAAATCCTTGAAATTAAAGAAAAAATAAATCAGATTTTAAAAACCTCAATAGAAAGCATCACTAACAGACTAGATCTTGGAAGACAGAACCTCAGACAATGAAGACAAAATATACAATCCTGAAAATAAAGTTGACCACATAGTGAATATGGTAAGAAACCATGAACAGAATATCCAAGAATTATGGGATAGCATCAAAAGACCAAATCTAAGAGTCATTTGAATAAAGGAAGGCATGGATATTCAAACCAAAGGAATGCACAGTCTCTTCAATAAAATATCTGAAAATTTTCCAAACAGAAAGAATGAATTGGAAAATCCAATACAAGAGGCTTACAGGATACCAAATGTACAAAATTACAACAGATTTACATGTAATTATATATAATATATATATATATATTGTATAATATATAATAATTAAAATTTACACATTATAATGAAAATGCCTATCATGCAGAATAAGGATAGAATTTTAAAGTCAGGAAGAGAGAGGAATCAGATCACACATAGGGGGACCCCAATTCAGATCTCAGGAGATTTCTCAACCCAGACTCTCAAAGCCAAGAGATCCTGGAACAACATACCAAGCTCTGAAACAAAATGGATGCAAACTAAGATTCTTATACCTAGCAAAATTAACCTTCAGATTTGATGATGAATTAAAAACCTTTCATGATAAAAGAAAGTTAAAAGAATTTATGGCAAGAAAGCCTGCACTACAGAACAGTCTTGGCAAAATATTCCATGAGGAGGAAATGAAATAAACAGTAAAAATCAGCAAAGGTAGGAACTACACTAAGGGAAAGGACAATCAAAGGAGAAGCCAAGTTCTGTTAAAAACCAAAAATAAACCAAAATGCCTGGGAATACAAATGAAAATGAAATACATAAACCCTGAAATACAGGGTTATTATTGAATAACCCTGAATGTAAATGGCCTAAACTCATCAATTAAAAGACATAGTCTAACATATTGGATTTTTTAAAAAGACCCAACAATATGTGGCCTTCAAGAGACTCATCTCACAGGAAAAGATATCCACAGACTAATGGTAAAACAATGGGAAAAAACATTCACTCACATGGGCCACATCAACAAGCAGGGGCTTCCATCCTCATATAAGATAAAGTAGACTTCAAACCAAAGTTAGTGAAAAGCAATAAAGAAGTCATTTCATACTACTCAAGGGAGTCATATATCAACAAGACAAAACAATCATAAATATCTATGTATATCAAAAAACCCTTCTCAATTTCAAGAAGCAAACAGACCACAACACAATTAATACTGAGTGTCATTAACACACCTCCCTCACCACCTGGATAGATCTTCCAAACAAAAACTAAACAAAGAAACTACAGAATTCAATAATACAATCAATAACTTAGATTAACAGACATATATAGAATATTCCATCCATCATCGAGTGAACACACTTTCTTCTCAGCAGCACATGGATCCTTCTCCAAAATAGATCATATGTTAAGCCACAAAGCAAGTCTTAGCAAATACAGAAAAAAAAATAGAGATACTGCCCTGCATTCTGTCTGACCATAATGAAATGAAATTAGAAGTCAATGATAAAATTAAAAAGAAAAGCTACTCCAACACCTGAAGACTAAACAGTATGCTATTGAATAATGCATGGATAACAGAAGACATCAGGAAGGAGATTTAAAAAAATTCTTAGAGATAAATGAGAACTCCAAGACAACTTATCCAAATCTCTGGGACACTGCCAAGGCAGTACTAAGAGGAAAGTTCATTGCATGGAGTTCTTTCATTAAAAGAAGAAAAAGTCAACAAATAAATGACCTGACATAATAGGTAAAAGCCCAAGAAAAGGAAGAACAAACCAACATCAACATAGTAGAAGACAGAAAATAATTAAAATCAGGGTGGAAAGCAATGAAATTGAAACAAAAGAAACAAGTTCAGAAAATTGACAAAACAAATAGCTGGTTCTTTGAAAAAATATAAAATTGACAAGCCCTTAGACACTCTAATGAAAAGAAGGAGGGAGAAAACTCAAATTACTAAAATTTGTGATGAAAAAGGAAATATCACGACAGACGCAATTGAAATATAGAAGATAGTTAGAAACTATTTTGAAAATTTATAATTCAGTAAAATAGGAAACCTCAAAGACACTAACAAATTTCTAGAGGCATATGATCAACTCAAACTGAGGCAAGAGGACATGCACAATTTGAACAGATCAATTTCAAGCAAAGAAATAGAAGATGCCATCAAAAGCCTACCAATCAAGAAAAGCCTAGGACCAGACAGATTCACAGCTGAGTTCTACAAGACCTACAAAAAAGAATTAATCTCAGTACTCCTCAAATTATTCCATGAAATAGAAGGGAAGAAACCCTCCCAAACTCATTCCACAAAGCTAGTATCATCCTGATACCAAAACCAGACAGAGACACATCAAGGAAAGAAAATTTCTGACTAATTTCCCTGATGAACATTGATGCAAAAATTATCAATAAAATTCTGGCAAATCGCATACAAAAACATATTTTAAAAATAGTGCACCATGATCAAATGGGGTTTATTCCAGGAATGCAAGATTGGTTCAACACACAGAAATCAATAAATATAATTCATCACATCGATAGACTTAAAGATAAGAATCATGATTATATCAATTGATGCAGAAAATGTATTTGACAAAACACAGTACCCTTTCATGTTCCAAACATTAGAAAAACCATAATGGCAGCTATTAAGACAACAGTAAGAACATCCTCAACATTGTAAAAGCTATCTATGCTAAAACCAAGGCCAACATCATTCCTAATGGAGAAAAATTGGAAGCACTTCCTCTAAAACAGGAACAACCCAGGGATGCCCTCTTTCACTACTTCTATTCAACATAGTCCTTGAAACTCTAGCCAGAGCAATGAGACAGAAGAAACTTCAGAACACTAAAGAAACACACTGAAAAAGACCTGAGAAGATGGAAAGATCTCCCATGCTCTTGAAGAGGCAAAATTAATATTATCAAAATGGCCATACTACCCAAAGCGTTATACAGATTCAAAGTGATACAAATTAAAATTCCAACATCATTCCTTATAGAAATAGAAAATGAAACCATGAAATTTATTTGTAAAAATAAGAGACCCAGAGGGGCTGGAGCTGGGGCTCAGTGGTAGCACACTTGCCTAGCATGCGGGAGGCATTGGATTCGATTCTCAGCACCACCATATACAAATAAATAAAATAAAGGTCCATCAACAACTAAAAAATATTTAAAAAAAAAAATAAGAGACCCAGAATAACCAAAGCAATCCTTAGCAAGAAGAATGAAGCAGCAGGCATCACAATACCAGATCTTTTATACTATAAAGCTATAGTAACAAAAAATGATATGGTATTGGCACAAAAAATAGACATGTAGACCAATGGTATAGAACAGAAGACACAGAGACAAACCCACATAAATACAGTTATCTTATACTAGACATACATTGGAGAAGGTGCCAAAAACATACATTGGAGACAATATAGCCTATTCAACAAATGGTGCTGGGAAAACTGGAAATCCATATGCATCAAAATGAAACTAAACCCTATCTCTCACCATGCACAAAATTCAACTCAAAGTGGATCAAGGACCTAGGAATTAGACCAGAGACCCTGAGCCTAATAGAGGAAAATGTAGGCCCAAATCTTCATCACATCAGATTAGGCCCCAACTTCCTTAACAAGACTCCTAAAGTGAAAAAAAATAAAGAAAAGGTTTAGTAAACTGGATGCAATCAAACTAAAAAGCTCCTTCTCAGCAAAAGAAACAATCAATGAGGTGAAGAGAGAGAGCCTACAGAATGGGAGCAAATTTTTGCCACATGCATGTCAGATAGAGCACTAATCTCCAGAATATATAAAGAACTCAAAAACTTAACACCAAAAAAAAAAAACTCAATCAATAATTGAGCTAAAGAGCTGAACAGACACTTCTCAGAAGAAGATATACAATTGATCAACAAATATATGAAAAAATGTTCAACATCTCTAGTAATTAAAGAAATACAAATTCCTGTCTGTACACCCTGTGCCTACTCTAAGAGTTCATCTCATGCCAATAAGAATGGAGCTATTAAGACAACAGTAACTGTTGGCGAGGATGTAGGGGGAAAGGCACACTCATACATTGCTGGTGGGACTGCATTTTGGTGCAACCAATCTGGAAAGCAGTATGGCGATTCCTTAGAAAACTTGGAATGGAACCACCATTTCACCCAGCTATCCCACTCCTCGGTCTACACCCATATTAATATAGTATGTCTCAGCATACTATACTAATATAACAGCATCAATGATGATACATTCAATTCACAATAGCTAAACTATGAAAATAGTATGAAGGCTCCTCAAAATTTCAAAAACGTAACTACTACATGATCCAACTATCCCTCTAATGGGATATATCCACAGGAAATAAAATCAGGGTGTCATAGAGACATCAGCAGTCCCATGATTGTGCAGCACTATTCACAATAACCAAGATATGAAAACAATTTAAGTACCCATTAGCTGCTGAACCAATAAAGAAAATGTGTTACATAAACACAATGGAATACCACTCAGCCATAAAAAGGAGGAAACCCTGGCATTTGTGACTGCATAGATGGAACTAGGGATTATTAAGTGAAGTAAGCCAGGTGCAAGAAACAAAGGCTGCATGATTTCACAAATGCATGGAATCTAGAAGAGTTGATTTCAAAGAAGATGTAAATAGAATGGTGCTTACCAGTGATTGGGGAGAGTAGGGGGGAGGAGGAATGGGGAAATGTTGATCAAAGGGTACTAAGACACCATTAAGATAGGAGCAAGAACTCCTGGGGTGCTCTTGTACAACATGACACCTACATATAACAGTTATGAACTGGGTATCTGCAAAATCCAGAGGATTTTGAATTTTTTTACCATAAAAATTTTGTTTTAGGAAATAGGTATGTTTAACCTGATCTAAACATTTCACAATGTACCCATGTATTAAAATATCACGAAACCTCATCGTGTGTATACTTTTTGTTTTGATGTATCAGCTTGAAAAAATAATTTAAGTTCAAAAATACACTGTTTAAAATCCATTTTTCTTGGCTGGCCATGGTGGCCTACACTTGTAATCCCAGCAGTTTAGAAGGCTGAGACAGGAGGATCAGAAGTCCAAAGCCAGCCTCAGCAATGGCGAAGCGTAAGCAACTCAATGAGACCCTGTCTTTAAATGAAATACAAAATAGGGCTGGGATGTCCTTCTGCTCCTGAGAACAAGCCACACAAAATGCAAAAAGGCGTTCCTCCTCTATACTGCCTCCCTCCCATTCTCCAGGATCCCTGCACACCTCTGTGACTGTCCCAGTGTGGGCCTGGAGTTGTCACCTGGGCCTGGGCTTCCTCCCCAGGACACTCCTCCATGATCCTCAGTAGGCCTCTCCTGCTTCCCAGAACCCCCTGCACATTGTGACCTTTCAGGCAGCTCTTAGGCAATCCCTTCCCTAGGCCAAGGTTGGGTCAGAAAATGGCCATTTCCTGTCTGTACACCCTGTGCCCTGCCTCAAGCTGGGAAGTGGCTTTGCCTTAGGGGGATTCACCACCATTGGGATTTTTCTATAGAAAAATGTGTGAAGACTTTCTCTTTAAAAAAACTTCCATCGGATAACCTTACAACTAGAGCCCTATCACAAAATAGCAAACTACTAAAATGACACATGTGACATACTTTTTTTTTTAATAGGTATCCATATCTGACCACTGAGAGAATAATAGGAAAAAACTGTCAGATAAACTCTGGGGGCGCAGTCCTGTAAAGGTATCAGGGCAGAAGGAGTTAGAGCCTCCCCTCCTGGCCAACACAGTATTCCCACTCTTCATTTGGGCACCCTTTAATTTACAAACTTCAGCATCAAGAGAACCCAAAACAAAGAGCAATTCCACATGGGTACACTTTGCTTTTATGTAAATAGCATCCATAAGATGGCCTGTCATCTGACTCCCCAAATCCCATGTGCTCCCTCCTCTGCTACCTCTAGTGTTATGCCAGATTCATGGGACCCCAATAGACCTCCAGGAGCTGAAACCAGTGCAATCACACAAGAGTCGTTATTGCAGGCTCAAGCCAGGATTCACAACCGTTTCCAATGCAGCAGTCCCAGGGAGTGAGTCCTGGTCGTTTGTTAAGTGAGATTTTATAGGTTTTGGGGGGATACTCTATGCATCACAACATCATACAGCAAATCATTCCATACCGCGGGAAAGCCAAACAACAACTCTTAACATTGATTAGCACATTCACTGGCGGGAACAAGTTGGGTAGGGGTGATTGGTTAGTTCAAGAGGGAGATTCCTTTGAACTGATTGGTTTAAACCACGAGGGGTGTATGTACAAAACTACATGGTTTCCCAACATGTTATCAACCACCATAAACTACTGGGTGGGGGGGGCGGTCATCTGGCATCCCAGGTATTTTCCCTGTCTCATGCTGATTGGTGGTTACTAGGGGGTTGCTATGGGTCCTCACCTAGCCTGAGTCAGGGACACCTGGCGCTGCAGGTCTCTCATTATTTGCAGACAAGCAACTCAGCAGGGTGGGTATGTGCTTAGGAGTGCTCTGTGGGTTTTTCCAAGGACAAGGGTCATGCCCCCTTCCTGGACAGGCTTTGCTCTGAGATAGAGGCTGGTTTCTCAAAAATGGAGTCACATTAGTTTCTCACAAGCAGGAGCCATGAGGATTTGGGTGATGAGGCAGCATGGCAGGTGGTGAGGCACACAGTCACTGCTGCAGGCAGGCCCACCCCTAACCCCTGGCCCTCCTCTGACTTCCTAGCAAACAGTATGAAGGAGATGATGCCATAGAACACTCTGGGGTCTTCTCGGATATGATTTCTCCAACAGTTCCCACCCACCTTCTTCTCCACATACCTCAGAGAGGGATTCCTTCTGCCAAAAGCTACCAGATCAAAGTCACTCATAAGTCAAAATATGGCTCTAAGTCAAAATATTCATCCATTAGTTTAATGGGAACAAGTCTCCACTGGCACTAGATCAAAGCAAGTGAGTCCCCATCTACATTGGCTAAAGGTGAGTGTGTTCCCTTGTACACAAGCTAAAGCGAGTGAGTCCTCATCTGCACTGGTTCAAGGTGAGTAGGTCTCTGTACATTGAACAGGAGAGGGAGGCACAGTGGTGCAGGCCTTAGAAAGGATGCCTGGTGGGCTCCAGCCCTCACTCACAGACACCCCCCCACCCCGTTTGTTAGATCAGGTTTTTTTTAATCTTTAGAATATCAATTTGACTATGCAATTTGAGAGAAACAAATTTATTAAGAAATATCTCTGCCATAACAAGAGCATGGGAGAGAGGACAGAGAAGAGCAGAGTAGGGGAAGGGTCCCAGGGTAAATAGTCTCATCTGATGTCCCTGGCAGGTGAAGGCAAGGGAAACACCTGATGTCCAGGTAGATCCAGGTGTGCTCCTGGCTGGACCCTATGTGGAGAAGCCCAGCCAGTGTGCACTCTCAGTCCTGCAGCTGTTGGGGTCCACATGACCAATGCCCACATAGTGATGACAGCATCCACAGAGCAAAAGGTCCTCTGGCTGGCTGTTTCTTCGTTTGGTCCATCTGAACTGTAGTAACATAGGATTCTAATCTCCTTGTAGGAGTCTCGTTTTCGCCAACACATGAGGATGTGCTACAGCACAGTACGCGAAAGGAGGCAGCGATCCTCTGCCTCACCCGCTTCCAGCCCTTCCTGTGGCCCCAGGGACGCCCTGTGGTGGCATCTTGGGTGACATGGCTGTCTGTTGATGGCCAGGGTTGGGGTGAGTTGAACATAGAGTGATGCTGGGAGGCTAACCTGGGAGTAGGGGGCTTCTCATGCAGGAAGCAGAGACTAATGGCAGGCCAGCTGGCCCTTCTGAAGCCCTTCTGCCCTGACTCCTTGGCCTCCTGAGGCTGATGATGCTCACAGGGCAGGGGGAAGGTGTGAAGGGCAGGCTCACTCGCCCTCCTCTGCGGGAGGGCAGGGAAAATGGAAGGATCCCTTCTCACAGGCTTCATGCAGCCTGCCCCCTGGCTTATCTGCTGCTGGATTATGAGATAGGAAGCCATCACATCATCAAACTTTTTCTGGGACAGTGACACCCAGGTACTGTAAGGGTCGTACCCCATGTCGAATAGCATTGTCAGTACTGTGGGGTCTGAGAAGTTGGGGAGGGGCACATCATGGTAAGATAAACTCTCCTCATCCTGATTCAGCCACGGGTCCGCCAAGATTTCCTCTACCGAGAGCCTTGCTCTAGGGTCCACTATCAAGATTTTCTTCAAGAGTCTTTGTGCTTCGGCCGAGACATGCTGGGGAAATTTCACCTTGGGGTGTAAGATCTTCTTCCTTAGCCTCTTCTTGCTGGATGCCTTAAATGGGCGGTGTCCAGTCAACATAAAATACAAAATGACACCCAGGCTCCAGCTGTCCACTGGGGGACCCTCATGTACTTCCTTGCGCACAAGTTCGGGGGCATGGTACTCCAGAGTGCCCCAAAACTGGGTCAGCTTCTGCCCAGGCTTGAACATGGTGCTTAAGCCAAAGTCGATGATTCGGATGTTGCCTTTGGCATCCAGCACAATGTTCTCGGGCTTCAGGTCTCCATGCAAGATGTGCATCTTGTGGCAGTAGCACACCGCACACGTGATCTGCCTAAACAGTCTCTTGGCCTCATTCTCCTGCATGCCCCCAGGCAGGATGAGGTCAAATAAAGTTCCTCTAACCCCGTACTCCATCACGATGTAGATCTGTTTGCAGGTTTCAATCACCTGAAAGAGCTGGATCACGTTCGGGTGGTTCAGGGTCTTCATTGCCCGTATTTCAGGGAGGACCAAAGTCTTCCACATGCTCCTTGGCAGGACTTTCACTGCCACCTCAGCTCCAGTGCGCAGATGGCGAGCTAGTTTGACTTGACAAAACAATCCATACCCAATGTCCTTCAAGACCTGGTAATGGTCTGTGAAGGCCTTCTCCTGGCAGGAATAAGGCCTCTGCGACACTACACTAGTCTCACCACTATGCATCCTAAGCAGGAACACCAAATAAGGATGCTACCTAAAAAATAAATAAATAAATAAAACAAAGCAAACAAACCAAAAAAAAAAAAAAAAACAAGACTAAACAAGAAACCCAAATCAAAGAACCAATCTCCAAAGACCATAACCACCAACGGCCAACCACCAAACAAATGTGCTAACTAGCTGGGAGTCCAACAGGTCACCACCAAGAGCTTCCTGTACTTATGGACAAATACCCAGCTGCAGCCACCCTCTTATACATCCAGTGTTTGAAATTCGCTCACATTGGTGAGAAATGTCCTGGTCACGCCTGGACATCACCCACACTGGCCATCTCCCTTTAGGCCACTTTCACAGTAAGAATCAGAAAGGAATCCAGAAGTTTTTCAATTCAATGGGTTATAGAAACTGACATGTATCTTTTTTAATTAAAATTTGTACAGTAGTCAATGGACTTTTCATTTCAAGTCTAGAAGTCTGTAATCACTTTGGCATTGAAAGACCTCATCAGATCTACATTCAAGGTATCCCACTTCTTTTTCTTCTATCCAACACTGAATAATGGGTGTCAAAAGGATGGTTGCACCTCACACACATCATTATAATATAACAATGCTCTGTTCCTAAGACCCTCTAGAGCATGGTAGGCACACCTACAGGGTTGACAGGGAGAAAGGGCTCATCATAATTTCCCCATAAGGTCTTCATCAGATCTCTGCTTAGAAACACTAGAGCACAAAACAGTGTGTTGAAACATTCAAAGTGATAAAAGATATACTCTGGAAGCCAAGAATCCTAGAACCAGTACAGGTGTCCATCCCAAAGCGGGAAGAAATGGAGGCATTCTCAGATGACTGGGTACCTTCCTGCTATGGTAACCAAATTCATTAGACTGGGCAATTTATTAACAAATTAATTTGTCCAAGTTTTGTAGACTGGCAAGTTCAAGGTCAAAGCACAACTTTGGTTCTATGTCCTCACATAATAGAAGGGCAGAGGGTGGAACTCATTCCCTCAAAAACCCCTCACCCTTTTTCTTTCTTTCTCCTCCCCCCGCCCCAACATACTGGCAACTCAACACATCAACCCAGAGTATCACATGCTTTAAGCAAGTGCTCTGACACTGAGTTAGATCCATATCCTTTTAATTGTGAGAAAAGGTCTTGCTAAGTTGTTCAAGCTGGGCTTGAACATGTCATTTCCCCGGTTTCACTGTCCTGAGCAGATAGGCTTACAACTTCTTGTGGTTTCAAAATGAGGTGTTCCCCAAAAGCTGTTGTGTTAATGCAGGAATATTCGAAGACAAAACGACTGGATTGTGAGAGCTGTACCTAATCAGACCCTCCTAGTTCCAATGGACTAACTGGGTGGTTAGTTAACTATAGGCAGGTGGAAGCTGAAAAGGTGCTTCTCCCCTGTGTCTCCTTTAACTCTGTCTACTTCATTTTTGCAATGAAGAGAGCAGCTTTCCTTTGCTTGGTCCTTGCCCCATGATGTGCTGCCTCACATTGGGCCCAGAGCAATGTTTTCAGCCATCTACAGACTGTGACCTCTAAAAGCATGTGCTTGGGATAAAGTTTTCATCCCTAAGTTGTTCTCATTGGGTGGTGTGGTTAGTGCCAAATTAAGCTTAAAAACAGAAATTGGCACCCAAAAAGTGGGGTCATTCCTGTGACAACTGGACCACATGGATCAGAAACCTTTAGAGATGGTTTTCACAGTTCAAAGATGGAAGCCTGAAAAGTTTTGGAATGTAGTAAGCAGAGCTTAATGAGCAATTCTGGGGGGAGCTCAGAAGACCAGAATATCAGTAGGAATGCTTACCATGCTAATGAGGTTTCAGAAAGAAATGAAGACTGTGAAATCAGACTAGAGGTCGTTTGTGTATTTTCTGTCAAAGAACTTGATCATATTTTGCCCATTTGCTAAGACTCTGTTTTAGGCTGAATTTGAAAGCAAGGGGCTAATTAACCGAGTGGAGGAAATTTCAAGATAGCACAGCATTCAGTCACTGGCATGTATATTGCTGGCAGCTTTTAGCCCACTTTACTGTGAGAATGGGGAGCAACAAACAGAGCAAAAGGATTTTTGAAATTTGCAGTTTGGAGAGAAATGCACATGCAAAGTTGATGCTAAAGAAGATGTGATTGTTGAAGATCTTATCGACCCTAAAGACATGCTAGATTCTTTGCACAAACACAATAGGGAAGATGCTTTGAGGGTATCTCAGGAACGTGCAAGATCATACCCACTGAGAGTAGCTCCAAAGAACAGAATATTTATTTGAATAGAGATCATGGGATCTTCTGCTGACCCAGAGGATGCCTAAAATGTTGTTTCACCAGGCTTAAGTACACAGGCCCTCAGAGGAACTTCATCCTTGACTCTGCACACAATGCATACACTTGTTACATTTCTGACATCAGTGAGACAGAGTACAGATGTACGGGAGCAGCATTCTTCATGTTACTGAAGTTATGCTACTATATGTTCACATCAGATAATTTCTCTTTCCCCTGTTAAAGGGACCCTTCTGGGAACCACAGAGAAATACATGAAGAACAAACCCAAAATGAAAAGGGATAGGAATTCAAATATTTCACTAAAAAAATCAAATAGACAGAATACAATCATAGAAGGATGAAAAGCATAGTGAATCAGAGCTCTCCCTGTTCTTTTAATAAGGGCACAAGTTCCAGTGAACCACTAGCCCACTCTGTTCTCCTTATAAGGACAAAACTGCAACAGTATCAACATCCCACCCTGCTCTCCTTATAAGAAAGCAAGTCACACTGAACCAATAGCCCATCCTATATTCCCTTATGACCCCGTCTTGGGGTAAATACCTCATAATAATGCCATTTCTAAAAATACATTCCTTTTTCTTAGGTCTGGGGTTGAAATCTAAACATGCATTGCAGGGATATATCAACCCACTATCTATTCCTATTTTTCTAAGAGGTTTTTAATTCATAGATGTGATTTTGCTACACTTGTCAATAAAAATAGCTTATTATATAGAAACTTTCATGTCTAGTTCATGATGGAATTTGGCCAGTCAATTTTGGGTTTCTTCCATTGTTTTTTTGGCACTGTCTTTTCTGGTTGAATGATCTGGCAATGCCATCCTCACAAAAATAAGTTGAGAATTGCTCCCTGCATTAATGCCCTGTCCTTTGATACACTGCCAATGAGGAAGCAGAGGAATTCAGAAAGCGTTCATGGCACCTTATGGAGCATAAGGAGTGCAAACAGTAAGAACCTACAATGTTAGTTTGCTTTTAAAAATCAGCTCTGAGTGTGACCTGGGCCTGAGGGATAATTGGGGCAGATGCAGAGGCATCAGCTTTTCCCCTTCCCTCCACCAAGTGCAGCAGAGGAGGTGCAGGGCTTGACAGCCATAGCTGGAGCTAATTAATATGTTCTTGATTCTGCACTCTAATTCCTGATCAAACTTGGCAAGACTGGAAGAGAAACAAGGAAAGGAGGGCCAATAAATTTTCCTGATGGAATTCATCTTCTTCTAACATCTAAAGCTCCTAACATCTCAACATCTGTTCACTCATTCAAACAAAACAAGTGTTATACCTATACAGAATAAATTATGCTCATCTCTTCTGGTTTCCTAATATCTTTAATTAAAACAGAACAAAGTTTCCTAAACTAGTGACTCTCATTCTTCAAAGAACATTTAGAAATAGCAGGAGACATTTTCAGTTGATATTACTGGGGGCTCCTACTGCCAAATGCTGCTGCTAAATATCCTACAAGGCACAGGACATCCCCCACAAGAAAGGCAACAGCACTAAATTAGAGAAATCCTGCTCTAAGCAGCAACTGTTCTTCTATCATGAAAAGTTAATGACATGGAAAATATAGGAGGGAAATATTCTAAAATGGGATTATCCAAATAGAACTTTCTGGAAATATTCTATATCTGTGATTTCCACCATAGTAGCCACCTGTTACATATGTTAGCTGAGCACTTAGAATGTAGCTAATGTGAATAAGGAACAGGATTTAAATTTTACTTAGTTTAAATTTCATTTTACTTTGCCACGTGAGCAAATCACTACCATAGCAGATAGAAAGATTCTAGAATACAGCTAACTAAAGAGATATAACTCAAAGCACAATATGAAATTCAACTATAATATTAATGGAAAATTAGCCATAATTGATATCTTAGGAGCAGCAATAAAAATGGAATACTAACAGACAATGTTGAATTGTTATTATTTTTTGGTGTGATAACTGTTTATCATCCTCATTTTTATGATAAGCTGAAGTAGTGAAATGTCATGTTCAGAGTGTGAGATTGGAAGAGACTTAGGAGAATGATAACTAAATCCAATGCAAAATTCAATAGCTGTTTCACAGTAGTGAAAACCTGAAAAAAAATCTATAATAACTGGTATTGCATCAATGCTAATGTTTCAGATTCAATAATTATACTATGATTACATTAGATGTTGACATTGGGGGAAGCTGGGTGAAAGGGATTTGGGAACTGTTTCTGCAACACTTCTATAAGTCTAAAATTATGTCCAAATACAAAGTTTAAAAAATTACCCTAAGAGGGACTGGGGCTATGGCTCAATGGTAGAGCACTTGCCTGGCATGTGTGAGGCACTGGGTTCAATTCTCAGCACCCACATAAATAAAGTAAAGGTCCATTGACAACTAAAAAATATTTTTAAAAATTACCCTAAGAGGTAGAGGAAGTTTGCAGGAAAAGCCCAAAATTGTTTGCATATTGTTAACAAAATCTACAATCTGTGCTCCTGCCTCCCCCTCCAGCATGCGTTCTCTCTTTCTCACTCTCCAGTCACACAGGGCTTCTTCTCAGCTATCACACTCACTCTGCACATGATGAGCACCCACCTCTAGAGGACAATCCCTTCCTTATAAAATCTTCCACTTCCAGCAGGCCCCTCAAGCCCAGATTAAGTTCCCTTGCTGTAATGGAGTGTTACTCAGCCACAAAGAATGAAATTATGTCATTTGCAGGAAAATGGATTGAATTTGAGACCATTACATTAAGGAAAATAAGCCAAACCCAGAAAGTTAAGCATTGTTACGTTCTCAATCACATGTGGAAGCCAAAGAGGGAACAAAAAAATAAAAAATAAAAAGATGGGGTGTGAGCATATCTCATTAAAAATCAAAGGGAGATCAGTAGAGGACAGGAAAATTACCAGGAGGAGGCAGAAGGGAGGTAAAGGAGAAATACTGGGGAGTGATATTAGCCAAATTATATGGTTATTTCATGTGCATGTACGAATCTCACCATTATGTACAATTATAATGCACCAAAAGTTTCATTGCTATAAATTTCATGGCATTCTCGCCTTTCTCTTTTTCCTTACATACAAAATCCTTGTTTTTACTTCTGCTTTACTTCTGGCTGATGATTATGTGGACTCCATGAGGGCAACACCATGTTTTTTAAGATTCACCACGGTGTCTGTGTACAATGAATCAAAATGCATTCTGCTGTCATATATACCTAATTAAAATAAATAAATTTAAAAAAAAAAAGATTCACCACTGTGCCAATCCTGCAGATCCTAGTTCCATATTTAAACAAACTAGGCAAGTACGTTAGTGGGATTCACAGTCACATGTCTATAGTTTCTAACTCACACATCTGATACTTACTGAGGCACCAGGATACAGTTGGTAACCAACAGACATGGTCCTTACAAGACTAAATGGGTAAGTGAGTCAGCCAAAGAAAACTAGTTGTAACTGTGCTGCCTGTCGGCACTGTCATCCAACAGAGTAGAGGAAGTCCAGAAAGATTTCTGCTTTCTATTTTTATCTCTTGAAGTAGAGTGCTTGATAGGGGTGAAAGGAATTCCCAGTTCCAAGAGGGAAACTTGCATTTCCAGGTAGAGAAACCTGGCTTTCTAGGTCTCAGCTTAGAAGTGATCAATCCTCGCAGGCTACCTCCCCAAACTCTCTCCAAAAAGGCTGGCCAGCTTCTTGGCAGGTATATTTGTCAGCTATTTCTCTGCTGTAACTAAAAGGCCCAACTAGCACAATTGTAGAAAAGGAAAGGTTCATTTAAGAGCTCATGGTTCCAGAGGCCTTAGTCCATAGAAGTCTGGCTCCATTCCTCAGAGTTCAAGGTAAGTCAGAACATCATGGCAAAAGAGTACGGCAGAGAGAAGCAGCTCCCATGAACATCAGGAACTGAGAGATAAAGAAACTCCATTCTCCAGATAGAAAATATATACCCCCTAACCATGCCCCCAGTGAATTACTTCCTCCAGCCACGCCCCACCTGCCTCCAGCCACCACTCAGTTAATCCCATCTGTGATAAATTCACTGACTAGGTTAAGACTATAACCCAATCATTTCTCCTCCAGGCTTCTTACATAGTCTTACATGTGAACTTTTGGGGGACACTACATCTAAACCATCACAGCATGCCATTCATTCTCTCAACAAATACCTTTTGAGGACCAGCTATGAGCCCAACACTCTTCTAGGAGTTGGAGATAAAACAATGAACAAAACAAGCAACATATCTGCCTTGAGGCTTACAATCTAGTGATGGAGACAGTTAAGGAGACAAATCAGTAAAATAAAAGAGTATTCTAGTAAGAACATGCAAAGAATTAAACATAATGACAGTTTATACAAAGTGTTCATGTAATTGCTTGTGGCCAGTATGGAAAGCTGGGAATTTTCCACAGGGTAACCAGGGAAGACCCCAAGATTTTTGAGTAAAAATGTTACAGAAGTAAAGGAACCAGTCATAGTATGTCTGTGGGAGTTAAGGAGGTGGACACTGGAGGGAGAAGAACACAGGTGCAAATCCCTCAGTCAAGAATGAGCTGGCCCCTTGAAGGTCCAACAGGGAGGCCATGTGACTAGAGCCAAATGCTTAATGGGGAGGCAGCTAGGACTCAGGTCCTCCTGATTTCTGGTCAGTCATACAACATTGTGGTCACCATGGCCCTTTTATAAATGGGGGAGAATGTACATGAATCTCTTACAACAAATCCCTGTCAATGCATCTTACACAAAAATAATGCACTGTCCACTATTCTGATATTCTTTACTCTGTCATCACATAATAACAGAGTAATCCATTATCCACATTTACTAGGCTCTATTGGAGTGCCACAGCCAGCACAGAAAGCATTCCCCCACTACCACCAGCTCTCTCCTGAGGACAGAAAGTGGTTATGATTAACTTTCAGAGGTGGCCAACCAGAGATTTTTCACCAAAGGACATCATGATGTGTTTCTTGGCTTGGGATCTTAATTTTGTCATTTTTCGTTTGTAAAAAGAAATGGAGTTATTCAGTTCAATGTTCTAATTGAACTATCTGCATCTTTTAAAGCTAGAACCCTTTAAACCTCTCTACTGTACCTTAAGTAGAATCACAAATTTCTAGTCCATCCAGGGGCCTTTAAGCACTTCTCCCTGCCCATGCACGGGGAGTCTATCTCTGGAGAGCTAGGGAGACGTTACACTGGAAGACGGTTCAGGAAGACAGACACCAGAAGATGATGTCTTTACCAAGTTCACAAACAGATCCAAAGAAATTCAATGAAAAGAAGTAATGCAAGAAAAAGTATCAAACATTTCTGTGAAGAAATACCCCATGGAAATGCTTCCTGCTGAACTCCTGTACTCCATTTCACCTGTGATTTGGAATCTAAACAAAGTGGTTCAAATTCAACTGGAGTTCGAGGTCAGCAAGAATTACCAATGCAAAAATATTCTAAGTTTTTGCCATTTACCTTACAGATGACCTTGAGAAAACCTAGAGAAAAGATATCCCTATTCAAGTAAAATGACCTCTCACAAGGTCATCTGTAGAGGGCCAGTGAGCTCTTCTGCCCAAGCAGCTCCAGAGACCTTCTTGCCATCCTCTCTAAAGAAAAAGACACCAGAAAGAGTCCATGAAATACCTCCTTAGGTCAAGTCAACAAGGCTCAACAGGCCCTTTATGACCCTCCGGAGTGTGCTGGCCACATTGAACACAAACCAAGAGGAGTGGAAAAACGACTCGGTGAAGATGTTTTGTCTGTAGTCTCTCTATAATCTGTCATATAGTCTCAGAACAAATTACAATTAAACTACTGCATGTGTGTGTGTGTGTGTGTGTGTGTGTGTCTACACTCACATGAATGGATAGTTTCCTTCTTGCAGCATTTTAGTTATTTTGTCTTTTACGACTTTTGCTTTTTCTTAGAGAATTAGGATGTTTTTATTTACTTTCTGCTATATTTCTCAATTATAGAAATGCACCTCAAGGTTGAATTTTCCTTTTTGAAAATTTGCTTATTCATTTTTAGTACACACTAACTGCACTGGAAAAATGGGATGGTCTAGTCTTCTCAAATTGTAATATTTGATTTTTTTAGTCTCATTATTAACCACTTTAAAATCTTCTTTAAGCCTATTTAATTTTCCATTGCTATAGAATACTTGTACTTAAGGATGTGTAGTCACATTCACAATTTGTCAAAACCTACAATGCCCCGCCCCAAAGCCCATGATAAACAACATGTCAGAAAAATTAAGCCAGAAAAATATGCATAACTTTCCCTTGCCAAAATTCCCTGTGTCCCTCAGCATGCTATTTTTTTCCTTTCTTTATTTTCATAAAGAATCAGTGGAGCCAAGCAGAGTGGCGCACACCTAAAATCTCAGCAACTCTGGAGGTTGAGGCAGGAGGACCACAAGTTCAATGCCAGCGTCAGCAACTTAACAAGGCCCTAAGCTACTTAGTGAGATCCTGTCTCAAGATAAAATGGGCTGGAAATGTGGTAAAGCACCCTCGGATCAATCCCCAGAAAAATAAAGAAGAAAAAAAAATTAGTGGCCAGGGAAGCAACATATCTTAGAGTCAATAATTTAGGCAACTTTTCTTGCTTCACTTCCCCTTTTCTCACCTTACTATCCCAGATTTGCACCCCTCATAAAGATGTTAGCATCCTATCCTTTGCCAAACGTCCTGCTTTCTGGGAAACAAGGTGAAGGCAGCAGCCAGTGTGCATGGGTGTCACAGCTAGGAAGCTTGCTTCCAATTCAGATGCTCTGGTATCCACTCCTTGGAAGCAAAGTATTCCCAGAAAACACATGTATTAGTTTCCTATTGCTGCTGTAACAAGTTATCAGGTGTCTAGTTACTTAGTACAAACATAACAATGTCTCTTCCAGTTCTGTAAGTCAGAAATCTGAAATCAATTTCACTGAGTCAAAACCAAGGTGTTGGCAGAGCTGTTCCTTCTGGAGGCTTTGCAAGGAGAATGTCTCTGTTCTTTTCAACTTCTAGTGATACCTTTATTCCTGGGCTTGTGGCTCCTTCCTTCGACTTCCAGGTGTCCCATCTGATCTCTGTTATCATCATCACATTGCCTTCTCCTCTCCTATTGTCAAGTCTCCTCTATCTCCCTCTTATAAGGACCCTTGTGGTTATGATTAGGGCCCACCCAGATAATTTAGGATGATCTCAAGTCTCAAGATCCCTAACCTAATGCCACCTGCAAAGTTTCTTTTGCCATATAAGTTAACATTTATAGGTTCCAGGAATTAGTACCTTGACATTCTTGGGGCCATTATCCAAACCACTACCGTACACAGAATCCTTTTGCACCCATACATTCACTCCCAAATGTGACAGAGCATTCTCTCTTAATGACTTCTCAGTTATGTTTTACCTCGGTGAAAGGCCCTTATGTAAATATGAAAAGTCAAGTGTATGACACAGTTCTTAGCAAATCTAGACAATGTCCTATCCCATTCTCTCATTATTTCAATAAGTGAAGTCTTCAACAGTGCTTCATGGTCTCTGGTCATCATGACATAAAACAAAGACTTAGTAATTACCAACATAATTTGACCAATTTAGAAGTCAGATGCCCCAATTTTACCCAATCTGTACTTCCTTTTGTGCTAACTATACCCATCTGGTTCTGAAGAAGCAATTTTCCAAGTTCCTAATATAAAATTAGTGCTTAATACAATTGATATCATTCTTAATCTTCTTTATGCCCTGATTTTATGAATTCAGAAAATTCATGATGTACCAAGAATATAAATTGAATGCAGATCAGCAGATTACCCTACTGTCTAGGTCTTATTTCCTCACAACTTTAATCTCATAATCTTAATCTTGATTTAAATCAATTTAAATACATAGAATGGAAAAAAAGTGTGGTGAAAGCCTAGCTCTAAGGTAGGTACCCAGTTAGTTATAGTCTCAAAAAAATATATTCTTTTAGATAAATTATACAACCAATGCATATTTATTAATTTCATTTTTATGCCAGCTACTATAGTAGGCACAATCCATGCAACAATGAATAAATCAAAGCTCTTTTCCTCTTGGACTTTGCCCCTTACTTAGGAAGAGAGAGATAATAAACAAACATGTAAGTAAATATTGCCAGTGAGACTTGTTATAAAGAAAAATAAAGCTAGTTGTGTGGCATGGACCTGCAACTCCAGCTACTTGGGAGGCAGGGCAATCTAGCAAGACCTCATCAAAGAGAAAAAAGAAAGCAAGGTAAAAAATAAAGAGAATGATGGCGGGGGTGCTGTGTGTTGGATGGGTGGCCAGGGAAAGGTGTGACTGAGAGGAGACTGAATGGAATGAGAGCACATGTGGATGAGAGCAGAGGCAACACTCAGTTTTCAAGAACTGAGAAATGAGCGCTGGGAAATACAATGGCGCTGAAGCTAGAGCACTTGGGTTGTATGAGGAACAGCTAGGAGACCAGTGTGGCTGAGACTGAAGGGATGGGAGATGTATTAGTCAGGGTTCTCTAGAGGAACAGAATCAACAGGAAGTATAATTATAAAAAAGGGACACAGGCTGGGGTTGTGGCTCAGTGGTAGTGCACTTGCCTAGCACATGTGAGGCACTTGGTTCGATCCTCAGCACCACATAAAAAAATTTTAAAAATAAGGCATTTCTGTATATCAGTGACAACTCCTCTGAGAAGGAAATGAGGAAAACTACCCCATTCACAATATCCTCAAATAAATAAGACACTTGGGAATCAACTTAACAAAAGAAGTGAAGAATCTATACCATGAAAACTACAGAACCCTAAAGAGAGAAATCAAAGAAGACCTTAGAAGATGGAAAGATCTACCTTGCTCATGGATAGGCAGGATTAATATTATCAAAATGACCATACTACCAAAAAGCACTGTACAGATTTAATGCAATTCCGATCATCTATGGCATTCCTCATAGAAATAGAAAAAGCAATCATGAAATTCATCTGGAAAATTAGCGACCCAGAATAGTTAAAGCAATTCTAAGCAGTAAGAGTGAAACAGATTGTATCACTATACCAGACCTTAAACTATACTACAGAGCAATAGTAACAAAAACAGCATGGTACTGGCACCAAAAGGCTAGTAGACCAATGGTACAGAATAGAGGACACAGAGACTAACCCACAAAATTACAACTATCTTATATTAGACAAAGATGCCAAAAACATGCACTGGAGAAAAGATAGCATCTTCAACAAATGGTGCTGGGAAAACTGGAAATCCAGATGCATCAAAATGAAATTGAGTCCCTATCTCTCAACATGCATAAAAGTTAACTCAAAATGTATCAAGGATCTAGGGGCTGGAGATGTGGCTCAAGCGGTAGCGCGCTCGCCTGGCATGCGTGCGGCCCGGGTTCGATCCTCAGCACCACATACAAACAAAGATGTTGTGTCCGCCGAAAACTAAAAAAATTAATTAATTTTAAAAAAATGTATCAAGGATCTAGGAATTAAACCAGAGACTCTGCGTCTAATAGAAGAAAAAGTAGGCCCATCTCCATCATGTGGGATTAGGCCCAACTTCCTTAATAGGACTCTTATAGAGCAAGAATTAAAACCAAGAATCAAAAATGGGATGGAATCAAACTAAAAAGTTTCTTCTCAGCAAAAGAAACAATCTGTGAGATGAACAGACAGCCTACATCCTGGGAGCAAATTTTTACCCCTCATACATCAGATAGAGCACTAATTAATCTCTAGGGTATATAAAGAAATCCACAAGCTCAAGCACCAAAAAAAAAAAAAAAAAAAAAAAAACCACCAAATAATTCAATCAATAAATGGACCAAGGACTTGAACAGATACTTCTCAGAAGAGGATATACAATCAATCAACAAATATATGAAAAAATGCTCATCATCTCTAGCAATCAGAGAAATGCAAATCAAAACTACTCTAAGATATCATCTCACTCCAGTCAGAATGGCAGCTATTATGAAGACAACAACAAGTGTTGGGGAGGATGTGGGGGAAAAGGTACACTCATACACTGCTGGTGGGACTGCAAATTGGTGCAGCCAATTTGGAAAGCAGTATGGAGATTCCTTGGAAATTTGGGAATGAAACCACCATTTGACCCAGCTATTCCTATTCTCTGACTATACCCAAAGGACCTAAAACAGCATATCAGACACAGACACAGGGACGCAGACACATCAATGTTTATAGCAGCACAATTCATAATAGCTAAACTGTGGAGCCAACCTAGATGTCCTTCAGTGGATGAATGGATTTTAAAAAAAAAAGTGACAATTATACACAATGGAATATTATTCAGCACTAAAAAAGAAGAAAATCATGGCATTTGCAGGTAAATGGATGGCGTTAAAGAAGTTAATGCTAAGTGAAATTAGCCAATCCCAAAAAAACAAATGTCGAATGTTTTCTCTGATATAAGGGGGGTGACTCAAAGTGGGGATAGGGAGGGAGAGCATGGGAGAATTAGATTATTTCTAGATAGGGAAGAGGGGTGGGAGGGAAAGGGAGGGGGAAGAGGATTAGCAAGGATGGTGAAATGTGATGCTCATTAGTATTCAAAATACATGAATGAAGATTTGAATTTGGTGCCAACATACAAACAGAGATATGAAAAATCGTGGTATATCTGTGTATTAAGAATTGTAATACAAAAAAAAGAGGAACATGTATAATGGAATAAATTGGCATGAACATACTTTATATAAAGAGATATGAAAAATTGTGCTGTATATGTGTAATAAGGATTGTAATGCATTCCACTATTGTCATGTATTTAAAAAATAAAATTTAAAAATAATAAAATAAAATATATTGTGGATATTGTGTCTGTTAGGTGCAGGGCAGGCTGAACTAAGTTGTCTGCAGGGTGGGCTGAAGGAATGTTAGCTGCAGGATCACCCAGGCACTCAAACCCCCCCACCTCTGGTCCTTTCTATCTGTTCTTCTTCTCCTCCTCCTCCTCCTCCTCCTCCTCCGCACTGCTGCAATAAAGATCTCTTCTGAGTGTTGTGGTCACTTTCATTTCAGTGTCCATTTATAACTAAAAATATTTTTTAAATAAGTAAAAAGGGGACTTACTAGGTTGGCTTCCGTCGCCAGAAGCTGTCTAGTCCACAATGGCCGTCCGAAGGCTGGAGAGCTGGAAGAACCAGCAGCTGTGCGGTGAGAGAGGCTGAAGCCCCAGAACAAGAGAGATCAAGGGTGCTCCCCTAGTCTGAGAAGGCTCTGGAGAATCACTGGCAGAGTCCGATATTCTCAGAGGATCGCAGCAGCACTCAAGAAACCGGTAGAAGAGAATCGAGCTTGCCTCTGCAGCTGCTTCCCTGTTCTTCCAACTTTTATTCCAACCAAGCCATCATCCCATTGGTCGATGCTGCCCACGCTTAGGGAGGGTCTCCATTTCAATTGGCTATCCCACATGCCAAAACCAATCATTCCTAGATAAACCCTCATCAATACACCCATAATCTCTTAATCCAATCAAGCTGACAATTCAAATTGACTATTACTGGAGACAAGGCCAGGTACAGTAGAGGCTCTGTAATTAGGCTCTCACATGAAATCACTGCCAGATGTCACCAGTGGAAAAGAAGTTTCTGCCCACCCCTAATCATCCCCTGAGTTACTATAGAAGAGGTTGCACCTGATGTCATTTAAATACTCAAGGACCAGTAATTCTTCTTCGTACAAGAAGACAGGGACACCAGAGGGTTGCTTCCTGAGTTCTGGACTTGTTTGAGTTTTGCTTTGGGAGACAAATTAGAATACCCAGATGAGTGTTAAGGTTGGGTTCTATTTTAGTTGGCCTTTTCACTGCTGTGACTAATAGGCCTGACAAGAACCATTTTAAGGAGGAAAAGTTTCTTTGGGGACTCAGAGTTTCAGAGGTCGCAATCCATAGGCAGCAATCTCCATTCCTCGGGGCTCAAGGGGAGGCAGAACATCATGGCAGAAGAGTGAATTTGAAGAAAGAGACAGGATTGAAACCAGAATTAGACAGGCAGTCAGTAGAGATGGGTAAATCCAGTCAGGTTGGATCAAGGAGGCCAATTTGAGTCCAGGAAGTTGGAGACTGTCCCCTGAGGGAATGAAATGTTAATTCCTTCAGACCCCTTCCTGCTTATCAAGAACTTGCCCCCCCCCCTCCAAACTGTTGCTAAAGTAACCTGTCCCAGGGAGTAATAAAGTCATTTTTTAATGTGTCCCGGGATGCTCTATCCTGCCCTTCCCCCAGCCATCTGCTTCTCACCAGGAAGCATCCCCTAAGCCTAGTCACTTCCACAAGGAGAGAGATAAGAGGAAAAGGCAGGAGAACAGAGGAAGCCTAGGACATATAAAAAAAGGGCAGAACACCCTGCTTCTGAGGATACCAGGATACCAGCTATGGCTCCTTTTTCCCTCCCGGGAGAAGTCCGTGTTACCCCTTTTTAAATAAACCCTGCTTCATATGCTTGCCTCGGCATGGCATGCCTCTCTAGTGTTACACTTCAACATGTGGAGAGGCAGGACTCGTCACCGGTAACCACCAGTGGTATCAGTAACACATGAGGAAGGAGTCACAGGGAGAGATGGGAAGCGACGGAGTGGAAAGGGGCCAGTTTTTTTTATAACAACACACTCTAGAGAACTAACTCAGGGTCCTAGAAGGACCTTAATCCCTTCTGAGGAGATGCCCCCTGTGACCTAGTGACCTCCCACTAGGCCCCACTTCCTAAAGGTCTCACTGCCTCTTAGCATTCACATACTGGGGACCAAGCTTCCAGTGAATGAACCTGAGGGGACAAACCACATCCAGACCACAGCTACTATGATGTGCCTCACCATAGTTTACTTTGTATTTATTCTGTTGTTTTCCTCAGCTTCTTGTGTGTGTAGTATTGGGGATTGAACTCAGAACCTTGCACATGCTAGGCCACCACTTTACCACTGAGCCTCATCCCTAGACCTTTACTCAGCTTCTTGTATCTGTAAATGTCTTTCATCAAATATGAATCATTTTCTGGTGCACATCTGTAATCCCAGCAGTTTAGAAGGCTGAGGCAAGAGAATGGCAAGTTCTAGGTCAACCTTAGCAATTTAGTAAGACCCTAGGCAACTTAGCAAGACCATGTCTCAAAATAAAAAATAAGGAATTGAGTTGTGGCTCAGAGGTAGAGCACTTGCCTCGCATGTGTTAGGCACTGGGTTTGTTTTTTCAGCACCACATATAAATAAATTATTAAAATAAAGATCCATTGACAACTAAAAAAATATTTTAGAATGAGTAAATACTAAATAAAATGGGATGGGGATGTGGCTCATTGGTTAAGTATCTCTGGGTTCAATCTCTAGTACCGCCCCCCCCAATTTTTTTTTCAACAATTATTTCTTCAGCTGCTTTTTCAGTCCTATTTTTCTCTCCTAGTGTTCCTCAAACCCATATGTTAGCCACATGTTTTCAGAATGGAAGCCATAAAGCAGAAACTAACCCTTTTTCTAAGTATTGACTCCTTTCCAGAGTCTTTTGGTTTTGTTTTGTTTTGTTTCACTTTCAGATAGTTTTTCTACCCCTCACCAGGTCAGTTTGACAGAAGATCATGTGGCTATCACCAGAAGTGATCCCTGATAAGTGACCAGCTTTCCCCTCTGGCCTCCCAAGAAGTCCACCAGACTGTGGGGAAACAGAACTACTCTACCTGCAAAGTCCCAATCCCAGCCATGGCCTTACAATTCACATGTCAATTTGATTTGAGAAGTTAATGGAACGGTTTGTTAGATGGCCCCATCCTGAATCCACCTGTTCTAAAAGATTAAAATTCAAAAGATTAAAATTCCACAGGGATAAAAACAGATTCAAAAGACCTGAGTTGGGCCCAGTTCTTCCAGGAACTAGCTGTGTGACCTTGGACAAAGCACCTTTTCTAAGCCAGCAACATGTGAGGAGCCCATCCCCCCACCACACACACACACACACACACACACACACACACACACACACACACCTCGCAGCCCTGTAGCCTCATGGGTTGATTATGAAGATCAAATGAGGCAACATATGGGAACATTTCTATACACTGTGTCTGACATTGTGAGTCTACTGTGATTCCCTAAAGTTCAAAGCATTGATTGTATCCCCAGGGCGTGGCACACATATATGTCAACATAATAATGTATGGCACAAATCCCACCAGACTCTTTTCCAGTCAGTGTTTAGAGAGACAGGACCACTCAGTAAGTCCCAGAGGGAGGAAGTTCTGCTTTTCTTTCCTTAAAAACCCAAAGCTGGTGACATTTATTGATAAAATCCAGATTAGAATAAAATCCTAATTTAACTTGTGTCACTAGTTCTGCTGCTCAGGACACCTCCCTTTCCAAGGGGAAACATGAGCTCAGATGGTGTTACTTAATAAACCAAAGGAGAGGGGACAAGGCATAAACTAGCAGTAGACCTCTACAAAAAAAGGAAACTGGGCTCTAATTTCAATAGGAATGGAAATCTGAGAACTTGACAAGATGCTGCAAAGTCCCCAGGAGAGCTCAGCACCGAGCTGGGAGGAGAGGAGGTGGGGCTGAGTGAGACCAGGGTGGGAGCCGGGATAGGCTGAGTGGAAAGGCGGTGCTGGGAAGGCACTGAGCAGAGGCAGGCAGTCACAGGTACAAATAGGAATAGAGACAGATGCAGGAACAGGAGGAATTCAAGATGGGAGCCACCATTCAGTCCGCCCTACCTTTGGTGCTTCACATATGAAATGAGTTAAATAAATGCCCAGCACCTAAGCCTGGGTAATTATTTTCCCAAAATTTCTAGCACCACTACCACCACCACCTCTCAAGGCCCATTAGCCTCCATGACATTAATCCCAAGAGAAGGGGAAACTGTTCTCCATTTCAGTGTAAGGCCAGCACAGGGCCTTGATCAGCTTAAATCTGCTCCTCCTCCTCTCCAGCTGTTTCCAGCTGCATTCTGAGTCTCCCTCTCTCACCATTTCCCAGCTCTACCAGCTTCCTTCCAGTTCCTCTGAATGCACCAAATTCATTCCTTGGGGCTTTTTTTTTTTTTTTAAGAGAGAGAGAGAGAGAGAGAGAGAGAGAGAGAAAGAAATTTTTTAATATTTATTTTTTAGTTTTTGGCGGACACAACATCTTTGTTTGTATGTGGTGCTGAGGATCGAACCCGGGCCGCACGCATGCCAGGCGAGCGCGCTACCGCTTGAGCCACATCCCCAGCCCCACCTTGGGGCTTTTGATGACTAGCCTTTTCCTCTCCCCAGAAATCTTTCCTCCCAGATCTTGGTGCAGTTGGCACTTTCTTTGTGCAGGTCTCCACTCAAATCTCACCTCCTTGGAAAGGCACAACAACCTTATTCCCAGACACTAGCACATCTCAAAGTTCTTGTCCCTATCCAAAATTATTTATTTGTATAATTGTGATTGTCATTTTCTCTCCACTAGAATACCTCTTTGCTCCTTGCAGCATCCCTAGTGCTTAGAACCCTTAATATTGATGAGTGAATGGATAGGTAAAGGTGAGGTTTGAGTGAGATGATGTACCCAAGTCCTTGCAGAGTGCCAGGCACTTTAACAATGGCATCAATTATTATTACAGTTACTATTATCCTTTTTTGTTGTTGTTGTTGCTGGTCAGATAAGGTAGTGATAATGACCCCAAAGTGAGAGAGCAGGAAACCTGCTTTTTCAAGAAAGCCACCATTATTTTCCTCTAGAGGACAAGAAAAAGATTCAAATAGATTCATCACCCCACCTTTCCAAGGCAGAGGTGTGTAGTGGTGAGATCACTCCATGGCTCTGAATTCAGTTTCCCCATTTAAGAAATATAGTAAGTTCACTGGGAGTTGTGTGAAATCCCTTCTGATTTGAAACCTCCTCCACTTCCTCTCAACTGTTCTTGCCTGCCTCCTAGAGGAAAAGAGGCAGAGATAGCTAGGAGCCCCTGAACTAAATTTTGTTGTCAATTCCCAAATGACTAGATTGGACAGTGTCCTCCTCCACAGGATAGTGGGCAGAAAGCCCAGGTGACGCACTGGAAGCCCTCCTCTGCCTTTGATTCAGAACAGTGTCTAACTTGCTTTGCACACTTATCGTGAGCAGCTTTACACCGGATACCCTTTCCTACTAACCTTACAAGGAGGGCATCTTTATTGCTTTCCTTTTTAAGTGCATATGGGGGGAGGAGGGAGGGTAAGGGGACATAAACAGAAAGGTCACACAGTCCTAAAGCAACAGGGTTAAGAGTGGCAATCAGATCTACTTTCTTTTGGCTCTTAGCCCCAAGGAATTCTCACCAAAGGGTCTTAAACCCCTTGATCATCAAAATCAGCAGGGAAGATCTTCAAAGGCTCCAAAGCCTGCCGGATTCCTGCTGAATCTTTAAGGGTGATGAACAGACATCCATCTTTTTCAAAAGCTCTCCAAGTCCCCAACACTCAGCCGGAGTTGGAAACCACCCCATTTCGCTGGGCAGTGAAGCCGTCTAGCCGTTGGGAAGAGGCCAGTGAATGTGCTAATCCTTCCTACTGTCGTCATTGAGAACGTCATTCTATTCTTCCCTGCCGGTCCGGGCTCCGCGCCTGAGTGCACGGCAGCCGCGTCTCGGCACCGCCCTCTACTGGACATACGGCGAAACCTCTACTGCAGCCAAACCCTCCACCTGGAAGCATGCAAGTGTAGAGGCGTCAAGGAATGCTCCCCAACTCCTTTATAATTCCCCACGGTGAAGCGGAGATGAGTGTTAATTATACGCTGCCCCCAAAAATGCATAGTGATCAAGTTATACTAATAAATGCACACAAATAAATAAATTAAGAATTTGGAGCCAGGTTCAGTGGCCCAGGCCTGTAATCCCAGCAGCTCAGTAGTCTGAGGCAGGAGGATCACAAGTTCAAAGCCAACCTCAGCAACTTAGCTAGACCCTGTCTCAAAATAAAAATAAAAAAAGGATGGAAATGTGGCTCAGTGGTTAAACCCCTCTGAGTTCAACCCTGGTACAAAAAAAAAAATGTTTTGGCTGGGGTTGAACAGTTGCTTAGCATACCCAAGGCCATGGGTTCAATCCCCAGCATCTAACATATAGATAGATAAATTGATTGAATGATTTTTTTTTCCTTGTAATTAGAACAGTACTAGCTAAACACTTGGTTGAAAAGAAAAGACAAGTACTTATGTGACTCATTCAGTAAAAGGTCACCACTGGGTAGAGAGTTTCTTCCCTAGGAGATGCCCAGACTTCATTTACTTATTTACTCACACATTTTTTTCAACAGTTATTTACTGAATTCTTAGGAAATACCAAGAACCCTTCTGTCAGTAGGACTTTGCAAGACAAGAAATTCTCCCTTTGTGGAGTTTATAGTCTAGTGATGGATACAGATACAGGTATTAAATAGATAAACATCTATGTAAGGGCTATCAAGGAAAAGAACTAGGTTTTTGAAAGTCCTGTTTTGGGAAGAATGGTCAAGGACAGTCACCCTCTGGAGCTAACTTAAAGCCATGAAAAGAAATTTGACATGAAATCAGTCATGCAAAACTGGGAGAGGTCCAGGTGGCTTAATAAGTTCTCCTTTAAGACACTCAGAGGGAGCCAGTGTGGCTGGAGAACCATGAATGGGGGAGGGGGCAGGGTGTGGATTGAGATGAGATTAAAGAGATGGGGATTAACAAGTATTTAGGAAGTGGCAGGCACCATTCCACAAGATGCAGAGAGATTAAATTCTTTGCCCAAAGTTCTGAAGATAGTGGGTAGCAAAACTAGGATGTAAACCCAAACAGTCCTGCATCAATACCCAGGCTCAGTACATGTCCTTTACTCTACCTTGCCTTCCAGGCAGTATTAAGAAGCTTGAGTTTTGATGTAAGTGCAGTGAGATATCTTTGTAAGTCTTTAATCTGGGCTTTAGGCAATCTCTTGTGTTTTGACAGGACGGTGCTAGATGGGTAATAAGGAGGTAAGAGTGAAGGGACAAGATGAGAGCTTCCTCTTCCAGACTACCCCACCTGTCTCTTCTATTTTAAATATGTTTACCTCTCTCCCATCTTCATATCTACACTCTTTTCCAAGCCATCATCCTCCCTCACCTCACCTATGGTCCTTGTAACTCTTCTCTGTGTACCTGTCCTCCCTTGATAGTAGCCTTCATTTCTGTAACTTTATCAGTATCTATAATATATATGTTATGGTTTGGATATTGCGGTGTCCCTGGTGTCCCCACTAAGTTCCTGTGTTCATGTTCAGGCAAGGGAGAATAGTGGCTTAGACAAGGGTATAGAGATGGAGATAGGAAAGAGGTGAACAGATTTAAGAGAGAAGTGAGGGTGGGTGGGGCGGGGGTGATATGGGAGAAAAAGCTGTCAAAGATGGCACCTGGGCTCAGGAAACTGGGTTCTGGTGTTGTCAACTGAGATGGAAGGAAAAGAAGTTTAGGAGAGTGGGTAGAATTCAATAATGCAGACATTGAGTTTGAGATGCCATCAAACTTAATGTACATCAAAGTGAAAACCAAGAAGACTGTAGTATAAATGACCAGCATCTCAAACTTAATGTGTATAAAGGCAAACTCTTCATTTACCTAATTCTGAAGTGCAGAAATGGAAATATAGGCTAGAAATGGAAATATACTCCCTATAAATGCTGTTAGTCCGCTTTTTGTTACTGTGACCAAAATATCTGACAAGAACAACTTAGAGGAGGAGAAGTTCATTTTGGCTCACAGTTTTAGAGGTTCATTCCATGGTCAGCTGATTCTATTGCTCTGGGCCCAAGATGAAGCAGAACATCATAATAGAAGGGTGTGGAAGAAGGACACTGCCCTGCTCATGGTGGCCAGAAAACAGAGAGCAAGAGGAAGCAGCCTCAGATAAGTTAAAGCCTTGCAAGGCACCCACCTCATCTAGCCCTACTCCATCTGCCTACAGTTAACACTCAGTCCATTCAAACTAGGATGGGTCTAACAATCATTTTTACCTCTGAACATTACTACGTTAACACAGAAGCTTTGGGTGTGGGGGGGGCAACTCATAACAAATGCATTATAGGTGCCATTTTATTCACAGAAATGAAGGATACTATCCAAGAAGAGCATGTCCACAGAGAAGAGTTCCAAGGACCAAAACCTCTCCAACATTTGAAGATTGGATCCAGGAAGAGAAGAATGGATAGAAAGATTGCCAATATCTGAGGAGGGTCAAAAAGGAAGGAATAAATCACAAGCCAGAAGCAGCCTAGGGCTGTGCACATATTGTTCTCTGCAAAAGAGACACCTCATTCCTGTTTCCTTACACATGAAAAGAATTGGCTCAGACTTGTGGAGTTCCTGAGTCAAAGTCCAGGCTAGTGTAGGGAGCCCACATGCTTGTCTCAGTGTAGACTAGAAGGTAGTTGGGTATGCCTGAAATAGAAGTGTTGTAGGGAAAACAAGGCAAGGCACCAAAGATAGCAGGAAACAGTTTTATTTGGCTGCATCCAGGTTCAGAGGGTACAGCCTTTGCTGTAATCAATCAATCCCCTGAACCCCGAGTTCAGGGAGTTTCAGAGTTTTATACCCAACATGTAAGGGGAGGGGCTCAGAAGTTCACAGTCTGCAGAAGTTCACATAAAAGCAGCTTTTTCTTTCATTGTTCTGGGCAAGTTAACTCTTCAAGGACAACATCTGAGAAAGGGGGAGCTTCATCTCCCCTTTCTTACTTCCCCCTGCCAGCTGTTACCATGGGCCCATTTATAACATATCTAAAAAATGTAGACATCTCTGTGAAGCCCAGCTCAAGGCCAGAGGCCTTGTTTGCACATTTCTTCAAAGTACTATACTGGATACGTTTGTGAAAAACTAGTAAGGGGGTGTCCAGCACCTGGAGTGCTGGTATCTTTTCGGCCAGTAGCCAAGTAAACAGGGTGACATGAAAATAGGAAGTTTATCTACAATGGACTCTTTTGCTGACAGTCCTAAAATCAGCCATGGGGAAGAGGGCTTTTCTGTGGAGAAAGGGGGTGCCACTTCAGAAGGACAAGTGTCAACACTTTCCCTTTGATTCCTACCGAGAGGAGCGGACAGGGTAAGTCAGCTCAGGTGCAGATGCCCACGGGCCTGTGGAAGACAGAATCCACTCCCAGAGAGGATGTGTGGGTGGGCTTTATTACTTAAATTCTTCTTGTCATTTCCTGTGGTACTTTTCCTTTTTTTATTCTCTCCCTGCCACCACTTCTGTTTTCACCCTTTCCCCCTCTTTCTTCCTTATTATCTTCCTCCCCAGAAAGCATTCTGATGTTAGCAATCATTTGTCTCCATAATCCCATGATAATAAAAACAGCATCATCAAAGAATCTGCTGATTTAATGGGTTTTTTTCTTCCTTGAGAATTGCTGACATCATGTTTTAAGAGGATTTTGTCTAGGAATGGTGATGCGCGCCTATAATCCAATGACTCAGGAGGCTGAGGCAGGAGGATCGGTTCAAAGCCAGCCTCAGCAACTTAGCAAGATCCTGTCTCAGAATTGAAAATAAAAAGGATCTGGGAGTGTAATTTAGTGGTAAAGTGCCCCTGGGTTCAATCCCTAATGCCAAAAACTTTAAATTTAAATTTAAAAAGTAAATGTTTTAAGAGGATTTTTGTCTCTGTGGTAAGGAGAAAGGAAAAATGAGTCCTCACCCTGAAGCCCAGCACTTGCATAGTGAAAAGCAATTCTATGAAAAACAGTCTCTAGCTTCTTGCCTGACAGCCCAGAAATATGGGTGGGTAAGTCACTGGGGAAATTCTACCATTAAAACCAAAAGAAAACAACAATGCCCCCTATCATTTCCTAATTATAAAAGCAAATCTTGTAGAAAGAGACTTCTCAAAGTGTAATGAGCATACAAATCATCTGGGACTGTATTAAAATGCAGCTTTTGACTTAGGAGGTCGCAGTGGGGAGCAGTCACCACATTTCCAGCAAGCTCCCAGGTGATGCTGAGGTTACTGGCCAAAGAACCACTCTTTGAACATCAAGCATTTAGCAGACAAAACATAGCTAGGTATCAGAAATGATAGTGTTAAATTAAAATCTAAGTTTAGTTAAAAAGAAAGGATTTCAAAAGCCAACTATAAATGAATCTCTTTGGGTGGGACATTCTGTTTCCTGCTTGTCCCTCCTGACCCCTCCCCAGCATCACCACCAGTGTCTAGAGAGGGGACAGATCTAGTTGAGGATGTGGAGTCCCTGGGGTGTGGGGTCGAGAGAAGGTGCCCAGGGAAGCAGAAAGTCAGAGAAGGGTCTAGCCCTGCTGCTGCTTGAGATAACCGGTCTTTTGCTGCCTCGCCTGAGGCTTGTCAGATGTAGGGTCTGCAGGTTCAAGAGGAGCATCAGTGCAGAGCCAGAGGTGGATGGGGGAGAATGTGGGGAAAAGAGGTGGGACTGACCAGAACCAGGATTTGCCTCTCTACCTTCCCCACTAAACCCTAAGTCTGGAGGATGGTCTCCAAGGGATGCTCCCCTCCCCAGAGCTCACAGTTCCCTGCCTGGAAGGAATAAGAGAAAGCTCTGAGCTTGTTTCTGGGGTGAGATTCTCGTTCTTGGGACTTTCTACCCTAGGATGTATCCACCTCCCTTATCTCCAGGTCCCGCTCTCATCCCAACCCTCACCAGCACTGGCATGCCACAAAAATAAGAAACCGCACAGAAGACTCAATGGAAAAACTGGAATAGAAAATAAATAATGAAATAAAAAACAAAATACATGGGAAAATTGATAGAGCTAAGAAAAGAATAACTGGAAATAATAGAGCTGAGAAATTCTAATGGAAAGAAGGAACAAAGACATTGAAAAGATAAAAGAGCAAGGTGTGGTGGCACACGCCTGTAATCCTAGCAACTTGAGAGGCTGAGGCAGGAGGATCATAAGTTCAAAGCGGGCCTCAGCAATTTAGCAAGGCCCTAAGCAACTTGACAAGACCCTGTCTCTAAATAAAATACAAAAAGAGATGGGGTGTGGCTCAGTGGTTAAGCACCCCTGGGTTCAGTCCTTGTTACCAAAAAAAAGAAAAAGAAAAGTTGAGAATCATGGAAGATAGAAATAAGAGTCTCAACATCCAAGTAACTGGATTCATAAAAGGAAGAGAAGAGGGGAAGGGGATATAGCTCAGTTGGTAGAGTGCTTGCCTTGTATGCACAAGGCCCTGGGTTCTATCCCCAGCATCACACACACACATACACACACAAAAAAAAAAAGAAGAAGAAGAAGAAGAAGGGAAGTATATGGAGAGGAGCCGATATCTGAAGACAGAGTAGAAATTAATTTCCCAGAATTAAAGAGATGGAAGATCTCAACTAAGAGGATCCAGAAAGGCTAAAGTGGAGACATGTGGGAAAACTGACACCTATACACATTATTGTGAATTTAAGATCAAAGAAATTTCTAAAAATTTTCATTGGGAAAGAGCACATCATTGATAAATACAGTCCCCTTGGTCTCTAACCTCCCACTCAGTGAACATGTCTGTGTAACACTGACTGGTAGGGAGAGAGGGGAGGAGGGGGGTGGGAGGACTGAGGGGGCTCACAGAGGATCCTGCCTGCCAGGGCACTGTGAGTAGACCCCAGGATACAGCAATGATATACAGCATTCTTACCAACAGGACCACCACTCTTACCTGCCTCTGGAAAGGTCAGTGCTCAGCCCTGTGAGGTCAGGGAGTACCCATAGAGAAATGGCATGGACAGGGTCTACCTGCTCTACTCTTCTCTCTTACCAGCCACATGATGCCCCTAAGGCCCTTTTTCTAATCAAAGCTTGTTTCCTCATCTGTAAAATACTATTTTTGCTCAAGATCCCATCCCCTCAGAACACACTGTAGTAATTATAATTTTGTACTTTCAGGCACTTACCGTGTCCGTCAGATGCTGGTGCTTCCTGATTTTAAACTTTCAGAGGCAACCCCGTTGGCCACCCTCCTTTGTTCTGTTCCCTACTGTTGGAAACTGAGGCAGGATCATCACTTTATCTCTGGCCAGTGGCTGTAATCTTATCAATTTCAGTTTCTTCACCTACAAAATGAGGGGACTTGATGACTTTTTAAAATATTTATTTTTTACTTGTAGTTGGACACAAAACCTTTATTTATTATTTATTTATTTATCTATCTATCTATCTATCTAGAACCAGAAAGTAGAGCAAAGGTTACAGGAGGAAGGAGGGAGTGATAAGGAGAATAATTTAACTGATGCTAAGTCTCTGTTTGGAGTGAGAAAAGTGTTCTGAAAATGGATAATGGTGATGGTTACACAATACTGTAAATGTAATTAATACCATGGAGCAATGGCCTTAAAAATAGTTAACATCAGGCAAGGAATGTAGCCCGGTGGTAGAAGTGTACAAGACCCTAAGTCCATTCCCATTACCACACATGCAAAAAAACAGTACATGGTAAATTCTATGCATATTTTACTAAAAAAAAATTAAATAAATAGAAGAAAAAGAAAAGGGAACATGCTAGATTTGGCCCACACCAGTCTCTGTCTAGTCCAGACTAATGGTTGAAACCCTTCTAGGATTACATCACCAAGTACTGTAAATAATAGAGAACAACAAATCTCTTCTCCCTTTTTTGTTGTTTTGGAGTTTTTTTTTGTTTGTTTGTTTGTTTGTTTTGGTACTGGGGATTGAACCAGAGGTGCTTTACCACTCAGCTATATCCCCAGACATTTGTAATTATTATTTTTTTAGTTTTCAGACAGGCTTTTGCTAAATTGCTGGGATTGGCCTTGAATTTGCGTATCTCCTGCTTCAGCCCCCTAGTTGCTGGGTTTACAGGTATATACCACAGCACCCTAGAATAACAAGTCTCAAGAGGAAAAGCGGACATGTCTGAATTTTTTATTTTGTTGAGGTAATTACACCTCAAGAAAAATGACAGGAATCATCAAGTGTTTACTTGTGGTATCAATTGTCTCCGAGGAGCAATTATTTTCTGAGCTGCTAGCTACACCAGTTGGTACACCATGGGATTTCAACCATCTTCTCAAGTGAATTTGTAAAGAAAAGTTTGGCTTCTTCAAAGAATTGTTAATATGTTACAGCATATTATCTAATGGTCTACTGTTGTAATTATATAATTATTGATCCCTTTGAGCAATCGATGACACCAAGTAAGAAAACTTCAACAAAACTGTTATGCAAATTTATTCCATAAACTAGTGTTTTTAGCCCATCCTCTGAACAAATTGGAAACAGTGTGTTCCTCTGTATGTGCTTACCCTGTGACTTAATTGTTTGATAAATTAGGAGGCTTATACCAAAGACCAGTACAAATCTGGGCAGCTTCTGACTTGCGCACAAGACCTGCACCGCTAAGTCATTGATGCCCATCTGCCTCCCTAGTTGCATCTTCCTGAGTTACGTACAGTTTGTGTGTGTGCATTTTACCTCCTTGAGAATTAACATCAGTGGAAATGCTGAACCAACAAAGAGGATAAAGAGTACCTTGAAAGCCAGTAATCCCAGTTACTGATGATGCTGAGGCAAGAGGATCTCAGGTTCAAGACCTGCCTGGGCAATTTGGCAAAACCCTATCTCACAATAAAAAGGATGGGGGATGTGGCTCAATGGTAGAGCACCCTTGAGTTCAATCCTAGTACCAAAATTAAACAAGAGAGATCACCATGATTGATTTTAAAAACTAAATCTGGAAAAGCAAGAGAAGTAGGACTCCTCCACCTGTTCATCAGTCAGAAATATGTAATATTTATGTAATAGGCTGGGCATTTTCCTTCCCCACCATAGCACAGAGCCTGCCTTCAGGTCCAGCCTATGTGCCCACAGTTGTCAGTTTGGCCTTCCATAGGAGCAAACTAATCTTTGGAGTATGGCTTGGAGTTCTAGCTAGACTTATGACAGCCCAAGAGATGGTCACCTTACTTGTTCTCTATTGTGAAAATGCCCACCATTCATGTGAAGACATGCTTTGGACAAATATGGTAGTGCAGGAATTCTTTATTTAGAATCCATGATGGGCATTAGAGAGTCCATAAACCTAAATATTGTATGCAAACTCTTGTGACTGTGTACATTTTCCTGGGGGAGAAGGTCTTTGTGTTTGATCAAATTCTCAAAGTGGTATAAGATTTCTTTTCTTTTTTAATCAAGAAACTTGAAAGAAATTACAGAATAGTGTCACATGGGTTCCATGGAATCAAGTATCAGTCATTTTCTGACTGAGCTAATGTGAGAAACGTGCTTTAGATTCTCCTCTACTCCTAATCTTAATTTAGCCTCTATTCCCAATGAGAAGCAGATCATTTTAGAAATATCCTTAGCTACTGATTCAGGCTGTACCAGTTTTTTATTTTGTCTTGTTTTTTTAATTTGTGGGGCTAGGGATCTAACAATCCAGGTTCTTGTGCATGCTAGACAAGTGCTCTGCCACTGAACTGCACCTCCAGTTGTCCTGTACTGTTTTTAAAGGTCCCAGGTTAAGCCCTGCTCACACAATCTTAAGGACCCAAATACTTATACCACACCCAGGCAGAGGTCCTCTTCAGATTTCCCCCAGTGACTTGAATTAGGGCTATAAGTCAGGTGTTTTAATAATAGAATATGTTCTAGGTATCACTCAGAGAAAATTAAATGAGATCTCTTACAAATTAAAGCCTATACCTTTGACTTTTGGGGGGGGGGTGCTTGGGATTGAACCCAAGGCCTTGAGCATGCTAAGCAAGCACTCTACCACTGAGCTACATCCACAACCTGTAAAGCTTATGCATTTCATTGAACCATTGTCCATAAAACAATGAGTTAATAAGTGTTTGTTTGAAACAGTCCTTAATGAGTGAGTGTGTGTGTGTGTGTGTGTAAAGAGATTTTGGAAAGATGGCAGTAAGCAGGGATGGAGTAGTTTTAAAATGTCTCTGAATCTTCAAATAAAATAATGGAACTACAACAAACCAAAAACCTATAGAGACTTTCAACAGAATTAGGAAATAAGATATCTCCATGACACAAGAATATAAGCAGATAAGGGCAAATTTCTGAAAGCCCCAGACTACCTGGGATTTGCATCTGAGCAGGAAAAGGCAGAGTGGAACAAGTGGTGTCTATCAGTCTTAAGTACATTTTATGAGACTAAATAATTCATTTAAAAAGAGAGGTTTATTTTGGCTCATGGTTCTGGAGGCTGGGAAGTCCAAAAATGGAACAGCCTCATCTGGCAAGGGTCTTGTACTACTTTGACTATGGCTGAAAGTGGAAGGGCAAGCAGTCACATGCAAGAGACAAAACATGAGGGGTGGCCAACTGTATCACAGTCCACTCTCCTGGTAACTAATCTAGTTCCTCAAGAGTGAGAATTAACTCCCATGAGAGCATTAATCCAAGAGGATAGATCCCTTGTGACCCAAACACATCTTAAAGGTCTCGCCTCATCCTCACACTGTTATTTTGGGGACTAAGCCTCAACATAAGTTATGTTAGGGACAAACTATATCCAAACCATTGCACTGAAGACCTGAAAACAGTAAAATGCCCAAATATTTGCTGGAAAGCATGAAACCTGAGGAGGTTTGCCCACTCCAAAATGTAACAAAGTAAGGAGTCTGCAGTGGGATTGAAGAGACTGGAATGGCCTAGCTCAGTGAAGCGAAGAAATTGGGACATAAGAAACAGCAGGTCCAGGTAAAAGTGAGGGAAGGAAGCAGAGCCAGGAAGTCCCAGATCAAAAGCTGCTATGTATTGAAACCTAACAAAAATAACGGAAAAGGGGTTAAAGCCCACTTCTTTCAAAGATTCAGGAAAATGCACTTCACACAATAATGAACAACAGAGAAGCATTGAGGTAAAATCCTGTACAATGTAATTTGCTGATATTAGAAGTATAAAAATAAGTCAGGCAAGATGGCATATGCCTGTAATCCCATCGACTCAGGAGGCTGAGGCTGGAGAACTGCATGTTCTCCAGCCCCAGGCAATTTAATGAGAATCTTCTTTCAAAAAATAAGAAGGGATTGGGGTGCAGCTCAGTGGTAAGAGCAGCCCTACCATTGCTCTAGAATAAATAAATAAATAAGAGCAAAAGTAAACATCCCAAGCTCCCAATGAAACAATTCACCCTACCTGTGAACTGAACCTGAGTCTCATCAAGCCACTGAATTTAGCAGATCTTTGCAGGAAATACACAGGACAGAGGAGCATGAACCTCACAGATCCAGATTGTGACAGGTCAAATGATCCAGATTGTGAGAGAGACAGGTCAAACCATCTAAATTCTTTCTATAAGCATATTATTCTTGATCTCCTATTTATTTGCTTTGTTTGGTATTATGCTTTAATTTTTAAATGTATAAAGAACCAAAAGTCCCTTCTACTTCTCAGATTCTCCTTGAGGGAACCATCCAATACTTATGATAGAATTAAAGAATGCAATTGTAGTCCTTTCCACTCATTAATTATCCATGAAATGAAATTAGACCTGACTAATTTTTTTAAATTATTTTTATTTATTTTTTATTTTTCGGCAGACACAACATCTTTGTTTGCATGTGTTGCTGAGGATCCAACCCAGGCCGCACGCATGCCAGGCAAGTGCACTACCGATTGAGCCACATCCCCAGCCCATAGACCTGACTCATTGACTCTTTTTTTTTTGTTGTTGTTGTTGTTGTGTTGTTTTTGGATACCAGTGATTGAACTCAGGTGTGCTTAACCACTGAGACACATCCCCAGACATTTTTTAATTGTTTTTAAATTTTGAGACAGGGTCTCACTAAGTTGCTTATAGCCTCACTAAATTGCTGTCTTTGAATATTCGATCCTCCTGCCTCAGCCTCCAGAAATGCTGGGATTTCAGGTATGTGCCACTGTACCTGGCTTGAATTCTTTAATTGATAAATCAGAGGAGAAAGGACAAAGGAATGAAGGGATGTCTGCAAATCAAGAAAAGCCCTTTTTTTTTTTAAATAGATAAGACCAAACTATGATGTCTAAGGATACAATTTGGCTGATAAGGACAATTTAAAATGTAATAAAGCAATCACTATTATCAAATCAAGTTTATTTTATAGAAAAGGAGGGATAGAATTAATTGAAAGGCACAAAAAGGTGATATTCTAATTCTACCATTTCTTGTTTTAGTTTATAATTGGTAATTTTAAATTCCTATTTCTTATTTTTAAAGTTACTAATTGGGGCTCTCTGCTCCTCCCCATTCAACAGACAGCCTCATCTTCTTGTCTTATGTGGTGTCAGCAGCATCTGTGACATGATGGTGAAGGTTGGGGTGAACAGATTTGGCCCTATTGGGTCCGTGGTCACCAGGGCTGCTTTCAACGCTGGCAAAGTGGATATTGTCACCATCAATGACCCCTTCATTGACCTCAACTACATGGTCTACGTATTCCAGTATGATTTCACCCATGCTAAGTAAGTTCAATAGCACAGTCAAGGCTAAGAATGGGAAGCTTGTCATCATTGGAAAGTCTGTCTCCATCTTTCAGGAACAAGATCCCACCAGTATCAAATGGGGTGATGCTGGTGCTGAATATGTTGTGGAGTCCACTGTTGTCTTCACTACATGGAGAAAACCAGGGCTTATTTGAAGGGCAGTGCCAAAAGAGTCATCACCTCTGCTCCTTCTGCTTCCATATTTGTGAAGGGCATAAACCACAAGAAGCATGACAATTCCCTCAAGATAATCAGCAATGCCTCCCGTATCAACTGCTAGCCTCCCTCTGGCCAAGGTCATCCATGACAACTTTGGCATTGTAGAAGGACTCATGACCACAGTCCATGCCATCACTGTCACTCAGATGGCTCCTCTGAGAAACTGTGATGGCCTGGGGCTGCCCAGAATATCATCCCTGCATCCACTGGTGCTGCCAAGGCTGTGGGCAAGGTCATACCTGAACCGAATGGGAAGCTCACTGGCATGGCTTTCCATGTGTCCACCCCCAATGTGGATCTGACCTGTCAACGTGGAGTAAGCTGCCAAATATGATGACATCAAGAAGATGGTGAAGCATGCATCAGAAGGTCCCCTGCAGGGCATCCTGGGCTACACAGAGAACCAGGTTATCTCCTATGACTTTAACAGTGATACCACTCTTCCACCTTCAATGCTGGGGCTGGCATTGCCCTTGATGACTACTTTGTCAAGCTCATTTTCTGGAATTACAATGAATTTGGCTATAGCAACAGGGTGGCCGACCTTATGGTCTACATGGCCTCCAAGGAGTCAGAGCCCCTTGTGGAAGGACTCATTGACCACCTGCCGCAGCAAGAACAAAGAAGAAGAGAGAGGCCTTCAGCTTCTGGGCAGTCCCTCTACCAGAATCTCCTGTCATCCCAATTTCCATCCAAGACCTCCTGGAGAAGGGGAGGGGCTTAGGGAGCCTTAGTTCACATACCATCAATAAAGTTCATTGTATCCCAATAAATAAATAAAAGTTATTAATTGGTCACCTTTTGTTAAAAGATGATTTCCTGCATTTTCCTTGGTTTCCCTGGGAGTATGGTTCATATAGAAAGACAGGACATATGCTTAGTGGAATGGGGCACAGGAGGCAGCTTCTGGGGTGACACAAACTGTTCTATTCCTTGTCCTGATTACAAAAATGTGCAAAGTAGTGAGATTAGTGTGCATGGAGGAGAGGTAGAAGGGAGCCAGCTGAAAAAAAAAAATGTTCTACTAATACAGAAAAGCACATATTATCAATGGCATTAATGCATTTGCATAAAACTAATAAGTAGGTGTGGGTCTATCTCAAAATAAATTTTATTTTTTTTTTCCTAAAGAGAGAGTGAGAGTGAGAGAGAGGTAGAGAGAGAGAGAGAATTTTAATATTTATTTTTTAGTATTTGGCAGACACAACATCTTTGTTTTTTTGTATGTGGTGCTGAGGATCGAACCTGGGCCGCACACATGCCAGGCGAGCGCGCTACAGCTTGAGCCACATCCCCAGCCCTCAAAATAAATTTTAAAAGAGAGCATCTATCCATGCATGCAGGTAAATTTAAGCATAGCCCACTTAACAGCAGATAAATGTGTAAAATATCCTTTCAAAGTTCCTTTTAGGAGCAAAAAGGGGGTCACCTAAGGTTCCAGTAGTAATCTCAGGATTCTGGATGCTGGTTGCATGAATTCAGTTTGTGAAAAATTATTGGGCTCTACCTTTATAATGTAAGCACTTTCTGTAAGCATATTATTCTTAATCTCTTGTTTATTTGCTTTGCTTTTATGCTTTAATTTCTAAAATGCATAAGGAATCAAAAGTCCCTTCTACTGCTCAGATTCTCCTTGAGGAAACCATCCCATACTTATGATAGAATTAAAGAATGCATACCAACATGTAGAACTGGAATTGTAGTCCTTTCTACTCATTAATTATCCATGAAATTAAATTAGACCTGACTCATCAGCTTGCTTGTTCTTGACTGGAAGAGAGACTGGACTGTGGTGACTCTACCACCAACACGTTGGTCTGGGAGTGACTTAGCACCTACAGGTCTACCCCATGGAACCTAAGAATACCCATGGTTGCTGACTGCTGAGTTCAATCCCAATGAATGGGCCCAAGATGGGAATTGAAGAAAACCTCACTAATGACAGTCTGGGAAGAACAGAGGTCAGAGATTAAAAAGTAAATAAAATAGCCTCCATCTCTTCCTTCATACTAATGAATTTTGAGCTATGGGCTCTAATATCACTTTATTTTTAACATTTTTTTGGTGGGGGTACTAGGGATTGAAATCAGGGGCACTCAGCCACTGAGCCACATCCCCAGCCCTATTTTGTATTTTTTTTTTAACAGGGTCTCACTGAGTTGCTTAGTACCTTGCTTTTGCTGAGGCTGGCTTTGAACTCATGATCCTCCTGCCTCAGCCTCCAGAGCTGCTGGGATGATAGGCGTATGCCACTGAGCTCAGCCATAGGCTCTAATATCACTTTAAAGCATAAATTAGCCTATTTTTCATTAAATAACCTCATGGAAATGAAAACTAACCATTAGAATTTCTCTTTAAATTTTTTGATCCTATTAACTCTGAGATTCCAGAGTCCCTCAAAGAAATATTCACCTAATGGGATTTGCTGTAGCTACCATTCTTGGTTCCTAAACCTCATAAGGCTTCTGGGAAAGGAAGTAGTACTTTTTGTTCCCTAAGAATATTGGTCATTTGAGCTCCTTGGCCAAAAAATGCTTTGGAAATACCAAGACTTTCAAAATCTCTCTCTAGGTCAAATACCTTGTAGGAAGCTCTCTGCTATAGTTTGGATCTTAAATACTGCCCCACCCCCACCCACTGCAAGCCAAAGGCTTAGCCCCCAGCTTGCCATTATTGGAAAGAGGTAGGGCCTACTGGGAGTTCTTCTGTTCCCTGGGGAGGGGGGTGCCTGTGAAGGGGATAGTGAGGCCCCAAACCTTTCTTCCTCTCTCTCTTGCTTCCCCACCGTGAGGGGCACAGATGTGCTCTCCCACATGTTCCCCCACCATGGAGGGCTGCCTCAGCACAGGCCCCAAAGCAAGGGGGCCAACTGATCACAGACTGAAAATGCTAAAAATATGAGCCAAAATAAACCTTTTCTCCCCATAAGGTGATTATCTCAGGTTTTGTCCCAGTAATGGAAACTAACACAGTATCTAAGCAACAGTAAATGCGAACAGATGTCAAAAAAGGATCAGCAGCATCGCAGATCTGACCTGAAACCACAAATATCAGATCCCAGCAACAGGCCCCTACTCACTCTCCACTCTCTCCCCACTCCAGACTCATGGTTAATAAGCAGGATCAGGGCCACCTGGGGAGGATTTGGCTCCAAGAATAAAAGCATTTGTCTTCCCCGACCACAGCCACCATATGCGATATAGTCACCCTAGGCCTCCTCCATGACCATAAAGCCCAGGAATGGGTACCTGTGAACTCCCCTTTCATCCTTCATGTATTCTTATCCAAATCCAATTTAAGTTAGCATGTCATATGTTAAGCCTGTGTTCTACCACAGAACTATACCCCCAGCCCAGTGCAAAATTTCCTAAGGTATGGCACCAACTATTTCTCTAACTTCAAAGAGATCCTATTTTTTTTTTTTTCTTTTCGTACTGGGGATTGAACACAGGGAGTGCTTCACTACTTAGCTACATCCTCAACTCTTTTTTATTTCAAGACAGGATCCCACTAATTTGCCAAGGCTGGCCTGAACTTATGACCCTCCTGACACAGCCTCCCAAACTGCTGGGATTATGGGCATGTGCCAACACACCCAGCTCAAAAAGAGATCCTGTAAAGGATTTAAAAAAAAAAATACTCTGCTGGGCACTGTGGCAAACACCTATAATCCCAGTGACTAAGGACGGGAGGCTGAGGCAGGAGGCAGGAGGATTGAAAACCTGAGACCAGCCTTGAAAATTTAGCAAGACCCTGTCTCAAAATAAAAAATAAAAAAGATTGAAGATGTGTATCAGTGGTTCAATCATCATAAATTCCCTTGCTTATGATACTTGTACACTGTTAATAGGCCTACCAATAGATTGATATTTTAAGAATATAATTTAGGGTACTTTCCATCATTATCTACTGGATCCAATAATGGAAACCACATTGGCTAAGGATCCTGAGACAACCAGACTGATGTCATCCTTATGAACCTTCCCATGTCCACTCTTCACCATTTGATGAATTGTACCAATTCATCAAATATTTGAAAAGAGCCTGAAAACCCCAAAATTGTCTCTTACTCTCACGATGGCCCGCATTCTCCCTTGAAAGTGGATTTCTTGCTTTCCTAAATAAATCTCTGTGCCTCTACTGATGTGGGCTGAAATTCTTTTTCATCACGTATGTCAAGGACCTCACTTGTCCTGTGTTGAGTTCCCCTTTGGGAACTCCTTGGGACCTTCTGGTGGTATCTCTTGTCTGGTGACAGGTTGTAAGACTCTGAGAAGTCATGGTGAATGACTGATAACATTTTCAGAACAGAGTCACCCAGAGTTAATCTGAAGCTGCACTGCTGTGAAATAAAACGCTTTCTTCCACCAGGTACAGTGGTATACACCTGTAATCCAGCAGTTCGAGAGGCTGAGACTGGAGGACTGAAAGTTCAAAGTCAGACTCAGCACTTTAGTGAGGCCTTAAGCAACTTAGCAAGACCCAGTCTCTAAATAAAAAAATTATTTTAAAAGGGCTGGGGATGTGGCTCAGTGGTTAAGCACCCCTGGGATCAATCCCTGGTACCAAAATGATGATGATGATGATGATGATGATGATGATGATGATGATAAAAATGACAACAATGACAATGAAATGCTCCCTTCCTTCCCACCACTGCCAGTGACATGAGAATATAAACATCATGAGGATGCATGCCAACCTTCTTCAGGTATCATGGAGACAGGACACTCCAGCAGACATCTGTGTAATGAAAAGAGTATGTGTGGTAAACTACCAGAATAATGTTGTCTGTTCCAGATCATAAAATAATTTTATCTTTGGATCAATCCAGACCTCAGAAAACTGTGAAGCAGGATGTCTTTGTTCTGTCTAACAGCAGAATTATTTTTACAGAATTAAAATTTAGGCCTACATTGAAGGAAATAAGAAATAAGCCATGTGAAACTCACTACTAAATTTTCTATAGGGCTCTTTGTTGTTTTTGTTTCTTGGTGGTACACAACCCAGGGACACTTACCACTGAATTACCTTCCCAGCCCTTTTTATTTATTTATTTAGAGCACATTCTTGTAAGTTGTGGGGAATGGCCTCAAACTTTCAATCTCCCTGTCTTACCCTCTCCTAAATCAATGGAATTAGAGGTATGTACCAACTTGCCTGGCTTCTATAAAGATTTTGTTGAAAATAATCATATGATGAGGGCCACTGGGAAAAACTTTGTATATCTCCTTTTCAGAAACCAAAGAATGTTTCCTAGAATATTTTTTTAACTCAGAAATTATGGTGAATTTTATAGCTTAATCCTTCTTTTGCTTTGATAGCTAAAAGCTTCCAACCTAATTTAGAGCCCATCTCTATTGATTGTGTAGAACTTGGTGATACCTAGTTTGTCACCATCCTTACTCCTGACCTTATCTTATTTACAGTTTTGGTTTGTACCAATTCATCAAATATTTGAAGGATACTGGCTGAATAGAACTCTAAAAGCTACTACCACTAAATTTTCAACCAAGGCATAGAGTAATAAAAAGAAATTCATAAACTCTCCAAATTATGTTATCTCTAATTCCCACTCCAGTGTGCTCTTTATTTGAAAAAGTGGAAAGTAGAAGATAAGCTATCTTCTTCCTGCAGCAAGTTGACAAGCATTTATCCACCCCTTCTTCACTACTTCCTAAGAAGTACTCGTTGCCCTTGTAGCAAGAAATTTATGGGTCAATTTTTTAGATCAAAATCATACACACACACACACACACACACACACACTCACACACAACATGCATGTGAAGTTGTTAAAAAAGCCACTGCCTGTCAGCCTCAGGACTTAAATATGGAACTCCTTTAGCTCTTCTCAGGTGTGTGTGTGCTTCTTGTATCTTCAAAGCATTTTCCTTCTAAGTTGTCTATACATAATATTTACACTTCCACATGCTTTACTTTCATTATGATGTTTGATATCTATGAGGAAAACAATGCTTTAGAAACTAAATATGAAAACATTCTTGGGGTAAATATCCTGACAATACAATTAGTACTAAAGTTCCCTTTGTCCACTTGCTCTTCCTGAGCCTGGATGCCTTCCAGAGTCAGCCACTGTTGATGCATGTCCTTCCAGATTCATGCATGATCTTGCAAATATATACATCTATAGTAATATGTTGGTTTGTATTGTGTGTCTGTGTTAATCAAATGAATGTTGTACAGGTTGTACTGTTCTGCAACTTGCTTTTTTGACTTAATAATATATCTTAGGGCAATTTTCCTACTCAAATGAAAGGGGTCTTTTCTTGCCCACAGCCTGTGCAGGCAACAGAAGCTGGGTCCCCTGTGTGGAGTGGGTTGGCTGAGAAAATACAGTGATAAATCACGACACAGAAAATAGTTTTAAAGAGCAGGGGAAGGACAGCTTTAACCTTAAGGGTCAAGCTTCCATGCTGAAAAGAGAGCTTTATTTATATGGGAGAACTTTAAAGGCTTTCTACGGAATGTTCTTAGCCAATTAAGGTAGGATGTAGGCTGTCCAGTTCCCAATGGGTCATACCCAACTCCAGAGCTAGGAGACCTAGCTGACTGAAGACAGAGGTCACATGCGTTGCACAATCCATTAAGAGGGAAGAGCCACAAAATATCTTGCAATGCCAAACCAAAATCTCCTTGGCTCCAAGGCCAAGTGAAGATGCTCAAATAGCTCCAGGGTGGCTCCCCACAGTGTCTTTTATGTTAACTCATCCAAACACATCTTCTGGCAATAGCTGCTGTTCTTCCATTTTTGCTCTTGACTATGGTACTGAAAAACACCTAAGGTACAGGTCAAAAAGGAATGTGGAAAATCTTTTTGGCGGTAATGGGAATTGAACTCAGAGCCTCATGCATGCTAGGCAAGCATGCAACCCCTGAGCTACTTTCCCAGGCTTGAAATTCGGAAAATCTGATTATTCAAGTGTGACTACCTCATAATGTCACTGTGCTGGGATATGGTGTAACCCAATCTTATTTACTTATTATTAGTCTTGGTCTGAAGTTCATTCACTTAACAGTTATTTAGTGGTTATAATAGACACTGTTCCAGGTTCTGAGGAAAGAGCTGTGACAAAAAAATACAATCTCTACTTCCATAACACTTACATTGCCTTGAGGGGAGACAGACAATATAATAGAAATAGTAGTTGGTTAATAGTGAAGCCAGATTTAAAGTTAGGTAGTCAGTGTAGTTAAGATAAATCGGGTCTAATGCCGAGTGAAATCTAAAATGGAGGCCATGCTGGCAATGATTCCGGGAAATGCAGGACAACTCATGGAATGTTAATGAAGTCCTGAAAAGGCCCTAGGCCAAAGTCCACCTCAAAGAAATGTTAATGAACAGCCCCCAGCAAAAAGGTGCTGACTCAGAAGTCCTTCCTGACCAGATTACTTCTTTGGTCCACCTGTGTCCCACCCCTCGGGCCTTCCCACCTACATTCCATCACTGAAAGAACTATAAAAAGGGGAGACAACATCCCTTCCACAGATTCCACCTCTTGGGTCCCCTTCTTCCTCCGGGAGAAGTCTTTTCTGCTGTCCTTTAATAAACTTCTAATTTCTACTCTGACCTTGCCTCGGCGGCGTGCTTCTTTGGTGTTATTCTTCAACATTGGGGAAGCAAGAACTCGTCACCGGTGCTACAAAGAAAGAAGGGAAAAAAGAATAATGGGAGGGCTAGGAATAGCTCAGTGGTAGAGCACTTGCCTAGTATGCTCCAGGTTCTGGGTTAGATCCCTAGCACAGAAAAAGAAAGAAAGAAAGGAAAGGAAGAATAGGGTTCTCTACTGGGCCCAGTGATGTACACCTGCAATCCTAGCAGCTCAGGAGACTGAGGTCAGAGGACTGCAAGTTTAAAGCCAGTCTTGGCAATTTGGCAAGGCCCTAAGCAACTCAGTGAGATACTAAAATAAAAAATGAAAAGGGCTGTGGATGTGGCTCAATTGGTTAAGCACCCCACTGTTCAATCCCTGTTACAAAAAAAAAAAAAAAGGAATAAAGAATAGGGTTTTCCAAGAGGAGGCCAGAGATTATAATTTTGTTGTTGTTTTGTTTCCTTTTGTCAGGGAATGGATTTTTATTTATTTAAAAAAATTTGGGGGGATACTGGGAATTGAATCCAGGGGCATTTACCAATGAACTATATCCCCAGCATCCCCTGCTTTTTTTCCCTTTTATTTTGAAACAGGCTCTTACTAAATTGTTGAGGCTAACCTTGGATTTATGATCCTCCTGTTACCAGCCTCCTGAGTTGCTGGAATTATAGGTCTGCACCACTGTGCCTGGACAGGGAATGGCAATAAGATACAAGAAATGATTTGTGCAACTTCTGGGTGATCCCCTTTAAGAAAAGGAATCCCTGTTGATTCCTTTCTTAATGGCTAAACAATGAATATGGGTGATGTCTTTTTTGAATGGAGGTGTGTGGGGAGGTGAATGAACTTGTGGATAAGAAAAGAGAAAGTAGGTTTTAATTTTAGCTGTAATATTACCCATTAAAAAAAAAAAGAAATCTTGAAGCAAATATTAAATGTGTTAGCAGTTGTTCATTATGGTTGGTGGAAACGTGAATGCTTACTTTTAACAACTCGTAATCAGGTGCAATGGTGCACACCAGTAATCCCAGCAGTTCAGGAGGCTGAGACAGGAGGAGCCCAAATTCAAAACTAGTTTTGGCAACTTAACAAGACTCTAAGCAACTTAGTAAGACCCCGTCTCAAAATTAAAAAAATAAAAGGTCTGGGATGTGGCTCAGAGGTAGAGGGCCCCTGGATTCAACAGTGCCAAAAAAAAATTAAGATTCCTTTAATGTCTATATATTTCTAATATTTATGTATTTATTTATTTATTTTAGTACTGGGGACTGAACACAGAGTCTAAGTCATATCCCCAGTCCTTTTTATTTATTTATTTATTTTATTTTGAGAAAGCATCTTGTTGAATAGCTCAAGCTGGCCTCAAACTGGCAACTTCCTGCCTCAAACTTCTGAGCAATGGGGATTACAGGTATGCAGCACCATGCCTGGCAGTGAAATTTTTTCAAATGTATAAAAAGAAATTATAGTACATTCATCTGCTAGAATGTTTATAATAATTTAAAATAGCATTTCAGGAGAATAGTTAATGGCTGGCTACAGTGGTACATGCCTGTAATCCCAGCATCTCAGAAGGCAGAGACAGGAAAAAGAGGCAAGTTCAAGGCCAACTTAATTAAACATTATCTCAAAATAAAAAATAAAAAGGACTGGAGGCGTGGCTCTGATGTAAAGCCCCCTAGGTTCAAGCCCTAATACCTAGAAAAAATATAGTTAATGATATGGGTTAAACATCTGGCTGATTAGCTTAATAATCATCTATTAGATTTTGGTTGGGAGGATAGTACTGGGGATTAAACCCAGGAAAGCATTACCACTGAGCTATATCCCCGGCCCTTTTATTTGTTTACTTATTTTGAGACAGGATGATCTCATTAAGTGGCCTCACTAAATTGCTGAGACTAGCCTTGAACTTGTGATCCTCCTGCCTCAGTCTCCTAGGTTGGTGGGACTACAGGCATGCGCCACCACACTGGGCTAGATTGTTTTTTTTTTTTTTTTAACTAACATAAAAAGGCTTATTTAACTAATCTATTTTCCAAAAATAGCCTCAACCAGATCATGGAATTAGCCTGCTCATAAATCTCTTTTCTTAGAGCAAGTATGAAACAAAACCAACAAATGCTTAAAAGTCATCTGATGGAGAAATTGCTTTACCATCCATGTGATGCCCTATAAACATATTAAGACAGAATACTAAAATGTTAACAGTAATTATCTGTGGTTTTTCTGTAGTTTAAAAACATTCTAAAATATGTATTATTATCTGTATAACCAGGAAAAGTTCATATTTTTCAAAGTTAAAAGAAATATTCAAATTTAAGAGCATCTTAGAGTCTAATGACCATTTTATATTCATCAAAGACACTAAGAAAATTATATTCATTATGATACTTGGTGTTTTTTGCTTATAAGAAAGGAATCGTAGATTCTCAGTGAGGTCTCAATGCAGTAGACGTTGTTCTGGCACTCATAGACCTTGGTGCCCCTCTGTTGAATATAACCAATCTCCCAGAAAAATCAGTCTCAAAGGCCACTCTATGACCACAATGTATCAAGATAAAAACAAGACCATATGATGTTTTAACATAGGCAAAAATGTGAACCTTGTCCAACTGGGCTAGAGAATAAAAAATAGTATTTACTAAATCCTGGGGCATTTTTTAAATCATCTGCTGAAACAGAATAGTTAATGCCGCCAAACAATATATTCAAAGAGAGAATCTGACTAAGTCAAAATTTCTGACCTAGATTCACAAGAAGAAATATATTTGGGATTTAGTACATACATACATAAATTTAAACAAAAGTTTAATGACATAATACTCACCTTTACTGTGATTCACCTTTTCATGTGATTCACTTTCTTTTCTATTTCTCTCTTTTTTTAAATTTAACAGTTGATTTTAGCAAAGAATGATTCATGAATGAGGCAACTCTCAGAACCAAAAGAGATTCAGAGAGCTATGCTCACTATTCTATTTCTTTTTCAATAAAGCTGTTCGCTACTCACTAAATTGTTTTCTCAACCTTCAATTTAAAACACGCTGATTAGGTTTTAGATATAAGCTAAATCCAATTAATTAAGAAGGAATTAGATTCTATCTAATTAAGAGAGATGAAGAAAACTTCACTTATTAGAAAACATTTTTTGAGTCAGACCCTGACTCAGTTATAAGTAGTTAACAGAACAAAATCCCTGATTTCATAGATTTTACAGTATAGCTGTGCTGTCCAATACAGCTATTAGACAAGAGTATCTAAATTTAAATTAATTAAAATTAAGCAAAAATAAACATTCATTTCCATAGTCAGATTAACCAGGGTTCAAGTGCCCAATAGCCACATGGGGTTAGTGGCTAGGTTGGAACAGATATAGAACATTTCTAGGAAGAAAACTACCTTATAACTTGACTAAAGTAATGACTTGTTGACATAAAGCCTAAAAGAGAGAGAGAGAGAGAGAGAGAGAGAGAGAGAGAGAGAGAGAGAGAGAACAGTAAGAATTTATTCACACTCTCAGAATGAGAAGGTTCAGACTGCATCTTAGGAATAGAACAGTTTGGCTGGTTCATTCCTAATCACCTCTGTCACAATTATATATTGCAGGGCTGGGGTTGTGGCTCAGTGGCCGACTTGCCTAGCAAGTGTGAGGCACTAGATTTGATTCTCAGCACTGCATATAAATAAATAAATAGATAGATAAATAAGTGAAGCTTTAGCAAGAACTAAAAAAAAAAAGCAAACAATTATATATTGCATCCCGAACTCCTCTGCCTAATTCCATATTAATTGAACCACATTTTGGATAACTTACTTTCTTACTACAGCTACAAATTTCTCATTATAAATTAGTGGCATTCTGGTTTACAAATCAATCACTTAGGAGTTTAGTAAAAATGAGCTGAGAAACAGAACCAGACCTCTTTGCACTATGGTCACAGCAGGAACTATCAGCTGCCCATGTTCTTCCTTTATGTAAAAATCCTGATTTTACTTAGTATAGCCATGAGCCAGTGATAATGAGTTAGAAGACTACAATTTTTGCCTTCCTTGCAACTGCATGCCTCCATGAAATTGCTCTCAGTGGGACCCCTAGAAGAGCTCTTCAAAAGGGACACACAACTTGAACAAACCTCTTATGTCCTTCCTCTCTTGTGGCTGCCTGCAAGAACAATTTGATGGCTGGAATTCCAGCATCTGACACATACCATATGGACAGTGGAAAAGAAGGGAAAAGTCTGGGTTCCTGATGCCCATGGAGATACTATACTTTTGAATTTATTCTACATGAAAATAAACACTTATGTATTTAAACCGTTGTAGTCAATCCTGGATAAAATTAGGAGTCCTTCTAGGGTAATTTTCTCATATGAGGACTTTGTGTGAAGAAGCCAGAAGACATTCTCTTTAAAATCTCCTTAAATGCAAGAAATGCCAAGTTATTATCAGTTGTAAAATTTAGGACAGATATAGATTTTGTTAGAAATCACTGCTTAAATCATTGTTAAGGAATAATGTTGTCAAAAAACAATTTTTAATGATATGAAAATGAAAGATATTCAGTTTAGATAAAGGCCTAATGTTTGCCATTTTGTCAGTGACTTACAATTAGTACTTAATTTTAGCCCAACCAGTTGTATTCCTGGCGTTCTAAATAGGCATTTTCAACTACAGTACAGATTTTCTAAACTGCAGAATGATATGTATAAAATATACTAAAACTCAAATCAGATTCCTGAGATCTTTTTTTAGAATGTGTAATCACAAAATTGCTGTGAACTATCAATATGAACCTGAAATAGAAAATCATAAGGCTACAAGTTGATCAGCTATCTGCAATCAACAAGGGGATCAGCAATCCATTATTAGTACTGGGATGAAATAGATCATCTTTAGTATAACATGTATTAACAAAGTCCCCAAAATGTTTTCAAATACCATAGAATTAATGGAATAGTTTCAGGACATTTCTGAAAAGCGTTAAATTTTGGGAAGAATTATGCGTTGAAATTCTAGCAACATTTATTGCTCACCTGTTGAGGATACTAGGCATTTTCTCAATTTTTTAAAACTCCCTTTTATACTAGGACTCAAGGGAAGCTGACTTTCCCAAGGTCACAGAACTAGTAAAGTCAAGATTTCAATTTAGGGTGCCTTGGTCTCTTCAACATTTTTTCACTGTTTTTTGTATCTTGAAAAAAAAAAGTTTTTATTTGGATAAAGAGCTGGAAAAAGTAATGTTTAAGGGCTCTGTATAAGTGAATGGGAATGTTTTAAATAATGTGAATGTTAAAGCTAATAAAATCCTGGAATAATCTTATTGGGGAGGGTATTGGGGGTGTTGATCTCAGAGGTGCTTTACCACTGAGCTATATCCCAGTTCTTTTTCTATTTTAAGACAGGGTCTCATAAAGTTGCTAAGTCGCTAAATTGCTAAGATCTTCCTCCCTTAGCCTCCCCAGCTGCTGGGATTACAGACATGTGCCTCCACACTGGGTGAGGATCCCATTTCTTAGATGACTGCCACTTTGACTTCATCATCCCAATACTGTCCTATGTCCTGTTCTTTTACAGGCTTGCTCTCTTATTCTGATGAATGTCTGCGTTTATGAAAAATTATTAATGTATAATAATTGCCTGCTTCTTTGACTCACCAGAATGAGAATTTCTACAATCTGGATCTAATCTGTTCACAGTCGCAATCATTCCATTTCTGTGGAAATTCCAGTGCCAGGAATACGGTAGAGCACAAAAATAGAGGGGTAATGGAATAAGCCCTCAAGTTTCATCCAGGTATATACAAAGACCATACCTAAAAAGGTGTGTTTTGGGTTTGTATTGTTGTTGTTTTTGTACTTAGTAACTGGGTCTAAAGTCCTTCAAGTAACACGTGGGCAAGTGGGAAATTCCTTATTTTTGTTTGGTAACTTTGTGGCACCGGATATAAAATTTACACTTCATCTTAAATGTGACAATATATCCCTTTTTTTCAAACAAAAGCACATAATTCAAGCCCAGGTCTTCAAGCCCAGGTGCAAGACAGAAAAGATGTCTTTAGCTGTCCGCCACAGATAGATGAAAAATTTTCAAATCTGGGGCCAAATGAAAGAGAGAAAAAAATCCGTGTAAACGCCTATGACACCTTCCTTCCTCACCAGGTCCCTCAGCCCCAGGCCCCGCGCCCGCCTCAATTCCCCCGGGGGCTGAGGTGGACGGCCTGTCCGGGTCCCACCACCAGACTCAGCTCTGCCCCCACAAAAACGTGGATAAGTCCAGCTGGAAAGCCGCTGAAAACTTCTCTGAGGCTCTCGGAGATCTGAAAAGCCAGACAGGCCGCGCGCCCCGCCCTCCACCTCGTAGACAGCTCCGCCGAGGTCCTAGCCCTCCGCACCAGAAATCCCCCTACATCAGCTGACATTTTTGCTCCCAGGGAGGGGGGGGCAGAGAAGGGAAGGTGCCAGCGGTGAGCAGCACTAGGCGTGGGGCGGAAGCCTGAGACGTCATCTAGGCCCCACCCAGGCTCAGCACCTCCAGGGGCTGCCCCGCGGGGTAGGGCCATCACGCCCCGCCTCCCCAGCTGTGCCCCACCCCGGCCCGGGAGCGCCCTGGAGCCCTTCCAACTCCCCTCCCCCGCGCGCTCCTCCCGCCCCACCTCACGCACCCAGCCCAACGCGATATTATGTCTCCGCGACAAGTTCCCGGATGCTCGCCTTCCCTCTTGGGACCGAGCCGTAGCCCCACCCCCGCGCGGCTCTGCGTGCCACGTCACCGCTTGCGGCGCTTCCGGAGGCGCAGCGGGCGATGACGTAGAGGGACGTGCCCTCTATATGAGGTTGGGGAGCGGCTGAGTCGGCCTTTTCCGCCCGCTCCCCCCTCCCCCCGAGCGCCGCTCCGGCTGCACCGCGCTCGCTCCGAGCTCCGGGCTCCTGCTAAGCTAGCGCTGCCGCCGTCTCCCTCCAGTCGCCATCATGATTATCTACCGGGACCTCATCAGCCGTGAGTCCTGACTGCACTACCCTTACTGGCCCAGGAGGAACTGGGGTGCGGGTGGGAGCGGAGAAGGCGGACACCGCCGCCGTCCTGGGTCCAGGGACGCCGGCTACCTTTCCGGGGGCGAGGAGGGATCGGTGCCGGGGAAGCGCCCGGGTCTCGAGCGCTGGGGCGGGGCAGGGGGCCGCGTGCGCCTGCCCGGCGCGGGAAATGGCGGAGCCGGCTCCAGGCCTTGGTGCCGGCGCACCGTGATGAGTGATTCCCTGTTCCCGAACAGATGATGAGATGTTCTCCGACATTTACAAGATCCGGGAGATCGCGGACGGGCTCTGCCTGGAGGTGGAGGGCAAGGTGAGTCGGTCCGCCGGCCGGCCGCGCGGGGGAGGCAGAGCCTGGCGGGCGGGCTCGGGTTTCCGCGACTCCCCCGCCCGAGGTTGTGCAATCCTCTCCGCCCCCTCCTGGCGGAGGAGTCGGCTCTTTCCGGGCTCGGGTTTTTCTAGAAAAGTGGAGGCGGAGCTGAGCCTGGAAATAGGTCCGCCGCCTCGGCGCCCATCCTCCTTCAGGGCCTTCCGGGACATGTTGTCTCTGATTTAGGAGCCCCAGAGTCTTAAACATTTGCCCTATCATCACTTAACCAGTGGCAACCCAGGAGCCCACAACTGAAAACGCGTGCCACATGCTTATAGTGAACCCATTTTCTTTCTGGTAAACAGGCAATTAGTTTCTGTTAAACAGTTTTGAGAAACCGACATTTCTTCCCCCCCAAAAATGGTGCTTTTGTGGTTTCCAACAAAAATTAAGAGTATTTGAGAAAGCATAAACTGCTGGCATAGGAGTTATTTTGGAATGTTTTCCCCCATTTTTGTAACTGAACTACTTATTCTAATGCAGATGGTCAGTAGGACCGAGGGTAACATTGATGACTCGCTCATTGGTGGAAATGCCTCCGCTGAAGGACCCGAGGGCGAAGGTACCGAAAGCACAGTAATCACTGGTGTTGATATTGTCATGAACCATCACTTGCAGGAAACCAGCTTCACAAAAGAAGCATACAAGAAGTACATCAAAGATTACATGAAATCGTAAGTGATCTTAACACCCAGCCAAAGTCTGGGATCGCTTATTTTAAGTTTTTTGGTAGTAGATCGCTTATTTTAAGTTCTTATGAAAGGCCTGATACTTTGTTGAAAAGCTCACTGACAAGGGTGGTTGCTTTCTGTAAACTACTGCGAGCATGACATTTCTTGAAAGATTCCTTCTGTAAAGTAGTAATATCTTAATTGTGCTATTATTTTGCTTATTGAAAGCTAGGCCTAGTGTTGCAGAATTCTTTGTTGCTTGTACTTGTTACTTTAAAAATTTTTTATATTTTAACAATCATTTAATGATACTGTTGTAGAATCAAAGGCAAACTTGAAGAACAGAGACCAGAGAGAGTAAAACCTTTTATGACAGGGGCTGCAGAACAAATCAAGCACATCCTTGCTAATTTTAAAAATTACCAGGTAAATACTTTCATTATTTGAATCAAATGGGTGTACTGTTTAGCTGCAAAAACAGAAGGTAAGTTTTTAATCTTCCTATAGTAATTGTTGTTTGAATCATTTAAATACATTGATACATAGACTCAAATTCCAGTGTCTATGACACTGGCTTTTGGATGCATCTGAGCTTGTTGGACCTGTTATTGGAAAACTTCAGTGACTTCCCTTGACCTCTAAGATGTAATTTTAAAACAACACACATCACAAACTGGCTTTAAATTTTTTTAACTAACTTGTAATTCCATTTGATATACTTTAAATCATTGTCAGCCTGACTACTGAGGCATGCAGGTTAGTTGGAATTTCATGTGGGCTTGATAAAGTAAAAGTTCCTAGAAAGCCTAAAGTGTTCCAGGATTGGTCTGCACTATTTTGATTTATTAGTGCTTTAATCAAGTGAACTGATGTTTGTGAATAATGAGCACTGCTTTTAGGCATCAGAGCTTTTACTTGCTGGAATTGCTTGATTTTTTTTTGTGTGTGTGGTGTAATAGGTTTGCTTTGATATAATACATTCATATATGGTGGTCTAATTCTGGGTATTTGTTTCCCAAGTTCTTTATTGGTGAAAACATGAATCCAGATGGCATGGTCGCTCTCCTGGACTACCGTGAGGATGGTGTGACCCCATATATGATTTTCTTTAAGGATGGTTTAGAAATGGAGAAATGTGTAAGTATGAGAAAGTGGTTTGAAATCAGTAATTTGTGAAAATAGAGATTTTAGGTATGATTCTAAGTGTTTCTTGACAGAGTGGATTCTACAACAGTACTTTTAAAACATGGGATTTAGTTTGTTTTTCTTTGGGGAGCTAGAGAGGATTGTATTTCACATGTAATAGATTCTTGTGGTATAAAGGCCTAGAATCTTGGTTATCTACAGAAAACAGTGTAGATGATTCAGAGACAACACTATGTTGACCTTCCCCATTAGATATGACTTCCATTTCTTCTATTGTCACACATGCATGAGTGGCACTCTGGTTTACTGCTAATTAGCAATTGATCATTGAAAGTCTGAGACATTATATTCTAGTAAGTAGCTAGAACTGACTGCTAAGAAGATCATTTAGTAAAAATAAGTGCATGTTTGCTGTGCAAGGAACTTCCTGCAAAGAGGCTGTATGGAAACAGACATTGTCCTAGCTTCAGGGCTTCCTATAAATTAAGTAGAGGATATGAGCGAAATAAATGGCACCAGTGGCCTAAAATTAGGGACCGTACAAGATGGTTGACCATTCATACTCCATTTGAGCTTTTTGGTGGTATAATACTGCAAATTGGACTTGATGCATAATAAGATTTTTTCTGGAAAATGTGCTACCTCCAATTGGGTAAGGATGTTCTGCATCCACTGATAGACCTTGAACAATTTGCTGTTGTTCTTTTGGTTTGCACTAGGATGCAAAAGAAAATAATCCCTGCGCTTTCTGTCTGTCTGTGTGGCAGTCCAGATTGAATTGGGGAATACAGCTGTAGTTTAGAAAAGTTGGTACTCTTTATTGGAAAAGGTGTTAATGTGATCTTACTTTATTTTTACAGTAACAAATTTGGCAGTTACTTTGGACCTATCATCTGTCATCATAACTGGCTGCTGCTTGTCATCCACACAACACCAGGACTTAAGACAAATGGAACTGATGTCATCTTGAGCACATTTATTTTGACCGTGATTTATTTGGAGTGGAGGCATTGTTTTTTAAGAAAACATGTCATGTAGGTTGTCTAAAAATAAAGTGCATTTAAACTCACTTGAGAGAAGTTCTCTTAGTTTAATACATGTTTAAACTAAATCCAACCTGTAGTGTTCCTGGAGAAGCTAGAGCCTGATTGTAGGCCACCATTAGAAAGCTGACTGTCTTCAGATAACTCCTGCAGTGAAAACTACTTCTGCAACTGGAATCTAAAAAACAAGAATCAAGGTTTTAATTCTGACTTGTAATAAAGGGAAAGACCATGCTCATAACAGTGCCAACATTTGAAGTGTGGAACTTACACATTGCATCACCTACAACGGAAGTAGTTAACCCTGGAAGAGGTTACCAAAAGAATAAAGAGACACTAACTCAGTTGGAAGCAATGTATTGTCTGAGCTTATTTTAACATCAGTAGAATCAAGTTACCTGGAATGAATTGCCAATTCCCTGGTTGCTAGAACAGGGGTTGGCAAAGGGGGCTCATTCTTCTACCTGTACAGCTCTAGGTGGTGGTTATATCTTTAAATGTTGGGGGGGGGGGTGTCAAAAGAATACCTTATGGGATATGAAATTGAATTTTGTGTCCAGTTTTTTGGGACACTTTAATAATGTATGGCTTGACTGTAGTTTGTAAAATGGAAAAAGCAGTTGAATGTGATGGTTGGACCTTTCAAGTCCTTAAAACCCAGGTCCCTTTATGAAGTACACCAGTCCCTCCTTTGAAAGAAAGGAATAGCTGGTGGCCAGAGGAGAAATATCCAGAAAAGCTGTGTGCTTTGGAATGGATATGAATAGGCATCTGACAGACCTGGAGCAATTAAGGTCTGCTGCTAAGGTTTTCTCTATTAGGTGAGAAGGAAAAAATGACTGCACTTTGGCAACCAAGATTGAGAGGGAAAACATGGAAAATTCTTATAACAAATGGAATATTTTGCTTGGTTTATTATACCTTTAAAAGGTTAAACATAAAAAAGACCAGTGATTTCATTGACTCCATTTGGACATGTGAGTTCAAAGATCAGACTATGGAATTTGCCATATAACTTCAAAGAATGTGATCCTGAACTTAAGGCTAATAGGTTAATAGTGCCCCCTGGTGATGGAAAGCAGACCCAAACACTGGAGTCTCCAGTTAATTTAAGCATTCTGGCTCTGACATGAAATCAAAGGGAAAAAGTACCAGCCTTATTTAGGCCATTACTGTCTGAAACATTGTAATTAAAAAGTATTTAGGCAGTGATCAATTCTGTTAAGACCAGGACAATCTGGCAGAGGGGTAAGGGTTTTAAGGGAACATCTAAAGTGAAGTCTGATAGGTGAGCTGGGAAAGTGAAATAGTAAAGGCTTTGTTGGGGAGGTGAACAGGTTTTCCTGCCCCAACATCTCAAAAATTCCTTAGTTGTCCCTTGTTAATCTTTATAGGTATACCCCCCCCCATCCACGTGAAGAGTCCAGGTAGTTGTTTAAATACTATCCCTTTTTGGGGGGTGGGGGGTCTTTGGTTATTCTAGAGTCAGGTTAAGACATTTTGAGATGAATAAGTGATATATTGCTTCCTGAACGCATCAGAAGTACATGTCATTTTGTTTGACACTAAGTTTGGTACAGGCAGGTTTTTATTGGCCCATGGCCAAGGGTTTTGTTGTGTGTATGGAAAATAAATGAATATAGAAGGATTTTTATAGTGTCTAGAGAAGGACTTTATAATGTGGAAAGAAGGTCACATTCGTATGTGGGGAGAGGTGAGCAGACCATCCAGGCAAAAGAACACATTCACAGTCTGAAATGTGCTTAATGTGTTCTGGGAACAAGATGGCCACTGTGCTGACCCAAGAAGGTGAAAGGAAAGAGTTGAAGTAAAGAAGTATGATTGCATATGGGGAAAGACCAAGGCGTGCAGGAAAACCACAGTGCTGCTTTGAACAGAAGAGTTATAAGACTTAAATTTTCAAAGATCACTTTGGTTCCTGGGGAGCAGGGTAAAAAGTATAGAGCAATTATGCATTTAATGCAATATTTCTAGGCAAGAGATGACAGCAGTAGTAGTAGAGATGGTTGGAAATGAAGGTAGAGGTAGTAAGCTGTGCTAATGTGTGAGGTGAGAGGTGAGAATGAATTTAATGAATGGATTGAGCAAAATGAGTGACAACTGTTGGATTTCAGTAGTGGGGAAGAAAGCCTCATTAACATGGGCTCCAAAAACACATTCACAGGCAGCACATGGCTCATGAAATGTCATAATACAATTGTGTGCTTGTTATTACATCTGCTTTAAGCAAAAGATATGTGAATGACTCATTTGAATCATTAGAAATTTTTCTCAAAATTTAGTTGAATTGCTAGATTCGTATTGTTACCATTCTGAACTACAGTGTATTCAATAATTCGCTACAACGTGAACAGTAATGATGACACAAGATTGCGAGAAGAACAGCAATGAACCTCAATTAACTTGAAAAAATGAACACATGGATATACATGTATATCCTTTGAGTGTATACAGTGTGCTCACATGTAAAGTGGAGTTACCTTGTCTGGTAGTCTATACTCTGAGTAAAATGGAACTAAACTCAGGTGGATTTGAATTCATTGGTATCATAGTGATTGGTGATTTACAACAGTAGGTCACTACTACATGATCCTCGATCCTATGGTAGAAGTATACAGTTAACAGCCTGCTAATGGGCACAAATCTACCCCCCACCCCCAAAGAGCTCCAGCTTCGTGGCAATTAGCATGTATTTCTGGAGACTTTGCCCATAAGAACTGAGGGTGTAACTTGATATTTTTGGAAACATTTAATAATCATTATTTCAAGAAGTTCTTGAATTGTTCAACATAAAGAAGTAGAAATCCTGTATACCTTCTACTGAATAAAGCTTAACTGCTGTGAGAGCCACCTCAATAAGCTAGATTATTGGACTGTGCAGATAAGTTAAAAATCATGTTGACAGTTTATATTTATCCACGGAATTCCTCCAAGTCCATTTCTTGGCCATGGCGGCAATGATATACAACCAACCATATGTAAGTCAGCAGTCCAAAATAGATCTTGGAGTACTGCAGGTGCATGTTTTTAACTAAGAGGATATTCAGGGTTTTGGGTTGGTTGGTTGGTTGGTTTTGTTTGTTTGTTTTTGAGAGACTGTAGGCCATGAATTCCTCCTGTTATACATGATTTCATATCATTGTGCCTGGAGGTTGCCACTTGCAATTCTATATGCTGGGCCATGAGAAGCTCTGGTGTGGATGTGGTTCTGGCAGGGTATCGGGAGTCACTCTGGAAATACACACCCTTAAGTCCTGAGCAAGAGATACAGAACAATTATTGCGCCCTGCAATAACTTGGGCTTTACCTCCACTTGGATAATGAGGCGTGGCTCCAAGAGTAGGCATCACCCTGTGGGATTGAGTTACACCCACCTGTTCCTTTGTAATCCTACCCCTTTGCCCTTTTTGGGATAGAATGTTCCATGGAACTTCCCCGTGTGTGTGTCCCCTATATAAGAAATAAAGAATTCCAGTAGCTCTCTCTTTCCATGGACCCCTAAGGTCGGAGAGCCATCCTGGATTTTGAAAAGGTACTTCTGTGTGTTTGCGTGCTTTCTTTGCCATTTCTTAAGTTATTGGAACAGTCAGATTTGTGAACCCAGCATAGGTCACCAGCTAGGATAGATGGCAATAACAGGGGTGATACAGTTCAATGAGAAAAATATTAAATTGGAGCCTAGAGGAAAATTCTTTCCAAAGTAACTTGTCAATGTTTCCCTCAATTACTGCCTTTCTTCCTCCTGTGATACACTCGGTGTCCGTTGAAGTCTTCATTCTGCTCTTTTATGAGCTTAGAGGTTAAGCAGAGAGCACAGATAGAAAACAATGTGCAATGTTTTTTCTTGTGCAAGTAACAAGTTACAGACAAAATGAAAATTAAGACATTGGGTAACTCACTGGAGGAGTCGCCTGACTGGGAGAAAACATACAGAGACAGTTCATATTCAACCTTTAAAGTACAATTTTTCTAGTTTCTGTGTTTGTTTTTTTGCTGGGGCTGTGGGGAGCCCAGGGCTTCTCACATGCTAAGCATACACTCTTACCACTGAGCTACAACCCGGTACCTTAGTAAAGTATTTTAGAAAATAGTCCTGTAGCGCTACTAGACAGCCTTTGGTTCTGACATTCATTTGGATACTAGAAATCTAGTTATGTATGTGGTGATTGTCCTCATGTGTAAAGGTGACAGATAAATCATAGTTTATTATCAAATGCAACTTGTACATGGCCTCATTGAGAGCATAGGGTTATGAAATTATTCTATCCAGTGCATAGTCTGCCATTCTCTAGCTGGAAGAGATTTGGAAATTTGCAGAGAAAGATGGTATTTTCTGGACCACAACTCAAAACAGAGCAATACTTGTAATGTCCCTTTCCTTGAATACATTGATTTTGGGGTTTTCCTTTATCGTGTAAGCAAATACTTGAATTAATATTCAACCTGGGGAAAAAGATGGCTGGTTAAAAAGAAAAAGTACTGTGCATGAAATTAGAAAGAAAAGAGACACCTTTTTTTTTTGTACCAGGGATTGAATCCAGGGGTGCTTAATCACTGAGCCACATCCCAGCCCCCCTTTTTTGGGGGCAGGGGTGGTTACTGGAAATTAACTCAGGGGCACTTGACCAGTGAGCCACATCCCCAGCCCTGTTCTGTATTTTGTTTAGAGACAGGGTCTCACTGAGTTGCTTAATGTCTCACCATTGCTGAGGCTGGCTTTGAACTTGCAATCTTCCTGCCTCAGCCTTTTGAGCAGTTGGGATTATAGGCGTGCTCCACTGCACCACGCCCCAGCCCTTTTTTGTATTATATTTTGAGACAGGGTCTCACTGAATTGCTTAGGACCTTGCTAAGTTGCTGAGGCCGGCTTTGAACTTGCAATCCTCCTGTTTCACAGATACCTTTTTTGACTACCTCACTGAGGTGGAACAATGTGTCAACAGATGGTGAGTATAAAATGGGAAGCTAAGTCAACTCAGAGGCTGGTGTGATGCATTATAACCTTTCTCCATCGCGATCCTAGCACACCTTTCTTCTGAAGCCTCCCCTGGTGTATAAACTCGAGGGGAATTCACAGCAGTGAATTTTGTCAGGTGGAACATGGGCTGGGTGACTGCCATGGGATTGGTAGAACGGTAACACCAACTGCTAGCATCTATTAAAAGTGAAAGTGACTAAGCCTCTGAAATGTGGTTAAGTAACGTGCAACCTGTTCCACTCGGCTCAATAGACCAGGAGCGGGGGACTGGGGGTGTGAGAGCTGCACAGACTTCCTCTGGTGGAGGAAAGCTCTTTCCTTACCATCACTAGGCTCAAGGCTGAGGCCCCTCTAACAAAGGACACATTAACCAGAGAAAAGCATGTACTATTTTTTTTAATGTAAGTTTTACATGACACAGGAGCTTCCATGAAGAAATGAAGACCCAAAGAAACAGGTAAACTTGCCTATGTTTATGCTTGGGTTTTGGGGGTTGGTTTTGTTTTTTTTTTAAGAATATAATTTAATCTTTTTATGCTTAGGGTTGCTGAAGAGTGGACGCAGGGGTGTGAACTAATGGAAACAGATGGGGGCGGGGAACTTAGCAAGGCCTGTTTGTTCAGATTCCCTCAGTGTCCCTGTGTCTTCAGAGATACTGATGTTCCTTTGCTCTGGGAATATGAAGGGCACCTCTCAAATGAGAGTATTATGATCTGTTTTAAGGAAGAAGGACGAAAGGGAAAGGAGGGGTGTCTTCCTGCTGCTTCTGTGTTTTTCAAACGCCAAGATGACATATTTTGGGGTAACATGTTCTGAAATCCACCATTAGCATCCCAAGAGCAACATGGAGGCTCATTTTTCTAGGCATTCACTAAACCCTATATAAATTGGGTGTGTGAGTTGTGCAAATCGTTCAACTACTGATTAGCTTCCACTATCAAAGATCCTATGAAAATTTTGCTGGATAATTCTTCTCTTCTAATCCCTCAATCTGCTTTTATCTCAAGCCACTTTTTATTACCCTCCAGTCAATCTCCTGCCTGTGTTAACTTTTTTTTATATATATACTGGGGATCGAACCCAGGCCGTTTGACCACTGTGGCACATCCTCAGTCCTTTTTATATTTTATTTGAGACAGGGTCTCACCTGAGTTGCTTAGGGCCTCAGTAAATTGCTGAAGCTGGCTTTGAACTTGCGATCCTTCTGCCTCAGCCTCCTGAGCCACTGGGAATTTAGGCATGTGCCACTGTGCCCAGCCATTTTGCAATTCTTAATAAGAGGATGCTGTATTTTTTATTTTGCACTGGGCCCCACAGATTGTGTAACCAGTCCCAGATGCGTGCCTGGGTAGATGAGAGAGGTATGTGTATATTCTGTTGAAGGTCGGTAATTAGTGGCAGGTGAAGCAAGGGAAGAGGAGAGGCAGAGATAACTTGTTGACAGTGAAGTTCTTTGAATAACAGGACGTTGACCAATGAATGTGATTTAATCTAATAAATTAAAAATGCAGATAAAAGCTTTGAATATATACATTTGGCTCTTCTCCAACAGAGAAATATGAGAATAATTGAGACTGATATCCCAGACAAATATTTCTTTTTCTAAATCATAGCTAAGGTTCCAGTCAAGAGCAATGGTACAGGCCTAAATCCCAACTACTTGGGAGGTTCAGGCAGAAGGATAGCAGGTTCAAGCCCAACCTCAGCAATGTTGTGAGACCCTGTCTCAAAAGATAAAAAGGGCTGGGTATAGCTCAATGGCAGAGCACCATTGGGTTCAACCCCCTGTGTCTAAAAAAAAATCATGGCTAATACTCCTGAGCACACAGAGCAGAAATGACCCATTTGATGGAATGACCATCTCGACAGGGGTTATTATCAAAAGGATGTACCTAAATTTCCAGCTGGGCACTGAGCATTGAATGTCTACTTTGTAACTAGGTATAGGACTTGGTAAGGTATAAGTGAAAAGTTTTTTTGAAGTTGTTAAGAAACTATTTCCTTCCATATAAACCTATGATGAAATTCTGTTCAAAGTCCTTCCTAATTGGGCCACTTGCTGCCTGTTCAGCCTTACCTGCTCCCCTCCCATTCATCCTCAGCTGCCAGGTGAAACACAAATGTTCTGACCCTGATTTGCCCCTTGAACTTTCCCCTCTCCTGAAAAATTCTTATTCTTTTCTACCCAGCCTTCAAGGGTGGGTCACTTCATATTTTGTTTTGTTTCATTTTGTACCAGGGATTGAACTCAGGGGTGCTTAAGCATTAAGCCACAACCCCACTCCTTTTAATTTTTTATCTTGAGAAAGGGTCTTGATAAGTTACTTAGGTCCTCACTAAAGTGCTGAGGCTGGTTTTGAACTCAGGATCCTCTTGCCTCAGCCTCCTGAGTCACTGAGATTACAGGCATTCCCTACCATGCCTAGTACCACTTCAACTTGGAAGAGTTTATACATTTTTTTTTTTTTTGCACTGGGGGTTGAACACAGGGATGCTTTACCACAGAGCTACGTTCCCAGCCCATTTTGTTAAAATTTTTAATTTTGATACAGGTGCCACAACCTGCATCACCATTGGTTTAGAAACTGGCAGTGGGTGATAGGAGATGAGAGAGAGAGAGAGAGAGAGAGAGAGAGAGAGAGAGAGAGAGAGAGAGAGGGGACCAGGAGGGACACTGTCCTCTGATGGAGCAACAATGATCCAGAGCTAGCTCAGCATGTTTATATATAGGTTTTACCATCAAAAGGGTTTTCTGGGAGGAAGTTTCTTCAAAGCATGCAGGATTGAAGGTTGAAGAATCATAGCCAATTATAATTATCTTTTTGCACTCATAATTCTCTACCCCTGGCAGCTGGTGTCTGAACTCAGGGTCAAGACTGGCAGTCTCCTGACTTTCACAGAACCTCTTTAAGCAGGGCATCACCATAGCAACTGGGCTGAACTTGACCCGAACTTTTGCACAAGAAGTTCCCAGCACAAGTGCAGGCTTCTGCTTTGAGACAGTCAGAGATCCTGATCCAAGTCACTGCTCCCCACAGATAGGGTCTCACTAAGTTGCTTAGGGTCTTGATAAGTTACTGAGGCTGGTCTTGAACCTACAATCCTCCTGCCTCAACCTCCTGAGTCTCTGGGATTATATGCATGCACCACCACACCCCCAAGTTCTTTTAACTATCCTACTTAACACTCACAAACAAGTGATATGAGCCCTTCTCTCCTCAATGGAAATCACTGAATTCCCTCTCTTTTTCACTACTCCTGAAAATAGGGATGGGGTTTTCTTAGTCTTCCTTCTTGACCAGTAGAGCACAGCTAGCATTCAGCTGGGATTTACTGGGGAGCAAATAATGAGCTTCATGGGTCCCCAACATGCTTTGGACTGTATTTCTCCCTAGATTGCTCCTGTCTTTTTAGGCTATTTTGAGACAATATCTCACTAAGTTTTTGAGGCTAGCCTTGAACAAGTGATCCTCCTGCCTCAGCCTCCCAAGTCTCTGGGACTGCAGATGTGCACCACTGCACCTGGCTTGCTCCAGATCTCTCAAGGGCAATCATTAAATATAGATAAAGTGGATAATCAGACGATGTGTTGACCTGAGGAACCACAGGGTTGAAACCATGGTAAGCTCATTTGTTAGTCTCTCTGAAGGCTTTCCTCATGAGCCCTTAGCCATAGTGGAGTTTAGGTTAGGGTACTTCATCTCAGGATAATGTGAAATGCTTCTCTGCTATCTTAATTGTGAAATGACTATTTTTCAAAGCATTTAATGTTTGTAAATGTTTAGCTTTCCTTTCAGTGTCTGGTTAATTTTAATGCTCTTTGCATTTTCTATTGCATAATAGATTTTTTTTAATCCTACTCAAGATTCCAAAGTTAGGTCCAACACACAACTGCTTAGTGGGAGATGTGGCATTTGGCTGAATCTTGAAGGATGCAGCGTCTTTGTCTCATCCCTGGCCTTACTTCAGAACTATCTGCTATGACTTTTAAAAATATAGGTGAAATTCTTTGCAATCCTTATTACAGAGGAGTTTCTACACATTGTCAGAAACTATAAAGGAGCTGAGATTTGACCCTATTTGCAAACTAACAAATGAGCTTACCATGGTTTCAACATATTCCAACCAAAGACATAGACATCTGGGTCAAAGATATAGACGGTTTATTACTCATGCTAAAATAGCAGACAGCAACATCTTGCATTGGTTCCTATGCCCCATCCCCCAAGGGTCATGTGATGGTCAGATGCCACTGCACATGCCCCCAAATTAGGAGACCCTGAGCTTCTATAAAGCTGCTAGCATAGCTGTTCCCCTGAATGGGGACATTACTCATTACCCTGGATTGTAAACTAATCTCTGGAGCAGACAGGGAAGGTGATTCTGGGTTTATGACCCTGAGATCCCTCTGAGAAGTTACACCTCTAAATCTCCAACTTCTAAGACTATTTGTATTAAAATATGTCCTTTTCCTAAAATAAGGCCTTCACCATGCAAGAACATGATAGATCCATGGAGGATTATCTCCAAGCACTATAAATCAATAAGAAAAAAGACCAGAAACCTGTAGAAAAATGGGCAAGGGGTATATTCAGAGAGTTCTCAGAACAGGACCTATAAGTACTTGATAAATATATGGAAAAATACTCAGCCTCACTCATAATACAAGAAATACAAATTAAAATCACCCTCTGATACTGTATCTCACCTACCAATGGGCAAAGATAAGACATTTGGCTACCCCTCTGTTTGCAGAGGCTTCAGGGAAACAAGCCCTCCCAGACATAGGAGTGGAGAGTGTGAGAGGGTGGAACCAATGTAGGGGGCATAGCCATTGACACAGTTCTTGGGTTTCTGAGAATATCACTGCCAAAGAATTGGTGTGTCATAGAAAGAATTTCTTTGAAGTACTATTTAGGATAGCAAAGATTGAAATAAGTACTTATCAACAGAAGGCTGTTTGATAAATTATGATACTGTATAAATTGAAATATTCAATGTAATTCTGGGTATGATGGCACACACCTATAATCCCAGACCTCCAAAGTCTGAGGCAGAAAGATCACAGGTTCGAGGCCAACCTCAGCAACTTAGTGAGATCCTGCCTCAAAATAAAAATAAAAAGGGTTGGAGGTGTATCTTAGTGATAGAGCACCCCTGGAATTCAATCTCCAGGACCACACACACACACACACACACACACACACACATACACGTACACACACATACAGGTACACACACACAGAGATACAGTTATAAGAATGAAGTGCTCTTTATCTAGTAAATGAAATAATGTGCATTTTTATGTAAAAAGGCGAAGAGCAGAATAGTATGTTGAAAAGAAAAGAAAAAACTAATTGACCAGTCTCTGCATAGAATGTCTCCAGAAAGAAACACAAAGAAAATTTCTGGAAGAAAACTTGAAACACCTCAGAAGAAGATTTTCTAGTCTACTTTTTATGATTTTGAATCACAAATGTATTAGCTTTTCATTAAATAAACTCCATTTTTTAAAAATGCCAAGACCCATACCACACCTGCTATGGCTTGAATGAGTGTCCCCCAAGGACCTAGGTGCTAAGGCTTAGTCCCCAGGGGAGGGCTATAGGGAGGTGATGGGATCTTTAGGAGATGGGGCTTCGTGGGAGATTATTAATTCATTGTGGGTGTGCCCTTGAAGGGGATTGTAGGACCCCAGTCTCTTTCTCTTCACTTCTGGAGATAAGTTGAGGGACTTTGCTCCACCATGCACTCCTACCACGATGTGCTGTTTGGCCAAGCAACAGGGCCAAAGTAAACCTTTTCTCTTTATGAGTGAATTATCTCAGGTATTTTGTTGTGATGATGGAAAGCTAATATAGACACACCATACCTACTGAATCACAACGACCAACTTTCATTTTTTAAATGACAAGTCTCACTATGCTGTCCAGGCTTACCCAGCTTCTGGGCTCAAGCACTCCTCCTTATTCAACATATTCCAACCAAAGACACAGACATCTGGGTCAAAGATATAGTCGGTTTATTACTCATGCTAAAATAGCAGACAGCAACATCTTGCATTGGTTCCTATGCCCCATCCCCCAAGGTCATGTGATGGTCAGATGCCACTGCACATGCCCCCAAATTAGGAGACCCTGAGCTTCTATAAAGCTGCTAGCATAGCTGTTCCCCTGAATGGGGACATTACTCATTACCCTGGATTGTAAACTAATCTCTGGAGCAGACAGGGAAGGTGATTCTGGGATTCTGACCCTGAGATCCCTCTGAGAAGTTACACCTCTAAATCTCCAACTTCTAAGACTATTTGTATTAAAATATGTCCTTTTCCTGAAATAAGGCCTTCACCATGCAAGAACATGATAGATCCATGGAGGATTATCTCCAAGCACTACAAATCAATAAGAAAAAAGACCAGAAACCTGTAGAAAAAAATGGGCAAGGGGTATAATCAGAGAATTCTCAGAGCAGGAACTATAAGTACTTGATAAACATATGGAAAGCTAATATAGACACACCATACCTACAGACACACCATACAGAGACACATCTACCAAGTAGCTGGGACTCTAGGCATGGACCACTGTGCACAGTTCAGAGTGTCCATCATTTTTATAGCTCCTCTGGGAATTCTACCTGTTGAAGGTTGAAGAGCCACTACTTCAGAAATCATGGGAGGGAAATGAGTCCATTGCATAACTTAAAGGAAAATAGCCAGCATGGCTGGGTTGCGGTTGCTGCTCTCTTGCTAAAACAAATACAAAGCACCAGTGTAGAAAAGAGTCTTATAAGTCAACTAATGATCCCACCCCATGCTCAGGACCCTTGATTCAATCCCTCCTAACCAAGTAGCCTTGAATGCCCTGCATTTCTCCAAGTATGGATGGCCTCCTTTTCCACATAATATCTTAGAGCAATAATAGTTTAAGGCAACCTAAAATTGCTTTTTGGGGGTAATGATATCACACAGATGACTCATATTGAGCTTTCTGATAGCTAAACTCCTAAGTTATTTTTTCATGACCTCTGCTGCAAAGTAGGTCTGTCTCCCATGCATACACCACTGCTGTTAGATTTTGGATTCACACACAGGAACTTGCATTGTGATACCTTTTTCTCACTTTGCACACCAGATGTTTCAGAATCTGATTTGAGCTGTAGATATTTTCTTTCTCAATTCCTTTTTCTTTTTTTGAAATTCCATTTTAGATCTGCTAAAACAAATGAAAGATATCCTTTTGCATCAGTTTGGCAGACTTCTAAGTCTGGAAGAGGGCACGAGGAATGGCTAGAGTGCAGTGGTGTTATTTTGAAATCTGGGTTCTAACTAAAGTCTCGCCCCTTTTGCAGCATCTATTCAAGCCTCAGAATCTTCACATAGCAAAGATACTGATACATGCCTTGTTGACTCATTTGGTAAATGGAAGCTATATGGGGGTACCTTCACCATGAGAAATTCTAAGAATACTGGTCTCTGCTGTGAATCAGCACAACACACGGGATGCCTGTGCACTGTTCTCTGACTTTGGTGCAGCCACGAAAAAAGGATTTGATAATATATTTTAGGCACCGGGTATGAAGGTGCATGCCTGTGATCCCAGCAACTCAGGAGGCTGAGGCAGGACAATTACACGTTTGAGGTCAGCTTCAGAAACTTAGTGAGACCTTGTCTCAAAATAAAATTAAAAAGAGTTGGGATATAGCTCAGTGGTAAAAGGCCCCTGGGTTAATCCCCAGTACCACACACACATGCACAGAACATGTTTTAAGGGAGAGGGGGATGAAGAAAGGATGGTTAATGGGTACAGGGGTGCAGTTGGATAGGAGGATAACTATAGTTGATGACAATTAATTGTATATTTCAAATAGCTAGTAGAGAAGATTTTAAATGCTCCCAACAGGATAAATGTCTGAGGTGATGGGTATGCCAATTATCCTGATGCGATCATTGCACATTGCATATATGCATATATTGATATATCACACTGCTCCCCATAAATATATAATAATTATTACATGTATACATGTAAAAATAAAAATATTTTAAATTAAAAATATATTCAACTGCTGGGTGTGGTGGTGTACGCCTATAATCCCAGCAGCTAAGGAGGCTGAGGCATCGTGAATTCAAAGCCAGGCTCAGCAACTTACTGAGGCCCTAAGCAACTTAGTGAGACCCTGTCTCAAAATAAAATATTTTTAAAAAGGCTGGGGATGTGGCTCAGTGGTTAAGCACACCTGAGTTCAATCCCTGGTGTCAAAAAGAAAATATATAAACATATACAGATGCAGATACATGTGTATATGTATGTGTGTGTGTGTGTGTGTGTGTATATATATATATATATATATATATATATATATATATATATATATAAACTATTTTTAAAAAGAGTATGTTTTATACTAGACAAAGGCACCAAAAACATAGCCTATTCAATAAATGGTGCTGGGATAATTGGAAATCCACATGTAACAAAATGAAATTAAACTCCTACTTCTCACCCTGCACAAAACTCATCTCAAAGTGGATCAAAGACTTAGGCACTAGACCAGAGACCCTGCACCTAACAGAAGAAATAGACTCCTAAAATGCAAGAAGTAAAATCAAGAATCAATAAATGGGACAGATTCAAACTAAAAAGCTTCTTTTCAGAAAAAAAAATCAATAACATAAAGAGAGAGCCTGCAGAACACGAGAAAATCTTTACCACATGTACTCAGAGCATTAATCTCCAGGATATATAAAGAACTCAAAAAACTTAACACACACACACACACACACACAAAACAAAACAAAAAAAACCCAGTCAATAAATAGGCTAAGGAACTGAACAGACACTTCACAGAAGAAATACAATGGATCAACAAATATATGAAAAAATGTTCAACATCTTTAGCAATTAGAGAAATGCAAATCAAAAGTACTTAGATTTCATGTCACCTCAGTCAGAATGGCAATTACCAAGAATACAAACAACAATAAATATTCTTGAAGATATGGAGAGAAAGGTACACTAATACATTGCTGGTGGGACTGCAAATTGGTACAACCATTATGGAAAGCGTTATGGAGATTCCTCAGAAAACTTGGAATAGAACCACCATTTGACCCAGCTATCCCACATCTCAGTTTATACCCAAAGGACTTAAAATCAGCATATTACAGTGAAGCAGCCACAGCAGTGTTTATAGCAGCTCAATTCACGATAGCTAAACTATGGAACCAACCTAGCTGCCCTTAAACAGATGAATGGATAAAAAAAGGATATATATATAAAAACATATATATATATATATATATATATATATATATATATATACACACACACACACACATACTCATACACATACACATAGATATAGATATAGATAGATAGATATAAATCACCTTTGTGATTTGCCAATGCTAAAGACATCGGAGGCCATTGTCTTCTCCCTCCTGAGAGGAGCTAAGAAGATCCAGTCTTAGGGTGCTCCAGATGGACAAGAGAAGAATTTCCCAACTACCACCCAGGCTATCCATCAGGCACTGACAGGACTTCCCTGTGAACACGTTTTTTATGGAATGATCAATGTGGCAAAGAGAGAAACCGTTCTGGAACATTTATCCCTTCACAGAGGTCAGGGCTGCATCGAAGCATAAGATAGTAGGTAGTCTTTAAAAAAAATTCCTTTATTTGTTCTTTTTAGATATACATGACAGTAGAGTGTGTTTTGACATATTATACATACATGGAGTATAACTTATTCTAATCAGGAACTCCTTATTGTGATGGTACATGATGTGTAGTTTCATTGGTGGTGCATTCATTTATGAACATAGGAAAGTTATATCCAGTTCATTCTACTGTCTTTCCTATTCCAATCCTTCTTTCCTTCCCTTCATTCCCTTTTGTCTAATCCAATGAAATCCTGCACCCCTGCATTGTATGTTAGCATCTGCATATCAGAGAGAATGTTCTACCTTTGGTTTTTTTGGGGATTGGCTTATTTCACTTAGCATGATAGTCTCCAGTTCCATCCATTTACTAGAAAATGCCATAAATTCATTCTTCTTTACAGTTGAGTAATATTCCATTGTGTATGTGTACAACATTTTCTTTATCCATTCATCTGTCGAGTGGCAGGTAGGTAAAGTCTTTGAATCTTGTGACTTGATGGTTTCTCTGGAGACTTCAGATATGTTTGCAGTATATCGTTTCCTTCTCTGCTTGCTTGGGCCCTCATTCTATTTTCTCACTGTCACCCCACCCTGGTGTGTCTTGGATTCTGCCTAACCTCCCACTGAGATTTAGTTCCAACTGAAGCCAAACATAATTGGACCAACCTCACCTCCCTCATTATATTGATCAGAGGCAGCTTGTTTATATTCCTTCTTAGAAAAAGATGGCTCACCCAACTTCAACAAAGGCCAGGTTGAAATGTTTCAGTTGGGATAGGTGATACCGGTAGCATCAATGGCCTCTCTGGATCCTGCCCTTTGCAATGAGACTTTGTAACTTTTTTCTCCAAGGCATGAAATCTATTTCTCACCAACCTTGTGACTTGTTTTGACAGTGCGACTGTAACAGAAGTGTTGATGATGTGACGGTTCCAAGACGAGGCCTCCAGAGACCTTGTGAGTCCATCTAATCTCTCTCTCCAAACACTGTCTCCCCACAAGAACACTCCTGGGCTGCCTGCTGGGGAGGAGAGACCAAGCAGAAGAAGACGGATGGTGCCAGCTGAGGAAACCACCCCTGAGTGGCCAGTGGACCCGGTGGGTGATAGTGGCCAGTGGACCTGGTGGCTGATAGCTGAGGATTGTGTAGGTCTTCCCCAAACCACCTGAGACCCGAACTGCCCAGCTAAGCTCAGCCTAAGTTGCTGATCCACAAAAATCTTAAACAAGTGACGTTGTTTTAAGCCACTAAGTTTGGGGGTGGTTTGGTGCATAGCCTTATTTTGGTAATGGGCGACTCTCTCAGAGGAGAAGGAACGGTTCTGATCTTTAGAACTGCAGTGATTGCCACAATTTATGTCACCAGCAAACACTTATTAGCATGTGGTTGTGTCTTGTGAAAAAGACGCTTCTGGGGGGTGTCAGAAACTCTGCATAGCTTCCTGCATTTGTACTATGTTTTATATATGACACACATTTTTACATAATTTATTTCATTTAACATGGTTAAAATCTCCAAAGTGCTTTCTTGACTGCCTGCACAGGCCTGGACCTGGGCAAACAGGGAGACTCCAGTCAGAGGTTACTTGTCTTAGAAGAGAAATTGCTCCCTATGTTTGTTTAAAGGGCCGTTTTCTCCCTGATCACCTTTCTGCTTGAAGAATAGACCTATTTTCGTCTTCTCCTCGGAGGTGTGGTCCCTGCAGGCTGTGGGTCATTGTGCAAGGCAGCCAGGCTCCAAAGGAGAGTGTGTGTTGGTATGTTATATAACCACGTGGTGTGCTGTTAGGCACAAAGCCCAAGTCCTGTCACCCACCACGTATGGAGCTCTTACACAGTGACATTTTTCCGCAGTGTCTTATGACATTAGACTTTCCTCTTCTTCCTTATATTTCTTCATAACATTTTCCTTAAGGATACATAACTTCTTAAAACATCTGAAAGTAGTTCTCCCTCCAGCTTATAGCAGGAGGTTAGAAAAAGAAGAAGAAAGCTTCTATTTTCCCCTCCGTTGTTTTGTTCCTTTTTATTTAATAGCAGCCTAGACTTTAATCTGAATATAGAACGACTTTCTGGGAGCACTGCAGGACTTTGAACCCTGGAGGGCTGTATTACTTTGCCACTTGAAAGCCACTTGCCCCAGCTGCTGACACTCCTTATACATTTCCACTCTGCACAAACCTCAAGTCTCTTTATAGCCAACCTTTTATTTTTATTTAAAAAAAAAAATTGGTACCAGGAGTTGGACCCAGGATTGCTTAATCACTGGGCCACATCCCTAGCCATTTTTCATTTTTTTATTTTAAGACAGGATTTCACTAAGTTGCTTAGGGCTTTCCTAAGTTGCTGAAGCCGGCATTGAACTTGAGATCCTCCTGCCTCAGCTTCCTTAGTCTCTGGGATTACAGGTAAGTGCCACCGGGCCTAGCTACAGCCAGTTTTTAATTAACACACTGTTTCTTTCTCAATAATCCTACATAAACTAGAAAGGTAAAACCTTGTTTTGCATTCTTCTTCTTCTTCTTCTTCTCTCTCTCTCTTTTTTTTTTTTTTTTTTTTTTTTTTTGGGTACTGGGGTTGAAATCCAAGGCTCCTTTAACCCAGAGCAACATTCTGACCTTTTTAGTATTTTTTATTTGTTTTGAGCAGGTCCTGCTAAATTGCTTAGGGCTTACAAAATTGCTGAGGTTAGCCTCAAACTTGCAATCCTTCTGCCTCAGCCTCCCTAAGTCCCTGGGATTACAGGTATACACCACTGTGCCTGGCTGCCTTGCACTCTTCTGAAGCTGGTGCTTTCTAAACGGTGTGAAGGGTTGGTTTTCTTTAAATGTCCAATCTGGTCTATAAAAACTGTTTTGTAAATGCAATAAACATGAATTACTAGAAATGTTGGCTGGAAATAAAAACATATAAAATACAGTTTCCAACTTATTAGAGTATTAGATTTCATTTTTAGATTCAATAAACAAAAATTATTCTGTCAAATTTCCTTAAAATCACTAAATGCTTTCTTTCCTGGACTTTGGACTATACATGTTGTGTAACTGTTTGGCCTGAGCTTAGTTTAGAATTTGGAATCTGGCCACACAATCATTTCGCCCTCCTTTTCAAAAGCCTGCAGAACTTTGGCCTGCCTTTCAAAAACCTCTACAATGTGTCCCAAATGTGCCTTTAAAAATCAGCTTTATCAATGGATAACTTATGTACAATAAGCGGCATCCACTTAAAGTGTATAGCCAATGAGTTTCAATGGATTGTTTTTGCACATGAAATGTTTTTACACCATCAAGGTACAGCAACAAAGCCTTTCCATCACTTTCCCCATCCACCTCGCCCCCAGGATTCCCTGAGTCCCCAGTTCTAAGCAGCCACTGCTCTGGTCACTATAGATTAGTTCTGCATTTTCCTCTCATTCTTTATTTTTTTTTTAACGTGTCTTTATTTTGACAAGTCAAAACTGCAGTCAGTCTTAACAATTCCAAATTTTGTATTTTTCAACCTTTCTGTACAGAAAATAACAAAACCCCCCAAAACAGCCAGTCTCCCCCTCACACATATTTTTCCATTCACAATCACATTAATGACAGGTGAGGATCCACGTTGCTGGGTACCTCAGGACCTCTTCCCTCTAGACAGCAGTGTGGTGCTCCCAGATGAACCTGCTGCTGTTCTCATTTCTGCTTACTGTGAACATTGTGCATAAACCTTCGAGTGACATGGATTTCATTTCTCTTGAGTAAAAGCCTAGGAGAGGAATGGTTGGGCAGTATGGTAGGTGGATATTTCACTCCAAACCCAATTTTCCAACTCTATTTCCCGTGATTCTTACCCTCCTTTGAGCCGAACAGAACTATTCACGTTTTCTCAGACATGTCCTAGGATCTCCTGCCTCTATGCCCTTCTTTTTGTCATTTTCTTTCCAGATCACACCCAGATCAGCTCGATGGGAGTATTCATGGGACTCCACAAAGACCTCTTTTTCCCCCCAGTTAGAATTGACCGGCCCCCTCAGAAAGTCAGATGTTTACCTCTACCATTCTTATGGTGATGATCTCTTTTATCTTGAATCAGAGTTCTTGTCTCTTCTGCTGGATCCTAGATACTCCTGATCACAGGTTCTATATCCAATTCAATCCCATGATCTCCATAGGACCCACCTACTTCAGTTCTCTGTATATAGTAGGCACTCAGTCAATGTCCACTGAATAATGCAGCCAATGCTATATGAAAAAAAATATTAAAACTTGCCTTCTTTGTATGATTAGGATTTCATATAAGAAGTACCAAAACATCTGTTTCTCTGTCTTCCAAAATAGCTGTGCCTATTGAACTTCTTGTATACCGAAATTCCACTATTAAACATCCATTCCTATCTTGATATTATCAATGAGTAGAAACATTGCAAAAAGAGACAACCAGGTTTTCATGACGTACTTCCTGATGGGGAACATAATGCCATCAACAAAATGGTCCAAAAGATCGAACCTGAATCTGATCAACATCCACAAAGCAAACTACAGCAACTACAGAGATGGGGAAGCATTAAGCCACAAGACAATGATGCCATCACCAAAGTCCTACCTCTGGGGAATTCTAAAGGACAAACAACTTGGGTGTGTTTTTGTTTTAACAAATACATTGAAAGAAAAAAGACAAAAACTTAAAAGGCAGATCAACCATTGGCATGTATGGATTTCATTTTGATCTTGATTGAAACAAACTGCAAAAAAAAAAAAAAATTGATGACATTGATGATATTATGGGTTTTTTTAGAGTATTAATCTTTCAGATAACATTGTTTCTGAGATTTATTTTAAAACAATATAGAAAGGGAGAAGCGAATGGCAATGTGGATGAGGCCCGATTGGCTCTGAGTGATTAATTACTGAAGCCAAAAGATGAATACATAGGGTATATTATATTATTGAAATTTTCCATGATTAAAAAAATAAAGCCAACTTCCTTTGAGCCAAAGTCTTCCAGGCTCCAAAGTCCTTTTAAAAAGTGTTGGCATTCCCAGCAGGTTACATATTAACAGATTATTAATCATTAACATTTTAGTCCTTACAAGTTTCCAATAACTTAACCCATTAAGTCCAAAGTTTTCAATTCTGCAAATATTTCAACAACATTGACATAAATGCATTAAAAGAGATAGGAAACCATAATCTGAAGCTTATATATATTAAGATATTAGTTAATATTATATTATAATTTTATAATATTACACATTATATAATTACATATTACATACTATATTTAAGTTTTTATAGGTGTTCCTCATCTGAGACAATAGGACACATTTTTCCAGCCTCTTCCTTGCTGACCTCCTGCATCCCCCAACACAGCCTCCACTTCCCTGCATCCATTTCTTACTCCTCAGGCCATTTTGCCCCCACCCCACCTCAGGCAGGTGCTCTTCCATGGAGCTACATCCCGCCTGCCCCTCCCCCACCGCCCCAAAGCTATTCACTGTTCAAGATCCAGAGAAATTGCCACTTAGAAGGGCTCCCTCATCCTCCTCAGTCAGGACACACCACCGTACCCTGGACGCATACATCAGAACTTTGGTTAAACTGCTCTTTTATATATTCAGCCCCTTGCTGTGTTAAACTTTAACAAATGTTCTAGATTTTTCTCCAACTTAAGACAAACATGTTTAACTACAGCTATTCTATCTACTCCAATCTCAGTGAGGGCTGAACAGCCTTCACTTAGAGGTACTGTTAAAGTTTTTGGGGGGCCAGAGAAACAGGTCACAGGGGCTACAAACTCCAGTGGCTACTGGTGCTAATGGGTCACATCATGCAATAAAAGCAGGCTGGGATGTGAAAGGTCACAATGAACATCTGCCCTGGGTCACTCCTAACCTAGCTGCAGAGGATTGTAGCCCTGAAAGGGAAAAGCTAGTGATCCTGCCTGGGCCCTTCCAAGACCAAACGTTCATGTGAAATTTACAAATGAAAGATATTATATCTGTTTACCTTGATTTCCTCTCTGTCACTCTCCCTCTGTGACTGGGTGGCACTGAAGTGGCTACAGGCATTTCTGGAATCCAAGGGAAGGGAAGGTGAGCTGAGTACAGTTAGTTGGTGTTGAGTGGGCTCTGTGCACAGGATCTGCAGTCATCCACATGCTTGGTGAAATTATGACCAGCTATGCAGACACAGGAATGATTTTCTGAAATTCTCCTACTACCCACTATGACAAATCACTCAGAAGTGACTTAAAAGGTCAGAGGTCAAGTTGGGCAGCAGTGGCATGTCTGTAATCCCAGCAACTGGAGAGATTGAGGCAGGAGGATCATAAATGCCAGGTCATTCTGGGCAACTTGGTGAGACCCTGTTTCAAAATAAAATAAAAAAGGGCTGGGGGTGTAGATCAGTGGTAGAGCACCCCTGGGTGCCACCCCTAGTACAGGAGTCATGTCAGAGTTCCCTTCATGATATAAACTTCCAAGACCCAGTATAGGAAGTAAACTGGACAGGAAACGAAGTACAAAATAAAACAGATGGAGCCAGAATCTATTATACAGAAAAGTCATCCACTCCTCGTGTGAATAAAATTCCATATAAAATTGTGCTCCAAAGTCATTTTGTATGAATACTGGGAAGAGGGCCCAGCACTGCCAGATCTTTTTGAGTTTTTGAGAGAAGTTGGAACCCCTCTTGCATGGCACATATGTTTTTGTAAATATCTGTAGAATGAAGAGGTGGCTAAGCAGTTTGCACTTTAAAAAGTAGGGAAAAATATTGAGATGTGGTAGACCATTCATAAAAATATTATGTTGTCTTTCTGGATATCTGTCAGTTTTTCAAAATTTGAACTTTTTGTGTGATTTGTTTTCTCCCAGTAAATCAAGGGTTTAAGTGTGTGTGTGTGTGTGAGTCTGATGAAGTCTATGCACCTCTTCTCACAAGGATGTTTTAAAATGTATAAAATATAATACATATGATTACAAAAGACACCAATTACACTTGCAGTTATCACAATATTAAAGTAACAAATTTATGATATTCTAGTAAATTTGCTTCTTAGTGCACTAAATAGGAAGATTTATGGCAGGCCCTATAACCACCGAAATGTTATAGAGATGATGGGCATTAGTGATAACCCAAGCTTTCTACACCACTGTGCTGTCATATGTGATGTCTATTAGTGACAGAGTCATAGGTAGTGCTGTCACAGCTGTGTACTGTTTACATTTATAATTGAAGACAGTGTTAGATTTCTGTTAGAGGCTGATGAAAATTAACATGCATTTTTTTGTCTACTCAAGTGCATTCCTGAATTTTACCCATAGAAGGTGGGAAGGGGAGTCCATGGACCCCAGGTTAAGATTTCCTTGCAATGGTCACTCTCATTCTGTGGATCAGTTTGATATTCATTTCTTCAAATTGGGCTTTCCAGATTATGTCAGCTTTGAGCCCTATAAAACCTGGACCTAGCCGGACAAGGTGGTGTTCGCCTGTAATCCCAGTGGCTTGAGAGGCTGAGGCAGGAGGATTCGGAGTTCAAAGCCAGCCTCAGCAACTTAGTGAGGCCCTAAGCAATTCAGTGAGGCCCTGTCTCTAAACAAAAAACAAAAAGCTGGATGAATCTTCAAATGTATTCAGACAATGGCCACTTCTCACTACCTTCACTGCCAATACTCAGGCCTAAGCCACTATCACCTTTCACCTAGACTATCTAAGAGATTCCCAATTAATTCAGTCTGTGCTCTGACAGTTCATTCTCAGCTCTGCAGGCAGAATGAGCTTTTTTTCTCTCTAATTAGTTATACATGACATCAGAATACTTTTCAACTCATTGTCCAGAAATGGAGCACTGTCCCGACCGGCAGGACACATCAACGTGGGCAGCGAACCTAGATGGGGAGGAATGAAGGGACAAGAGACACAGAAGGATGACAGCAAGACAGGAGTTCTGATCAAGCTGCAAACTTTTATTGTTCACACAGGGGTATTTGTATGCTGGGGATGGGGAAGCTCTCTTATCGGCAGTTGCTGGATGTCTGCACAAGGTGAGATAACCGCAGGATGTTTCAGGAAGATAGGTGGCCGCAGGATGTCTCAGGGAGATAGATGGCTGCAGGGTGTCTCCCAGGCAGGATGTCTCCCAGGGGGCTGTTTCTTGTAAGTGTCAGGCTATTCTTTGAAGGAGAATTTCCTTCTAGCCCCTGACAGAAACTTAAAAACTTAAGTTTCATCATGTACTCCTCTACTCACATCTTCCAACAGCTTCTCTTTTCTCTTGTTGTACATAATGCAGAATCACACCATTCATACAATTATACACGTACATACGGTAATAATGTCCGTCTCATTCCACTATCCTTCCCACACCCACTTCCCCTCCCCTCCCCTCACTCCCCTCTGCCCAATCCAAAGTTCCTCCATTCTTCCCTAGCACCCTGACATTATGGATAAGCATCTGCATATCAGAGAAAACATTTGGCCTTTGGTTTGGGGGGATTGGCTTACTTCACTTAGCATGATATTATCCAACTGCATCCATTTATCTCAAATGCCATAATTTCATTCTTATTTAAGGGTAACATTCAATTGTGTATACAGACCACATTTTCTTTATCTATTCATCTGTTGAAGGGCATCCCCTATCTGTCACCCTGCCCAAAACTCATTTGAAGTGGATCAAGGACCCAGGAATTAGACCAGAGACCCTGCTCCTAATAGAAGAAAAAGTAGGCCCAAATCTTCATTATGTCAGCTTAGGACCTGAGTTCCTTAACACAATTCCAAAGACACAAGAAATCAAATCAAGAATCAGTAAATGGGATGGATTCAAACTAAAAAGTTTCTTCTCAACAAAGGAAACCATCACTAATGTGAAGAGAGAGCCTACAGAATGGGAGAAAAATTTTGCCACATGCACATCAGATAGAGCAGTAATCTCTAGGATATATAAAGAACTCAGAAAACTTAACACCAGAGTGAGCTTTTAAAAACTTAAGTTTCATCATGTACTCCTTTACTCACATCTTCCAACAGCTTCCCATGTCACTGAGAACAGAATCCCACGACGTTACCATGTCCTACCAGACCCAATGTGGTCTGGCACCCTCCTCCTCCCTGATGCATCTGATAGACTCTCTCCACCAAACTGTAGTCTGGATCCTCGGAATTTTCTTCCCAAATAGACCTCAGCTTTCAGTGTCTGTTCTTGCCAGGCCTGCATAGCCCAATTTTAGCAAAAAGCCTGTCAGTTTAGCCAGAACCCCCACCCCCACCCCCAGACACTTCTTCTTTATCTAGCTACCTTCAATATCTGATCAGGTTCTTTATCCCCCATCATCCCCAAGTGATGTCTGATCAGCCCCCTGTCTTCAGGAAGAATCCTAGGAGGTCTGTTGAGCCAGAATCCCCCTTTACTCTTTGCTCTGGTTTGGGTAAGTGTCTCCCAAAGGCCCATGTGTTAAAAACTTGGTCCCCAGACCATGGTGCTACTGGGAGGTGATGCAAACTCTAGGAGGTAGGGCTTGGTGGGAGGAAGTGAGGTCCCTGGGGGCATGCCCTTGAGGGGCTGCTGGGACCCTGGTCCCTCTCTTCCTCTCTCTTTGCTTGCTTCCTGGTTACCATGAGGTGAGCACCTTTCATTGCATGTTCTTACCATAATGTGCTACCCTGCCACAGGTTCAAAAGCCATGGACCTCCATCATGGACTATAGCTTCCAAAGCAGTGAGCCAAAATAAATCTTTCTTCTCTACAAGTTGGTTATTTCAGGTACTTTCTCTCACAATGACAGGAAGCTGACTAACATACCCTTGATGTTTCCTCTTAGTCAATTTCAATCCACCAACCCCTACCCTTTTCCTTGGCTATACATTCCTACTTTCCCTTGTTGTATTTGGAGCTGAGCCCAATCTCTCTTCCCTGTTGCAACACCCATTGAAGTAGTTCCTCCTCATGACAATGGGTTTTTTTCTTTTCTTTTCTTTTCTTTTTTTTTTTTGAGGGAGAGGTACTGGAGATTGAATTCAGGGACACTTGTCCACTGAGTCACATCCCCAGCCCTATTTTGTATTTTATTTAGAGACAGGGTTTCACTGAGTTACTTTGCTGAGGCTGGCTTTGAACTCGTGATCTTTCTGCCTCAGCCTCCTAAGCCGCTGGGATTATAGGCATGCACCATCGTTCCTGGCTCTTTTTGTTTATTTGTTTGTTTTTAACCTGGTCCTGGGGATTGAACCCAGAATTCTAGAGAAGCACTCTATCACTAAGATTCAACCTTGCCCAGCAACAGTCTTGCTGACTAAAGCCTGTCTTAGTTAAAGTGATATTAATTTTTTTTTTCTTTAGCACATCTCCTGCATGTTCCTCTCCCTCAATCAGCTCTAGCTGTACTGGCTCTTTCACCCACAGTGGCCCTTCAGCATTTCTCCCAAGGCCTGGCGTTACACTTGCTCTGTCCCTGGATTTCTTTGTGGCTTAGACTCTCAGTTCTTTTGGAGGATGGAAACCAGGGCATCAAACATGCTAGGCACTCTACCACTGAGCTACACCTCCAGCCCCCCACTCTTTGCTTTTAAGGTCTCTTCTCATCAGAAAGGCCTTTGCTAATCAACCAAACTTCCCAAAGACGGACATGTCTTCCCTTACTCTTCCAGACATGTCCTCTCCTGATATGTTACACACTCCTTCTTGTAAGCCCTCTCCTTGCACCCATGAGAATGCAAGTTTCCTGAAAGCAGAGACAAAGGACTTTGCTTTAATTTTAGTGCTTAAGATACATTGGTGGGCACATTTAGTTCATTGTGGACACTTCATAAATATTTGCTAAAAAAAGAACAAAGCAAAAAGTTAGAAGAGGCCAGGTGCCAGAGTGCACACCTGTAATCCCAACAACTCTGGAGGCTAAGGCAGGAGGATCACAAGTTCCTGGCCAGCCTCAGCAACTTAGAGGCCCTAAGCAACTTGGTGAGACCCTGTCACAAATAGGAAATTTAAAAAGGGCTGGGGATGTGGTACATGGTAAAGCACCTCTGGGTTCAATGCCCAGTACCAAACCAAACCAAACAAACAAAAAGAGGAGAATTTGAGCTTAAAGTCTAACAAAAAAATGTCATTAGGCAAAACTTTCTTTCTCTGAAAAAGGGACGTGCCAAGAAAAAGGTCTCAAATCCACAAACCCACACTTCTGCAGAGCAGATGTTCTACTCCTCAACTTTTGAATGATAAAAGGCCCCAAGGGCCATTTGCCTGGCCCACGGTTGCTTGCCACTAGGACAGACACAATTCAAGACGTTTGTCTGGAAAGAACCGCATTCTGGTGATGCTTTAACGGTGTTTGTCCGTCTGCTTTTTTGATGTAGTGTTAAATCTTCTGGAAAACACTCAATGAACACACACAGACTTTTGGAAGTGACTTGGGACTTGGATCCCCCTGTGGATCACTCCAGAGGAAATTCAAAAACCATTGTTGAGAGGCTCACCCACAGACCTAGGGATGGAGGGCAGATTTTTATCTGATGCTCCTCGCCTCTCAGAAGAGCCTTAGAATCTCCTCCAGTCCTTGGTGCAGGGTCGCCTCCTCCACGCGGGACCTAGCACCCGCGACACCTCCGCGGGGCTGGGCTCTGGTTGCACGACCCAAAGACCGAGCATCCGGAGACAGGGACGCTCGCGCCCCGCCCTTCTCCGCCCCCTGCCGGTCCTGGGGCCGCTGCGCGCTTGGTAGCTTTCCCCGCACGTGGCGCATCCCGGCCTTTCTGGCCTCTCCTCCGTTGCCTTTCCTAGCAGAGTGTACTGGAACGTGTCCAAATTAAAAAAAAAAAAAAAAGCAACTCATTGGCATTATCCATCTCCTCCCCCTCCTCCTCCTCCTCCTCCTCCTCCTCCACCTCCTCCACCATCCTCTTTTCCGGAAACTGTGACAAGAAGTGGCATTTCCTGATGACAGAGTGTGGGCCGTTGCAATTGCAGCTATTTTATAAGCCAAACAGCTGTTCGCTTTAGTCGGAGAAAATACAAACAAACTTCCAAAATACGATTTGTGGTTTGCAGAGCGTCCCTGCCTCCCGTCTTTCCCCGCGAGTTCGCAGATGGGAGATGTCGCCTGGAGCAGGCGCCTGCTGCTAAGCGTGGCTCTGAGATGGATCCAAGTGACAGTATGTCTGTATTGGCAGTGGTTCAAGGAAAGAAAGAAAAAGGCCAAGAGAAAACAACCGTCCACCGTGAGGGGCATCTTCTTGGAACAGTCGAGTTTCCTGGACAACAGGGACAACCAGGCAGACGCTAGTGTAGTCTGGGGAGGAGCCCAGACCCGGCTCGTTGCTTAGCAACCTAAGTCAGAGTGTTAATAAAAACCGTTAAGGTGAAAACTCACAATAAAAGGCAGGTGGGTACAAAGTAAATAGATGCTGCTGCATCTCATTACTGAAATGCTTGATGGCTAAGCGGCAGGGGATGTCGTCAGGCTTCCAAATTTGTCTTTGCAGGAAGATACCAAACATTCCCTTGGGAATGGAAATAGAGCTTTGGGGACTCTTAAGTTCAATCTGTTATTTGTTGTGTAGGCATTCTAAGATGGCTAACGCCATTCTCATGGCTTATCATGAATTGATTCTTTCAGTAGAGAGTTAAGTACTTTGCAAAGCACATCTGCCTAACTGCCTTTGTTATTACCAAGTCCTTCTTATATACATCGGCAATCACTCTTTAGGATCTTGTGACTACTCTGCTCTTTTCTGCTCCAAAGAAAAGCAAAAGGCAGGGAAAATGATCAAACTGTGGGGACACTCAGTATGAGGGAAGATATATTCAGAGTTACTACCTGAAAGCATGTCCCCGGGACTTCTGAAGCCAGCAAATATGAAAACAGAAGAGACAAGTCAATCATTGGTATTCCTGCTCTCCAGCAAAATTTAGCAAACTTTGATAAACCGTTTCTCAAAGGTTTCCCATGAATATTAAACTGGGTAATGAGACCATATTATTTTATTAAAATTGGTACAGCCAACAACCAGAACCCATTAGTTGCACTTTACTAAGATATAAATAAATGTAAGAAATGAAGAAAACATATGAAATTGATTAAAAATTTTTTTAGTAATTTTTCTTTTTGAAAATCACACTTTTGGGAAGCTCTTGCATGTATCCTGTTTGTATACAAAAGGGACTTCATTCAATTAACTCATATATGGCGAGCCTATTTAAAAGAGTGCTGGCGGTTTGAGTGATGTAGTTCGTTAGAATGCCACCAGAGGGAGCCCAAGTTTGTCTCCTACAGAACTCCAGGGCCAGTCGCAGTTCAAAAGATAGTGGAATTCAGACCAGAATGGTTTCACTGCGAGGAGGTTCTGTCGCAGGAACACATGGTGGAGAAGCAGCATTGATCACTCAAGAACACTGTTATGAACGGGAAGATGGCTGGGCTAGTGCTCATGTTGTATGCTGAATTCTTGACCTTGTTTTCAGGTGTAGTTTGCTGCTATTGTATAAAAAGGCCCTCACCCCTCTTCTCCTCTTGTTCACCCCCCCTGGGGGAGGGGACAGAAGGGTAAAACAGCCTCTCATTAGTATTTTCAGAGAAGTCCACAAAGATAGAGCATCAGAAAAGAACAAGAGCTCTTGGAAATGAAAACATTTTAATGAGAAAATTTCTTAATGGAAAGGATTGAAAGATAAAAATGAAAGCTCAGAACAAAATTTTTAAAAAGGCAAAGGAGAGTTGGAGATGTAGCTCAGCGCAGAGTGCTTGCCTGATATGTGGAGGCCCTGGGTTCAATCCCCAGCAGAGAGAAGGGAGTGGGAGGAGATGAATGAATATGGAGAAGAGGAAATTACTAAAGAAATATAAAAAAATTTCCCTGAAATGAAGTAGGTTTTCAAACTAAATGTGGTGTTGTGTGTTAAGCCCAGTAAATGTTAAAAGACTCATATTAGGACATATTAGATATTTTACATTTAGTGAAATATCCGAATGTATTACAGATAAGGAAAAATAGAAAAGTCAAAAAAAGAAAAACATTAATATCAATTCCATGAATTCCTCTAAGAACCATTCCTCTATTAAATCATTTAATCCCTACAGTAGCCTGACGAGTAGGCAGTGTTACTAAGATTCCTATTTCACAGACAAGGAAAAATAAGATCACAAGGCCAGCAAACAGGCAAGCTAAGTTCTGTAGCCTGCACTCTAAACGGTTACACACACTGCTTCTCAATAGTTCACCTCCACGGGAAAGATGCAGATTTCTCCAGCAACAAAAGATGCTAAGTCAAAATGGCTCACTGTTTCTTTTCTTTTTCTTTTAAATTTTTTTATTTGTTCTTTTTAGTTATACATGACAGTAGAATGGATTTTGACATATCATACATGGAGTATAACTTCCCCTTCTTGTGGTTGTACATGATGTGGAGTTTCACTGGTTGTGTATTATATATGAACATAGGAAAATTATGTCCTATTTATTCTACTGTCTTTCCTATTGTCTTAGTGTTTCTGAGCAATGAAGCATGAGGGAGAATAAAGACCTCTTTAGACATTTAAGACTTAGAATACTTACTTCCCAAATGTCCTTTCTTAGGAAGTTACTTAAGGATGTAAGCCTCAAAAATAAGGAAAAAATGAAAAAGGAGAATTAAGAGAGTGATAAAAATAACTCCTAGGAAGAGATGTATAATGCAATTTGGAGAAATATGACTGAGGATTCCAACTGGGAAAGGGGCCTCTATGGAGTTATTAGCATTACAGAGAATTGATAAAACTCGATGGAATAATAAATAGGTAGAGGGGAAGAAAAGAAAGAGCATTTTAAACTCCAGGAAAACAAAAGGCCATAGAACAAAGTCAGAGTTTGGATAAAGAGTCTGGGAAGGGAAGGCAGGAACAGTAGAGTCAATGCTACTTGATCTTTGAGCCCCACACATGATGCTCTGATGCCAATATTTGTATCTATATCTAGGTTTAATTTTCTTTAAGAGAGTGAAATATTCATAGTTGAGTGGGCTGAAATAACTTCATGTAGAAGTTGGGTCTGGAGCAAAATTCTGAAAGAGGAAAAAGTCTGAACTGGTAGCCAGGAACAAGAAGACATTAAACCCTGAGAAAGGAAAAAAATTTATTTAAAAAGTAAAAGTCTTACCTTGAATAGGTAGGAGAACTATTGAGCTATCAGTAAAATTTCTTTTTTTTTAAGTTGTAGATGGACACAATATCTTTATTTTAAAATTTATTTTTATGTGGAGCTGAGGATCAAACCCAGTCCCTCACATGTGTGAAGCAGGCTGTATACCACTGAACTACAGCTCCAGCCCCAGTAAAATTTCTTTAAAGGCAGAGAAAGTTCACTGTATGAATACTAGACATGAAAGTGGGGCAAACAGGGCTGGAGGGCTAGTAATCCGCAGGGTTTATAGAAGGACAACTCCTCATGTGTTTTTTTGTAGCAGATCTGCAAACTGTTAACTCTAGGTCCTGAGGTAGAACCAGGATAGTACTCAGGTCTGAGCACACCATGTTGCGACTGCCTGATGCTCATAGAGACACTGGCCCCTTGTTTAAGGACAGTGCCTTCTAAAAGGGTTGAAAGTCACACAAAAGCCCAGGGATCTATGGACAAAGATGTTCACTGCAGCACTGTTTATAGAGCAAAGCAGAATAAAACAAAATCTAAGTCTGGAAACACCTTGAATGCATGTTTGTAGGGGAATATTTAAATAGATTATAATATGTGATTTATTTATTCATACACCATTCAATGGCTGTTAAAAAGAATGAGGCTGAGCTACATGAACTGCTACAGAAAGATGTCTACCATATAGTAAATAAAAAAGGCAACTTGCGAAAGAGCATATATATTATGAGTCTGTTTGTATTAAACATATGCATAATACACACTGCAAAATGTACTTTTATAATTGAAAGTGCTAGTTAGCAAAATAAACTGCTAGTGAGAAATCTATCTGGTCTCTCACTTTTGGCATCTGCTTCTTTGAGAAGTGAAGCAGGAAGGGATTCAGGGAAGTCGTGAGGGAAGACTGAAAGCCTAGGGGCCAGGGAAAAGGCCAGGGAGGGGGGTGGGTGAACCAGAAAGGGTGGCTGAGGGACTGGCAGTGAAGTACAGTGGTTAGGGAGGATGAGCAGGGTAGAGGATCCCCAGGACCAAACTGTCCTCAGGGAAGCCACCAGCACTCTGGGATACAAATCCTACATGTTTAGCTTTGATTGGGAGCTTGTTCAAACAAATCCTGAGGCATCATGAGCAGCAGCTGCACTGAAGTCTTTTGCAACAAGTGGGCAGCAACCTGGTTGCTGGAAGGCACCCTGTAGGGAGAGACCTTCCTGGTGCTGGTAGAGAGACAGCAATGGGCGATAGTAATGAAAGCAGCTCCAAGCACTGAACATCTAACCATAATCACAGCTACCTCTTCATTGAGACCCATGCCTGTCATTTGTTCTGTCCTATTTGAGGCATCCATCCTCAAACAACGCTACTAGATGCAATTGTCACTAATATGTAGACAGGAAGCTCAGGTATAGGGAGGGGAGGTAACAGCTTTGAGGTTACACAGGTACAGCAAGATGCAGAGCCCAGAATGAAACTCAGAGACCAGAGGTCTCCAAAGAGACTTACTTCTGGTGACTTTTGTTCTGCCTTTATTACACCTGTCTATACTGTTGGAGTTTCCTACAATGGGCATTCCTACCCTCCAAAATTCATGTTGAAACATAACCCTGTTGTGGTGGTATTAGGAGGTGTGGCCTTCTGGGAAGTGACTGCCATGAGGGCAAAGTGCTGAAGGGAACTGGTTTAGACCCTTCTTGACCTTCTGCAACAGGATGCATCGTTAAGGAAAGGAAAGCAGCCAGGCTCTGACCCACTGGCATCTTGGACTTTTGGCCTCCAAAAGGGTGAGAAATAAATTCCTATTATTTGTAAACTATCCAGTTTCGAGTATTTTGTATAGAAGTACAATGAACTAAGACAGAAATACATCCTTTTTTTCCCCCTTAAGATATGTTACTATGTTGCTGCCCAGTCTGGCACTGACTGACCTCCTAGCTCAAGTGATCCCCCCTCCTCAGCCTGCCTCGGAGCTGATACTACAGGTGACAGCATGATTGGCCAGACATCATTAGTAGGATGAAGAAATCCTAGTAAGTTCCCATAGGGGAGGGCCTGGGAAGGGAGTTCCTTTATGCAGCTGAACACAGGGGCCACCATGACGCTGGGGGGAGAAGCTGGGAAGAGGAGTGGGCAATTGGGGCAGGGGAAAAGTAGAAGTTCAGGACAGACACGGAAGGAGAAATCTCTGAGGAGCTAGTAATAGATACAGGGCTGGGAAGGGAGCAGAAAGGAGAGAGGGAGGGATTTTGTGTAGGCCCTGGACCTGGCCTGAAGCAAGATCAGGGCCAGTGCGCCCTGCCTGGCCTTCTGCCCACAGTCTGCAGAGCTCTGGCCTGTCCCAGTGTGCTGCCCAGCCCTGCTCTGTGTGTTGACTAATTCTTAACTCAGACACTGAAGGGCCGGCAGTTGGAAGGGCTCATCTCCCCCCAGAGGGCCTCAGTTTCCTCCAACAAAGAGAATAATGAGCATTCTACAAGGGCTAAGAACTCAACTGCATCTAAACGTTTTAATCTGCCTGAGACTCCTAAACTCTCTCTCCTAGGAAACACAGCGGGTCAGTTCTTCAAGCTGAGCTGAGGGAGGAAAAGGTTTGCTCTTCCCAGAAACCCATCTGCAGTGCTCTGGGGCTGAAGAGGGTGTGAACATCACTCCTGTGCCAAGCTTTGCAGGTTGGAATGAAGCGAGTGTGTGTGTGTGTGTGTGTGTGTGTGTGTGTGTGTGAGAGAGAGAGAGAGAGAGAGAGAGAGAGAGATCGATCCCAGGAGACCTTCCAGAGGGGAGTGCAGGAGGTTTCCACTCTGTTTCCTCGGGGCCCAGGCTGTTGTATGTCTAATTAAAGACAACATCATCATTACCCACAACAGCAGCCATTGAGTTCTCGGCTTCTGTTTCCTGCTAGTGGAAGTCCTCAACCTAACACCTTCCACCGCTCTCCTCTGGCTCCTTTTCCAGTTCCCAGAACAGACACCTCCACCACTCACTGCTAACTCCAGACCTCCAGCCCCTAGGGCCACATCTTTAACTTTAGTTTCCTGAGTGCAGTTAGGCTACTTTTGCCTGAATGAAAATGGTCAATGCTTCCCTGTATCCACCCACCAGATAGAAACAAATAAAATCACGACTTCATTTTGGATCTTTCTTCTCCTCCCACATGTGCATGATGAACTCAGCCATTCCTTCCTTCAGAACGTCATTGTTCTGCCCTTCTGGTCCATTTCCATCTTAGCTCTCAACTTGGTTATTTTTCAGTGCATTCATTTGGCAAATGTTTATCAAACATCTCTTGGTGGGTCGAGCATTGTACTAAAGAAAGGGAGCGAATGCTAATTCCAAATTCTAACTTGGTAGGAGTTGTTCACAGCTTAATAGAGAGTGACACATATCTATGGCCTTCTCATGTGGCAGAAAAGTCTTTCCCCCTGTGTTCCTGGCCCTGGAGAACGTGCCAGTTCAGTTCTTCTGATCTTCCAATAGGTTATCAGAACCCGATTTATCCCCAAGGGCCTGTGTGTCTTAGCAGTGCCCTATTTCATAATTCTTACATCTCCCCCTCTAACTTTGTCACTTTAGTTCCACTTATTTTTTTCTCTTTTTCTTTTTTTTTCCTTCTGAGATGGAGGTCTTATTATATGTCCCAGGCAGCCTCAAACTCCCAGGTTCAAATGATCCTCCTACCTCAATTTCCCAAGTAGCTGGGACTTATAGTTATGTTGGTATCGTTGGCTCTGGTGCCATTTCTTAAAGAAATTTAGAATGTTATTAAGAAGAATACTCCCAAGTCCCCTTCCTGCAAATATGTTTGCTAGCAGAGTGACCCCACTGTGTTGAGAGCCAATCGTGGGCTATCATTCATTCATGTTAGGCAAGTGGACTACATTGGCATCGCAGCCTAGTGAATAGGAGAATCTGGTGTCTGGGAACTTCCAGTGGACATTTCCTCTGGCTGACTGCCCAGACACATTGTGAGCCCTATTCAAGCTCTGCCCCAGGTCCCACACAGCACCAGAGATGGGGTGACCTGCTGTAGCACACAGTCCTTCTGAGATGGGTGTGGCCTACCAAGATGCCAATCAACCTGCTGACTGCAAGACATCACAAAGCAAGACTCCACCCCTGAAACCTTATCCCTGCCTTTGATGTACCCCTTAAATAACCACAGGAGCCATTTTCTAATTGTCTAGCTCCAGCTCCTGTGTGGACAGGCTCCATCTTTTGAAACTCTTTCCAACTTTGTCTTTTGTTCTTCACTAATTATTCTTTTTTAAATTTTTAAAAAATTTTCATGGAGAATTTTACTTTAAAAATTTTATTTAATTAGGTATATGTGACAGCAGAATGCATTTTGATTCATTGTACACAAATGCAGCACAACTTTACATTTCTATGGTTGTACACAATGTAGCGTCGCACCATATGTGCAGTCATACCTAGGGTAATGATGTCTATCTTATTCCACCATTTTTCCTACCCCCATGCTCCCTCCCCTTTGCCCCATTGAAGTTCCTCCATTTTTCCCACGTCTACCCCATTATGGATCAGCATCCACTCATCAGAGAGAACATTCAGCCTTTGATTTTTTGGAATTGGCTTACTTCACTTAGCATGATATTCTCTAACTCCATCCATTTCCTTGCAAATGCCATAATTTTATTCTCTTTTATTGCTGAGTAATATTCCATTGTGTATATATACCACAGTTTCTTTATTCATTCATCTATTGAAGGGCATCTAGGTTGGTTCCACAGGGTAGCTATTGTGAATTGAGCAGCTATAAACATTGATTTGGCTGCATTACTATAGTATGCTGATTTTAAATCCTTTGGGTATAGGCTGAGGAGTGGGATAGTTGAGTCAAATGGTGGTTCTATTACATTTTTTAAGGAATCTCCATACTGCTTTCCAGAATGGTTGCACCAATTTACAGTCCCACCAGCAATAAATGAGTGTGCCTTTCCCCCCACATCCTCACAAACATTTATTGTTTCTGTATTCTTTTATTTTAAAATATTTTATTAGTTGTTGGTGGACCTTTATTTATTTTTATGTGGTACTGAGAATCGAACCCAGTGCCTCACATGCTAGGCAAGTGCTCTACCACTGTGCCACAACTTCAGCCCTGTTGTCTGTATTATTGATAACTGCCATTCTGACTGGTGTGAGATGAAATCTTAGAGTAGGTTTGATGTTGAACATTTTTCATATACATGTTGATTGAATGCATATCTTCTTCTGAAAAGTGTCTGTTCAGCTCCTTAGCCCATTTATTGATTGGGTTGTTTGTTTTGGTGTTAAGTTTTTTTTAGTTCTTTATATATCCTGGAGATTAGTTCTCTATCTGATGTGCGTGTGGCAAAAATTTGCTCCCAAAATGTAGGCTCTCTCTTCATCTCATTGATTCTTTTGCTGAAAAGAAACTTTTTGGTTGAGTCCATCACATTTATTAATTCTTGATTTTATTTCTTGTACTTTAGGAGTCTTGTTAAGGAAGTTGGGGCCTAATCTGATGTCATGAAGATTTGGGCCTACTTTTTCCTCTATTAGGCACAGGGTCTCTGATTCAATTCCTATACAGATTCAATGCAATTCCAATTAAAATCCCATTGTCATTTCTTACAGAAATAGAAAAGCAATCATGAAATTCATTTGGAAAAAATAAGAGACCCAGAATAGCCAAAGCAATCCTTATCAAGAAGAATGAAACAGGAGGCATCACAATACCAGACCTTAAAGTATACTACAAAGCTATAGTAGCAAAACAGTATGGTATTGGCACCAGAATAGACATGTAGACTGATGGTACAGAATAGAAGATATATAGAGAAGCCCACATAAATACAATTATCTCATACTAGACAAAGACACCAAAAACATACATTGGAGAAAAGATAGCATCTTCAACTAATGGTGCTGGGAGAACTGGAAATCCATATGCAGCAAAATGAAAACAAACCCCTACCTCTCACCATGCACAAAATTTAACTTCACTAATTATTGTAGACTTTAATACCTCTCTAGAGGTATTTTTAGACTTTGATACTTCTCACCATGCACAAAATTTAACTTTACTAATTATTCTAGACTTTAATTTATTAGGTGGCTTATATCCCCCTGAGCAGGAAGAAGAACCCCCTAATGAGGTGCTGGATGCCTCCCCATAGTAGGGCTCTCAAAGCGTGAGGGATGTCAAGACTGGAGGGGACAGACATGCTAACTGCCAGGCCTGTAGGTTCTCTAAGCTCAGTACTTGCATCAAATCAGGCTTAGGATGGGTTGTTTCAGAAAGCACAGAAATCAGTAACTTACTGTTCCCTCAAAGCTCCTGTGTTCATTCAGGAATGTTAGGAGGTGGAATACAAGAGCTATAATCTAATCAGTCCATCCTAGTTAGAATGGACTAACTGGATGGTAACTGTAGGCAGGTGGGGTGGGGCTGGAGGAGGTGGGCCACGGGAACCTGCCCTGGAAGGGTGAATCTTCCCTATAGCCCCTCTCCTTGCCTTGTCTGCTTCCTGGCTGCCCTGAGATGAGCAGCTTCCCTCCACTGTAGTCTTTCCACCATGATGGAGTTGGCTGACCATGGACTGAACCTCTGAAATTGTGAGCCCTCAATAAACGTTTTCTCCTATAATTTGATCTTGTTGGGTATTTTGGTCACAGTGACAAAGCTGATTAGCACACCTATAAACTACATCTTTGAACTATTTATCCTTAATATAATAAGGAACCCTGGGGCAAATTTATTCTATATTTCACTTAAGACAGTTTGTCACTTACAATTCAAAGGACCCACACTAATAGCAATAAATTACCTTGAACATTTGTATATTACTTTACAGCCTATTGTTTAACCCTTACAATGTTTTCCTAGGGTAGGCAACATAATTGTACCCTTTATAAAACAAGAAAGCTCAGAGAAATAGAGGCTGCCCCTGTACAGCTAAAATCCGAGCTGCTGTTTCCGCCCAGAGCCTCTACCCTTGCACTATAACTCCATTCTTCTTAAGGGTTTTAGATGATCTCAATTTTTTTTTCTGAAAATTAATATAGTTCACATTGCTTATACATGATAAACTGAAGTAGTGCAATTAGGAATTCATTTGGAAAAAATAAGAGGCCCAGAATAGCCAAAGCAATCCTTATCAAGAGGAATGAAACAGGAGGCATCACAATACCTGCAATAATGTTTGCAGTAATCACTAAATTGACTATTTCCAGTCTGATTTCTTTTTTTTTGTGGGGACGGGGACGGTTACCAAGTATTGAACTCAGGGACACTTGACCACTGAGCCACATCCTTAGCCCTATTTTGTATTTTATTTAGAGACAGAATCTCACTAAGTTGCTTAGGGCCTCATTAAATTGCTGAGGCTGGCTTTGAACTTGTGATCCTCCTGTCTCACCCTTCTGAGCCTCTAGGATTACAGGTGTGCGCCACGCCCAGTCTGATTTCTTTTCTTTTTTTTTTTTTCAGTTGTAGATGGGCACAATACCTTATTTTATTTATTTATGTGGTGCTGAGGATTGAACCCAGTGCCTCATGCATGCGAGACAAGCGCTCTACCACTGAGCCACAACCTAGCCAGAACCCCAGCCTCCAGTCTGATATCTTTCAAATTCTGGATATTGAGGGCAGATTCAAACAGTAAGTTTGTGAGACCCCCAGGCTTCCCTTGACATAGTCAGAAGCCTTATGGTAATCACTCATTCTTGGTTTAGTGCATCCAGCTTCCCACCCTCCCTCCCAAGTCTAGAAAGAGCTCTTTCTTCACCCATTATCAAGAATCCTGGAGCCAAGGGAGGGAAAAGTGGCAGGTGCCAAAAAAACTAGATGAAGCTCCTTTAAGTCTGACCAATGAAGCTTCTAAAAATCCTTTTGTCAGATATCTGAAAATGATGCTTAGAAAGACAGCCCCTGGCTATTCCTGCTGTTCCTTCTCACCTGTATGATGCCATTCTTCACCATCCAAGCTCAAGGTCAGTCTAGATGATTTTAGCTCCAGTGCTAGAATTGCTATTCAACCCAATTTAAGTTAAATTGGCAAGTCAGTCTTCGTGAGCTGTGGCATTAACCACCTTCTTTCAAGCCCAAAAGTAGATTCTGTGTAGGTGTAGCCTCTACTTTGAAAAATAACAGAGATGTGCATGCATTTCAGCTGAGGATGGAAGGCAGCAAATAGTTGTTTTCAAAATAAGGTTTATTCACCATAAAAAAAAGAAAAACAGAATAAGTTCCTGTATGAGAAACCCACTGACACAAAGTCACAGTTTGTATTGCCCCCAAATTCATGTTGCAATCCTTATCCCCAAGGTGACATAAGGAGATGGGGCTTTGGAAGATAAGGTTATGAGGGTGGAGTCTTATGAAAGGACCCCAAGATTGCTCTCTTGCCCTTTTCCCCAATCTGAGGGCACAAAGAGAAATATGCAGTTCACAAGTTTAGAAGAACCTCATCATGACCAACCATGGTGGCACCTAGATTGTGGACTTTAAGAAACTTGTTGTTTATAAGCCACCCAGGCTATGGCACTTTGTTATAGCAGCTGAGTGGATTAGGACAGACACCAACTGTTGGACCACAACAAAATGTGCCTAGAGTCCTTGTGGTCCTATGAGGTGAGGGACTCACCAGTTCAGTGTCATGCTAAGGCACATACATGGGAAGGAGAACTCTGAGCATCAAACATATATATATATATATATATATATATATATTTTTTTTTTTTTTTCTTTTTTTTCTGACATGAACCCCAAAGTGCAGAGGATCTAATTGTCATTTCTGGAAGTACTCACCTTCCTAGGAGTGACCATGTAGGGGCATGTGCTCCGCTCACTCCCAATACTCCTACTATCTCCTCAGATGCAGAAGTCAGACCTTGAAAGGCAAGGAAACTCAAGTAGATACTATGGAAGAAGGGACCATGGGACTGTAATCCCAACTGACTGAACCAGTGTTTTGAAGGACTGTCACATACACTGGGGCGACACATACTTTCTCCTCTCCATGTTTCCTGTTGGAATTCAAACCACAGAGGAACATAATCAAGAAAACACAAGAGGGGGGGTGTACCAGGGCTGGTTGGGCAGGGGCTGACAGAATTGGGTTGGTGCCTCTGGTGGCCTTAAATGAGGGGACAGAGGAAACCTAGCCTTGGAGGCCCTGAACTCACAGGGCTGTGAACCAGTTACAAGGACCCACCATCGTAGCCAGTCAATATTTACCTTTGTAAATCCTAAGCAGGATTTACTATTTGGTCTGTTTGAGAAAGACAATCGCCACAAATCATTATCAGATTTCCATGGTCCTTGGCTTTTTACCCCTGTTAATGGCTTTTTGACCATCTCCTGTGAAGTGGCTAGAAATGACAAGTGTGAGCTGCAGATTCCCTTGACAGAAGCTCTGAAAGTAGACTCCACAATAAACATTTACTGAACATCTGTGTGGCAGCACAGAGTGAAACCACTTAACACTCTTCTCACATACCTCCCCAGGCACCATTGGGAATGGGTAAAGGATGGTCCTGAATTATGTTGGCTGGGCCTAGAGATTAGTTATACTTTACGATGGTGTGAAAACAGTGCACACTTAGCAGAAACCATCCGTTGAATTTTGAGTTGGAATCTTTCCCTGGGCTAGTGATATGCAGTATGGTGCTGGGTGGTGGCAGTCAGCCACACACTCATGAGGGCAGAGGGTCGACACTCTGCCGTGTTAAACTGTGCTATGAAGTTCAGTAGATTAGGTGGATTACATGACTTTTTTTGTGTGTGTGCTGGGGATTGAACCCAGGAGTATTTTACCACTGAGCCACATCCCCAGACCTTTTTCATATTTTATTTAGAGGCAGGTTCTCACTGAGTTGCTTAGGGTCTTGCTAAGTTGCTGGGGCTGTCTTTAAACTCGCGATCCACTTGTCTCAGCCTCTTGAGTCACTGGGATTACAGGCAGGTGCCACCACGCTCGGCTTTGGTTACATGTCTTTTTGACTTAGCAGTATTTTCAGCTGGTGATGGGTTTAATCTGGACGTGGCCCCATCACAAGCCCAGGAGCACCTGTTCTCATCTTTGGTTTCCAGATGACAACAGGGAAGCCTGTTAAGGCATCCAGGTTCACGCTGTGGGTGTGGGTTCATTCTGGAATTCTCAGGGTGGGGTGTGGTGTGATGTGGACTAGGTGGGGTGCCACTGTGCTTTCTCAGGAAAGCCTTGTACTTTCCTACAAGCTGGTCGTGGCCAGGAAAACACAACCAACAAAACAGCTTTTTTATGTTTCCAGTTGAAAATAAAAAGTTCTACTGTTTTTAGTCCTGACGGATCATCAAAAATATCTGTGGAGCTTTATAGAAAAGAGAGCTGGGGACCCATCCCAAAAGATGTGTCCCAGTTACTCTCAGTGCCTGGCAGTGTGCACTTCACCCCATCCATACTCCCATGACTCTGATGTCTGGGTGGGTCAGAGAATTCTGGTGAGAGCACCTGTGCCCCAGCTCAACCAGCAGGTGGTGTGGTGTGAACACAGTGCCTCTGCCTCTGGTCTGTAGAAACAGGGGTAGAAACAGTTGGTCAATTTTTTGAGATCCTGAAAACGCTATGTCAGTGCACACCAGCCATGTGTGAACGCAAGCAGTACCTCAGCCTTGTCAGAAATGTGGGTCAAATAATTGAAATTGCTGCTAATAGTGTGTATCAATGGTGCATTACTGTGGTTTCTCACTGAAATTTAGGCTTTTTTGTTATATGCATCCAACAGATAACTCCTTTATAGGGTGGAATTTATATATGAGCTACTCTTCTACTGGTTGCATTTGCTGTTCTTTTATGTTTCCATAGGAATCAGGACTTCTAGAACTGGAAGGGCCTCCTCCCCATAATTTCATTACTTGGGATCCACAGTGAGTCCTTTCCCCAGTGCTCTTACTGTCTCCTTAGTTGCAGAACTAGTCATAGACTCTTACCAGAGCAGAATGCAATGGAACAATGACCGCAGGAGTGTCCCATTTCCAGGTGTGCACTCCCGAGCAACTGACTCACCTGGAGTCTCAGCTAGACACAACTCCTTCCACGGGAACCCTTCCTACCACTGCTAGATGGGGTTTCTGTCTCTGTACCCTCCTATTTCCCCAATAATCAGATTGGGGTGAACACCTGAACCCAGATGGGCAGCACATTGTTGTAGAAGATCTGGAGATGGGACCCTGAATGAGAACCAGTACTCAGCTGTGAATGAGTTGAATGGAAGTCATGTGAAATTGAGGACGGAGTTGGCACCCTGTCAAGACAAATCAAAATACACACTGAGTTACGGGGAAACACAGGCTACGTGGAGTCAAGGAAGTCAATCTGCAGAGTGCAGGATGGAGCGGCTGCACGGAGGCAGGCCAACAGCAG